>NC_139536.1:113047768-113647768 GCF_965153285.1 Podarcis tiliguerta | reverse complement strand
GGCAGTTTCTAACACATATAAACACACAATAAAACATCAAACATTAATAATAACAATCTGATCCAAGACAAAACGTCACAACAACTTTGAAATAAACAACTTATATCAAATAAAGCAATATTCAATAATCCATTAGAATCTAATAGTAAACAGTAAAATTAAACATCAGAAAATAATAGTTACATAGTTTACACTTACCAGTCCAATTACAATAAATGATTACTAAACAGTAATTAATAAAAATAATGGCAAGTCTCAAGGCATAAAATACCACAAAACATACAAACCATGTAAAAGGATCAAAATGAGAAACAAGCACACACAACTTACAAAATTACTTTTAAAAATGATATGCTGCATATCATATTCTTTTGTGATGCATACCACCATGATATCTCTTTATGAAAGTGCTGATTATAAACACAGAAACAAATACACACACACACAAAGACAATACAGTGGTGCCTCGCAAGACGAAATTAATTCATTCTGCGAGTTTTTTCGTCTTGTGAATTTTTTCGTCTTGCGAAGCACCACTGTGCATTGACGGTTTCCCACAGGAATGCATTGACGGTTTTTTAAAAAAGGCGCAAGATGTTTTCGTCTTGCCAAGCAAGCCCATAGGGAAATTCGTCTTGCGAAGCAACGCAAAAAACGAAAAACTCTTTCGTCTTGCGAGTTTTTCTTCTTGTGAGGCATTCGTCTTGTGAGGTACCACTGTATTGGCAAGAACAGAATGCAGAGCTGAATTATACATACTCTGCTTACTATCAGCCCTAGAGAAAGCGTGTAAAGTACGCCTACAAATGCAACTGCTCTTATTTATTTTAGAGAGATAAAACTGAAGCACTTTCTATGTAGCCCTTTGCACAATGGCCAGCAGCAGGTTAAGAACTTTTCCAATCACATTTAGTGGTGCCTTTGGATTCTTGGGTTATCACAACAGCCTGCAACCCCTGCTGGTCGTCAAGTCCTCTCACTAAGGCATCTTAGACCACAGGTCAAATTCTTAGGATGTAACTACTTAGTGTAAAGTTACCACAGGCTTCCCTATCTCCTCTGATAAACTATATGCCAGTATAACCTTACGCTTCAGTGTAACATTATACAAACTACACTCCCATTCCAGGCCAGTATTGCTTGTATTTCTCACACACCATTAAAATGAAAGATTTCACCGTGATTTTTTTTTTCTCAATTAAAAAAACCTGCTCTATCAGAAGATGCAGGAAACCAAGCTGCTAACTGCCTAGAAGGGAAAAACACATGCAGAATTCCTAGGCACAATCACTGCATAGGACTGAACAGTATCAGATTTTTGAGCAGAAAAGGACATTTCATGAACCACATAAAAGCCCTTTTTTTCACAAAGTGAATAAAAGATAGAACACACTCATAACCCAGCCTAAGAACAACTCCCTTTACACGGTGCCACTGTGAGTGCACATGCACAGAGTTCAGTATTCGCCTTTTGTGTGTGTGGTTCTAAAACATGGGTGCAGCAAGTCATTTTTCTGCTTTCAAAACTACTTTCAAAGTGAAGAAGAAGAATCCCTCTAGAACAGCAAGTGTGCTAACTTTTGGAACACCTGAGCGCATCATCGAGATGAAAAACTACATAGATACAAGTTAAGAACTTGCAAAAATATGAATTGGCTTGACTAATGGCTCTGGAGAAGCTGCTGGATAGAACAGGTGTTTAGGAATCAATTTCAACACACACATCTGCTAGAGATGCTTGAAGCCTCGTCCCCCAGGACATACTTGGAGACACTACAATTAGATCCTTTATTCACTGCAGGCACTGGGGAAGGGATGTGGTTGGCTTGACACAATGCACTTAAAGATGAGAGCTTGCTTATCAATCGTACCCTCTGATCTGGAAGCCTTTTTCAGTAACAAGGTTGTCAGGTAACTAAGAACACACCAGGTGCAGGGAGCTCTTCAGATGTTGCAGAATACAAACCCCATAACCACTGGCCATACTGGCCGTCACTAATTCTAGTTCACAATAACTGAAGGGACCTTGTTGGCTACCCTTAGACTAGGTCAACAGCAGCCTGGGGTGCTTGAAACTATGGGCAAATGGTGACTGGGAGTGGCCGCTGAAACCACATAACACCGGTCTTGAAAGACCTACATTGGCTCCCAGTACGTTTCTGAGCACAATTCAAAGTGTTGGTTAAAGCCCTAAACGGCCTCGGTCCAGTATACCTGAAGGAACATCTCCACCCCCATCGTTCTGCCCGGACACTGAGGTCCAGCACAGAGGGCCTTCTGGCGGTTCCCTCACTGCGAGATGTGAAGTTACAGGGAACCAGGCAGAGGGCCTTCTCGGTAGTGGCGCCCGCCCTGTGGAACGCCCTCCCATCAGATGTCAAAGCGATAAACAACTACCTGACATTCAGAAGACATCTGAAGGCAGCCCTGTTCAGAGAAGTTTTTAATATGTGACATTTTAGTGTATTTTTCATCTTCGTTGGAAGCCGCCCAGAGTGGTTGGGGAAACCCATCCAGATGGGCGGGGTACAAATAAATTGTTGTTGTTGTTGTTGTTGTTGTTGTTGTTGTTGTTGTTGTTGTTATTATTATTATTATTATTATATTTTCATTTCCCAGAGGGAATAATCTGCCACCTGTTCATGTCTGCAGACCAAGTTGCTGTTAGAGGCACAACAGACAGATCTGCAAAGAAGATGGAAACTCCGGGTTGCAGGTATTGCGAGACTATTTCAATCCTTCCGCATATGCAAAGACATTTTCATTTCAGGTTCAAAGCACAGAATTAAGACCTTGGAACAGGCAACGGGGGGTGAACTTCAAATCCAGCTCTGACACGACGTCTTAAACACAGGCAGCAGTCCCAGTGCTTGCTTCCCACCTGCCAGCCTACCCGCCGATTCCGGTCCCGATCATTTGGACTAAGGAGGCTGCTTTCAGTTTTCCGGATTTAGGAACAGAGTGAACAAAGTGAACCACGAAGTCCGCCACATTAGCAGCACTCTGCCATGGAAACAAGCTGCATTGCCATGGAAACAGCCTGTTCTAGTGGCATGCAGTTTGGTGGAGGAAAAGGTGGGCAGTGACAGCCTCTCCTTTCTTAAAAAAGGTACAAGAGTGATGAGAGCTAACTTTTGGGGAAGGGGAAGGAAGCAATATATGGGGTCAAATCGCCATATAAGCCCATTTAAAGGTATCCACTGATTTGATGCCTAGTGATGGGAAGACAGGAATTTCTTCGGAAATGACCGGCAGAATCCGAGACCAGGGAGAAGAGTTGGTGGAAGAAGATTGGAAGAAATTTAAAGACTATCTACAGAAATATTGCAAAATTAATGTTAGAATGATGTTGGATTGAGGTTAAGGGGTTTTTAGTAATAATGTTATGAAGGAATATGCAAAAATGGTGTTAACAGGTGAAAAGTTAAAGTCATAATATATTAAGATCAAGATAAAGATAAAGGTAAAGAGGGAAAGGATTTGCTGAATAAATAAATTGAATTGGAATACAAAGAGGGGAGGTGAGGGGAGGGGAGGTCCGGGAAACAAGCAAATGCAAGATATGTTATGAAAGATTGAATTGTTTTTAATTGCTTTTTTGTTTTTGTTTTTTGTTTTTGTTTTTTATTTTTGTAATGTTATGGAAAATCATAATAAAATATTATTTTTTTAAAAAAGGAATTTCTTGAGGCAAAACAGGTTTCACAACCCTTTGATTATCTGGCTCCTAAACAAGTGAAAGTTCTCTATATGGACAGCTGAATTCCAGCAATATTATTATTATATTTTTTTTTGGGTGGGGGGGAGAAAACTGGTAAAGTTACCATAAAGTCTTCCAATGGAAATTTGGGTGGTTTTCACTGGAAATTTTCTTGACACCCTAGAGTGTGATCTAACTCAATGTGTTTACTTTACTTGAATTTTAGTAAACAAAGCTTGAAAGATTGAAACTGCCAAGCTTGTCTTCTATTGCAATTGGCAGGCATTCGCAGTTAGCAATAGACTTATGAAATGGGGGAAATTGTTGCTGAAGAATAAAGCACTTGAAAAATGTTATGTCCTCAACACCGCCAACTTCACCTCAGGATATATATATGCAACCGTACGCCACCCCTCAGTCTTAAAACTTTGTAAACAAAACAAAGAACGACCAGCAATTAAAGGCCCTTTGCAAAGAGGTATTTTATTCAAGACTACAGTGGTGCCTCGCAAGACGAAAAGAATCCGTTCCGCGGGTCTTTTCGTCTTGCGGTTTTTTCGTCTTGCGAAGCAAGCCCATTGACGGAGTAGCGCTATTAGCACTATTGGCGATTTAAGGGCTAAAAATGGCTTTTTAAGGGGTGGGGGATTAGCGGTTTTGCTGCTAAAATGCTTTTAGCAGCTTAGCGATTCAAAATAAGGGGTTTTGGAGCAAAAAAAAAATTCAAATTTTTTCATCATTTTTCGTCTTGCAAAGCAAGCCCATAGGGAAATTCGTCCTGCGAAGCGCCTCTGCAAACGGAAAACCCTTTCGTCTTGCGGGTTTTCCGTCTTGCGAGGCACCACTGTATTAACAACAACAACATTTTATTTGTATCCTGACCATCTGACTGGGTTGTCACAGCCACTCTGGATGGCTTCCAACATACATAAAAACATAACAAAACATTACACATTAAAAGGCTTCCCTATACAGGACTGCCTTCAGATGTCTTCTAATGGTTTTATACTTACTCATCTCCTTGACATCTGATGGGAGGGCGTTCCACAGGGTGGGCACCACTACCAAAAAGGCCCTCTGCCTAGTTCCCTGTAACTTTGCTTCTCACAAGTGAGGCAACTGCCAGAAGGCCCTCGGAGCTGGACCAACACTTTAAATTGTGCTCGGAAACATACTGGGAGCCAGTATACATCCTTTAGGACCCGTATTATATGATCCTGGTGCCCTCTCCCAATCATCAGTCTAGCTCAGGTGTAGACAACCTAAGGCCCAGGGGCCGGATGCAGCCCAATCACCTTCTCAATCCGGCCCGCGGACGGTCCGGGAATCAGCATGTCTTTACATGAGCAGAATGTGTCCTTTTATTTAAAATGCATCTCTGGGTTATTATTTATTTAAAATGCAGAGATGCATTTTAAATAAAAGGACACATTCTACTCATGTAAAAGCACGCTGATTCCCGGGCCGGATTGAGAAGGCGATTGGGCTGCACCCGGCCCCCGGGCCTTAGGTTGTCTACCCCTAGTTTTAAGTACCAGAAATACAAAACAGCTGCACAAGCACAGCTTATAGACCTGACATGTATGTGCACATACACCCTGTTATGGCAAAATCTGGGTGCGAGGCTGCTCTGCCACCCAGCTCGTTGGACTAAGTCCGCGGGTCCCTGCGGAGGAAAATGAGTTCAGCCGGAGACAGGAGCAAACTGCAGAAGATAGATGTTTATTGCGCAACAGGTTCAAGGCGAGAAAGGGGTGACATGAACTTTTGAAACTTCCCTCCATGTCCCAGAATACAGTGCAAAATACATCCCAGTTACATCATGTTACATCATGAATACATTAAGAAGAGGTTGGGTTACACAGACTACATCATGAATATATTAAGAAGAGGTTGGGTTACACAGGATTAACATAGGGAGGGGGGAATATGCAGAGCTGGAGATATGCGTAGATAAGCACATCCTGAGTCCCGGTGATGAGAAGACAATGGTCCACGTATGCATAGTCTGCCACCTGGCATTGCCCAGAGGAAGGGCTTGGCAGAGTGATTTGACAGGATTAGGGGCTTGACACCTTGCTTGAGGGATTATGGAGGACAGGGGAGGTGTCATGGAGTCCTAGAGAAATTGAGCAAATTGGCACGTTGATTTTCTATGAATTTTATAGATTTTAGTCCCTTTTGTCATTGACAATTGGAAATAAATGGATATATTGTAGCGAAGAAGGAGGTGAAGAAGACATGCCCCCCCTTCCGTATCACACCCCTTGCTTCACCTCCAAAGAAATCCAAATCCATGTTTTGATCTTGTGCAAATAATATTGTAAAGCCTCACTAGGAGTATGGAATGTCAGTACGGAATGAATTGTGTAGTAGGGCTATGCAATAAATTGCTATAGCGTCCAATACTAGTATTGAAATGACATCGTGGGCAAGTGCTTGAACCAGGCGATATACCGTGAGGGAAAGGTGAGCAAAAGGTGGGGACTGACAGCTTCTCAGGGGGGCAGCACTTTTCTTGGCAAGAAGGCACCTCACGCTGAGGGTGGGCAGCCATTTTCCCAATGAGCACACAAACCAACTCTTTAAGCGTAACTTCCTGCTCTCACCCCCAAAACTTCCAGAGTTCATCTAATGACACGGATCCTGCTAACAACCCAGGAGCAAAGACACGTGCACACACACGCCCATGGCTAGACAACCAAAGAACCAGCGGCAGAAACGCAAAGCTGAACTGAACTTTAAGCAGCCAGCAGAGCCCAGACACGGCAGCTCCCAGCCCAGGGAGGGACATGCCAGCCAATTGGTACAGCAAGATCTGGAAAGCAGAGCCCTCGGCAGCAGATTTCCCAAACAGATACTTTTCATGGCAGCAAGGCCCCTCCGTCTCCCTGCTTGCTCCTGGTATCTTGTTGCCTTTGCCTTCTTTTGCATGTGTGTGTGTGTGTTTGTGCCTCTGTATTGGTGGTGCCTTTACTTCAGAGAAAACAGACAAAAAAACCCAAACCTTGCTGTGTTGTTTACATCTCTGTACCTCCAACCCTATACAGTGGTACCTCAGGTTAAGTACTTAATTCGTTCCAGAGGTCCGTTCTTAACTTGAAACTGTTCTTAACCTGAAGCACCACTTTAGCTAATGGGATTTCCCGGTGCTGCTGCGCTGCCGCCACACAATTTCTGTTCTCATCCTGAAGCAAAGTTCTTACCCTGAAGCACTATTTCTGGGTTAGCGCAGTCTGTAACCTGAAGCGTATGTAACCCGAGGTACCACTGTATTTCCTTATATGCTTCATCTTCTTCTTATTTCCTTATACAGTGGACGCTTCGGTTGTGAATGTGATCCGTGCAGGAGGCATGTTTGCAACCCGCAGCGCCATGTCTGCGCATGCACAGGTTGCCATTCAGCGCTTCTGCGCAAAGCGCAACTTAGTAGTTCTGCGAATGCGTGAGCGCCAAAACCCGGAAGTAATCCGTTCTGGTACTTCCAGGTTCGGTGTGGTGTGCAACCCGAAAACACGCAACCTGAAGCGTCTGTAACCCGAGGTATGACTGTATGCTTCGTCATTTCCACCACCACGGTTGGCCTGCAAAGGAACTCAGCCGCCGCCGCCACCGTGAGGAGGCCCAGCAGGGTCCAGCCCCTCAACACTGGGGGGGATTCAGCCCCATCATCCCTGCATACTTTGGGGCCCCATAGAGTTGGTGTGTATGAGTTGAAGCATGCTATCAGACATGGTGATACATAAAAGTATCATGATTTAGTTGGTGGTATATCGCAATGTTGAAAACCAGTTATCGTCCAGCCCTATTATGTAGGCTGGGCTACAAATCCTGCCTGCAAGATAAAATTTCCACTGTAAACCCTTGAGCAGAAATGCAAGAGCATGCAGCAGTGAAACACTATTTACAGTGGTGCCTTGCAAGACAAAATTAATTCGTTCCGCGAGTTTTTTCGTTGTGCGAGTTTTTTCGTCTTGCGAAGCACCACGGCGGGGAGGGGCGGGGAGAAGCAGGGCAGCTGCCGCAGCTGGTACCTCAGACTCACCCGCGTGTTGTGGCCACCGTGCGACGCGGCTGCTGGAGGGCGGTGGGGCTCAGGAGCGCGACTCTGGCTGCAACGCTGGCTGCAACGGCTCTCTGAGGGGAGCGCGTGAGGGGGGTGGGCAGCGGCGCGAGGCACCAACCGTCAGCGGGAAGGTGGGAGAGAGCCGGAGGAGCGGGGAAGCGAGTGTGCGTGCGTGCAGTGACCGTCGCCATGACACGAGAGGCAGGGCCGTTTCGTCTAGCGAAGCAAGCCCTTAGGAAAATCCATCTTGCGAAGCACCTCAGAAAACGAAAAACCCTTTCGTATAGTGAGTTTTTCGTCTTCCGAGGCATTCGTCTTGCGGGGTACCACTGTATTTCATATAAGCATGCTGGAGATAGAAGCTAATCATCAATGCATTTACTCCATTCAGAAAAATTGTAACGCTTCTACAAACATTATGCGTTCTTTCTCTCTCTCTCTCTTTCTCACGTAAAGTCACTCTCCCAGCAAATATTCCTAAAGAGCCCAGCCTCGTGCTTGAAGGATTTATTTATTGTTACCAAGTACTGAAGTCAACTTCTACCTGTATCTAATTCAGCATTAATTACAACCAAAGCTGAAGTCTAGAAGTGTGGCTTAGGAGACACAGAATGCCCTTTCAATTCCCTGCCATGAGTGCCTTGGAAATCTCACTTCCATCAGCAAATTCAACAAAAATACAAATGATGTCCCTACAGCCCATTCTGATGGCATGTGGCTCCCAAATTTTACCTGGGGAGGGAATTGTGAGGACGCCCCAGCATGTCCCTGCTTCATTCATCCTCCAAATCGCCTTGTATCAGGAAAAGACCCAACCAAGAAGATCCTGTGTTTAAACTGAACATGAGATTTGACTGACTTAGTGATGCAGGGCCCAAGATCTCTCTGGTTTGACCATTCAATGCTTCCTGCAGTGAGGTGGTGAGGGGGAAAGGCCCCGGTGGAGAGAGCAAGGGAGGAGGCCAGCGAAAGAAGAAGAAGAAGAAGAAGAAGAAGAAGAAGAAGAAGAAGAAGAAGAAGAGAAGGAGGAGGAGTTTGGATTTGATATCCCGCCTTTCACTCCCCTTCAGGAGTCTCAAAGCGGCTAACATTCTCCTTTCCCTTCCTCCCCCACAACAAACACTCTGTGGGGTGAGTGGGGCTGAGAGACTTCAAAGAAGTGTGACTGGCCCAAGGTTACCCAGCAGCTGCATGTGGAGGAGTGGGGAAGTGAATCCGGTTCCCCAGATTACGAGACTACCGCTCTTAACCACTACACCACACTGGAAAGAATCCAGCATGCAAAGAATTGTCTTCACCAGCCCTTAGAAAAAGAGATGCTATGGTCTGGACCGAGAGACAGAAACAATGACCTTCCATTTTATCGATGGTCATAAGCTTTTCTGCCTCCAGCCGCATTTTATGTTCCTTTAAAGTTTCCAGGCGTGGCCAAACTTGGCCCTCCAGAAGTTTTTTTCAGACTACAACTCCCATCATCCCTAGCTAACAGGACTAGTGGTCAGGGATGATGGGAATTGTAGTCCCAAAGCATCTGGAGGGCCATGTTTGGCCATGCCTGCTTTAAACACTATATGAATTAACAAAGAAAACAACCATGTCTCATTAACAAAGGTAGATACCAGAGTTAGGGGACTGCTGGTTCCATGGCAATTTTAAATTTGCGGCTTTAAGCCTTATATAACATGCCTGTGTGAATCTTTCTGGGCTAAGTCTAGAAACAGCCTTGAGGGGACTAATCACTATCTGTGTTTTGCCCATTGTGAGCTCTCTTCCAAAGCATTACAAAACAGCATCCTATTTCTTCCTACTACAGTGGTACCCCGCAAGACAAATGCCTCGGAAGATGAAAAACTTGCTAGACGAAAGGGTTTTTCGTTTTCTGAGGTGCTTTGCAAGACGGATTTTCCTAAGGGCTTGCTTCGCTAGACAAAACAGCCCTGCCTCTCCTGTCATGGCGACGGTCACTGCACGCACGCACGCTCGCTTCCCCGCTCCTCCGGCTCCCTTCCACTTTCCGGCTGACGGCCGACCTTCCAGCTGCCTCGCGCCGCTGCCCACCCCCCTCGCGTGCTCCTCTCAGAGAGCCGTTGCCGCCAGCAGCCAGCGTTGCGGCCGGAGTCGCGCTCCTGAGCCCCGCCGCCCTCCAGCAGCCGCGTCGCACGGTGGCCACAACGCGCGGGTGAGTCTGAGGTACCGGCTGCGGCAGCTGCCCTGCTTCTCCCTGCTCCTCCCCGCCATTGTTAGTGTTTAACTGCAGTGGTGCTTCGCAAGACGAAAAAACTCGTACAACGAAAAAACTTGTGGAACGAATTAATTTCGTCTTGCGAGGCACCACTGTATGTAGTACAGTGGTACCTCTGGTTGCGAATGGGATCCGTTCTGGAGCTCCAGTCATATCCTGAGGAATTTGCAACCGGAGGTGCCGCTTCTACACATGCACGGTTTAGCGCTTCTGCGCATGGTGCGTAGAGTGTTTTCGTGCATGCACGCGCAGCGAAACCCGGAAAATATTTCCAGGTTTGCAGGTGAACTGGAGGTGAACGAAAGTAGAGGTACCACTACAGTACACACACACACACACTGGGGTGGGGGTGGGGGAGAAGCAGCAGAAGTGATTGACTGCTGTGTCTGAAAATGCAGGGATAATATTAGAGCTGCCCATTTGACCCATCTGGTAGAGAGAATGCCCACTGCCTCCGGTATCACATCCAATGCAAAAACGGTTTCCAAAATGCACACATCAAAACCCCATCAAGATTGCACTAGATCCTGATTTAAAGTATGTATTGCTATTGAGCATTGTGCTTCCTTTTGCTGGGAGGTGAACTGTAATGACTGCGCCCTGAAATGCAAAATATCTGCTAACTCTAGATGCACATTGGAAGGAAAGCCATGAAAAAGCACCCATTTAAAATTTCAGGTGAGGCCAGCAGAGCTTCACATCTCACCTCACAAGCCTAGCAATTATTCACAGAGGAGATTTCTGAAAATGCAGTCTTAGTTTTCCCTATCTGATTAGTACATTGAACCCAAAAAGTTGCATACGAAATGTTGCCTGTTCGTGATACGGTGGATGAGATAACGAAATACAATTGAAATGTTCTAACTTCCCAATTTTATGGCTCACCTCCTGCCTTCTGGTTCTGAAAATCACATCTCTTAAGATGTGTCAGAACAAATCAGAGTTATCTGCATAGAAGGTTCCTCAACAATGTAACTGGAAATAAGATAAGCTTTCCAAGAACTAAGCATGATGAATCAGATCAGCGCAAGACAACTCTTCTCCGTTTGCAAGATATCATATCACCCATTGTGCCATTTCAAATAACTTTGCTAAATCTGAGTTGCTAAATAATGTGGCTCTGATGCCTAGCCGTTCAAGTTTAGCAAAGTTAGCTATTAATTCTTTGATTTCAAGATATACAGGGGATACCTAGGCTTCAAAAGTACTAAATGTATTGCTTAACCTTTGTAGCCTGGTGCGGCCAACACCCAACAAAGATTTCAGGGCAAATGTAAGAATATACAAATGAGCTCACCAAGTATCTACCGTATTTTTCGCTCTATAAGACGCAATTTGATTTTCTTGACTGTCAAAAACAGGGACATAACCTTAGATTTCAAGGTCAGAAGATGATGTTTAGTTGCTCTCCTTTAAGATTTTCAACAGACTGCTGTTATGAAGATTCTGCTGGCTATCAATCCCATTCCTCTTCCTACAGTGGGATCATGGGAGGAATACAAGGTTAAGAGAACTTGTATTCCCAACAGAGGGCAAAGTATCAGCTCCATACATTCCAAGTACTCAAAGATGAACTGTTTTTATCCTTATAAAATTCATCATATGAAAAAAAAAAAAGGATTGGATAGACAAATGCATTCATTTTCAAACCTAGAATCAAAAGCCATAAAGGAATGGCTGGGGGCCTGATCCACTGAACACCACACATCTCAGAATTTTCCTCACTACATGTGATAAGAAACCAGGTAAAATGCCTGCAATGTTTTAGATTTTTTTAATACATACTGAGATGGCAATGGTTCAGGCTGATTGCATGATTTCATTAAATATCAGGTCCATAGCCAGAAGACAAGGGATAAGAAAAACACACACACACACACACACACACACACACGTCCCAGCCTCCCACCCACTCCGGCATTTGAGCATTAGTGTATTCATAGCATTTATGTGCTTTGCTTCAACTTGAGATTCACGTTTGTGTGCGCGCGCACGCACACACACCACTCCTGTATATGTTTCAACTTGAATTTTTCATAACCTAGATCAGCTCCAGGGCATAACTTTTTACTCACAGCCTATATAAACAGGCAGAAGATTCCTTACCAAGTGTTAAAATACAAGCACAGGACCTTCCCCCCTCCCATCTTAACAGTTCTAAAATTACACTGTTAAAACATGTTTGTGGAAAATATAGGCTGAAAGCAGGAGTTAACTATACAGTGTTCGCCTTGTCTCTAGGTGGTCATTCCCCTGAATGCCTTGAAAGAAACAGAGAGAATGAGAGGGGGCAAGGAAGAAGGAAGAAGCTGCTCCTCTGATTTAACTGCCCTTCTTCGAGGAGACCATTTTGACTTGCCTTATGCTCTGTGTCACGTCTCTGCGCCAATCCAATTTCTCAAGATCCTGAGAGAGGCGAGTAAAGGTGGTCATCCATGATGGGGCCAAGTCTGAATCTAAGTCAGGCGTGTCAACTTTGCTTCGGGGGCCTAATCCACCCCACAACTGGTTTTATCCGGCCCCTGTGGCAGTTTATTTATTGGGGTCAAACCCTTAAAAAAGCTTAAGAACTTTGGGGTAAAACCGTAAAGAAAGCTCAACAACTTCAATCCTTAAAAAATCATTAAAAAGAGCTCAACAACTTTGGCAGACCCTCACGCATGTTCACTTCACCAAATCTGGCCCTCTTTGAAAAAAGTTTGGGCACCCCTGATCTAAGTCATAGTAAAGGTAAAGGTACCCCTGCCCGTACGGGCAAGTCTTGACAGACTCTAGGGTTGTGCGCCCATCTCACTCAAGAGGCCGGGGGCCAGCGCTGTCCGAAGACACTTCCGGGTCACGTGGCCAGCGAGACATCGCTACTCTGGCGAGCCAGAGCCGCACACGGAAACGCCGTTTACCTTCCCGCTAGTAAGCGGTCCCTATTTATCTACTTGCCCCCAGGGGTGCTTTTGAACTGCTAGGTTGGCAGGCGCTGGGACCGAACAGCGGGAGCGCACCCCGCTGCGGGGATTCGAACCACCGACCTGACGATCGGCAAGCCCTAGGCGCTGAGGCTTTTACCCACAGTGCCACCCGCGTCCCTTGATCTAAGTCATAGAGGAATTAAAATAATGTGCAACTTATGCTCCAATTCAGAGTTATACAAAGAAGTACTTAAAGACAACAGTAAATGGGGAAGTCCGGGAAACAAGCAAATGTAAGAAATACTATGAAAATTGAATTGGTTTTTTTTATTTGTTTTTTATTTTTGTATGTTTCTTTTTCTTCTTTTATGTGAAAATAATAATAATAATAATAATAATAATAATAATAATAATAATAAATATTATTAAAAAAAGGCAACAGTAAATGTCATCATCCCAATCCTACCAGTATTTAGGAACCCATTTCACGAATGAACATTCCCCAATCACATAGTTTGCTTTTGGGGTGAAACAAGGGATCACTAATGTGCAAGGAAAAGGACACACCACATAAACTCCTATGTCCCAGTGCAAGAAACACCTCCAAAAAGGTGAGATGCTGCTCTAATGGAAGCAGAGAACCAACTTTACTGCAGTTTTTTCTGTGTACCATAAACACTTCATTCACAAACCAAGAACTTTCACAGCTTCTGCCATAATTGTATTTCATATGCTGCTTCTCCATGTAGTTGGTCCAAATATATGCAAAGCCAACCTCTACAACTTCCATTAACCAGTTGGAGGACACACACCAAACAAATTAAGAGTGGGTAGCATTTGACCAGGGACGCGGGTGGCGCTGTGGGTAAAAGCCTCAGCGCCTAGGGCTTGCCGATCGAAAGGTCGGCGGTTCGAATCCCCGCGGCGGGGTGTGCTCCCGTTGTTTGGTCCCAGCGCCTGCCAACCTAGCAGTTCGAAAGCACCCCCGGGGGCAAGTAGATAAATAGGGACCGCTTACTAGCGGGAAGGTAAACGGCGTTTCCGTGTGCGGCTCTGACTCGCCAGAGCAGTGATGTCACGCTGCCCACGTGACCCGGAAGTGTCTCCGGACAGCGCTGGCCCCCGGCCTCTTGAGTGAGATGGGCGCACAACCCTAGAGTCTGTCAAGACTGGCCCGTACGGGCAGGGGTACCTTTACCTTTACCTAGCATTTGACCAAAGAAGGAAGAAAACTTTATATTCAATTTTGTTTACCTTTATATTTTCAGTACTTAACTTAAAAAAGAAGATTGAAAATATTCCAAAATTTCCTGGTTCTACAAAGGTCTGAGTGCCTAGATACCCAAGATCATGGGATATTTGCAGCTCTCTCGTCTAGTATAAAGAGGCTTGCACTGAATTAACAGGGAATAAAAATTACTAAGTGGGAACAGAGGTATTCAGTTTCTTAAATATTCTCAAATTCCAGAATATTCTAAATTGTTGCATATAATGCCAGCAGAGTTAGAGACAAGTTGTACAATGTTGTATATTTTGCGAATCTAATTTGCATTCAAAGATCTGCTGCATATGTATTCAGCATCTGTCAAGCCCTCTGCTTGCACAATAAACTCATTCGCTCAATTATTACTAATCCCAACAGCTAGATTACTATTCCTTATACCTCAGATACCAGAATCACAACTGAATTAAGTACCGTATTTTTCGCTCTATAGCACGCACCCGACCATAACACGCACATAGTTTTTAGAGGAGGAAAATCCGTAGGCATGCCACCCGTAGGCATTCCCTCCATAACACGCACAGACATTTCCCCTTACTTTTTAGGAGGTAAAAAGTGAGTGTTATGGTGCAAAAAATACGGTAGTTAGAATTGCTCCAGCTCACAGAATCATAGAACTATAGAGTTGGAATGGACCCTGAGGATCATCTAGTCCAACCTACCACAATGCAGGAATTTCAGCTAAAGCATCCATGACAGATGGCCATCCAATGTCTGCTTCCAAACCTCCAAGAAAGGAGAGTCCACAACCTCCTGAGGGAGACTGTTCCGCTGTTGAACAGCTCTTACTGTCAGAGAGCTTTTCCGTGTGTTTATTTGGGATCTCCTTTCTTGGCGCGTGAAGCCACTGGTTTGAATCCTACCTTCCAGAGCAGGAGAAAACAAGCTTCTTCCCTCTTCCATGTTCCTCTGAAGCAGAAGAGGGGAACTGCTAGCCCATGACCAGATGTGGCCCACAGAACCATCCCTCCTTGTTCCTTTCCATTTGGCGACCATGCTTAAAGAGAAAGAACAAGCTTTCTATTGACTCCAATAACTGTTTTGACCATGGGTAGGCAAACTTAGGCCCAGGGGCCGGATCTGGCCCAATCGCCTTCTAAATCCGGCCCGCAGACGGTCCAGGAATCAGCGTATTTTTACATGAGTAGAATGTGTGCTTTTATTTAAAATGCATCTCTGGGTTGTTTGTGGGGCACAGGAATTTGTTCACCCCCCCCCAAAAAAAAAAATACAGTCCAGCCCATCACAAGGTCTGAGGGACAGTGGACCAGCCCCCTGCTGAAAAAGTTTGCTGACCCCTGGTTTTGACTAATTGCTAAAGGCATGTGGGTGGGTGAATTGGTCGGGTTATATGACCACCCTGCCAAATACAGTGGTGCCTCGCAAGACGAAATTAATTCGTTCTGCGAGTTTTTTCGTCTTGTGAATTTTTTCGTCTTGCGAAGCACCACTGTGTATTGACGGTTTCCCATAGGAATGCATTGGCGGTTTTAAAAAAAAGGCGCAAGACGTTTCGTCTTGCGAAGCAAGCACATAGGGAAATCCATCTTGCGAAGCAACTCAGAAAACGAAAAACTCTTTCGTCTTGCGAGTTTTTCGTCTTCCGAGGCACCACTGTATATCCCCTGTGGAGCAATTAAGCATTTGGAGACAGAGAACCAAAAATCAAAAACCACCATTCCCATTGGCTCAACTGGGAGGCTACCTTCCAACTCTTAAGTGGTACACAGGAAGGGGTGCAGAGAAACCCACACCTGGAGAGGGAAGGATTAGGCCAATCAGAAGGTCGGCGGTTCAAATCCCCGCGACGGGGTGAGCTCCCGTTGCTCGGTCCCTGCTCCTGCCAACCTAGCAGTTCGAAAACACATCCAAGTGCAAGTAGATAAATAGGTACTGCTCCGGCAGGAAGGGAAATGGCGTTTCTGTGTGCTGCTCTGGTTCGCCAGAAGTGGCTTAGTCATTCTGGCCACATGACCCGGAAGCTGTACACTGGCTCCCTCGGCCAGTAAAGTGAGATGAGTGTTGCAACCCCAGAGTCGGCCACGACTGGACCTAATGGTCAGGGATCCCTTTACCTTACCTGTGATCTCTGTCATTCCTCATTGCAGGAATGCTTTTTTCCAGGTCAAGTTGCCTGGTGTCAAGGTGTGACTATACACGTGCACACACACATGTGTACCGCGGACTGCAGCGCTGCAATAACACCGTTAACTAGATAAAAGCTATGTCTCTCTGGCCTGCAAATTCCTTACTATGGAACTTCAAAAAGCCCTTACATACAGAAGTTAAAACATTTCAACTTTGAAGGCAAGTATACTGCTAAAACCACCCGTTCAAACCCTCTTCTTGCCCAGTGCCCACTATTTAAACTAAAAGGAGCTTAATTTTTGTTTTGTTTTGGATGCAAGCCACTCATGCTTATATTTCCCAGGACAGCCTTTCCTGCCTTAAAAGTGCAGGCTGATGTGGCGACAGGAGAGCACAACAGGGGTCCCTCCGCACAGCCAGTGCTCCCTGAGGATAAATACAGTTGGGTAATTACTGTTACTACAAAGCCACTGATAATATTTCATAGGAAGGGGCTGCCTGGGAGTGAGAGATAGAACTAAAATCACACAGAGCAATCATTGGGAGTCCTCTGAAGCAAAGTAACGTTATATTCAGATTTGTTGCGCCTGTTCTCACTGCTATCCACGGACGCTTGGTTCCAGAGCTCAAAGAACAAAAGCAGCGCATGAAATGTTCTCTTGCTCAGGAAAAATACTAACAACAACAATCATTGAGAAGCAACCGCAGCAGCCTATGCCCTCCCACCCACGCAGCAGCAAAAATCACGTATTAAAGGCACATTAACGTTCGGTTTTTAAAGTTGTTAGAAGAGCTGATAGAACAGCTGTGCTGGCTGGGAGTTGTAGTTCAGAACATCTGGAGGGCAAGGCTGGGCAAGGCCACCACAATAATTAATCAAGCGGGCAACAGGATTTTATTTATGGAACAAAATTGATGTACTGCTTAACTGTAATAAAATCTCTAAGAGGTTTCCAATAAATACTAGAACTATATATTTTTTTTTTAAAAAAGTAAAATTAACAGTAAGAGAGATTGAAATGCAGGTGGGATATTCTTCCCTCAGCCCCCATCAGCAATTTTGGAATAAGAGTGGCCTAGGCTGTTTTTGGGTGTGACGCGGGTGGCGCTGTAGGTAAAACCTCAGCGCCTAGGGCTTGCCGATCGCATGGTCGACGGTTCGAATCCCCGCGCCGGGGTGAGCTCCTGTCTTTCGGTCCCAGCTCCTGCCCACCTAGCAGTTCGAAAGCACCCCTAAGTGCAAGTAGATAAATAGGTACCGCTTTATAGCGGGAAGGTAAACGGCGTTTCCGTGTGCTGCGCTGGTGCTGGCTCACCAGAGCAGCTTTGTCACGCTGGCCACGTGACCCGGGAGTGTCTCCGGACAGCGCTGGCCCCCAGCCTCTTAAGTGAGATGGGCGCACAACCCTAGAGTCGGACACGACTGGCCCGTACGGGCAGGGGTACCTTTACCTTTACCTTAGGCTGTTTTTAAAGATCACTGAGATAGCACATGACACAGGCTAAACACGTTAAAGTCCTCCATATACTATTATTGGTTACTTTAAAAAAATATATCAAAAAGGGCATATCCAGACACAGGTCTGTTTCTTACCCAGTGTTCGAAATTAGCCAGGTGCCAGACACATTTTGCACTTGGCTTTCAACCACTTGCAACAAAGTAATGATGCCTGGGCGCCAAGATGGCAGATGACATCTCCACCATGGAATCATAGAATCATAGAGTTGGAAGAGACCACAAGGGCCATTGAGTCCAACCCCCTGCCAAGCAGGAAACACCATCAGAGCACTCCTGACATATGGTTGTCAAGCCTCTGCTTAAAGACCTCCAAAGAAGGAGACTCCACCACACTCCTTGGCAGCAAATTCCACTGTCAAACAGCTCTTACTGTCAGGAAGTTCTTCCTAATGTTTAGGTGGAATCTTCTTTCTTGTAGTTTGGATCCATTGCTCCGTGTCCACTTCTCTGGAGCAGCAGAAAACAACCTTTCTCCCTCCTCTATGTGACATCCTTTTATATATTTGAACATGGCTACCATATCACCCCTTAACCTCCTCTTCTCCAGGCTAAACATGCCCAGCTCCCTTAGCCGTTCCTCATAAGGCATCGTTTCCAGGCCTTTGACCATTTTGGTTGCCCTCCTCTGGACACGTTCCATTTTGCCACCATGGAGGCGCATGCCTGGGGATAATTGAATCTGGACTGTTTTTGCAAGCTAATACCACACCCTGTAGTCTTCTATCAGTTATATTTTATCTGCACAAGCAGAATGAATTCTGGAACCAAAATGCTTTTTCTGTGCAGCCTGAGCAGGAACAGTCGCCATTACGAAAAAGAAGTCGGAGTAGGCCAATATACATGTGGACTGTCCCTGGATCATGGGACTTTTCTTCTTTATGTTTTCAAAGCTCTTAACCTAGCTCAAGGTAGTCATCTGACGTAGCCAGATGTTTAACTGAGAACCAATCACGGTCAGGCCATCATTTGGAAAATAAGACTTTAGAGCTGTCTTGCCCAAAAGTGGCAACTGTAAAATAGTGTAAAATGCCCAAAAATGGTGAGTGTAACCTTGGCTTAAGAAGCCATTTTGCACTTGGCTTATATACCTGAGATTCTAACACTGTTTTTACCCCAGCTTTTCCACAGAATGTGTCATTACTAACATAAGTACCGAAATATCACGAAGCAATTCCTGTCATCGGACCAGGAGAACAGGCAAACTGGCTTTGCTTACTCACAGGAATCTGCCTTATACAGAATTAGACCACCAGGTCCACCTTCTCAAAGCGGCTGCAGCTCTCCCAAGGTTTCAGAAAGGGGTATATCACCATCCCACTTGGAGCTGTCAGGAATTAAAACTGGGGCCTTCTGCAAGCATTGCATGTGCTGTGCCCCAGATACGGCCCTTCCCATCACTGCAGGCTCATCAGGCAGCCAACACTGACCCCCTCCCTTGAGGTCGTGTTTCTCCCTCGCACTGGGCTTTCTGTGGGACTTATGAGCAGCAGCATAGTGCCGCCACCATAGCCTTGCAGAAAAGCTCAGCAAAAATATCATTGTGCTGGGTGTGCAGGACGAGGCAGAAGAGGATGGAGGAAAAAGGGACACACTCTGCCAGTGCACAGGAGGAAAATGACTTTATGGAACCTGGAATCAAGACACTTCATCTTTCCATAAACTGACGTGAGAAGGAGGAAGAGAAAACAGGAATGTGTATTCATTCAGCTGGCTCCCAATTTGCAAACCATGGTCAGTGTTATGCCCACATTAGGCCAGTATCATAGAGATGCAAACTTCTGCTTCCAATGTCACAAGCTTGAAACAAATGTCTTATGTCTAAGAGTGAGCTGGCAATAAAACACTGCTCAAAGTCGGAATTACCGTATTTTTTGCTCTATAAGACTCACTTTTTCCCTCCCAAAAAGTAAGGGGAAATGTGTGTGCGTCTTATGAAGCGAATGCAGGCTGCGCAGCTATCCCAGAAGCCAGAACAGCAAGAGGGATTGCTGCTTTCGCTGCGCAGCGATCCCTCTTGCTGTTCTGGCTTCTGAGATTCAGAATATTTTTTTCTTGTTTTCCTCCTCCAAAAACTAGGTGCGTCTTGTGGTCTGGTGTGTCTTATAGAGCGAAAAATACGGTAACTCTTTATGATCTCCACAAACTTGGTTGAGTGTCAGGCCTAATGACACTTCTTGGTAGTCTTACTCCCTGAGAATCAGTTGTTGAGACTGAAAGTCCCTGTCGCCTCACAGCCTTCTATCTCCCTTCTCCTCCAGGGCTTTCCCTGGAAGGGGCTTTTTTCCATTGCAAGTCTAGATTTCTAAAGCTAGAAACGATTACATACATAGGAAACATTCATCTACAAGCAGCATTCTATGGCAGGGACATGGAGTTTTCACCCAGTCGGTGCGCCTTAGACAAACAACAAAACCAAACCATATTGTCCCATACAGAGGCATGCATTTATTTCATTCCACTTTTACCCGTGTTCTTCCAAGGAGCTCAGGGACACTTACGTTTGATTCCCACCCAGGCAATTTCAGACTCAAACCAGCTCAGCTCCAGCCTTCAGCCTATTCTTAGGAGACAGCTTCCTGGCCTCCCGTGCTTCTTTCCTATTCCACCGGAAATTCCCTTGAGCAAGAACCTTCTTAACCACAAAACAGAAGCCGACACCAGGCAGTTTTACAACCTATAAAACAGGACTCTAAAGCAGGTAAGGATGACAGGGATGTTGCAATGGGTCCAGTGGAGGCAGATCTGACACAGCCTGCTTGCCTGCTCTGCCCTCAGTGGACAGATCTGCAGCAAATCCAACACTGCTACTAGGTGGGCAGCTAGCAAGGAAAATAAGCACTTTTATTATTCTTAATTATCAGTTATATCCTTAATTTACTCACACGAGCTCTTGCTTCTGCCTTAAATGGCAATTTATAGAAATGTTCCCACGATGCCACCACTCCCACCCACACTTAAGGTTTAAACCAGACTTCCTCGACCTCAGTCCTCCAGATGTTTTGAGACTACAGTTCCCATCATCCCTGACCACTGGTCCTGCTAGCTAGGGATCATGGGGGTTGTAGGCCAAAAACATCTGGAGGGCCGAGGTTGAGGAAGCCTGGTTTCAATCTTTTGGATTTCACAGACCGGAAACTTTGGGTTATTTATCCATTCAGCATCAGAGTACCACAAACAGGTTAATTTTATTTTCTAAGGCCGAAATCCTTAGGTCGCCTACTCCAAAGAAGTGCCAATGACCTCAATGCAGCAGTGGAGGACCTTAATTAGGGGCTACATAGGGAAGCCATTTTGTCGCATGAAGGTACTATCCAATTGGAAGCTCTGGGGTGTAGCTGATCCAGTGGCGTAGCGTGGGTTGTCAGCACCCAGGGCAAGGCAAGTAATTTGCGCCCCCCCCCACTGCACTGTCCCTCCCCCAGATAGTCCCTCGCTCTCTCTCCGCACTGCACTGCACGCCTGGCACCCTCCCCTCCACAGTGGGCGGCGACCCGGCGGCTCGGATTGGATTCGCACAGCCAGCACTGCAGTGAGAGAGAGTGAGTGAGCCAGGTAGGGGCAGAGAGCTGCGAGTGCGAGTGCGCGCCCCCCAGATGTTGCGCCCGGTGCGGCCGGCCCCCCCAGCACCCCCCCCCCACTACGCCACTGAGCTGATCCAAGCAGGGCTTTAAGTCACCACTGCTCAGTTGATTAGTGGTGACTTCAAGCTTCCCCTTGAATTGGCTGGGCTCTTCCTCTGCAGTGTGTCTTGAACTCAAATCACACTGCAAAGAAAAAATGGGTGACCTGGTGCCATGCAAGGGATGGCTCCTCACTTGACAAAGTGACCTGAGTGGAGGGGCAGGAAACAACGGAGATGAAAAGGTTCCCTGCTCCCGCTTAGTGGAATAACCCTGGAACAAGCTGTTGAATTGCAGTCTAACACCTGATCTTACAATGGAAGGGGCGGAAAGGTACCTCCAAACCAAATTAGCAAAACTGTGAAGGTCAGCTTACAAATGTATTCTGTATTCTGCTCTGGTCAGAGCTCACCTGGAGTACTGTGTCCAGTTCTGGGCACCACAGTTCAAGAAGGACACTGACAAACTGGAACGTGTCCAGAGGAGGGCAACCAAAATGGTCAAAGGCCTGGAAACGATGCCTTCTGAGGAACGGCTAAGGGAGCTGGGCATGTTTAGCCTGGAGAAGAGGAGGTTAAGGGGTGATATGATAGCCGTGTTCAAATATATAAAAGGATGTCACATAGAGGAGGGAGAAAGGTTGTTTTCTGCTGCTCCAGAGAAGCGGACACGGAGCAATGGATCCACACTACAAGAAAGAAGATTCCATCTAAACATTAGGAAGAACTTCCTGACAGTAAGAGCTGTTCGACAGTGGAATTTGCTGCCAAGGAGTGTGGTGGAGTCTCCTTCTTTGGAGGTCTTTAAGCAGAGGCTTGACAACCATATGTCAGGAGTGCTCTGATGGTGTTTCCTGCTTGGCAGGGGGTTGGACTTGATGGCCCTTGTGGTCTCTTCCAACTCTATGATTCTATGATTCTATTCTATGATTCTAATGACCAGCTTCACTTAAAAGCATGATTTACACTAGACCAAAGGATGTCTAACACTGCAGGGCAAGGGGAGGAGGAACCAACATCCAAGGAAAAATATCCTTTAATTCCAGAGTTTTCATAGAATTGTAGACTAGGAAGGGACACTGAGGATCATCTATTCCAACCTCCTGCAATGTAGAAATATGCAGCTGTCCCATACGGGAATTGAACCTGCAACCGTTGCATTATCAGCACCACACTCTAACCAACTGAGCTATCCAGATGTTTTATATACATCTCTCTTGCTGTGGTCTAAACCACTGAGCCTAGGGCTTGCCGATCAGAAGGCCGGCGGTTCGAATCCCCGCAACGGTGTGAGCTCCTGTTGCTCAATCCCAGCTCCTGCCAACCTAGCAGTTCGAAAGCATGTCAAAGTGGAAGTAGATAAGTAGGTGCCGCTCCGGCGGGAAGGTAAACAGTGTTTCTGTGCGCTGCTCTGGTTCGCCAGAAGTGGCTTAGTCCTGCTGGCCACATGACCCGGAAGCTGTACGCCGGCTCCCTCGGCCAGTAAAGCGAGATGAGCACCACAACCTCAGAGTCGTCCGCAACTGGACTTAACGGTCAGGGGTCATTTACCTTTACCTCTTGCTTCAGAATACATCTTCTTTCAAACTTTATACCTTAGGCCCCTTCCATACATTTGTCTGCAAAGGAAGTTCTGGATATTGCAGAAGATTCTAAACGCAACCTAGAATACACATCCAATCCTCATTCTTTAACGTTAACCAAACCCCTCTTCCAAGTAATCATAGAATCGTAGAGTTGGAAGAGACCCAAGGGTCATCTAGTCCAACCCTCTGCAATGCAGAAATCTCAGCTACAACATCCATGACAGATGGCCTTCCAACCTCTACTTAAAGACCTCCAAGGAAGGATAGTCCACAATCTCCCAAGGGGGTCCGTTCCACTGTCAAACAGCTCTTACTGTTAGAAACTTTTTTCGCAACTTGTCAGATCATCTTCTTGAAGATCCCCTCCCCAACCTCACAAAAAGCCTTCAAGGAACTCCAACTTCCCTTGAAATCTTTTCAGAGAAACCTCTCAGTGGAAGAAGAAAAATAGTTCCTTCTTTCCTGGAAGTCTTATGAGTACTTTCAGAACATTAAAAAATCAAACCAGGCAGAATGAGGCAAAATTGAATGAGGCAGAAGTTTAAAATATGCAGTTCACCAATATCTTCTTCAGAATGCATCAACAGTGACAGTGTGTTTAGAAATTTTTATTGTTGTTGTTGCTTAGACAGGCTGCAATCCTATTTGTAAAATAACCACTTCTATGTAGATATGCATTTCATTAATGATTCTGTGTGTGGTAGTCTTAAGAATATGGATTTTGGGAGTTGTTCTCTGACAATGTATTTCCACAACTGTAAACCTTGGAAATATTAGTGTTATAGTGTTATCCTTTAGCAATGCTTTAGCAATCGTACTTTTTACAATGTTAGCATACCAGGCTAGCTGGTTGTAAAACCATCTTACCACGCTTTGAGGATACAAGCAGTATATCACACCTGAAGAATTTATATGCCGGCACAAAATATCTTTATATCAGATCATATCCGTAAGGTTTTAGGTAGTGTCTCCATTGGTAATACTTACAGCGATCAGTTACTTTTAAAGATTGTTTCTAATAGGAAATGAAACTAAAGCTTAACAGTAATCAGTTAATTGAACATTTACAAGAAAGTACATTAAAATCATTGGATAACTTCAGCCCCCCCCCAACCAGCTGCTATTTAAATGGCATATTGCTAACAGAAAGCTACATGTAAAAAGACTTAATACTTCCATTCCCGTTCAACCTTCGTTAACATAATGCACCGAAGGGAAATGTCTTGCACACTTAACTGTCGATTAATGTACAGGGATACAGGAAGTTACCTAGGTTAGTATTCAAGAGCATGGAATCCTGTAACAAATGTAAATATTCATGCAAATGGCCTAGAATCTCTGCCATCAATAATGGTATTAGCTAAATCAAAGGGGGGGGGGGGGAGAAAGACATAGTCTTTAACGGCCAATACATTTCTCCCTGTTGTGCAAAGTCAAGATGTCTGAACAAGGCGGTATGTGCTGAAAAGACACCATTCAGTTTCTGAAGAACAAGAAGCAGTCATCACAGGGATGTCCCTGATAAACAGATTAGAGCTCAAGCAGACAATATGCACCCCCCCCCCCGCATTTACAAAACTAGTTCTTCATCCTCATGCATCCAAATATAAAGGTAAAGGTAAAGGGACCCCTGACCATTAGGTCCAGTCGTGACCGACTCTGGGGTTGCGGCGCTCATCTCGCTTTATTGGCCGAGGGAGCCAGTGTACAGTTTCCGGGTCATGTGGCCAGCATGACTAAGCCACTTCTGGCGAACCAGAGCAGCGCACGGAAACACTGTTTACCTTCCTGCCAGAGCAGTACCTATTTATCTACTTGCACTTTGATGTGCTTTCGAACTGCTAGGTTGGCAGGAGCAGGGACCGAGCAACGGGAGCTCACCCCGTGGCGGGGATTCGAACCGCCGACCTTCTGATTGGCAAGTCCTAGGCTCTGTGGTTTAACCCACAGCGCCACCCACGTCCCTATGCATCCAAATATAACCGATGGCAAAAATGGCATCCATGAAAGCAGGGAATGAAACACAAATTTGCAATTTCCATTTTCAGGTCTAACAAATCACCTGCATTAATATTACAATACGACTATTAGAAGGAAAAAGGATAACATGTCTGGCACTGGCCAGGCCAAAAAATAATATTTGGAGCATACAGTTACACGTTGGCTCCCTCGGCCAGTAAAGCGAGATGCGCGCCACAACCCCAGAGTCATTCGTAACTGGACTTAACTGTTAGGGGTCCCTTTACCCTTTTACAGTTACATTTATCCTACGAATTAGCTGTGGCCCTCTGGTTCATTAAACACTGTCAATGTGGCCCTCTGTGCTGGAAAGGGTTGGCTATCCTGATTTACAGCTGCTAATATTTTGCAGCCATCTGCAAGAAGGAAGGATTTTTGTTTTGAGTCTTGCACTTTCCATACTGTGAAATCAATGGTGGGAAGCCTGGGGTCTTACGAGATCTTGTTGGAAGCCCCAGCCCCAGGCAGCATGGTCCATAATCAGGGGTGATGGGAGCTCAGCCCATCAACATCTGCAGGGCCACACTCTCCCCAACCCTGCTATAAATGAATGCTAAAAATGGTTGCTTATAGCAGACACCCCACCCCTGCCGAAACTAAAATAGCCACCGCCATTGGTAGAGAGGACTAGGCAACTGTTTTTATCATCCTTGTACCCATGCCAAATAAGCTTGCATCAGACTGCTTACTATAAAAGGGACAGAGATTCTGCAACAACTGTGTTGGTCTCACAGAATAAAGGGCATTTCTAGATGTTGGTGGTGCTGAAACAGTAAGTGTGATGTAAGGTATCTCATGGTTAGGTGCCACACAGATAAGGCAAATGCCCACTGGATTCTAACTTTGAGCTATTCCTTTGGATTGCATGTGGACATATTCAAGATCACCAGCATGCCAGCATCATCAGCTTGGAGGAGAGCAAAATGAGTGGCTGTAACTAAATTTTAATGGGATTTGCCTTTGCTGCAGCGGAGTAATTAGTTCAAAACAGCTACAAACATAAAGCTATGAAGTGAAAGCCAGCCATTTTTTCCTAGTTGCAACCCTCATACCAAATCTACAATATGGGGAATGCAGCTCTGAACTACATTAAAAAGCTGTTCTAAGTCACGCTCCCACAGGCCCCAAAATATGGTCCTATATATGGTAATCTCTCAGCCTTGTCTACTATCCCTACTTTGCAGCATGGGCTTACTCCTAATGCACTGTTTGTTTCTTTCTCTCACAGTGTAAGTGTTTGCAGAATGTTTTTTAAAAAGCTCCAAAGTTCAGGCTGTTCCCACAAGAGCAATGAATTTATCTCTTACTTCTTGGGGATGGGGTGAGAGAGAACAGAACAAAGCTGCCAATCATTGCAGGGCCCATGATTTCCACCCTGTCTGTTGCCCAGGAGCAGTTTTCATTTTGCCACCCTAAGAAGAGACTTCTCCACGAAGAGAGAGAATCGGGCAAGTAAGTGTAAAAACCTGTACTCTGGCCCTTTCCCTGTCCTCACAGCAGCAACCTGTCAAGGTGAGGAGTTTAAGGCTTGATCAGAAGAACAGAAGACCTTAGGAACAATGCAGGCCCTTCAATTCTGGGCCCAACAACAAACCACAGCCCTGTATTCAAAGCAGCCTTGGAAGCAGAGCCACAAGCAAGATGGATGTTGAAGCAATCTTCCTTCCACCTTTGCAAGGCCCAGAAGCCCGAGAGGGTTTTGCAGCAGTAAGTGCAGCTATATATTATTTCCGCGGCAGCTACAGATCACAAACTAAGCAGCAGACGATTCACAATACTGCTAAGATTCTCTCTTGTCAAACTCCAGCTAGAAACGGGCGAGGGCGATTTATGTAAGAACGGCTCTTTCCCTCCAGCCCTCCCCATTTCCACAAAGCTGAATTAGCAACAGCAACATCCTCTCCACGGATGTGCGCTTCAAACCTTCGACCATCAAACGTTGCATTAAGGAGGAGGGGGGGGGGAGGAAAGAAAGTGACTCACTTCCCATTTCCAGCATGGAAACGAGGCCCCTTTCTGGTGCCAATAAGGACTATTTTGGACCAGGGCGCCTATTTCCTAATTCTGCAGGCTTGCCTTTTCTCTATCTCTGTCCCCCCCCCCCTCCACACACACACACACACACACACACACACTGTGTGTGTATAACCCCTGCTTCTCCCTCCCTATTCAGGAAAAGGGCAAGGCAGCAACGACAGCGAGTTGGTGAATGAACGAAGGCTGAAGGTTACCGGATTTATGAATGTCAAGATCATGTGACAATAACGGGAACCCGTCTTATTCACAAAAAACACAGGCCGAGGGAAAGTGCCGCGGTGCGGAGGAAACGCTGCCGAGCCCGAGAGAGAGAGAGAGAGAGAGGTTTGTCCCCGAGGCAAGTCACCTTTCACCGCTACTAGCCTCAGCAGCCCCGCCCCGCCACTTCGCCAAAGGAAAGCCGTGCCTTGCAGGAGAGGTGCGGTTGCACGGAGATCAAGCGCGGGATTCGCCTGGAAATTAGAAAGCTTTCGAGGGAAAAGGCGGCTTGAAATTAATTAAGACCCCCCCCCTTTTATTTGCACGCAAGCTCCCGCTCACACACACACACAGAATGCCGATCGGCTGCAACGCCAACCACGAGCTCCGAGCAGCGCCTGGGGCCCGAGGCTGCCTCGCCTTCTGCTAGTTGTTTTTTATTTCAGTTCCTGCGCCGCCTTTCGCCCGAGGACCGCAGGGCGGCTTGCAACAGAAAAGCACACGAATGCGTGGCATAGTAACAAGCGGAGACAAACGCCGCCCCCTGCACAGCTTCGCAGGCCGACGGGAGCCGCTGCCCACCCGATCCCCCCCCCCCCAGCGCAACTTCGGCGCCGGCCCAGGCCGGGGGCCTTCCTCGCCGCGCGGGAGAGCCGAAGCCTCGCTTTCTCCCCTCGGCGGGGCCCGGATCCGCCCGGCAGCAGAGGCCCGGCCTCCCCCCCCCCCAAGCCCACCCCCGCCGTGAGCTCGCTTTCTCCCGCGGCCAGAGCGGAGGGCGGCTTGCTCTCTCCCTCTCTCTTTTTTTATGAATGGAAACGCGTTATGCAAATGAGCGCGATTCAAGAGGGGTGGGGGGGGGGGAGGAACACGACGCAGCAATGGCGGACGCGAAGGGGGCGTGAGGGGGGGGGACCGAGCCGCGGAACAGAGAGCGGACCGCGAAGAAGCGAGGGCGCCGCGGGGCATTGGCCCCAAGCACATCCGGCGAAGGGAAGGCAAGGCGTCCTCTTAGCCGCCCCCCCCTCAAAGCCACTTCCCAGAGGGGGGGCCGTGCAACATCTCCCCCCCCACGAGAAAGGAGAAGCGGGGCGCCCTCCGCCACAGCCTCGCCACCCAGGAGGGGGCGTCGTCGGGGGGGGGGAAGAGACTTGGGAAAGGGCAAAGATGCCCCGGCCGAGCAGCGCGCTCTCCAGATGTTCCCCGCCAGATGTTCCCCCTCCCTCCCTCGCCGCCGCCCGCCCCCCCCCCACTCCGCGGCCGGCCACTTACTCGTCGGGGTGGGCTTCTTCGGTCATCTTCTCCCCGTCGGAGCTCATCCCCCTCCGCCAGCCGCCTGGGGGGCTGCGCGCCTCTTCCTCATCTTCCCGGGGCTTCACATCGCCGGGAGAGATGCGGGGAGCGCGCGAGAGAAGAGCGGGGGGAGGACGGGACGGGCGGCGGGGAAGGCCGCCTGGGGGGCAGGGATGGAGAAGGCAGGCAGGGAAGCAGGCGGGGGGCCGGTCGCCCGCCCCCCCCCCCTCGAAGGCCTGGTCGGGACAGGCGAGGCAGCGCGGGCTCAGCGCGCGGGGAGGCAGCGCGGCGTGGGCGCCTTGTCGTCCGGTGCGCCCGGGCGCCTCCTCCACGGCAGCAGCGGCAGCAGCAGCCGGCGGCCCCGTCCGAGCCCCATCGCTGCCTTTACTCCATGTTGGATTCTCGCAGCCGCCAACAGGAGGAGGAAGCTGGGCGGAAGCGATGACGTGATCCCAGCCCAGCTGCTGTCGGGGAGGGAGAGCGAGGCGGGCCGGCCCCGCGCCAGCGCCGCTTCCCTCCCGCGCTCCCGGGACTCGAGATGGGCGGGAGGCGGCGGCGGCGGCCTGGGGCCAGCGCGGCTCCGCTGCCCGACCCGCCCTCGGGCTCGGGATCTCCGGGGCCCCGGGGGATGCTCCGGGGGGAAACGGGGCGACCCCTTGGCCCGCGGGTGGGTGGGTAAGGGTATCACCCCCCCCCCCGGAGCTTCCAGGGTCCCGGCACGTGCGGCGCAGCGACGGAGCTTCTCTGAGCGTGTGCAGAATGCTCCGCGAACCGATCGCAGCTCCCCCCCCCCCCATTTTTTAAATTGGTTTTCACAATATTATAAACAACAAACACATAAGACAAACAAACATAAATCATAGCCTGGTTGAAAATTACACTTATTTCCCCCCCAAAATTTTTTATTGGTTTTCACAATATTATAAACAAACAAACAAACAAACAAACACACAAGGCAAACAAACATAAATCATAGCCTTATTTAAAATTATACTTGTTAACGTTGTTAAGTGACTTCCTCGCTTCCCCTTGGTTGAATTTCATTGCATGTCCTTTTCCAAATCACAGTTCTTATAAAATTTAACTTAAACATGAACATCCTTAGATCGTCACATTATGAAATTAAACATATTGATTCGACACTCAACATAAATAAAATCCTGAGCCAATTAAGTATCTGCAAGCTGTTTTCTGTTAATTTAACTTAACATATTTAAGTAATCATTAATGTTAATACACTCTTTCTGATACTCCTCCTCCTCCTGGTTGCGGACTCTTCCAGTTAGGTTGGCTGGCTCCGAAAAATCCATCATCTTCATCTGCCATTCTTCTATTGTTGGTAATTCTTGGGTTTTCCACTTTTTAGCTAACAGAACACGAGCAGCAGTTGTGGCATACAAAAATAATTTAACATCTTTCTTGGGCAATTCTAAACCTGTTATTCCAAGAAGAAAGGCCTCTGGTTTCTTTATAAATGTATAGTGGCCGAGGAAACCAGGCCAGGGCATTTCGGATCTTTTGAATTAAATGCGAAGTGCTAGCTTGGTAGTTAGGATGGTTTCCTTGTGGGATTGGGCCCAAAGGTGCTGAAGGAGAGGAGGCAGAATTATTCGACAGGTTGCTAATGCCATCTTCCAAGAGATCCTTTGCAATTTCCTTCACTCCAAGCAATACACAAATTATTGTTATTATTATTAATTGGCCTGCTGTGATCGTAATGTTTCTTTTAAAAATTCATTTTTGTTTTTATTTTAACGGTACTCAACCCACAATTATACATTGGTTATATTTCACAGTCAAATAAAATGGAAAAAAATATATATATGGAAAATCTCACCTTACCTACAATAAACCTATCAACAAGAGTTTCCCTATTTCACACTTCACATGTTAGAAACATTTCATATTGGCATGCAGCTTATTCATATAATTAGTATCCAACACCCTTTCTTGAATACCTCACAGTTTTACACAATCTAATACTCTAGTTTCCATCTTCAGTCGACCTTCCCTCAATTTTCAAAGCAAGTAGCTCGTTTTTAGCTGCATTAACCTTAGAACCTTACATTTTTGCACTTCTGTTTAGCTCCTCCACTGATTCCTTTGCTGATTCCTCTTATGTTAAGAAATATAACCAGATTGTCAGCATACTGGTTTATATGCCTTCAACATGGTATGACTGAGTTTGAGGCAGAAACTGTTGGACATCATTTCATTTCAGTTTTAATTTGTATACCACCTTTCTATATTACTAAACACAAGGCAGTTTACAAGCGGGGGGGGGGGGGGGAGAAACAATGAAATATACAACAAAGGTCACACACATAAAAATTTGATCCATAAAAAGAATCCTAGAGACATATCAATAAAATAGTATAACATGGGAGACATCAACTCCCATCAGCCCCGCTTAGTATGGCCAATGGTCAAGAACGATGGGAGTTGTAGTCCAGCAATACTGGGAGACCACAGGTTAGCCATCCCTGCAGTAAATATATCCTTCCTACAGTGAACTTCACACAGTGTTCAAAAAATATTAATATCCTTCACGCACAGTTTATGGCCTTGTCTTTAGTAGGGTCTTCTTGCACATTCAATAAGGTCAATAGACCAGGTGTTGGGAACCTTTAGACCTCCAACCGGCATACAGCTTCCGGGTCATGTGGCCAGCATGACTAAGCCGCTTCTGGCGAACCAGAGCAGCGCACGAAAACGCCGTTTACCTTCCCACCGGAGCGGCACCTATTTATCTACTTGCACTTTGATGTGCTTTTGAACTGCTAGGTTGGCAGGAGCAAGGTCATAGGGATTCGAACTGCCGACCTTCTGATCGGCAAGCCCTAGGCTCTGTGGTTTAACCCACAGCACCACCTGCGTCCCTAATAACTTCCTAATAACTTGTACATATTTTAAATCTGTTTACGTTTACCATCTCCAGTGCTAAGTCAGAAGCATGGGGCATCTCTGTTTGTAGACTGTTTTTATCTCTTTCCCTAGTGGTTGTTTTCATAAGTCATTTTATTGCCCGCTTATATAAAGTGCCTTCCCCTAAGGTATGCTGTAAACAGAATCCCATGCAGGGTAATAAGTCATGATTGCTATGTATTTTAAGTGCGCAGCATGCATACCTATTATCCTATAATACTTAATGGGCAATTCTGCAAAACCTCACATGAATGTACAGCGGTGCCAACTGCGAGTAGCTGCATGGAATTCGGTGGCAGTGGCTGCCAGGCATAAACAGCCTAGCCAGCACATGTGTCTACAGGATATGAGAAGTCATCATTACTTTTTCAATTTGAGATCCTGTATTATTGCCTTGGGACGCGGGTGGCGCTGTGGGTAAAAGCCTCAGTGCCTAGGGCTTGCCGATCGAAAGGTCGGCGGTTCGAATCCCCGCGGCGGGGTGCGCTCCCGTTGCTCGGTCCCAGTGTCTGCCAACCTAGCAGTTCGAAAGCACCCTGGGTGCAAGTAGATAAATAGGGACCGCTTACTGGCGGGAAGGTAAACGGCGTTTCCGTGTGCGGCTCTGGCTCGCCAGAGCAGCGATGTCGCGCTGGCCACGTGACCCGGAAGTGTCTTCGGACAGCGCTGGCCCTTGGCCTCTTTGAGTGAGATGGGCGCACAACCCTAGAGTCTGTCAAGACTGGCCCATACGGGCAGGGGTACCTTTACCTTTACCTTTATTATTGCCTTAATATGTTCAGTGGATCCCTGGTATAGTTCCATCACGAAAGCCCTGTTTTGGAAGGCATTGCTCCGTATTTCTCTTCTGTCCCAGACCTCAAGGCTGACTTTGTACGTTTCCAAGCACAGTTCAAAGTGTTGGTGCTGACCTTTAAAGCCCTAAACGGCTTCGGTCCTGTATACCTGAAGGAATGTCTCCACCCCCATAGTTCTGCCCGGACACTGCGGTCCAGCGCCGAGGGCCTTCTGGCAGTTCCCTCGCTGCGAGAAGCCAAGTTACAGGGAACCAGGCAGAGGGCCTTCTCAGTAGTGGCTCCCGCCCTGTGGAACGCCCTCCCACCCAATGTCAAAGAGAAAAACAACTACCAGACTTTTAGAAGACATCTGAAGGCAGCCCTGTTTAGGGAAGCTTTTAATGTTTAATGTATTACAGTATTTTAATATTTTTTTGGAAACCGCCCAGAGTGGCTGGGGAAGCCCAGCCTGGTGGGCGGGGTATAAATATTATTATTATTATTATTATTATTATTATTATTCAGGCAATTAAAATGACGGTCATTGAAATGAGCTGGGCTTGCTGTTAAGAGTGCAAAGCGATGGAGATTGTGCTCTGACACTCCCCAGCCTTTGGTAACTTGGCGCCCTCCAATCGTTTTGTTTTGCAATTTGCATCAGCACCAGCCAGGACAGCCATGCTGTCCTAAGGCTGATGAGAGATGTAAGCCAAAGCAAACAGAGCTGCAAGAATGAGTCCAGTTGCCACTGGAACCTTAACAATGTGGTCCCTGGGCTGCTGGAAAGGTCAGGAAGTCGATTTATCCTGTTATGTACTGAAGTTCTCACCCTGGGCCAGCAGAGGGATACTGTAGATAGTTTTCACTCAGGTCCACATATGCAAATAAGGGATCGAAAGTGACATTCAGTGATTGGATAGTTACAGAAAGTGGTTACTGTTGCGTTATAGTGGAGCTCTATATAAGCAGGCTGGCTGAACCCTTCAGTTCAGTTGTGTTCTGGCCTGTGAATAAACAAGAGCTGTTTGAAGAATCACTGTGTCGTCTGATATGTTCACCCACAACTTAACACATCCTACTCTCCCCCCATCCGATTTACTGTTGTGCTTCATCCCACTCCCTTTCTTTCTGAGGAGAACAAACACCTACCTAGTTGTACCTAGAAAGGCTCCCAGTTCAGAAGCTATAATTGCCAGTATAAGAGTAGCAACGCATGTTCTGACCAGAAGATTAACACAAGTACATGGTACTCAACTTCTAAGCGAGATCCATCCCCACAATGGTAAGGTGATTTGAAGGCCGATCGCAAACAGAGATGCCTAGGTTCAGATAATTGCTCACTATCAAAGCCTTTCATCCTTTTTTTTTAAGCAAACAAGATGGTCAGTTTTAGCCAGTTTTCACTAAGGTGGGCAAGGTGAGGATTAGGCAGGAAATTCCAGAACTATGGGGATTGTAGAAACCCCTTGGCAAAAAGGTATTTTAAAAACCCATTAGATCATGGGTAGGCAAACTAAGGTCCGGGGGCCGGATCTGGCCCAATCGCCTTCCAAAGGCAGCCTGCAGACAGTCCGGGAATCAGCGTGTTTCAGGTTACAGACTCCACTAACCCAGAAATAGTACCTCGGGTTAAGAACTTTGCTTCAGAATGAGAACAGAAATCGGGCTCCGGCGGCGCGGCAGCAGCGGGAGGCCCCATTAGCTAAAGTGGTGCTTCAGGTTAAGAACAGTTTCAGGTTAAGTATGGACCTCCGGAATGAATTAAGTACTTAACCTGAGATACCACTGTACTTGCACTTTGACATGCTTTCGAACTGCTAGGTTGGCAGGAGCTGGGACCGAGCAACGGGAGCTCACCCCGTCGCGGGGATTTGAACTGCCAACCTTCTGATTGGCAAGCCCTAGGCAAGAGAGTGTGTTGTGAGGGATCCAACTCTTAATCTAATATATTTTGACCTAACAACTTTAAGGGATGAAATCTTCCACAGAGGTGGGTGCGAGCAATGTGAGGAGTAAGAGAAACTGTTCACTGATCTCTGACGGTGCAATCCCATGAGTGCTTAGTCAGAAGTACATTTCAAAGATTTCCGTGGGGTTCGTTCCCCAGAAACTTTGAATAGCATTGAAGCTGTGATGCTATTCTGAGTGTCACAAGATCACGTCCTTAGGAATATTGCTAACAGGATGTAATAAAGTGAAGCACACCGCTTTATCTCTAATTATTGATTTGCACCGGATCAGCCATTGCTGCATTACTTCAAGGCAGCAGGTTCTGCTTAGTCAGCTTTGGCATGATACATGAGTTCCGCTCCTTCTAGAGGAAAGTTTATGCTGCAAATATATAGTGTTCACAGCTTTTTCAATGCAGTGTATTGCAGTTAGTGAAAACGCGACAAGTTTTTAAAACAGATTTTGCTTGATCCAATAGTCAACATAGGTTAAATGCAGGCACTTCCATGATCACCAGATAAGGTAATTTGCCAAGAGCTGTCATGACATCCAATCTGAGATAATTTATAAGAGACAATGGAAAGTGTGCAGTTGATAATGTAACCCAGGAAACACATTGGGGTGACAGGAAGTCCTAGTGGAATCTGTGATGTATGGACTTAATTTTTTTCTTTTTCTTTTTGTAATTTGTATTGATCTTGGATTGTTTTTGTTGATTGCTTTCTGCAAAATTAATAAAGCTTTTTTTATATATAAAAAAGATCTGTCATGACATCTGTAGTAGGTCACCATTGCTTGGGTTGAGAGCCAGTGTGGTGTAGTGGTTAAGAACGGTAGACTTGTAATCTGGTGAACTGGGTTCGTTTCACCGCTCCTCCACATGCTGGGTGACCTTGGGCTAGTCACACTTCTCTCTGAAGTCTCTCAGCCCCACCCACTTCACAGGGTGTCTGTTGTGGGGGAGGAAGGGAAAGGAGATTGTGAGCCGCTTTGAGACTCCTTAAAGGTAAAGGGATCCCTGACCATTAGGTCTAGTAGCGGACGACTCTGGGGTTGCGGAGCTCATCTCGCTGATGGAGCCTGCGTACAGCTTCCGGGTCATGTGGCCAGCATGACTGAGCTGCTTCTGGCGAACCAGAGCAGCACACGGAAACACCATTTACCTTCCTGCCGGAGCGGTACCTATTTATCTACTTGCACTTTGTGCTTTCGAACTGCTAGGTTGGTGGGAGCAGGGACCGAACGACGGGAGCTCACCCCTTCTTGGGGATTTGAACCACCGACCTTCTGATCAGCAAGCCCTAGGCTCTGTGCTTTAACCCACAGCGCCACCTGCGTCCTTTTGAGACTCCTTAGGGTAGTGATAAAGCGGGATATCAAATCCAAACTCTTCTCTTCTTGGTGCGAGAACGATTTTTCTTGTAAAACATACCGCATTTCACTGCATAATCGTTGTCACCGCGTAATCGTCACACCCTGTTTTTTAACTCCCAAAATTGGACGATGACCTTTCATGGTGTAATCATTGCATGGTAACTTCTGAGGCTCCACTGGGCCTTTCTTCCTCCAGCCACCGCTGTCCCTGCTCCCCTTGTTCCTCGCTGTCTCAGCAATGAGCTCCCAGCCCACCTTGACTGCTTCCCTAGGCTTGGCCGACTCCCAGAAAACAGCCAGGAACTGGCTGAGAGCAGAACAAGGACAACAAACGCTCACGTCTTGGGACATACCAGCCAAGAAGAGGAAGCAGTGGGCAAGGGACCACCTCCACCACCCATCTGCAACCCCTTCCTCTGCCCCAGCAGAACCTTTGGGCACCTCTGGAGGAGGATGCAGAGGGCCTCCAGAGGGCACATGGCCCAGGGCGGTGGCTTTGGCGGGATGGGAGGCTGAGCTGCTTGCACGGCCCCCAAAAACTTCTTGGAAAGCCAGAGTTCTGGCATGGCACAGGCTTCACATAATGGTCAAAACCCACTTTTTTTGTAAGAGAAAATGGCAGGGTAGGACCCAAACCAATGGCTTCAAGTTACATGAAAGACGATTCCGACTAAACATCAGGAAGAACTTTCTGACTGTCAGAGCTGTTTGACAGTGGAATGGACATTTGAAGGCAGCCCTGTTTAGGGAAGCTTTTAAAAGGAGAGCCAGTGTGGTGTAGTGGTTAAGAGCGGTGGACTCGTAATCTGGTGAACTGGGTTCGATTCCCCGCTCCTCCACATGCAGCTGCTGGGTGACCCTGGGCCAGTCACACTTCTCTGAAGTCTCTCAGCCCCACTCACCTCACAGAGTGTTTGTTGTGGGGGAGGAAGGGAAAGGAGGATGTTAGCCGCTTTGAGACTCCTTCAGGTAGTGATAAAGCGGGATATAAAATCAAAACTCTTCTTCTTCTTAATGTTTAATAGACTATTGTATTTTAATATTTTGTTGAAAGCCGCCCAGAGTGGCTGGGGTAACCCAGCCACATGGCCCGGGGTATAAATAAATTATTATTATTATTAACATTCATCTGAAAGTGCTGGGAACTGTCATTAGGAGATTTGGAGTCAGGTGTTAGCAAAATACAGTTGACACCCAGCTGTGCCTTCAGTCTGAATCAGGAAAGGTGGTTGAGGTGCTAGATTGGAGTTGAAAAAGGCCTGGATATGGCCCCATAAATTGAAGCTGAATCCTGAAAAGAAGAGATGTTATTTGTTCTGAGGAGGCAGCCTGTTTTGCATGGAGTTGCACTCCCTCAAAAAGTGCAGGCCTGTAGCCTTCCATTGGCAGAGCAGTTAGATTACCGTACTTGCATATACTGCAATGGTTGTCAATTTGTTTCAGGGGCAACTCAAAGTGCTCACATTAGGGTTTGAAGCCTTAAACTACTTGGGCCCCCAAAATCGGGGGGGGGGGGATCCTCCTTTCCTGTAGACATTCTCAGGTATTAATACCTGCACATTTCACCTGTAGTTCCACCACAATTAGAAGTTTGCAGGGGGGCATTCTCTGTGGCAGCCCCTCAGTTTTCGCTTTCCCTCTGGGACATTCATTGTGTAGTTTTCATCACATGTTGAAGACACACTTTTTTCTCCTGGCCTTTGACACCTGAGATGTCTCATTCAATCCCACCCTGCTCTCTTGATTGTAATATGTTGTAACTGCTTTTACTACTATATATTTAAATCGTTGCAAGCCTCACCAGGACTTCATGGTTAGGGTGGGGTAACAAATCTAATTACTACACACACACACCACAAGATTTGTGTGAGAGAGAGACAGCTCTGTGAGGTGCATCACACTTTGTCAGATGCACCAAGTGTAATCTTCAGCTGACAGAGGTGTCTGTCTGTGTGCCATGTTGCTTTTCATTATAAACTGGGACCAGGAAGCGCACACTGCAAGAGATAGCCCTGTCCCATTACCTTGCAGAATCAAATGCAAACAAAGTCCACTGAAAAAGATAAAGGAAGTAATCAGAGTGGGTGTGACTCTCTCCCAACCCATAATGAACTGGCAAAGCAATGATGAATAGGAACACCAAGGGAAGGGTACTTACAGTATTTCTGTAGCGAGCTTGCCACTCCCAGTCTCGATTCAGTCCAAAGCTGATATTTTCCAATCTGCACATGGATTCCAACTCAGCAGCTTTTGTTTTGCTGAAGTATAGCAGCGTTCAAGTCTTGCTTTATATCGTTGGTTTTTGTTAAACAATGGTACAGTAATCTCCCCTCCATCTCAGCCACAGCAGCCACTAGGGAGAAAACATCTTAAAACCGAATCCTTGTGGATGTGAGCTTAATCTGAAATGTAAAAGGTTTTCCAAGTCTGTTTTGATGCATACAAGGCAGGCACGTGTATTTGTCGATCACATGATGTGGTGCACATACACAATTTGAATGGCATTGCCTATCAACTTTGGGGAGGCCCGGCCTGCTCAAATATTTTATTAGGGGGGCAAAGGGACCGCGGCTTCTATGGTATGGAATGGCCTTTACTTGGTTGGGAGAAAACCTCATTTAGTTCAGTAGGGTTTAATTGCAGGTAAGCATGCATGGAACTGAATTAAATGCATAATATGAAAGACCAGTTACTGTGTTTCAGAATGCTGTTGGAGTCATGGTAAAGGCATTGTGTTGCTTCCACATGAATGTATCACTTGCTTTCTCTGTACATAAAGGTAAAGGACCCCGACAGCTACCGTAAGTCCAATCGTGGACGACTCTGGGGTTGCAATGCTCATCTTGCTTTACTGGCCGAGGGAGCTGACGTTTGTCTGCAGACAGTTTTTCCAGGTCATGTGGCGAGCATGACTAAGCCACTTCTGGCGAACCAGAGCAGCACACGGAAACACCGTTTACCTTCCCACCAGAGTGGTACCTATTTATCTACTTTCTCTGGCATGTTTTCCAACTGCTAGGTTGGCAGGAGCAGGGACCGAGCAACGGGAGTTCACCCCATCGTGGGGATTCGAACCACCGCTCTTCTGATCGGCAAGCCCTAGGCTCTGTGGTTTAGACCACAGTGCCACCCGCGTCCCTCTCGTTACACATGTGTGTATTAATCCTGGCTTTGCAATACTTTTTCTTTTGTAAATATCTTCATTAAGAAGCTTGCCTGGTTGTCATAGCAATGGCTTCCAATGCCTGGAACCCTCCACTTTCCTTTCAGGTTTCTGCAGGCAGCAACCAGCCTCTTATTGTCATTAGCTAATCTCTTAGCAGCATTTAGCCCTTTCATTGTTATTGTTTTGTTTTTATCTCTGAACCCTGTCGGCTTTGCTTGCTTACATTCCTTCCAAGAATCCAGGTCAAAACAGGTTTGGCTTTGCTCTAACTTTACAGAAGAACCAACAGCCACCCCACCATTTTGTGCTTCATGGGCAGATTTGCCATTGTACTTGTTGGGGGCTGAAACATTGATGTTAATGTGTGGCTGTCATATGTCATTGGATGCTGAGGAATGTCTGAAGAGCCAGGCATGTTAGCTTCAACGTGTTGCTTCTATTTTCTTCTCAGTCTTTGCCAATGGGATGGAGGTGGCGCTTACCACTTCTAAATCCAGCTTGGCCAACCCACAAAACCCCTCTGCCTTGGATCATTATGGTGACTGGGTCATTATGGTGATTGCCTCAGACCTCATCCACCTGCCTTCTCACTTGCAATCAGCTCATGGCTGTCAACATGGATTAGAGGCAGCAACTTTGCAGTTTTGGAGCAGCCATTTTGTGAAGATGCTCCATTAACCCTTAGTGTAAACATAACAGTAGATGTGTACAGAAACTTTAATATATTCTAAGGCAAATTCTAGTCACACACAAAAATTTGGGGGTAAGTAGGGTTGCCAATATGGTGCTGGAGGAGACTCTTGAGAGTCCCATGGACTGCAAGAAGATCAAACCTATCCATTCTTAAGGAAATCAGCCCTGAGTGCTCACTGGAAAGGCTGATCCTGAAGCTGAGGCTCCAAGACTTTGGCCACCTCATGAGAAGAGAAGACTCCCTGGAAGAGACCCTGATGTTGGGAAAGATGGAGGGCACAAGGAGAAGGGGACGACAGAGGGCGAGATGGTTGGACAGTGTTCTCGAAGCTACCAGCATGAGTTTGACCAAACTGCGGGAGGCAGTGGAAGACAGGTGTGCCTGGCGTGCTCTGGTCCATGGGGTCATGACGAGTCGGACACAACTAAACAACAAGGGTTGCCATCTTTCAAAAAGTGAAAATCTGAGCTCAAAAGTTGTTGGGTTTTTTTGGCAAGATAGTTGAGCTTTTTTTTTTTTACTTTTGCCCAAAGTTTTGGCTATTTGGGGGGGGGGGGCACTGTCCACATGGCTTTCTGAGACATTTTGCTGATTTCCGCCCAGATACTGCTTCTGTCCGCAGTTGTTGTTGTTTAGTCGTTTAGTCGTGTTCGACTCTTCGTGACCCCATGGACCAGAGCACACCAGGCACTCCTCCTGTCTTCCACTGCCTCCCGCAGTTTGGTCAAACTCATGTTGGTAGCTTCGAGAACACTGTCCAGCCATCTCGCCCTCTGTCGTCCCCTTCTCCTTGTGCCCTCCATCTTTCCCAGCATCTTTCCTGGGGTAATATCCTAAAAAAACCCCTCAATCAATCCTAAAAAAAAAACATCTCAACAAGTTCAATCCTAAAAAAAGCAATTCTGGGGTAAAATCCTAAAAAAAGGAAAAAGGTCAACAACTTTGGTCGGCCCTCGCGGCCCTTCACTTCATCAAATCTGGCCCTCCTTGAAAAAAAGTTTGGACACCACTGCAATGGGAGTTGCAGCCGAACAACTTCTGGGGGGGGGGGCACTAGGTTGGGGAAGACTGTCCACTGTAATGTATTCAGCCTAACTTTGTTTTTTTAATCTTGCAAAAAGGCAATCCAGATGTTCCAAATGAATATGTCTTCAAACAATTAATTCAGCTGTGTTTATCGTGCATTAACAGAACAGTTAAGTCTGCATTAGCTGAGAAGTACTTGAGCTGAAGTGGAGGTCTTTAGGGAAATATCTCTCACCAGGGGGTAACTATTTGACTGGATGTAATTATATATGGAGAAGTAATCTCATCATCTTCTCTGTGTGGAAGATTTCGACATAAGGAAAGTGCTCCTATCATCATGCCTTTTTTTTTTTAAGGGCTCTTGATAGCAAAAGCCAGTTAACTTTTCAAAAGATGTAGAAACCAGTGGAAAAGATGGAAAGAAAATGTTCTGGAATTTAGATTTTTCTGCTCCTATGCGGCACTGGAATGTTTAGTGCCAGGCATTTAAATATTCTGTAGGTGCAAAAGGTTGCTACAGACGTACTGTTGAGGTGTGCCTTCCCACACGCAAATACGAAAATGGATCATCCCAATTGCCCTTTCCTGAACTAGGAGGATTCTAGGACAGTGGGAAACATTATGGGATGGGATGGTTTGAGAGTTACAGAGCGCATTATCTCTTGATCTATTAAAACCATCAACTTGGGTGGGGAAATGCTTCATGGATTCAGCGGCGTAGCATCAGTTGCCAGAGCCCAATGTGGGCACATGTGCTGAGTGAGTGGGCGCTCATCTCGCTTTACAGGCCAAGGGAGCCGGCGTTTGTCTGCAGACAGTTTTTCCGGGTCATGTGGCCAGCATGATTAAGCCGCTTCTGGCGAAACTAGAGCAGTGCACGGAAACGCCATTTACCTTCCCGCTGGAGTGGTACCTATTTATCTACTTGCACTTTTTGGCGTGCTTTCGAACTGCTAGGTTGGCAGGAGCTGGGACTGAGCAACAGAGCTCACTCCGTTGCAGGGATTCGAACCGCCAACCTTCTGATCGGCAAGCCCAAGAGGCTCAGAGGTTTAGACCACAGCGCCACCCGTGTCCCCGCTTTTGCGCCCCCTCATAAATTGTGTGCCCGAGGCCCTGCAGAGGAAAGAAGCCCTGGCAGAAGTTCTGTGCCCCCTGCAAGAAAGGCTGATCAGACGCGCAATGAGGTGAACTGGGAGCACCACACATAAGGTACACCTTTACAGGCAAATTAAAGTTCCATGCTTTCTGTCAACCCTTAAGAAGCCTTGCTGTCAATGGTGGTTGAGTGCTTGTGGGGCTGCCTTGAAAGGCAGCATGGAAGCCTCCGTTGGTGCATTTACACTTTTATTTGCAGAAGCAAAATAGTTCAGAAAACTGAGGTGTCATCAGTCTCACTATTGGTATTGCCCATCTCTCCCCCACCCCTCAAAGCACACTGAACTCTTTTTACTTCTCACTTCCTGTGCATAGGTAGGAGCCTGTTTTCTTCTTGCTGTGGTAGTGATTGAATTCTCCTGGTTCATGTCTTGGGTGATAGTGACACCTTGTGATCATTCTTTTAATTGCACATCAAAACACTTAAATGGCTTGCAGAGTTTTACCAAGGAATGAGCCCAGCATAAGGAGTTCCACTCCTTGTGGCAAAAAGTGAACATAAAGACACGACGATACCATCGTGATTTGCTTGTGATCTGGGAGGCTCTAATTTATTTGGGATGGATCCGGGCGCTTGTTTTAAAAGGAGGGAAGGAAGTTGCATTCAAGATCACTCACTCCCATATCCATCTCCAATTGCACCAGGGTAATAATGGCCGCGGGTGGCGCTGTGGGTTAAAGCCTCAGCGTGTAGGACTTGCCGATCGCATGGTCGGCGGTTCGAATCCCCACGACGGAGTGAGCTCCTGCTGTTCGGTCCCAGCGCCTGCCAACCTAGCAGTTCGAAAGCACCTCTGGGTGCAAGTAGATAAATAGGGACCACTTACCAGCGGGAAGGTAAACGGCGTTCCGTGTGCTGCGCTGGCTCTCCAGATGCAGCTTGTCACGCTGGCCACGTGACCCGGAAGTGTCTCCGGACAGCGCTGGCTCCCGTCCTATAGAGTGAGATGAGCGCACAACCCTAGAGTCTGGCAAGACTGGCCCGTACCTTTACCTTTAATAATGGCCCTCAATACGTCCTTTGGGCTCATGGTGCTGTTGGGGCAGCTCCAATACTGGTTTCGCCTGCAAAGGTTTTGGATTAGTCACACGGCTTGCTTTATATATAACAGAGCTGGAAAAGGTACTGGAAAAAGCAACAAAACTATCATGGAGTTGGGTCACCTCCCAGATGAGGAAAAACGAAAGCATCTGGGGGAGGCAATTTGGGCATTTACACACAAGCTAAGAAATCTACAGTTTAGGTCATTGGATGATGAGGGGTCTCTCTCTCTCTCTCTGGATATATTACTAAATTTCACGGTTGACACAATTGGTTAAAAAAATACAGGAAGCAGGGGAAACATGCTAAAGCAGACATTATCATTCTGATATGACATTTGTTTTGTTGTAATAGGACTATTGCAAGATACATATTTGGTTGGTTTTTAGTTGCATCCTCACCTATGTGCTACTGCATATGCAAATATACCAGTTAATTATTTGTATTTTCTGTTAAAATAATACACATTACAAAAAAGCATTTTCGTAATGTCATGGGGCCTCTTAAACTTAACATAGTTTAGGGCCTCAGCATGTTCCAAGTCCAGAGTTCTGAGTCCTCCTTCTCAGTTAACACTAGAAACTGGGATGAGTAGTCAGTGAAGCTGATTTGTGTGGTAAAATACCCCTTCAAAGCACTTGAAAAATCTGTAAAATTAATTCTTTTAATTCTCTGGTTTTCTGGTCGCATTCATATTTCCTTACTTGACACTGACAATTCCTAGGGTTCACTCTCTTGAGCGGCAGTAAAAGGTAACGGGACCCCTGACCATTAGGTCCAGTCGTCATCTCGCTTTATTGGCCAAGGGAGCCGGCGTACAGCTTCTGGGTCATGTGGCCAGCATGACTAAGCCGCTTCTGGCGAACCAGAGCAGCGCACGGAAACTCTGTTTACCTTCCCACCAGAGCGGTACCTATTTATCTACTTGCACTTTGACATGCTTTCGAACTGCTAGGTTGGCAGGAGCAGGGACCGAGCAACGGGAGCTCACCCCGTCACGGGGATTCGAACCACCGACCTTCTGATCTGCAAGTCCTAGGCTCTGTGGTTCAACCCACAGTGCCACCCGCGTCCCACATGAGTGGCAGTAGAGAAGCGCAACAAACATTACTTGTATAGCGAAATAATTTGCTGAATTCATTGCCACAAGACGTGGCAATGGCTAGCACCGTAGTTAAAAGGCAAAGGGACCCCTGACTGCCAGGTTCAGTCGCCGACGACTCTGGGGTTGTGGCGCTCATCTCGCTTTATTGGCTGATGGAGCCGAGCAACGGGAACTCACCCTGTCATGGGGATTCGAACCGCCAACCTTCTGATCAGCAAGCCCTAGGCTCAGTGGTTTAGACCATAGCACCACCTGGAACCCAGCCCTATAGTTGGGCGTAGCTAAACAGATTGATGTGAACTACTGCATAAGCATGAACCACATTCTGGAATCATACATATATAGACATGCATCCTTCTTCTCTCTCAGCACACCCAAACACTTTCTGCTAACCTCCTCTACTGTCCCCCATCTGATTTTAAGAGCAAAGAGGCATATGGAAGTGAGGAGCTTGCGAACCTCTCTCTGCTTGCTGGCTGCCTCTCCTTCTCCCTCTGTGTCAGGTAGTTTGTGTCAGCATTGCCCTTGAGCCAGTGCTGGACTCATCCACTTCAGCCCCGACTGGGCTAGGCGAGCTGGGTAGCACTTCCAGAGACCACCTTCTGCACAGGAACAGGTCAAAGTGCTGTGGACTCACAGCTTAGAGTTGTGAGCACCGGATTCACTTCCACAAGTAGACAGTCGTCGCACAGCAGAGTACAGCAGAGTCTAGCAGAGTCTATAAACAACTCGGAGAGCAGCTCTGTAGAATATCTTCTTTATTCTATCTACAACTATTATACAACTATATACAGAGCTAAATGAGCCTAAGCATAAATGAATGCTAAACCGCACTGAGTGTCTGCAGCTGCTCTTAGCAGCAACCTTATCTAAACATACAATCTCTAACACTCAGTCTCTCTCTCTCTGACTGACCGACTGACCGACTCATTGACCGACTCTTTGATGTGGTGCTGGAGCAGAATAAGTAGAGAGCAGAACACGCCTCCTCCTCTCTGCAGAATCAGCAGACTCCTTAGGAGATTCTTGGATATGGGAGGGGTGAAATCTCCTCAGTTTGGACTGCATTCTGTATTTTTCTGCAAGCTCCTGTCAGAGTCCAGCAGAAATGTTGGACTCTGACATTGGAGAGGGTTGATATATAGAAAGATCAGCAGTTTTCATTGGCATCTATAGTAATTTACACTTTAGGTAATTGGTTAAAACTTAGCTTGAAAGAATAAACAACTTTTAAATATCTAGATCATGGGTAGGCAAACTAAGGCCCGGGGCCCGGATCCGGCCCAACCGCCTTCTAAATCCAGCTCGTGGACTGTCTGGGAATCAGCGTGTTTTTACATGAGTAGAGCATGTCTTTTTATTTAAAATGCATCTCTGGGTTATTTGTGGGGCATAGGAATTTGTTCATTTCCCCCCCTTCAAAATATCGCCCCCCCCCCCAAGGTCTGAGGGACAGTGGACCGGTCGCCTGCTGAAAAAGTTTGCTGACCCCTGATCTAGATTAATTAGTTTTTCAATTTCATTGTTCTGTATGGGACAATGACAGTAAAGATATTGTATATTGTATAATAATAATATAATAATAAATTTGTATCCCACCCATCTGAGCAGCTTCCAGCATATAGAAAAACATAATAAAACATTAAACCTTAAAAAGCTTCCCTATACAGGGCTGCCTTCAGATGTTTCCTGATGTTACAGGATTACTCAACATCTGATGGGAGGGCATTCCTCAGGGTGGGTGCCACTACCGAGAAGGCCTTCTGCCTGAGACCCTGGAGACGGATATTTAGTTTAACCTTCAGTTTAACCTTTCCTACTTTCATAAATCCACTCACCCTTTGTTCCACATTTTCCATTTCTGGCATCTAACTTAAAAGTATGTGTTTCTGATTATGACAATTTTGAAGTTATACACCCTTATAAATATCCTAGCACATGCTCAATACATGCTTCAGTAAAATGCTTTGTTCCTTGACATCCACTTGCAAAGATGCCACAGTTTGCATCTGAGATAGATAAGGGTTTTTTTTTTATGCCAGGAAGAATGAGAATGTGAAGCGTCCCACCTGCCTCCCTCGCTGCACACACTCTTTGATCTATAATGAATCATAGACAGAAAATTATACCTGCTAGAAACTTTTGACATTAAATATATTTGAATGAGAAAGTTGTTCCCAGGGACTTCTACAATATGGCATGCGCACCCCTCCCTGAATATTCAAATTTTAAAAAAGAGAGTATTGGACAGGTATTCAAAATAAAAGCCTACAGGTAAAAAATATGTCATTAGTTAACTGCAGGACTTCTTCTTTCTTCTTTGGCAATCACTCGTAGCCGAGTAAGATTGTCTTCCATAAACACAGTTTTAACAATGAGTCCGTAAGTGACTGTGGAGGCCAATTCTGGACCCACACGTCCTTCCACAGTGGGGACATTGGTTTCCAGGCGGGAGTTGAGCATGGTGTGGATTTGCCAAGCGTGCCTTCCTCTTAGCATGTTTCTCCCTTCCTTCTTGAGTTTGAGTGTCTTCAAAGCCCATGACACCTTTGGTCAAGGCTGTTCTCCAACTGGAGCGCTCGCAGGCCAGTGTTTCCTAGTTGTCAGTGTTTATACTACATTTTTAAAGATTTGCCTTGAGACAGTCTTTAAACCTCTTTTGTTGACCACCAGCATTACGCTTTCCATTTTTAAGTTCGTAATAGAGTAGTTGCTTTGGAAGACGATCATCAGGCATCCGCACAACATGACCAGTCCAACGAAGTTGATGTTGAAGAATCATTGCTTCAGCACTGATGATCTTTGCTTCTTCCAGTACACTGATATTAGTTCGCCTGTCTTCCCGGCTTTTGACAATGTAAATCGTAATGCCCTGTGGACTGTCCTTCTGAAAACTGGCTGCCCAGATAAATTTGTAAACATCATTCGGCTCCTCCATGATAATATGACGGCAACAATTGCAGATAAGAATGGCTCTCAAAGTGAACCATTCACAGTGGGATCAGGTGTTAAACAGGGTTGTGTTATTGCCCCAACTCTATTCCTTATTTTCATTGCCATGATCCTACACTTTGTCGAACGGAAACTCCCCACCGGAGTAGAAATCACTCACTGGGAACCAGGAGTCTATCACCTGCAACTCACGGTCAGGATGCTTCGCATGACAAAAAAGGGAACTCTTAAAAACGAAAACTTCACTAATGTGTTAATACTCCCTTGCAGCAGAATACTGCTGTTCACCATATTAATGACAGCCAGTTTGGGGGGCTCTGGGCCACCCAACACGTAGCCCTTCTGGTATGCTGTAGCATCTTGTCCCCTAGGGGGCATGGGCAGACTGTAAGAGGCAGCTCAGTCAAGACACAGGAAGGCAGCGCTGTTTACTTTACCCACAAAAGCCTGGCCCAGTTGCCTTACCGAGGTGACGGACTCATGGCTGGAGCTGCTCCTCTATCAAAAAAAGAAAAGTATCTCCTCCACATTAGGGTTACCAGACGTCCCCGTTTTCCGGGGACAGTCCCCGGATTCGTGAATAAGTCCCCCGGACAAATTCCATCCCCGGATTTCATCTAATGTCCCCGGGAAATGCAGCAGCGGCAGACTCAGCAGCCCGGAGCAGTTGGCTCTGGCTGGCTTCAGGAGCTGCTCAGAAGTCCCCATATGATGGTGGTGCAGGGGCTCTAAGATGCAGCTTCTGGGCTGCATCCACCTTACCTGACCCCAGCAACTAATCTCAGCTGGGAAGGGAGGCTTCCTGTTGCCTAACTGAGAGATCCCCACCCCCTCCTGCTTGTACGCAAGTAGGAATGGGATTGGGGCTGCTCCGATGGGAAGGGAGGCATCGTGCTGCCCGAGCCTCGCCGCCGCTGCCACTGCTCTCGGCCCTCCTTCTCCACCTTCCATGCCTGACCCACCGCACACTGCTTCCCCACCACCACTGAAGAACCAATAACTCAGGGGCTGCCCAGGCTCATAGAGAAAGGAGATAGAAGCCTTGGAGGAAGGGGAAACGTGGTGGTTGAGGTCAAGGTGGCAGCCGGCCCTGTGCCACCGCCATTGCTGCAGCATCAACGCTTTATTTATTCATTTTTTTATTTAAAGTGTCCCCAGATTCATTGAAAAAAAATCTGGTAACTTCACTCCACATCAAAAAACGTGGTGAAGGGCAATAGTACAGCTGCTTTGGATGAAGAAGAAGAAGAAGAAGAAGAAGAAGAAGAAGAAGAAGAGGAGTTTGGATTTGATATCCCGCTTTATCACTACCCGAAGGAGTTTCAAAGCGGCTAACATTCTCCTTTCCCTTCCTCCCCCACAACAAACACTCTGTGAGGTGAGTGGGGCTGAGAGACTTCAGAGAAGTTTGACTGGCCCAAGGTCACCCAGCAGATGCATGTGGAGGAGCGGGGAAGCGAACCCGGTTCCCCAGATTACGAGACTACCGCTCTTAACCACTACACCACACTGGCTCTCACTTGAGTTCACATCTCCAGGTAGAGCAAGGAGACTTGAATCAGTGCAGTCCAGCGGTTCTCTGGGCCACACTTTCATCATAAAAATTTGCTCACACCACACTAAATATTTTATTGAAAAGATATACAATGGAAAACAAAAAGGAACAATCCTAGCAGTGCTTGATTTATAACACAGAACACAACTACTTTATAGTATGATCATGGGACATCAAGAAGGTATCAAACAATGCAGCCGCATAAGAACATGAATCATTCCCAAAATAAAATTATAAATGAGCCTCTTGCAAATGTACCTTAAGTATGCATAGCAAACTCAATGAGAGGTGTGAGCTTGCTTTTGCTGGATATATATATATATATATTAAAAAAATATTTATTAGAAGTTTAGAAATTACAGAAAAAAAGAGAAAAGAAGAAGAAACATTAAAAAGTTTAACAAAACATACATTACAATTACAATAAAAAAGCAATACAACAATACAGAAAAAAACAAGAAAAAAAACGAAAAAGGAAAAAAAAAACCACATTAGACACACACATCCAATATTCCATATCTTTACCTTTCATTAACTTGTTTCATCGACCTCCTCACACCTCCCTTTTTTGTATTCTATTTCCATTAACTATTTCAGCAAATTCTTTCCATCTTACTCAATTTTTGTTCTATAATTTATCTTAACGGTCTAACCTTAAATTTTTCATTTTATCCCGATATCAATCCACTTTTACTTAATTCTTTATTACATTTCTGCTAAGACCATATAGCTTCATTCCAGCATCCTTCTAACATTCATTAATTTTACAATGTTTTTGTAGATAAGTTTTAAATTTTTTCCAATCTTCTTCCACCGACTCTTCTCCCTGATCTCGGATTCTGCCAGTCATTTCCGCCAGTTCCATGTAGTCTATCAACTTCATCTGCCATTCTTCCCTGGTGGGTAGATCTTGTGTCTTCCAATACTTTGCAATAAGTATTCTTGCTGCTTGCTTTTGCTGGATAATCTCAGTTATATTAGGTCGAATTTGAGGCAAACAAGCTCTCATCTCCTCATCAACACAAAGAAGCCTTTCTCTTTTCTGATCTTTCATATTTATCAGAGTTGAACCTCCCTGTTCACAACAATATGTCCTGGAGAACAATGCTCTTGAAGCCGTGGATACTGTTTCTGTATATCTTCTGGCCACTCTTGCAATCTTCTCCTGCCACATCAGTGTGGCGCAACAGACCCTTTGAGAACTACTGGTATACACAGTACTGACCGTTGGCCTGATTGAGTCTAAGGCAACATCCTATGTTCCTAAAAATAGGTGCCAGGGAGAAGGGTGAGCCATGGCTTGCTTGTTTTCTATGTGCAAGGACTTCTGTGGACCCAGTGGCGTAGCGTGTGTTGTCAGCACCCGGGGCAAGGCAAGTAATTTGCGCCCCCTAACCCGGGGCAAGGCAAGTAATTTGCGCCCCCCCGCTGCACTGTCCCTCCCCCAGATAGTCCCTCGCTCTCTCTCCGCACCGCACCACACTGCACACCTGGCACCCTCTCCTCCACAGTGGGCTGCGACCCGGCGGCTCGGATCGGATTCGCACAGCCAGCACTGCAGTGAGAGAAAGTGAGCCAGGTAGGGGCAGAGAGCTGTGAGTGTGAGCGCCCCCCCCAGATGTTGCGCCCGGCCCCCCCTGCACCCCCACGCTATGCCACTGCCCAACAATATGCATGGAAGGGACAAAACCCCAACCTCCCAGTTTTCTCCCCTGGGAGCTGACATGGGTAGATGGGTGTCCTGACCTGAACTGGAAACTTTCGCAAATGGCTAAAGCCCCTGTCCACTATGCTAGGCACCCAGTGTGGATTGGAGGGTTGTGTACTGTCAATTTACATTTTTTAAAAAACCTTGCACTTAGGTTGCAATTTGATTCATACCATATTTCCTTGGGCATAGGTCCAATTGGATTCAGTGGGGTTTTCTTCTGAGCACATGCATAGGATTGTGCTGTCAAGGGCGCACAAATATGGAGCTGACTTGCACTCTAACTTTGGCCCTGACAACCTCGAGAGCCATTGCCATTAAGAGCAGACGAATGCTGAGCTGGGTGGACAAATCTTCTGATTCGGGATGAGGCCGCTTACTGTGCTGAAGATTCACAAGGTCTCATGTTGCCATACACAGGCCTGTAAATTGGCTCTAAGGAGACGTGGAAATGTTTCCCTGTGAAAATGTAATGCAATGGAAACGTGATAGAAACCAATCATCTGAATAAGCATATTTGCAACGAAGCGTGCAAAAGTTCTTTAATGACATTTATGGGTTTTTTACGTGTGTGTGTGTGTTTGCGAAAGATTTATGGAAGTGTGTCTGAGCAACATTTGTCCCTTGTATCTCAGTCGGCATCTTAAAAAGTAGAGACATCACCTTGCAGACAAAGGTCCGTATAGTAAAAGCCATGGTTTTCCCAGTAGTGATGTATGGAAGTGAGAGCTGGACCATAAAGAAGGCTGATCGCCGAAGAATTGACGCTTTTGAATTATGGTGCTGGAGGAGACTCTTGAGAGTCCCATGGACTACAAGAAGATGAAACCTATCCATTCTGAAGGAAATCAGCCCTGAGTGCTCACTGGAAGGACAGATCCTGAAGCTGAGGCTCCAATACTTTGGCCACCTCATGAGAAGAGAAGACTCCCTGGAAAAGACCCTGATGTTGGGAAAGATGGAGGGCTCAAGGAGAAGGGGACGACAGAGGATGAGATGGTGGGACAGTGTTCTTGAAGCTGCCAGCATGAGTTTGACCAAACTGCGGGAGGCAGTGGAAGACAGGAGTGCCTGGTGTGCTCTGGTCCATGGGGTCATGAAGAGTCAGACACGACTAAACAACTAAACAACAACAACAACATCTCAGTCGGAGAACGATCCTGAATCTGTTTAAATCAGACTAGATTGTTTGCAGGGATGGCCAAGTCAGTTTGTGGACCACATTCTCTCCTGGGAGACCTCCCGAGAGCCACACGCCCACGGTGGGTTGGGCCAGGGGCAAAAGCGGACGGAACAACAAATATAAATTTTACATTTGTACAGTAGGCTAGTTTCTACATGCATGGTGGGTGTGGGGAGAGGCCTGCATTTGGCCTCTGGGCCTGAAGTTCCCCATTCCTGCTTTACACACTTACCTGGGAGTAAGCGCCATGGAACTCAAGGGACTTTTTTCTGCATAGACATGCACAGTATTGCATCTGGTAAGCACCTCTCAGCAAGGAATTTCTTCATTTTAATTATGACAGCATGCCATAATTTATATACCACTCTGTTGTGTGTGTGTGTGTGTATATATATATAGATGATATGTGATGTCCAGACTCTTTATATTCAAAAGAACTTTACTTTTATAAACATATAACTGAGAAGAATAAATTTTCAGTTTCATGCTTCTTCACTTTGTTCGTTATAGAGAGCTCCTGCACAGGTTTCTCCCTGTTAACGTTTAGGGATCTTTCTCCGTCTTGTTTCACTTCAGACAAATCACACTGGCACACACTGTCCTCAGCAGTATCCAGAGAAGCCCCTCTCAGCAGCCATTTTCTCTCTCTCTCTCTCTCTCTCTCTCTCTCTCTCTCACACACACACAGAAGCAGAAAACAGTTAAAAACGACAGTTACTTGAATAACAATCACAACAGAATGGAATACCTCCCTCATGTGTCTCACAGTCAGCCAATCATGGGAGCTACTGTCAAAAGAAAAAAAAACCATTTAAAAATACACAGTAATTTAACATAAGTAAACATTCTCATTTCAGGAAATTAAACCATTATCCTTAACTCGCTCTTCTTCCAAAAACTGTGATACCTTAAGTACTGCCTCTCTTCATATGAACCAACCTGGACCATTGCAGGCCCTTCTTCCTCTGCGTCCTTTGTGTGAGGTCTGGAGGGTGGCAACACAAGAATGGGACCTGTTCTGCAGTGGCTCCCTGTTTGTGGGATTGTCTACCTAGTAAGTCTTGCCTGGTACCTTCATTATACATCTTTAGGCGCCGGGCAAAAACATTAATGTTCTCCCAGGCCTTTGGCTAATTAAACAATCCATGGCCTTCTAGACTGTGTGCATCTGTGAGGGGCTATTATTTTTGTTTGTTACTATGGTATGTGTAATGGTTCTAGGGGTTGCTCGTGTGTAAGTTGCCGCCACTCCTGGCTAGGTTACCTGGTTGAACCCTTTCTGTCTGGACAGCCTCAAGTTTCATGGCTGCCTCAGTCGCTGGCAGAATCCGTCAGTGGGCGTTTCTTGAACCTCTTCCAGCATAAAAGCTGTTTGACGCCCAGTCTCCTCCTACTCTCCCTGCTCGGAAGTCTTCTGCGCAGGGAGGGTGTGGGCAGCGGAGTACCCGTACTCTCTCCGCTGGTCTCCGGCGAAGAGTCCTGGAGCCACCTCTCCGATTCCCCCATCTGTCCCCCTTCTCCACTGGTGTTACGCTGATTTCCTTCCCCAGCGGATGGGCTGCCTCTCTCCCTACTGGGACCCTCTCTGCCATCCCTCTGGAGCCTTCTCTCCGCCTCCAGCTCCGATGGCAGTTCCCTGACAGTATGGATTCTCAAATAGTAAAGCATCCTATGATCCTCAGATGAAGGGCAGTATGGAAATTAAATAAATCATCATCAGAACCACCACCAGCACCACTGGGCAGTTTACAATATAAAAACACAAAATACATAACACAACAACAACAAATATTTAACCAAGCATGTGTGACACAATATAGTCAAGGGTTTTGCTGAATGTGGGCCTTGCTGTCTGTCATGGCATGTGTTGTATGAGCTTCATTGCATGTTATGGATTATTTGTATGTTGGCCTATGGAACGCATCAGTCTCAAAAGATTTTAATGTCTTCCAGTCTGCTTTTGACTTAATTCAAGGTGGTGGTTTTTAAAGTCTCCTTTCTAAATGTCTTAGGGACACATTACTGCAAGGGCCACCTCTTTCCATGTGAACATGCCCAACTATGGAGATCTTAATTTATTCATTTCCATAAAATTTATATACTGCTTGATTGTAAAAAAACAACCCCCCCCCCATCTCAGAGTGGATCTCTGCACTGAGTGTGGCAATGTGAGGTATGACTCAGGATAGGAGCTTGGTTTCATCTCTCTTATCTTTTTGGTGCTAGGTATGGTGGCCAGGGGAAGTGAGAGCTGGACCATAAAGAAGGCTGATCGCCAAAGAATTGATGCTTTTGAATTCTGGTGCTGGAGGAGACTCTTGAGAGTCCCATGGACTGCAAGAAGATCAAACCTCTCCATTCTGAAGGAAATCAGCCCTGAGTGCTCACTGGAAGGACAGATCGTGAAGCTGAGGCTCCAATACTTTGGCCACCTCATGAGAAGAGAAGACTCCCTGGAAAAGACCCTGATGTTGGGAAAGATGGAGGGCACAAGGAGAAGGGGACGACAGAGGGTGAGATGGTTGGACAGTGTTCTCGAAGCTACCAGCATGAGTTTGACTGAACTGCGGGAGGGAGTGGAAGACAGGAGTGCCTGACGTGCTCTGGTCCATGGGGTCACAAAGAGTCGGACACGACTAAACGACTAAACAACAACATGGTGGCCGGGCAAATAAAGGAGTTAGGTATCCTGTGCTTTTGCTACCTGCACAGAAGAGGCACACCTGCTGAAATCCACTCCTCTACACAACTCTCAAGGTGCAAGAGACCACCTGTCCTCTTCTACACCTCCCCCCAGGTGGTTCAAGATGTTTAGTTTAGTTCAGGGATGGGTCATGCCCAGAGGGGAAAAGTGGGTGAGACAAAAGTTGTGATGCTTGACTTTGTACATTCAAGTCGTGCAAAATTCAGGGCTTTCTACATTCACATCTCTCTGCCCAGGCATGAAAGTACAGTGGTATCTTGGGTTACATACGCTTCAGGTTACATACGCTTCAGGTTACAGACTCCACTAACCCAGAAATATTACCTCTGGTTAAGAACTTTGCTTCAGGATGAGAACAGAATTCGCACAGCGGCAGCGGGAGGCCCCATTAGCTAAAGTGGTGCTTCAGGTTAAGAACAGTTTCAGGTTAAGAATGGACCTCTGGAATGAATTAAGTACATAACCAGAGGTACCAGTGTAAAGATGGTCAGATCATGGGGCATGGTAGGGATCCTTTTTTTTATTATTTTATAAAATAATAATTATTTTATTAAAGTTTTCACAAAAAGAAAAAAGAAAAATACAAAAGTAAAAAGCAATTAAAAACAATTCAGTCTTTCATGACATATCTTGCATTTGCTTGTTTCTCAGACCTCCCCACACCTCCCCTCTTTATATTCCAATTCAATTTATTTATTCAGCAAATCTTTTCCCTCTTTACCTTTATCTTAACCTTGATCTTAATATATTATAGCTTTAACTTTCCACCTGTTAACATTCCATTTTTGCATATTCTTTCATAACATTATTGCTAAAAACCCCTTAACCTCAATCCAACATCATTCTAACATTCATTAATTTTGCAATATTTCTGTAGATAGTCTTTAAATTTCTTCCAATCTTCTTCCACCAGCTCTTCCCCCTGGTCTCGGATTCTGCCGGTCATTTCCGCCAATTCCATATAGTCCATCACCTTCATCTGCCATTCTTCCAGAGTGGGTAGTTCTTGTGTCTTCCAATCCTTCGCAATAAGTATTCTCGCTGCTGTTGTTGCATACATAAAAAAAGTTCTATTCTTCTTTAGCACCAATTGGCCAACCATGCCCAGGAGAAATGCCTCTGGTTTCTTCAGAAAGGTATATTTAAATACCTTTTTCATTTCATTGTAAATCATCTCCCAGAAAGCCTTAATCCTTGGGCATGTCCACCAAAGGTGAAAAAAAGTACCTTCAGTTTCTTTACATTTCCAGCATTTATTGTCGGGCAAATGGGGGGGCATGGTAGGGATCCTGAGGGCCAAGCAGCAGGGCACCCATGGGGCAGTTTTCCAACCACCTACACCTCCTCCACGGCTGGTTCCCTTAAAACATTTGAAACTCACAGCACCAGGTAGTCACCCAGGAGCACCCCAAATGGGTGCATAATAAATCACATGCAATAATTATTAGCTTTCAACCTTCCCTTTTATATAATTGGAGATTTCTCGCTGTGCACCAGTAACATATTGCAAGCAGTGCATTGAAAGGGACAGGTGAGCTCGGAGAGAGTATAAATCAAAGGCGCACTTTTGCAGTTAAGATGATAGATTTATTTTTAAGGAAATAATTGCATTGCATTCACGCATAAAATAAAATCATTTGGGCCCGAGAGAAGATGGAAACTGATACAGTGGCGTAGCGTGGGGGGTGCAGGGGGGCCGGCCGCACCGGGCGCAACATCTTGGGGGGGGGGGGCGCCCTCGCAGCTCTCTGCCCCTACCTGGCTCACTCACTCTCTCTCACTGCAGTGCTGGCTGTGCGAATCCGATCCGAGCCGCCGGGTCGCCGCCCACTGTGGAGGGGAGGGTGCCAGGCGTGCGGTGCGGTGCGGAGAGAGAGCGAGGGACTATCTGGGGGAGGGACAGTGCAGCGGGGGGGGGCGCAAATTACTTGCCTTGCCCCGGGTGCTGACAACCCACGCTACGCCCCTGAACTGATAGAAATCCTAGTTAATCTAGGCCTGGTTCATAATGGGCAGGAGAAAACAAACAAGCGAACCAGGGCAGGAGGTGCATTTGGTGTGCAGCAAGAGTGGGGAACTTGGTGACACACCTCTGGTGTGTAACTTCCTTTCAGATGTTGTTGGATTCCAACTCTCCTCAGTGCCAGCAAACATGCCCAACAGCAGGGATAGTTCAACACCATTTCAAAGGCACACACTTCCCATCCGTGGTGTGTAGAGGTTTGCCCAGCCATTGTGTGAAACGTGTTGTAAATTGTATATGCTTTGCATGTTTCTCTGTTCTTACTGTTCTGTGCTTATAGTTAAAAATGAGTGAAGTGTCTCCTTCTTTTGGAAGGTCCCTGGAATATGCATCAGCAGCAACAACCTCAGCTGCTCTCCCAGGATGTGGCTCAGGAAGATGTCAAGGGCTGCTTCTTCTTCTTCCTCCTCCTCCTCCTCCTCTTTCTTTTCTCCTGTGCTTTAAACTGTGACCAAATGTGTAGAACTTAAGCAAAGTGGAAACTGATAGAAATTATAGGTAATCTAGACCTGGTTCATCACAGGTAGGGGGGGGGGGAAACACACCAGGACAGGAGGTGCTGTGTTTCTGCACATCAGTCTGATGCTTGTGCTCCTGACTGTGGTTTTATTGTACAGGTGTTCGTGCCCTGTGACAGCACTGGCAGGGCCAATCGCTTCCAGTGCCATTAATGGCAGCTCCAACCTGTCTCACATTGCGGAGCATCATTTTCCAGGAATATCTGTGTTAACTCCTTGCATGTGTGGGAGGGTAACGTCATTTGGTACCAATGATGTTTATTTTCTGTCCTTGTACGTTATATCTCCACGATGATAGGACTAGCTTGAAGCCACGCTAAACAGAAAAATGCTTACCATCTTGGCTCTACTATAGGACTGGGCAACATAGAATAAGGTGGAGAGATTTGATGGTGAGTGTCTGTGAGTGGGCTCTTTTGCTAAAAACATCCCATTATTTCTTGAGTTACAGTTCCCTTTAATGTTGTCAACTACTATGAAGATATTAAATATGAATATATGTATGATGAATTACATATATCTAAGATGCTTCTAGTAGCCTTTAAATTTTGTTGGATAAAATACACTTTTTAAAATGGGAATTGATTTTGATATCTTCCAAAGATTTAGGTTAAAAGCTTATTCAGAGTTTTGATACTATTGATGGTCGCTATTAAAAATGATCAATAACCATGTTTCTTGATAGGAAACATCATCGTTTGACATGATACAGATGCAAGTGAGATAAATGTATTAAATTTCAGTGTAAAAATCATTTATTTTACACTGAATTCTAATAGATTTATCTAGCGTTCCTTTGTATCATATTGACTGAAGATTGAGAAGACTGTTAATTCTTACCATGTGGTAATAAACCATAAGACTGCATTAGGGATGGGAAAATATTTTATTTACAAGGAGATTCAGAATGAGGTATGGATTAGCTGACAGACAACAATTCAGAAATTCACGTACCTTCATGACCATAGCAGTCTAAAAATAAATGCTGAAGTAATGTGGAAACCTATATTTGAGCAAAATAGTACTGCTCAGACCAGTACCCAATTATCCGGCTTATGACAGGGGAGGGGAGTTATATGTATGGGCAAACATATAGATGATTACAGCAGCAGTCATTAATTAACAGCAGTACAAAGCCAGAAAATATTAGTTTAGACCCATTTTTTCACCAGTTACCGTATTTTTTGCTCTATAAGACTCACTTTTTCCCTCCTAAAAAGTAAGGGGAAATGTGTATGCGTCTTATGGAGTGAATGCAGGCTCCGCAGCTATCCCAGAAGCCAGAACAGCAAGAGGGATTTCTGCTTTCACTGCACAGCAATCCCTCTTGCTGTTCTGGCTTCTGAGATTCAGAATATTTTTTTTCTTGTTTTCCTCCTCCAAAAACTAGGTTGCGTCTTGTGGTCTGGTGCGTCTTATAGAACGAAAAATACGGTACTTTATCCTCTTAACAGTTCTGAGTAAGCAAGGATAGCCATGCTTTACAAAGACTTGCCTTTTAAAGGAAAAATTTCCCCCCTCTCTTATATTGTACAAGCCTTTGACAGTGAAGTCTAATGCCCAGGGAGTAGGGATCATAAAGGAGTTGTATCTAAACCTCTATAATTTTTATATAGGTGGGGTTTTTTTAAGGTTTGTATCCATCAAAGTCATCTTGTTAGCGCAAGAACTTTCACTTCTGGATCATCTGGAACCATCTGCTTGCATGGACTTTATTTAGAGCCTCTCTGCCCCGCCCCCCGCCCAGTTAGGAGCACGTTTGACCCTGGATTGTGTTGGCTCTTCTGCCATTCTCTGGACCACTCTTCTAGGCTGCCAGGCTGTGTCCCAAGCTCCACCCAAATGCACACGCCTTTCTTTATCTTCACTGATGAAATGTTGGAGGTTATTGTCTTAAGATGTGCATGTTGAATGCTTTTGGGGCACGCCTACTAACTTTGAGGTGTGCTTGCAAACACCTGTATCATTTCAGGTTCATGGGCCAGGGAGCAACAGCTGACTGCAGTTTCTTGCTGTTCCATGTAGGCTAGTGTGATAAGCATGCTGGCCACTGTCAAACGGGTCATAGCCAGTGCTTTTTTTCTAGAAAAATGGGTGTCAGTTCTCACCATGAGTGCCACACTTTTTAACAAAAAAAGAGAGAGGTGCCGGTATGGTATACCTATGAATATCTGCTAAAAATAAGCACTGGTCATAGCTCTGTCTTCTTGCAGGGTGTTATGGAGTGTCATTGGAATTTTATAAAAACAGTCTCTCCATCCTCACCTATGTGCTATTGGGAAAGACTAATGGTTTTTTTAAAAGGACAAGGACTGTGGATCCCTGTTCTGCCAGTTCATCAAGCTTGTTTAATTATACTTCTCAATATCATTCCCTTTTTTTTAACGAACAAGATAGGACTTAGTTGAAACCCCGAAGCACCTTTTAGCTGTACTGTATTTATAATCCGTTGTTTAGGCTCCTTGAGCCAATTTACCTACCACATTACACTCTAAGCTGAATTTAATTATATGATTGAGATTTCAGGCATAAAGGACTTTTGCTGAAAATGGTATTTTTTCCTGGCCATGGCAGTTGTAAACAAAATGAAGGGGTAATATGGATTTGTTCTGCTTTCGTGAACAAATATTCATCTGATACAATATCTTACTTTCAAAAATACAGAATTCTGCAGTCTCCTATCAAGATCAGAGAGTGCACAGTGCTCAGGGCCATCTTTACCTGTGGGTACAAGGGGTGCGGGACACCTGGGCGCTGAGTTCTGGGGGGCGCCAGGAACCCACCGCTGAAGCCGCCTAAGCTCTTAATTTTCTACCTGTTATGAAATAATAAATACCGTATTTTTCGCTCTATAAGATGCACCAGACCACAAGACACACCTAGTTTTTGGCGGAGGAAAACAAGAAAAAAAATATTCTGAATTTCAGAAGCCAGAACAGCAAGAGGGATCGCTACGCAGTGAAAGCAGCAATCCCTCTTGCTGTTCTGGCTTCTGTAATAGCTGTGCAGCCTGCATTCGCTCCATAAGACGCACACACATTTCCCCTTACTTTTTAGGAGGGAAAAAGTGAGTCTTATAGAGCAAAAAATACAGTAATTTTGATCAAGCTAGAAAAACAAAATACATATATACCTAGGTATCACCGAAATGTATACATACTGCTTCACTAAAGGACTTTGTGTGCTCATTTACCAATGCTGGCGCTTGACTCAGCGATGGCGCTTGTCATTCTCTAAGGGGCCGTGCATGTGAAATTAATTCTTACATCATTATAAAAGTTAATTTGGAGGCTAAACTAAATTTGGGGGCGCTGGGCGGATCTTTGCACCCTGGCAGTGCATATGCTAAAGAGTGCGCTGACAGTGCTTTTAAGAAAGTAACCATCACCACCAACAAAACAAATAGAATAATCAGTGGTGGCTCATACTGGTGATCCAGTGGCAAAAAAACCTGACTACTGGGTAGTTTGAATTCGATATATCTTTTTGATCTCTGACGCATCTGGTTTGAATCCAGAGCAAATCTGTTGTAGTCAGGGGAGCTGTGTGAGCCACAACCTCAGTCGCTTTCTCACTTAGGTTTTATTTATATTAGCTAATCTGTTAAGAAATGGGGAATTATTAGGGATGGACCAATGGCCTCAATATTTGCCTAGAGGCTTAGATGCTGAGTTCAAGCCTTAAAGGCAACAGTATGTGTTTCAGAGTTATTACGGAAATACTGGGATTGCTATTATCTCTGATCGGGCCTGTGAAAAGCTTGCAAAATACCTGTGGAGCTGCATGGGTTGGCACAGCCTTTGGTGAATACGTGCCTTTTAAAATGTTTATCCAGGCAGTACTGTTTTGGAATTTTGCCACTTCACATGATGCAGAGTAACTCAATATAACTCCTGCAACAAGTGGGAGCATGATGCAAATATTAACTAGAAAAGCGTGTTACGTAGGGCAGAATAAGGTCAGTCAACAGGGGCAGGCATCTTAAATAACCGAACCAGATTATTAAGCATGAGTGTTCTTTGTAAATGGACTCTATAAACAGATTACTATCTAGCCGTGGAAGCAGTGTATTTAATTGCAGGGATTAAATACTTAATGGGTTTTCAAAACCACTTAATCTGGACATTACCAAGGCAGTGGTAACCAAAATGGTGCACTTGAGATGTTGCTGGACTACAACTCCCATCACCCCTGACCATTGGCCATGATGGCTAGGGATGATAGGAACTGGAGACACCTGCCCTCAGTGGCTCAGTGTCTTTTATAAGCTTCATGTGCTCTGCCAGCTATGGTCATTCCTGGATAGGGACAACCTGACCACTGTAGTTCACTGTAGTCTACATCAGGATTGGATTACGCCTACACACTCTATGTAGGGCTGCCCTTGGCTCTGGCCTGGAAGCTTCAGCTCTTGCAGAATGCTAGACTTGTGATGGGAACATGCTAGTGTTAAGAGATGACTCTGGTGTTAAAGATCTGCACTGCTTTCCTTTCTGCTACCAGACCAGGTTCTAGATTTGTGTCTTATTTATTTATTGCACTTATATTCCACCATTTTGTCCAAGGAGCTCCAGCTGGATCACATGACTATGCCTGCCCCTGCCATGGGCAATGCTATGCACATCATTCAAGCAAGGAGTGTTGCCATGTGAGTGAAGAGCCTGATTTGGCCAGAGGTCCCCCTTGCATGGAAAATCTTTACATATATAGTAATGTGCGCACACAGAACCCCTTCACAGAACCCAAAGTACAGATGGGGCTAACCTGCCTTCACCCCTGATGCCTTTGAGAATGCCTCTTGCCAGAGATAATTCACTACCAGTGGCCTAGGGGATGTCACCCCGGGCACAATTTTTGAGGAGGGCGCGAACCAGGCGACTACATACAGGTGCCCCCAGCGTGGTACTAATCAGTGGCGTAGCGTGGGTTGTCAGCACCCGGGGCAAGGCAAGTAATTTGCACCCCCTAACCCGGGGCAAGGCAAGTAATTTGCGCCCCCCCCGCTGCACTGTCCCTCCCCCAGATAGTCCCTCGCTCTCTCTCCGCACCGCACCACACACCTGGCACCCTCCTCTCCACAGTGGGCAGCGACCCGGCGGCTCGGATCGGATTCGCACAGCCAGCACTGCAGTGAGAGAGAGTGAGTGAGCCAGGTAGGGGCAGAGAGCTGCGAGTGCGAGCGTGCCCCCCGCAGATGTTGCGCCCAGTGCGGCCGGCCCCCCCTGCACCCCCCACGCTACGCCACTGGTACTAATATCAGTGTACTGGAAGAAGCAAAGATCACCAATGATTCTTCAACATCAACTTCGTTGGACTGGTCATGTTGTGCGGATGCCTGATGATAGTCTTCCAAAGCAACTACTCTATTCCGAACATAAAAATGGAAAGCGTGATGCTGGTGGTCAACAAAAGAGGTTTAGAGACTGTCTCAAGGCAAATCTAAAAAAATGTAGTATAAACACCAACAATTGGGAAACACTGGCCTGCGAGTGCTCCAGTTGGAGAACAGCCTTGACCAAAGGTGTCATGGGCTTTGAAGACACTCAAACTCAGGACGCAAGGGAGAAAATGCTAGGAGGAAGACACGCTTTGCAAATCCACACCGTGATCAACTCCCACCCAGAAACCAACGTCCCCACTGTGGAAGGTTGTGATCGCCATCAGCTACAAGTGATCGCCAAAGAAACAGCTTGGTGCTCTTTGTTGGGATACTGCCAGGGAGATATAGTCCATCTTGACTCCACGTCGTCTCCGGACTTCCATCGACCTCCCATAGACACGCAGTATCAGCAATTAGCGACAGGAGCTCCAGAAATAGCTTGCCAAAGGTCCAGAGCTCTTGCACACTCTATCAGCAGATATGCACAGCAAAAGATGCACCCAGGAGAGCATGATTTATAAGTTTATTCAGTGTTGATCAGAACAAAGAAAAACCATGACTGCCTGCTAGAGATGTCTGGCAGTGAGTGAGAATCGAAAGCAAAGACACAACAGAAACATCCTGTGAGACAGGAAATACGCAGGCTGTGACACAAACATCCTGCTCCCTTTTAAGGTGGAACGGAAATATCCTAACACTCTTCTCCACTGGTGTCAGGGGGTTTTGGCTGTTGGGGCTCCCCTCTGTGCAGGTGGGCAGGAGGCTCGGTGTGGCCCCACTTTACTCCAGTGGAGGTAGAGTCCCATCTGGGCTTGTTGGAGCCCCCAGGGTGCCCCCACAACAGGCTCTTTCACTAAGCCAGAGCTGTGGGGAGGCAAGCTGCGCCCGGCCAGGGCTTTGTGGCTGGGGTGGTGGCAGCACCTCCTTCTCCTTGTGGCTAAGGGACACCTGTGCGTGCCAATCCGGGGAAGGAGGGGGAGGGCGCTGGCATCGCCCCCCAGCAAGGGAGGAAGAGGGAATGCTTGGCACATCTCCCTGCCTGTACCTCCCCCAGGTAAGGGCAAAGTAATAGTGCCACTGTATTCTGCTCTGGTCAGACCTCACCTGGAGTACTGTGTCCAGTTCTGGGCACCACAGTTCAAGGAGGACACTGACAAACTGGAACGTGTCGAGAGGAGGGCAACAAAAATGGTCAAAGGCCTGGAAACAATGCCTTATGAGGAACGGCTAAGGGAGCTGGGCATGTTTAGCCTGGAGAAGAGGAGGTTAAGGGGTGATATGATAGACATGTTCAAATATATAAAAGGATGCCACATAGAGGAGGGAGAAAGGTTGTTTTCTGCTGCTCCAGAGAAGCGGACACGGAGCAATGGATCCAAACTACAAGAAAGAAGATTCCACCTAAACATTAGGAAGAACTTCCTGACAGTAAGAGCTGTTTGACAGTGGAATTTGCTGCCAAGGAGTGTGGTGAAGTCTCCTTCTTTGGAGGTCTTTAAGCAGAGGCTTGACAACCATATGTCAGGAGTGCTCTGATGGTGTTTCCTGCTTGGCAGAGGGTCGGACTCGATGGCCCTTGTGGTCTCTTCCAACTCTATGATTCTATGAGGCACCCTTCATGTACTGAGTTTGGGAATAATGGGGGGAAAGTCACATTGTGATGCTTTTTACTCATCATAAGAGGTTGTGTAAACCCACCTTAATTACTCAGTAGCATAATTTACTCTTGGCTTTGGTAAGCTGAAACATCCATAGCCAAGAAAATGCAGAATCCGTGCAAAAGCCGAGAATGATGAACATGAAAACTGTAAATTATAAACTTGAATGAATATCTCCTATTCCTTACCTCTCCCCCTCCCCCCCACTATCACATGAATCATACTGGGTGTATCAGATAATTACCTTAGATTGCCCTTCATGTTCAAACAGCTACCTTCTGAAGCTGTCTTCTATCAAGCAGCGACTGCCAACGCGATGACCTATATCGCACAGCTAGGTGACCTCTTCCAGTTGAGAGACTGCAAAGTCGTTCCCTGCTTGTAGGACTAGGAAGTGTGACCACAGTAATTAGCAGGGGGTGGTGTTGGGAGCTGGGTGCAGCACATTTAACGCTGGGCAGATTCTTGGCGGCACTTGACCTTGGAGTGTCAAGAGTGAAGATTGTAGGACAGGAGTTTCGGAAAGGGAGAGGCCTTTCTGGTTTTTGTTGAAAGAGACTGGCAGTGCCGAGCTTGGTGGCAGGTTGGAAATGATGGCTCTGACCCTTGCAGGAAGCCTCACTAAAAGGGGTTGTTGACAAATGGAGCCATACGAGTTAAAGGGGACCAAATTTCCTGCTTCAGTGAAAGTTAATGTTCCTAATGTTACAAAGGAAGAAAGTGTTACAACACTTGTTCTCCCCAGGTTGCAGTGATATAATTGCTAGCAGTTGTACAATTTATGGGGGAGAAATGTTGTACAATTTATGGGGGAGAAATGCAGTTAAGGAGGATAAAGGTGAACAGTGGGGGAAATTATGCTCTCTAAGTACCCATCTACTGTACTCTCTAAATGTTGCCTCCAAGGCAAATGCTAGCTTTCACCTCCGCCCCCTTTAGTGTGCTGTGCTTGTATTAGTCACACCCATTTATTTCTGGCATAATTTGTGTGCTATTTCAAACTTGGCAAGAGTGCAGGTGTTGCTTCCAACATTTGGTCCTGCTTCAGAAGTTCCTATGAATATGAATGCCTGAAGTTTTTACAGGCTTATGGTATCACTATAGCAACATGTTAGGAGCTTGCAGGTTTAAGGCAAAAATCTGTAAATTGAACTCTTACTCAATGGGATGCACGTTGCTGGCTTCTTTTGAATATCTATAATCTAGTTTGATTTGTTTTGAGTTACTGGAGATAAAAAAAATGCTTTGTTTGAGGAACCCAAATGAAGCTTGGGTGTCCTTAGATGAGACCCTCAATTCACAGTGAGGTCAATTAGTGTGGAGGTCCCTCAGAAAGTAGAGCATTATTGAACCAAAAGCAACAATGACTATTATATGTAAAGTATAATAAACCTGTATGAAATACCATCGTCTAGGCAGTCAATGGAGAACATAAAACGATTCAAATGCTTTCCTCTTTTTTCTTTTTCCAAGTGCTTTTTAAAGATAAAAAGGGGGGAAAACAGAGATTGATATCTGAAATGAGCTTTTTTTGTTGTTGTTGAAGGCCCTGCCACAGCAAAGATCCTGTTCCAAATTTGACAGGTGGGCAAAACCATCCATCTGTCAATCACCTGGCATTACAATGACATCAGGGGATAAGTTTTTCTGGGGAAAAAAACATGCATTCAATGCACCCTCCAAGAGACTTGTTCCAGGGTTATGAAGTAGTTTCTACTGAAGCCTCTGCTAAAACAGGTTTTCAATACCAACCCCTTCGCGATCCTGGAGCAAGGCATGCTTTTACCACCCATCAACTGATGGTTTTAGGAAGCATGCCTTGCTTCAGCAAAGGAACAGTTGGGAGCTCACTTTAAGATCCTGATTGTTCATTTATTGCCACATCTATACCTGCCTCACACCTGATGCCACACCTGATGCCAGGTGTGGCACAGGAGGATTTGGTTGGCCTGGTGGGTCAAAGTTGGTTCATTGGCCAGAGGTTCCCCACTCCTGGTCCACCATGAGGCTTTGCAGAATAAAGTCCTTTGAAAATATAAATGGATAAATAATGATAACAATCATTTTATTATTTGTACCCCTCCCATCTGGCTGGGTTGCCCCAGCCACTCTGAGTGGCTTCAAACAAATATAAAAGCATAATAAAACATAAAAAACCTTCCCTGTACAGGGCTGCCTTCAGATGTCTTCTGAAAGTTGTATAGTTATTTATCTCATTGACATCTGACACGGAAGCCACCCTCTTTTACTTGACAAAGACTTTCTGAGCATCACGGTCCATGGAAGAACTGGACCTTGAAAAGAGGGGGGAGGAAGACTGATGCCATCGTGGCACAGCGTCACCCAATAGCTGCACACAAACACACACCCTATTCTATTTTAGAATCAATAGAATCAGTAGAATAGGAATTGTTTTTTCCAGCTGCGCAGCTGGGAGTCATTTTGGACTCACAGCTGTCCATGGAGGCACAGGTCAATTCTGTGTCCAGGGCAGCTGTCTACCAGCTACATCTGGTACGCAGGCTGAGACCCTATCTGCCCGCAGACTGTCTTGCCAGAGTGGTGCATGCTCTGGTTATCTCCCGCTTGGACTACTGCAATGCGCTCTACATGGGGCTACCTTTGAAGGTGATCCGGAAACTACAACTAATCCAGAATGCGGCAGCTAGACTGATGACCAGGAGCGGCTGCCGAGACCACATAACACCGGTCTTGAAAGACCTACACTGGCTCCCAGTACGTTTCCGAGCACAATTCAAAGTGTTGGTTCTGACCTTTAAAGCCCTAAATGGCCTCGGTCCAGTATATCTGAAGGAACGTCTCCACCTCCATTGTTCTACCCGGACACCGAGGTCCAGCACCGAGGGCCTTCTGGCGGTTCCCTCACTGCGAGAGGCCAAGTTACAGGGAACCAGGCAGAGGGCCTTCTCGGTAGTGGCGCCCGCCCTGTGGAACACCCTCCCATCAGATGTCAAAGAGAACAACAACTATCCGACTTTTAGAAGACATCTGAAGGCAACCCTGTTTAGGGAAGCTTTTAATGTTTGATGTATTACGGTGTTTTAGTATTTTGTTTGAAGCCGCCCAGAGTGGCTGGGGAAGCCAAGCCAGATGGGCGGGGTATAAATAATAAATTATTATTATTATTATTATTATTATTATTATTCCCCTATGTAGGCCTCACACAATCTAGATTTTTTTTTTGTCTGAAGAGTGCATCTTGAGAAATTGCTTTCATTCTGAAAATAAAAGGTCATTGCAGATTGATTCTGCGTTACCCCACAGTGTGGAAACAGATGAAGGTGGTCCTGCAATGCTCATTGTTGGTGGGGGCGGACCCACACCTGCCCAGTGAAATTGTGGGTGGGCATATAGCAAGCTTGCAATTGCTCCTTCCTTCCTTCTGGGGCCGTGCTAGAGGAGAGGCTTAATCAAGGGAAGGATTTTCAAACGTGTTCCAAGCAACCATGGCAGGATCTAGAATCAATCTAGATTTAAGGGTAGCATGTTCAGGACGAGCATGAAGAATTCCAGATTGAGAAAATTGTGTTACAAACAGGCTAGTGCAGGCTTCCTCAGCCTCGGCTCTCCAGATGTTTTGGGACTACAACTCCCATCATCCCTGACCACTGGTCCTGCTAGCTAGGGATCATGGGAGTTGCAGGCCAAAAACATCTGGAGGGCCGAGGTTGAGGAAGCCTGGGTTAGTGTGTCTGTAGCCTTATGCTTCATGCACCCTGTATCTTTAAGTGCATTTCCCCCTCAAGGTATTCTGGGCACTATCGTTTGCTAAGGGTCGCTGGGAACTGCAACTGCATGAGCCCTAAACTACAGTGCCCAGAAATCTTTGAGGGGAAAATGTGGTTAAGGGTATTGTAGCAGGAACCCCCCCCCCCATCATTCAGTTTGTACAAACTTCACACACACTCACACACTACATACGCTACACCTCTTTTATAAATTCATAGAAAATCAACCATACATCGGATTTGCACTGTTCCACTTTTATTTTACTCCATGAAGGAAAGACTACAAAATGGGGAAGGTTTGATACAGGGCACCATAATCCCTTCACCATACCAGCACATCCACAGGAGCCCTGCCCAGTTGCTATGCCAACCTTGATGATCCCAGACAGAAGACAATCAAGATCACAAAGAACTTGCATATGGGAGTGGATTCAGCATGGACTGGAACAAAGGACAATGATCAGATCTTCCCTCAGGGGGCAGGAAACTGTGACTGCCTTTTGTCTTCAGAAAATGACTCATGGGGAGGGGTAGAAGGGAACCAGCCAGGTGACAGGACACTCAGGTTACCACCGCAACTCCTCCCTCAACCCCTCCTTTCTGTAATGTATGCATGATGTTTCTGGGGGTGGGCTTGACCTAGAGGATGGGAATTTCAAAAGTTTTTATAAGGTCTTGCACACCATTTTCTGTGTCTTTCCTCTCTCCTGCAAGTGAGGGGAACACCCTGTTGCAACAGTTCAATAAAGACCAAGCCTACAGGCTGCTGTTTTGCTCCAAGTTGTCCTGGTTGGTGTCTTTGTTTTTGACCAGGGGAGCCCTCGGATTTTTCCGGTAACAGTATACAGTGGTACCTCGGGTTAAGTACTTAATTCGTTCCGGAGGTCTGTTCTTAACCTGAAACTGTTCTTAACCTGAAGCACCACTTTAGCTAATGGGGCCTCCCGCTGCTGCCACGCCGCCGGAGCACGATTTCTGTTCTCATCCTGAAGCAAAGTTCTTAACCTGTAACACTATTTCTGGGTTAGCGGAGTCTGTAACCTGAAGCATATGTAACCTGAAATGTATGTAACCCGAGGTATCACTGTAGTTTGTATGCAGTCATAGTCTTTCCCACTGCTAAGCATCAGAGAAGGTTTGCTAATTTGCCACCTAGAAGTTACAAGGTCTGAAGCTATTCCTCCTTAACATAGTCTCTCTGTGGTGGCTGCATGAATACAAAGTGCCGTTGTGTAGCTCAGTGTGTGTTGCATTGTGGTTTCGGTAATTCTTGTGTCTTTCACCTCTGGAACACAGTGGAATGATCTCTGGCAACAGAATCCTCCGCTTTCTTCCCTCCCTTCCCCCTGTTAATTCCTCAAACAGCCTGGAAGGAGCCCCACATTAAAATCTAGCTCCCTAGGCAGTATTTATCTACAATAAATGTTCATCCCATATGATCCTCATGGGCCCCAGAAACGTACACTTTTCAACTGCTCCACTGGATGTCACTGTAAGGCTCTACAGAAATCCGACTAGAGAGACACACAGAGAAGCTTGTTTGGATATGCAAATTCCAGGAGGTTCGCTGGACTCTTAAGAGTATTTTCGCAGTCAAGGTTTCCACCGCCTTTCAGCCTTTTTGTAGCTACCGGTGCAAATGTCTAATTATGCAGAGGAAGAAAAATAAAAGGGAATTAGTATTCTGGCTAATTTAGTGTTCACACTTAGTTAGAAACCCAACAGAAGCAACAGCTACTTTAAGCCTTCTGGTCAGAACAGTTTTGCCTTCCCCTCCATTCCACCCCCCCCAAAAAAAACACCCCCTTCTCTTTAGTACTAAATCAGAACAAATGGCAACCTGCAGAAAACCCAATTCGGTGCTCCAGGTCAAAAGCCAAAATAAAGGAGAGTTAGAAATGGGGTTGCCACATGCCCTTCAAAATACAAAGGGGGGGGCACAGACCAGTGGCGTAGCGTGGGTTGTCAGCACCCGGGGCAAGGCAAGTAATTTGCGCCCCCTAACCCGTGGATTTGCGCCCCCTAACCCTAACCCCCAGATGTTTAGCCCGGTGCGGCCGGCCCCCCCTGCACCCCCCACGCTACGCCACTGGCACAGACTCACCTGTTCTGTTTGGGGTGCCCTTTATCACGTTTTTTTTGAAGTCATTAAAAAAATAAAATAAAATAAGTTTGTGCATTCACCCTAACTTGCTTGTGTCATGCAGCTTAGTTTGCGAGGCCCCTCAGAAGTTGAACCCGCCCTCCAAAGCTGGCTGATTGATGCTGCAGGCTAGCCAATAGAGCTCACCAGCCAGCTGGCTCTTCTGGGTTGGGCAGGTGTGATTCCCTCCTCACACAGGTGTATCTAATGTATAGCTTCCATCACATATCGAAGACATACAACCCTGGCCTTTGGTAACTGAGCTACATTTTTTAAAAGCAGCCATCCCATTACTTACAATTGTAAATAATTTTAACTGGTTTTAATCTTGTATAGTTGTAATCTTCTTGGAAACTTTATGGTGAATGGTTGGTATGATGATGATGATGATGATGATGATGATTATTATTATTATTTTTACAACCTGAGAAGGTAGAAATTTGCTGTCCAGGCACATTGTACATTTGTCTTCACTTAAAAACACCTCACACGTGACTCAAGTCTCTTCCTCAACATTGCAAATGCAGTTTGGGAGGCCCATTGGCCCACATTCAGAATAAAAAAATCCAAGAAATAAGGAGTTAAAATAATAAATGAGGCATTGCGCATCAGTCCTGTTACAAGATCAGTCTGGCTTTGGCGTACAGTGGTGCCCCGCAAGACGAATGCCTCGCAAGATGGAAAACCCGCTAGACGAAAGGGTTTTCCGTTTTTCAATGCGCTTCGCAGGACGAATTTCTCTATGGGCTTGCTTCGCAAGACGAAAATGTCTTGCGATTCTTGCGATTTTTTTCCGCTCCCCATCCCCTTTTTCTAAGGCACTAAGTTGCTAATAGCCTTTTAGCAGCTAATCCGCTAATCCCTTAAGCCTTTAATAGCCGCTAATAGCCGCTAAACCGCTAATAGCGCTAATCCGCTAATAGGGTTGCTTCGCAAGACGAAAAAACCGCTAGACGAAGAGACTCGCGGAACGGATTCTTTTCGTCTTGCGAGGCACCACTGTATGCTTGCTCTTCCTTCATGACGCATTTATGCAATCTGGATATTTATTAAATGAGCATTACCTCTCTCTTAAGAGGCAACTCCTAGGTCCCTTCACCACCCTAAAATATTTGAGGGGGCCACCTCTCCAAATTGATGGGCATTGCCATTCCAATGGTGTGGTTGTGTCGTCTTACCTGCCCTCCCTCCAATATTTTATTCAAGTTGGCAACCCTGGGCATTTCTCAGAGTCCAGGGAGCCCCTGAAGTAAGTAAGTAAGTAAGTAAGTAAATAAATTTGTATTTATACCCCACCCACCCTGGCCAAGACTGGGCTCAGGGCAGCTAACATCAAATATCAAATACATTAAAACATAATCAAACAATTGATTAAAATACAGTTTAAAAATTAGAACCAGGATAAAATTAAATGACTGCCCACAAATTGCAACCATAGGGGTTGGGAACCTCAAGTATTCAACAGGGCCAGCTTCCCATGTTGGTCCCACATGAGCCAATAAAAGGACCAAAGAGGTAACTTATGGGGGGGGGGGGTCAAACTGGGCCCGGACCGAAGGCCAGGTGGAACAGCTTCGTCTTGCAGGTCCTGCGGAAGGATGTTAAGTCCCGCAGGGCCCTAGTCTCCAGCGATAGAGCGTTCCACCATGCTGGTGCCAATGCCGAAAAGGCCTTGGCCCTGGTTGAGGCCAGTTTAACCTCCTTGAGGCCCAGGACCTCCAAGATATTATTATTTGTGGACGGTAAGGTCCTCCATGGGGCATACCAGGAGAGGCGGTCCTGTAAGTACGAGGTTCCTAGGCCATATAGGGCTTTCAAGGTTAAAACCAGCACCTTGTACTCCACTGGGAGCCAGTGTAGCTGGTACAGCACTGGATGAATGTGGTCCCATGGCAAGGACCCCGTAAGGAGCCTCGTAAGGAGTGATATAATCTTCATGGCTTTTCTTGATTCGAGTTCTGAAGATCCTTTACTGGATTCTCTGGATATTCTGTGGAAACCAGAGGGCCAATTGAGGAGCCACCTGAGAGTTTATTTGGAAGCTGAGTTCCCTGTTAATCTTCAGTTCAGCATCTTCAAATTCTGAATCTTGATCTTGGGACAAATGGTTGATGGAGGGTCACTGGGCAAAGCGCCCTTGCTGGTTCCCTCAGCACTGAAGGGTTCACTGCATACCCCGGTGGGCTTAATACTGGATAATAGGTTGTGCAGCAGCAATGTGGACAGGAGTACTGAGTGGCCACAGGGAACCGGCAAGCTGCTATGTTACACCCCCCCCACAAAAAAACGCTCCTGAGTATCATTGCTTCAAAATAATACTATACTAGGTACCCCTGCCCGTACGGGCCAGTCTTGACAGACTCTCACTCAAGAGGCCGGGGGCCAGCGCTGTCCGGAGACACTTCCGGGTCACGTGGCCAGCGTGACATCGCTGCTCTGGGCGAGCCAGAGCCGCACACGGAAACGCCGTTTACCTTCCCGCTAGTAAGCGGTCCCTATTTATCTACTTGCACCTGAGAGTGCTTTCGAACTGCTAGGTTGGCAGGCACTGGGACCGAACAATGGGAGCGCACCCCGCTGCGGGGATTCGAACCGCCGACCTTTCGATCGGCAAGCCCTAGGCGCTGAGGCTTTAACCCACAGCGCCACCCGCGTCCCTAATGCTACACTAGGGAGCGGTTAAAATGTAGCTGCAGGTGTGTGGTGCTGGGAAGTGATGATAATGATAAAATGATAAAACAGGGATGGATTCTGCCCAGGGTCTTGTATTTACCTGCTGATGAAGTACGTTGATGTGGTGAGGTTTCTGCAAGAACATGAGCAGCTGTAAACACGGGGAGAGGGGATATTTTTCTTCAGACGTGTTTACTACCCAATTTGGTGGGGGGCAGGGGGAGGGAGGCAGCAGAGGCTCTTCTCAGAATAGTTGCAGCGAGCCACATTGTAGATGACAAACTGGGGCCAATCTGGAGATTACGTTGCTACCGTTGCTCTGAAAACGTGATCTGATCTGAAGAGAACTTGCATGTGGGTTCTGGGATCTGAAGGAAGTCAAGAGTGTGGTGCAAACTCTTGTTCTAAACCCAGCAACAGCACTTATGTATGCAAATCACTTTGCAGCTTCAAAGCACTTTACAAGCATCAACTAATCCTCATAAAACCTTTGATACAGTGAACAAGGTATTATTATCCTCCATTTACAAATAGGAAAATGGAAAAGAAGTTCTTAAATATGTTCCCTAAGGCCCAGGAGGCTGGATTAGAAAGCCTAATATTTTGGCTCTCTATCCTTTTCTTAGTTTGTACCTGCAGAGCTAAGATTCAAGACATTAGCTTCGGAAGGTAGTTGGCAATTGGTGTGGCCAAAGAGAATCATAAGACCCAGAAACCTTATTCAGAAGATGGTGGGCATATTATTGCCTGCACTGAGTTCAAAGGGCCTTCTCGGTAGTGGCACCCACCTTGTGGAACTCCCCCCCAGCAGACGTCAAGGAAATAAACAACTACCTGACTTTTAGAAAACATCTGAAGGCAGCCCTGTTAAGGGAAGTTTTTTAATGTTTGGTGTTTTATCGAGTTTTTAATATTCTGTTGGGAGCCACCCAGAGTGGCTGGGGAGGCCTGGCCAGATGGGCAGGGCATAAGTATTATTATTATTATTATTATTATTATTATTATTATTATTATTCAAAGACCAGTTCATTAAGCCACTAATCTCAGGGCTGGGGGTGGGCAGAAAATGGTGGAAAATGGTATTCAGTCCTAAGCTAGTATTTTCCTTCTTATTTTATTGGGGTGTGCTTGTGCTGTGATCCAAATGTTCCGAATCCTAATTTGGCTTATTTTTAAAAATATTTATCTCTGCACTAAATTACAGGATCTTGTATTGTTGCTCTTTTACTATCTTAAATATATTGTTCTCTTATATTTTGTGTGAGTTATTGGAAAAAGTGCCTTAATCCTATTTATAGTGTTTTGGGGAGAGAGTGCTAAAGTGCCTCTCATCCACCGGAAGACCCTTAAAGTGAATTTCCCAAAATCGGACTCATATTGCTATGTTAATCTAGAACCAGGTGTGTTTCCAGGATGTGAACCTGCTGTTTTAAGGGCGTAAAACACCTCCTCCACAATTGTTATATTCTAAAATATCCTTTTAATGTGTGACCACAACCGCCACATGCTTACTTAAACTTATTGACAGCCCCTAGTAATTTGTACTAGGATGTCAAAGTCATGATACAGAATGTGCAAAAGTACAACTTTTAATCAGCCCTCATTGCCGGTGGATTTTTCTGCACGGTATGTTCAAAATTACATCTGTTCGTGGTGGAGGTTTCTGGATTTCAGCAAAGGCTCCTAACTGCTTGTTTGCATTATACTTTTAAAGTGCTTTCAAAATTATGAAAATATGCAGGATCCTAAATAAATCCTTTCGCATCAAAGGGTACGGAGTGGTAAGGATGACTGAAAACAAAGAATTTGGCAATCTGAAGTGGCTTAGCCTCTCTCTGTGTGTGTTTTTAAGGGGCTAACAAAATCCATCAAAGCCATTAAAGCAGAAACTCACAGATTTTGCAAAAAGTGAGAGTGGAATTTTGTTTATCATGGTGTGGAAGAGCCTTTGCAAACGCAGTTCAAATGAGGGGGGAACGAAAGCTTGCCCGACTGCAGTTTTTTAGCAGAGTCTTATTGCAGCGAAAGGCGGCAAAAATTGCTTGCTGTGATACCAATTAGAAGAACAAGAAGCATGACGTTGCAAATCTCCAGCATTAAAGATGTAAATCCAAAGCCCAAGGGTGCCTGAAACTCAAGCCAAAGTTGGAAGAGAGAACACATCAAGCGATAAGAAGAGGCAGGATTCCAACGCCATGTCCTGATTATCTCCCTGGCTTTGTGCTCTTGACCATACCAGGCCAAGAGAGGCAATGTAGGCAAAAGAGGCCTTGTAGGTCTGGAGATACAGCTCTACAGAGATTGAGAATTTTGCTTCATGACAAACTACAAAGGCTAGAATAATGGCAGACCATGTAAGCAAGAGCAGATGTGAGAAGAAATAATAGGGATTTTAGCATTAGTGGAATCTAAGGCATCCTTTCTCCCTCTCCCATATGATATATATATACCAAAAGTTTACATCAATAGAAAAATCGTAACGTATATAACTGCACATATGGTACATTACTGCACATGTGGTAGCTTCTCAGTCCCAATTCACACTTTTTTGATGTGGTAATGCGGTCACTATGCAACATCATTTTCATGTGGGGAGGCATTTCTGTGTAGTAATCTCCATATGACAAATCCGAAGTTACCACATTGGGGGCAGGGAGAAGGCTTGAAAAGTAATGTTTGTCTTCGTTTTCATATGGGGAAGTTTTTTCCCTTTCTTATTTCATATTTTGGGTTTTTGTCCCCCCCCCCATCTATTTCATACAGATGTCTCTGCCTTGCTGACGATATGTGGTATAGTCACCATGGGAAGACTTTACCACATATAAAACAAAAAGAAATGGGTTTGATTTTATTTCTAACATGAAAAAGTAACCACAGGGTAACCCCCAGCCAGATTTATATTAAACCACATTTGAGTTTCCTTTTTTTACAGTATTTTTTTTTTAATGTAGCACCAGCTTAAAGCTAAAATTATGTTCTTCCACCTGATAGTGATAGGATTCCGACCAGTGGTGTAGCGTGGGTTGTCAGCACCCGGGGCAAGGCAAATAATTTGCGCCCCCTAACCCGGGGCAAGGCAAGTAATTTGCGCCCCCCCCGCTGCACTGTCCCTCCCCCAGATAGTCCCTCGCTCTCTCTCCGCACCGCACCGCACCGCACCGCACGCCTGGCACCCTCCCCTCCACAGTGGGCGGCGACCCGGCGGCTCGGATCGGATTCGCACAGCCAGCACTGCAGTGAGAGAGAGTGAGTGAGCCAGGTAGGGGCAGAAGGCTGCGAGTGCGAGCGCCCCCCCCCAGATGTTGTGCCCGGTGCGGCCGGCCCCCCCTGCACCCCCCACGCTACGCCACTGATTCCGACTATCAGATTTGACTATCTGTCCCTATTCCTAAAATGAAATAGTGGGAAATATTTCCTCCTTGTTTCTGCTTTGTGAAAATGCAGCACCAGTATCTCTGGGGTTGAGGAATGAAAGAGGGGGAGAGAAAATATGCAACTTGCCTACAGTTAATGCCTGTGGAGTTCTCACTATATATATAAAAAAACCAAATGTACTGATGGGGATAAGAAAAGGAGGCTAATGAAAACCTGAAATCATGCCCAAACATCCTTATAAAAAAAGGTAAAGGTACCCCTGCCCGTACGGGCCAGTCTTGACAGACTCTAGGGTTGTGCGCCCATCTCACTCAAGAGGCTGGGGGCCAGCGCTGTCCGGAGACACTTCCGGGTCACGTGGCCAGCGTGACATCGCTGCTCTGGCGAGCCAGAGCCGCACACGGAAACACCGTTTACCTTCCCGCTAGTAAGCGGTCCCTATTTATCTACTTGCACCCGAGAGTGCTTTCGAACTGCTAGGTTGGCAGGCGCTGGGACCGAGCAACGGGAGCGCACCCCGCCGTGGGGATTCGAACCGCCGACCTTTTGATCGGCAAGCCCTAGGCGCTGAGGCTTTAACCCACAGCGCCACCCGCGTCCCTGCGCCACCCGCGTCCCTATAAGGATTGCCAAAGAATAATGTTATAAATTTGTGGGTGTCAGACACCCGTAATTCCTGGATTTAGCAAGTGTTAGACTGTAATCATTGCTTGGAGAGCCAGGCCCTTAATAGCTGGATTCAGCTCCCTGTGTTCAGGAAATCACCTGAGAGATGGGCCATTAGCAGAGAACAAACACAGGGAGATGAGCCAGCTAGCAAATGGAGGAAGCCCCTCCCTGGGATCTAAGACTGATAGTCAGAAGGCAATGCCAGAGTTCATGTTGGGAAGAAGTTTTAGGATTTCAGTTGGCTGTGGCATGATCAAAGGGAAGAGGGGTCAGTCAGTTAAACACAGCAAGCTACTCTGTCAGTAACTTAGAATCATAGAGTTGGAAGAGACCACAAGGGCCATCGAGTCCAACCCCCTGCCAACTTCTGTACCACGTACTCATTTGAAATGTGTTTTGGGAACCACACATTATATATTTTTATTGTTGGCATTGTCAGGAGACAATGGAGGCATATGCCTTTGAGAATGAAGTAAAAATGTAGGCGAGTTATATATTTTTATAGTATGTGTGAAGAAGGTAAAAGTGAAAACTGTGAAGTATGAAGCTACCCTGAGTAATCCCGAGTAACCTTGATGCATCTGGGGTTGGGGTGATTGAGTCACTATGACTCAATTTGAGCACCAGCCTCTACTCAAAGATGCTCAAAGAGGCTGATGAGACATATGACACCCCTTGAGATATTTGAAGATGGCTATTATATCTCCTCTTTCCCAGGCTAAACATACCCAGCTCCTTCAAGTGCTCCTCATAAGGCTTAGTTTCCAGATCCTTGATCATCTTGGTTGCTCTCCTCTGCACACCTTCCAGCTTGTCAACATCTTTCCTAAATTGTGGTGCCCAGAATTGGACACAGGATTCCAGGTGTGGTCTGTCTAAGACAGAATAGAGTGGTACTATTACTTCCCTTGACCTGGACACTATGCTTCTATTGATGCAGCCTAGAATAGCATTAAGAGTACTTCTTGTAAAGGACACGCAAGATCTCAGGGCTCTCCAAAACCAACAAATCCTATTTGGATATTCAAATTCCCCACACAATTAGAATTATATGCAGTGACTAGGATGGTGTGTACTTTATTGCTTTATTTATTGTTTTATTTGATGTGTTTTATTTATTGTTTATGGCTACTTTAGTAATTATGTAAATCTTTCATGTTGTAAGCTGCTTTGAGCATGGTTTTAACTATGGAAAGGTTGCATACAAATAAAATGATTTTTTTTTTTAAAAAAAACTTTTAAGAGAGTTTATTCAACTATTGTGTCCAAACAATAAAGCAGCCCTTACATTAAGCCACTCAAAAGAAATTACAAAACATTAACATAATGTACTAGGTCATTTCCCCTCTCTCAGTCATTTTCAAAAGCATTCCAGACTGACAAAAATCTTCTGTTCTAGTGTGCAAGAGAACAATTGCGAAGTGAAGCAATGCAAGCAGCTGACTGGTGTTCTGCATTGTTGTACATCCCATTATTTTCCGTTTTTGAATTTCACACTCAAGAAAAGTAAGTATTCAAGAGATGACCTTAACATTCTTTGTATTAATACAAATGCTAAACAATTAATTTCTATTGCACACATTTTTGTGACAGAAGGACAAGACACACAGCGGGCCTAGTTCTGTCCCCAAATGCTCAGAATGTTTTCTACAACAAGACTGTGTGACCCTGGAACAGAACAGTGTTTGGCACTGCCGGTTGAACCTAAAGAGCTCTTATTTACTGTGAAGCGAAATAAGCCTTCAAGTGTCCCTTACTTGATCTCAGAAGGTCAAATTCCCTGTCCAACAGCTCCTCCTCTGTTAGCCTGGAAAAATTGTCTTCTCCGAACGGGTTCCAGCCAGACATATCAGGAGGGTTATTGACGTTCTGTTTTGGATAGCTGGAAACAGACTCAGCATCAGCAGCAGATGACCTGTTTGTAGTATAAGGTGTGTCCAACGCTGCACCAACATGAGTTGGAAAGGATTTAGAATGGGGTATTAAGGCTGGTGAGAACTCCTGAGGAGAGGCAAGAAATTCAGGAGAATGTTTCGGAGGTTGCAACTGCTTCACAAGGGCTTGCTGATGTACAAATAAAATGATGATGATGATGATGATGATCCTAAATAGCATGAAGTAGAGGAGGCTCTGTTTGTATTGCAAGTATTCAGCTGTCCAACTGATGGAGGGGGTAGAACTGGTCCACATGTCTCCATTGTCTCTCATATGATTTTAAGATTAGGAAATGAAGGAAGACAGAACATTGGTATGGGATATTCTGAAATTGTTAATGTATAGAGGGTGGAGACACTCCCTTATGCGTGCCAATAGAAGTCTTTGGCAGGAAATGTTCAAGTGCATTTTGTTCTAACTTGTTAGATCTCACTAACCAGACAAAATGGAAATGTTTGAGCTAAGGTAACCAAGGGAGCACCAAATGGAGGCAGCTGGTGTTCTCTGGCAACATAGTTGTATTGGTAGTAGCAGTAATGATAATACTGTACGAGGAGGAGGAGGAGGAAGCAATCAGAAGAGCAGTGCTAATGAAGTCTGCAGTGCAAGAGAAAGAGCCCAGCAATCACACTATTTTGTAGGGATGCTTTTTGTTGCTGTTAGGCACAAAACTGGGATGCGGGTGGCGCTGTGGGTTAAACCACAGAGCTTAGGGATTGCCGATCAGAAGGTTGGCGGTTGGAATCCCCGCGACGGGGTGAGCTCCCGTTGCTTGGTCCCTGCTCCTGCCAACCTAGCAGTTCAAAAGCACATCAAAGTGCAAGTAGATAAATAGGTACCACTCTGGCGGGAAGGTAAACGGCGTTTCTGTGCGCTGCTCTGGTTCGCCAGAAGCGGCTTAGTCATGCTGGCCACATGACCCGGAAGCTGTATGCCGGCTGCCTCGACCAGTAAAGCGAGATGGGCGCCGCAACCCCAGAGTCCACGACTGGACCTAATGGTCAGGGGTCCATTTACCTTTACCTAGGCACAAAACTGGTGATTGTTTCTAAGTTGGGCTAAAAGGGCCAATCAGCTAAGTAGTGTGGCTAACTGATTTTGTAAGTTTAATGAAATTATAGTAGGTTTAAACTTTTGTCTAAATGTGAAAGAGAATTTCTAGCCATCTCTGAAAAGCACCAGTTGCTCAGGCGCTCTCTTGAGCTACCTCACCCAGACTGGCTCACTCTGAGGAAGGAGCGCTAAGCGGGGAAAAGTGAATGAAAACATTGAGAAGAAGCAGGTCAAATAGAATATAAGAAGAAAGAGGGAACTGGAAAGAGAAGTAACATAATCAGAATGACATGCAAACTAGATTAGGTGAGCTGAAGAATTCGAGACTGAGGCAAAAGGCAGGAAGATGCTGCAAGAATGTTGTAACAGTCAATGCAAGAAATGATGAGAGGATGAAAAGACAGAAAAGGGTGGCTTTTATAACTAACCACATTCAAACTGCTTCAAAGTGCTCATGCCTGGACCCCAGAAGTTTTATTTATTTCATATAATGAAATAAATTTGAAGAAGTTAACAATATATATATATAAAATAATTGAATTGCCCAACACTTTCGTAATGCCTGCAAATATATGCCTTTTCATCTTGCTTTTGTACAGAATAAATTTTGTTCACTTGGCTGGACGTTTAAAAGAATGTTCGACCTGGTCAAAATCAGCAACAGAGAGCCTAATTAACAATGTTCTCTGGAGCACAGTCAAATATTCCAGCTCAGTTATTCTTAGCTTGTTTGATAGTAAAAATGGCAGGATTCCTAGCCGAAGAGCCAAAACTGTCACTTATCAGTACTAACGGAGGTGAATTTATAGGCTGATTAACATTTCCTGTTTATCCTTTTTTGTAGTTGCATTTCTGGGGAGAGAAATCCCACTCCTACCCCAAAGGGTGTAATATATACACATTCTCCATGCTTGACCATTAGAGGGAGGAAGCAGTCAAGATAAGAATTGCCTTTCTTGATTGTGTGTTTGTGTGTGTGTGTGTTTGTGTGTGGGGGGGGGAGTACCTGTTGACAGCCCCCCTCAATGCCTCGAGTCTTCTTTGGTGTCTCTTTCGCACAAAAAGGTATAATTGTGAGTCTCACCCTATTGTGGTTAACCCTTTGCATTCCTCCAGTTAAAACTAAGCAATATAATGCTTAGTTCGTAATAACATCTAGCATTTATGAATTGGATTTCAAGTGTTCAGAGCATTTCACATATATTATCACAACAATCCTTACAATCATTTCATCAAGAGTGACAATTGCTGCACATGGAGAGCACTGGATCTGAGTGGGGACATACCTGAACTAGCTAGTGGGCATATGGCTGAGGTGAGAATATCACTAGCCGCTTCACCACTGTTTGGAGAGAAAGAGGAGGGTAGCCGGTTGGGCTGGGTTGTCCTTCTCTTTAGCATCTCCTCTCGAATGACACTATGTTGGGGAGAGAAAGGTAACTCCATCTTTGGGCTCTGTGTTCATTTGTGCTTGGACCTCACCTGAGCAAAATGGTCTTCCTGGCTTTTTCGTATGTTTCTGTGTCTTCCTTGGCTCTGATTCGCTGGCTTTCTTCCTCAGTACTGACCCTCTAACAGCTGCCTGTTGCTCAGCCCTGACAGGATATTGACCATAATACCCCACTGATATGTCCAGGTTCAGAGGCAGAGGAGAAAACCATGTGGGGCAGGGCCCAAGCTTGTGGCCTTGCTGGGAAATCTAGCTGGCCATAACTGGAAACAGGAGATTAGACTAGGTGGACCTGATTCATGAGTAGTGCTCTTCTTACATTTTTATGGGTGAGCTGCATTTAGTCTTGCTTGGCTTATTACAAATCCTGTAGTCTATAAATCATTTTAAAATTTACAGGAGTATATGCTCAGGATTTCTTATCAGTTAAGACCTAACCGATCTGTACTATATAGTTGCATGCCACCCCAATCTCCCAGCAGTGTGAGATTTTGGGGGTTCCAAGTGCTCAATAATTTTGGAATGAGGGACAGTGGAGACTGTGGTGTCTTTATGATACATAGTTTATTTACACATACATACAAACTGAGCCTTCAATGGAGGAGCTAACAGCATTAACACCCCAAGTGGTCGTGCTTCTTCTCACAGTCTTGAGAGCCACAGCCTTGGATTCTAGCATAACCCAAGCATGACTCTCACTCTCTGGCTACTGCCTGCTTCGAGTCCAGCTCAAGGCACTCTGCTCTGGATTTTGTCTTTCTCAGTACTAGCCAGGTGAGGGAGGGGGGCCCCATTTGCTCTCTGGCCCAAAGTCACTTCCTTAGGTGGTAACTGTGGCCCTTGCCTGGCTAATTCAACAATGGGGTCCTCCATTAGATTATAACCCTTGCTGGATCCAGGACTATGGGAATTAGATGGGACTAGGGCATCACGCGGGACGTGGGTGGTGCTGTGGTTTAAACCACAGAGCCTAGGGCTTGCCGATCAGAAGGTCGGCAGTTCGAATCCCGATGACGGGGTGAGCTCCCGTTGCTCGGTCCCCGCTCCTGCCAACCTAGCAGTTCGAAAGCACGTCAAAGTGCAAGTAGATAAATAGGTACTGCTCTGGCGGGAAGGTAAACGGCGTTTCCGTGCGCTGCTCTGGTTCGCCAGAAGCGGCTTAGTCATGCTGGCCACATGACCCAGAAGCTGTATGCCGGCTCCCTCGGCCAGTAAAGCGAGATGAGCGCCACAACCCCAAAGTCGTCTGTGACTGGACCAACTGTCAGGGGTCCCTTTACCTTTACTAGGGCATCACGCAGACTAACCCCTTCCCCGCCACCGCTGCAACTCCTAAGAATGTGACCCTGAGTAAGACCATACAAAGTGGATTGCTGGATCAGAGCAAAATCCACCTACTCTAGCATTCTTTGTAAGCAGCAGCCACTAGATAGCCAACCCGAAACAGGGTCAGTGCTCCACCAGTGGTGGACCACAGTCTCTGTCTTCTACATACTTGTATTAAAATGTACTCTTCCTCTTCAGGCTTGGGCTCGCAGTGCTGTGCTTGCTGTGCTTGATACAGAATGGTCACTTAGAAACAAACCTTTTTTCAAAAAAAAGCTGGGAAAGAAATAGAAGGGAGGGATTGCTTTGTCTTGAGCTGTTTGACTTATTCAGTGATCAAGTTTGAATTACCATGTTTTTCGCTCTATAAGACGCACCAGACCACAAAACGCACCTAGTTTTTGGAGGAGGAAAACAAGAAAAAAAATATTATGAATCTCCGAAGCCAGAACAGCAAGAGGGATCGCTGCGCAGTGAAAGCAGCAATCCCTCTTGCTGTTCTGGCTTCTGGGATAGCTGCGCAGCCTGCATTCACTCCATAAGACGCACACACATTTCCCCTTACTTTTTAGGAGGGAAAAAGTGAGTCTTATAGAGCAAAAAATACGGTATTTCTTATGGTTTAGTCTTGAACAGCTGCCCCAAAGCTGTAGTTGCTCTTGGCTGTGTGGCTTCAAAATGCAAAGTCCTTCCAGCATCTTAGAAACTCTCTCAAAATTGTAATTGCTTAGGGAAAGCGATTCTCTGTTTCATAAAATGTTATGTACTGCCAAAATGAGTGAGTCAACATGATGGGAATATTACCTCTTGCCGATCACGCAGCTTTCCCTTGAAAGGGCCAGAAGTGCTAGGGTCTGATCCTGCTCCCATTACATTAATGGAATTTTTGTCATTGCCTTCCAGGGAAGAACAGATTCTTTATATTTTTGTAGGTTTTAAATGGCCTGTGCATTGCATGGGTTATACTGTTACCAAGACTTACGTTTGTAATAAAAGACACAGTGTTTTGGATATCAGTGCTGCCATGTGTATCAAATACAGAAATAAACTCGGTCAAACTACCCACAGACCTGATGCAACACCATTGACTTAATGGACCCCCACAAGGGACAAATCTGGCCCAGCACACATGATGTAGCTGTTCAGATAATAATACAGAACTTGAGGTGTAGCCCAAATTCACTCACAGGGAGAAACACCATTATATAGCAAAATAATGAGAAGCAAATTTGTTGGCTTGGCTAGAATAGATATGGAGAACAGCTTCCCTTTAACATGCTCTGGGACAAACCCAAAAGCCACACACAAGAAGGTGTGTGAAGCATACCTGGCCTTCAAAATAAGCAGACAACACAGGAGTTGCCAGGAGTCGGCCAACATACAGTCTACCAGGAGGACGCAAAATTGTTTGTATCTCATTAAAATATGTTGACAACCCTTCTCTAATGCTTTTATTAGAGTTTTCCCAAATCACAAGATAGGTTGGAAACTGCTCTAGTATTTATCATTTACTCAAACCTATAAAACCTAGGTTTGAGTAGGGACGCGGGTGGCGTTGTGGGTAAAACCTCAGCACCTAGGGCTTGCCGATCGCATGGTCGGCGGTTCGAATCCCCGCGGCGGGGTGAGCTCCGGTCTTCGGTCCCAGCTCCTGCCCACCTAGCAGTTCGAAAGCACCCCTAAGTGCAAGTAGATAAATAGGGACCGCTTACTAGCGGGAAGGTAAACGGCGTTTCCGTGTGCTGCGCTGGTGCTGGCTCGCCAGAGCAGCTTTGTCACGCTGGCCACGTGACCCGGAAGTGTCTCCGGACAGCGCAGGCCCCCGGCCTCTTAAGTGAGATGGGCGCACAACCCTAGAGTCGGACACGACTGGCCCGTACGGGCAGGGGTACCTTTACCTTTACCTTATAAAACCTAAGTTCCCTGGCCTTTAGAGCTCACCCATGTTCAGAATGAAAGAAATGGGCTATATAAATTAGTTGTTGTTGTTTTTTTATAAAGAAAATGTATCCTGTTATGTCAAACAGCAAACCATCTCATTGATTGTATCCAAAAGGAACCAGCTAGCTCACTTATAGGATTTCCTAACTTGGGTGGATCAAGACCAAGCGAAGCTTCCATGCCGCAACGACACAGGACAGAAGTGGCTTCCTCTTATTCGTACCACACGCTGTTTTCTGGATACATTTGCTTCATCTGATTGCACCTTCAGGCATAAAGATCTTAGCGCCATTTTACCTGCTGGTAGCCTTGATATTCTTGTGGGGTTTGAGGCACATGAGTGGAGGTAATTTTTTCCTGTGGGATGCTTGTCAGATCCTGTCAGTTACAAATTAACTGTACTGAAGGTGCAGAAATAGAAATCCTTACCTGTTATGTTGGGTTTTTGAATCTCAGTACAGTAATTTGTACTGACCCTGCCAGCTAGGCTATGGGCAATCTGATACCATTTCTTTCTAGGGATCTGTCTTTCTTTTCCAATAATAGTGTACATGGCTGATCCACTCAGTGGCTGTTCAAAAGGTGTCAGAAAAGTAACTTGGTAGTTTAGTGTTCACCATTTTAGGTCTGCAATCAATATATCATTTGGAGCTCATGGATCGCAGCAGATTGAAGGCCGGGGTGGAGGGACACCTTCAAACAAATAATAGACAACTAATACTACTTCAGGATTTTGTGATTCAGAGCTAAATAGGATAATTGTGTTGCAAACTTATGCATGCTGATATGAGGGAAAAAAATCTCCAATTTTAAACATGCATAGGATTAGGTTGTAAAGCTAACCTGCCCACAGCTTCCTGTAAGGTTTTTAGAGGTGTTAATTCATCAACACTTAAGAGGTTTGTTTCAGATTTATCGCAGAATTTTATGTGTTTCCTCCTTCCCTTTGAAATGGAGTGATTCCCCCCTCCTTGCCAGACTTGAGGTTAACCGTGATTTACATTTCATTCCAAATGACTTTGCACTTGCCCTGTCAAAGGATTGTTGTCCTTGAGTCCAGGCCCATGAGTTCCCCATCAGTGCCTACTAGTATGGATGGCTATATCATCTGCACATGCAGGGTGCCTATGAATACTAGTTGCTGGGAGGAATCACAAGTGGGAAGAGTGCTGTGGTGCTCAGGACCTGTTTGTGGTCTTCCCATTGGAATCTGGCTGGCCACTGCAAGAACAAGATGCTGGACTAAATCAGCATTCGGTCTGATTCAGCGGCGCTCTTCTTACATTCCCTCACCTTCTTATGTGTAGTGATTTCCTCTCTCCTTTCTGCCTTGCAGTGGGTTTTATATACTACATGGTACCTCGGGTTACATACGCTTCAGGTTACATATGCTTCAGGTTACAGACTCCGCTAACCCAGAAATAGTGCTTCAGGTTAAGAACTTTGCTTCAGGATGAGAACAGAAATCGTGCTCCGGCGGCGCAGTGGCAGCAGGAGGCCCCATTAGCTAAAGTGGTGCTTCAGGTTAAGAACAGTTTCAGGTTAAGTACGGACCTCCGGAATGAATTAAGTACTTAATCCGAGGTACCACTGTAAAGGTAAAGGTAAAGGGACCCCTGACTGTTAAGTCCAGTCATGTATGACTGTGGGGTTGCAGCACTCCTCTTGCTTTACTGGCCTAGGGAGCCGGCGTACAGCTTCCGGGTCATGTGGCCACCATGGCGAACCAGAGCAGCGCACGGAAACACCGTTTACCTTCCTGCCGGAGCGGTACCTATTTATCTACTTGCACTTGGAAGTGCTTTCGAACAGCTAGATTGGCAGGAGCAGGGACCGAGCAACGGGAGCTCACCCCGTTGCGGGGATTCGAACCGCTGACCTTCTGATCGGCAAGCCCTAGGCTCTGTGGTTTAGACCACTAGTCATGGACAAATCCTCATAAGGGCAAATGACACGTCCTTCTCCCCAACACAATTGATAAAGTACTTAAATATTATGAGCAGGTTATGGATACATGCAAATAACTTAAAGTGATGCTTAGGAACCTTACACCAAGTCAGCCGATTGGTGTGACTAGCTCAATATTGTTGGTATTCATTGGCCGTGGCTCTCCATGAGATGCTGGTGACTGAATCTGGGACCTTCTGCGTGCAAAAGAGATGCTCTGCCGCTAAGCTACTGCCCTTCCACAAAGGGCTTAACCATATGGTGCCTGCCACTGGTTGAAAAAGTCTTGTTGACATGAATCAGTGAAGGGGAAAAAAGACTAATGGTATTCTAGGCTGCATCAACTGAAGTCTAGTCTTCAAATCAAGGGACGTAATACTATTGTTCTATTTTGCCTTGGTAAGGCCACACCTGGAATACTGTGTCCAGTTCTGGGCGCCACATTCTAAGAAGGATGTTGATAAGTTGGAATGTGTGCAGAGGAGGGCAACAAAGATAATCAAGTGTCTGGAAACCCAGCCTTATGAGGAACGATTGAGGGAGTTGAGTATGTTTAGCTTGCAGAAGAGGAGACTGAGAGGAGACATGATAGGCATCTTCAGATATCTCAAGGGCTGTCACATGGAAGATGGAGCAAGCTTGTTTTCTTCTGTTCTTGATGGTAGGTCCTGAACTAATGGATTCAAGCTGCAAGAAAGGAGAATTCGACTAAACACCAGGAAGAACTCTCTGAAAGTAAGAGCTGTTTGACAGCAGAAAGGACTGACTCAGGTGGCGGTGGAGTCTCTTTCCTTTGAGGTTTTTGAGCAGAGGTTGGATGGCCATCTGTCATGGATGCTTAGCTGAGATTCCTGCATCGCAGGAAATTGAATTAGAGGATCCTTGCGGTTTCTTCCAACTCTGCAATGCATTCACAAGGACATCTATAGAGATCTCTCTCAGATACAGTTTGCCTCCATGGAGGACATCTATATGTGACCAGAGAACCTGGCATAGATACATAAGCTACTCCAACATCCTGCTCTCAAATGGCCAACCTATGGGAATAACCCAAGCAGGGGTTCAAGATGTTCTGCTGAAATCAGACAGGTCACAGTGGAACCAGCTGCTTCCGAGAGTTCATTATCCATGGAGATCTCTAGTCAGTTTCATGAGTTCAGCTTTATTACCCCCCCCCCCTTTCCTGGACTTCTGAATTGCTGCAGAAGGAGAGTAAGCTTTCAAGCAGCTACTGCTTCGCTCTTGGCCATGTGAAGCAACTCATTCAGTGCAACAAGCAGCCTGGTGCCATATAATCCAAGAACATTGGGAAATGGTAAAGCTTGAGGCTGTAGAAGCACAATTATTTCCCAGTTGTTTGGTATTACTCTTAATCAACCGAGTTGTGTCTTTTTGTGCATTCCAAGTGATGTCGATAAAAAGCCAGAACAGGATCAGATTTAAGTTCTGCACCCACATAGTAATTTATTTTGAGTGGTTATGAGTTATTAATCCCTTAAAAACTTATTCCATCTTCTACTGTGTAGAAGGGGAGGGGGAAGGGTGAAAAAGGTTGGATTACAGCAAAATTCCTTGGAAATAATTTGCTTTTAAATAAGATACATATGTGTTTCTCTGTTTAGCATTCACTGCGCACGGTGGAAACACTTTCTGAAATTTGGAAACCGCAAAGGTTGCTGTACACACATGTACTGCACATATACAAATACACACCAATGCAAGCAGTCGCTGGCAATATTGTATACCATACCAAATCAGTAACTGTTGTTACATATTTGAAGTTAATTTGACACTGAGGTAAACAAATCAAAGTGTGTTTACACGGGACAATTAGACCATATTCCCAGCATTGTGGTGAGGAAAGTTTTGTCACAGTTCCTGAAGTACCGACCCATAATTCCTTTCAGTTTGTTTGCAAAGTCGCCACCATAGCAACACACAGATTAAAACCACTCTAGTTACCTAAATACACATGTAATGGCAAAATCTCTCTTTGTTTGCACAGCCCAGTTGTAGAAATTGTTCGCAGCAGCCCTGGCTCATCGTTATGACTCTCATTTCTTTTTCTTTTGGTTTTGCTATCTTAGCAGATATATTTTAGTAACGAGGGTGCTGTTTGCAAGGCTTGAAATTCAAAACCCCACACCAAAGCCAAACCGCGCGTTCTGTTCCAGATATTCTGTGTATCATTTCCATAATGCAGGAGGAAGGGGGGGGGGGGAGAGAAGGGAGCTTTCTAGGCCTGTTGCTGCAAGTAGTTACTTGGATACTGTTTAATTTTTTGCTGTTCTTCCAGAAGTCTATCAAACTCAATGAACTATGCAGAGACATAAAGCCAAGCAAATGCGTGTGTGCTTGAAGGGATCAAGAACTTGCCTGTATGAGCCATTTAAAATGAAAAAATTAGGATGGAAAGTGTAGCTCACTCCCAGTATTAGATCAGAAACCAGCTTGTCTGAAAGAACTTCCTCTTGTAACAACAAACTGCATTTAATCCCTAAATGTTTGAACACTCTGAATAACCAATGCTGGATCTTATAAAGTTGCTTCAACTGATTCTCAAGAAGCAATTGGAGAAGCAGGTCCATGCTGCTGTTACTCTTTGAAAGCAATCAAAATGGAGGCAGTGAGAGATTCTACTTTCTTGGGCTCCATGATCACTGCAGTTGGTGACAGCAGCCACGAAATTAAAAGATGCCTGCTTCTTGGGAGAAAAGCAAAGACAAACCTAGACAGCATCTTAAAAAGCAGAGACATCACCTTGCCAACATAACATAATAAACCTCCCCATTCTTAAGGAAATCAGCCCTGAGTGCTCACTGGAAGGACAGATCCTGAAGCTGAGACTTCAATATTTTGGCCAACTCTTGAGAAGAGAAGACTCCCTAGAAAAGATCCTGATGTTGGGAAAGATGGCGGGCACAAGGAGAAGGGGATGACAGAGGACAAGATGGTTGGACAGTGTCCTCAAAGCTACCAGCATGAGTTTGACTAAACTGCAGGAGGCAGTGGAAGACAGGAGTGCCTGGCATGCTCTGGTCCATGGGGTCACGAAGAGTCAGACACGACTAAACAACAACAATGCTACCAACTCACCAGCTCTGGAAGTGCCCACCCTCAAATCCATTAGATCTAAAGAGCTATTGTAGTACCGTGATGAAGAGACCTGAGCTATGGACTGGGGAGCCACCATTCAAATATTTCTTCTACCATTCTGGAATCGTCTTTCTCCCTCTCTCCCTTTATATTCTGGAATTGCCTCTTCCTGTCGCTTCCTAATGAAACCCTATTGATCTTGCCTGTAATAACGTCCCAGCTTTTCAGAGATTTATATATATGAAACTTTGTACCCTGTATAGATTTCCTCCCGTTAGTGTTTAAGTGCCAATAGTATACTTGGCGAATTAATGAAATAAAAATAGCTTTGTCAATAAGCAAAAAGTTTACCACTTTCAACATTTGCTCTTTAACAGTGGCTTCTTGTAACTGTTGCCTCCACAAAATTAGTTGGTAGGATTAAAGAATATATTCCTCTTTTATCCTATGTTTGAGTACTTGATCACAGAAGCATAGTTTAATCCAAACATCAATAGCACCTCATCAATTCAGTCAGATGCAGCTGTCAAAGTGGACTTTTGGCTTGTTTAGAGCTTTGTGCTTTATCCTTTTTTTAAAAAAAGGTCAAACAATATTTTCTTTGATTTTTGATGGTGAAATCTCTCTTAATCTTCTAAACTTGAGAAACATCTGTTAAAAGATTTAATGTGTTGCCTCTATCTTATTTTAAAAATAGAGTTTATCTTGCATATCCTGAGGGTTTCAGTGTAAACATCACCCAAATATATTCTTTAACAGCTATAAGCCCTTCTTGGTCAGTAAGTTATTAAACTATTTAAAATGCAGAATAAGGCAAGACTTGCTGCATCTTAGCACAATATGCTGCTGTGTGCAAGTTAAGATTCTGCTCCGTTTCAAATGAATAATAACAATTTGTCTCCACGGTGTCTCATAAACTGGGGTTTAGGGACACTTTTGAGCATTAAGCTGAAAAGGGCATGACCAGAGGAGGAATGGTACAGATTCTGACTGATTTCTGTCCCCTTCTTTCCACTTCTTTGTAGTGCTTCTGTTGAATTTCGTAACTAATGCATTTGGATGAAGAGTAACTGGCAGCTAAAAATATATACTCCTAAAAATATACAGACAGCTGTCACGTCTCCTCTGAATATATTAGTCATTATCCTCATTAACCGTTGCAAAATAACAGCGGTTTTCATAATGTAGGCATTTTATATCAGGCAATTTGTTCATCATTTTTATGGGGCCTCTTCTAACCGCAGGGCTTCATCCTGCCACTCCTGTTTGCGATAATTTATTGAAGTAAAGGAATTCCTCAGCTGGAAAAAGGTCTGCAAAACTCTGCCACATGTCATTTTTAAAGCAGTATTATGCAAGCCAATTACTGATGTGCTCCTAATCTAACCAATGCAAAGCTTGTCCAACAATTTCTGTCAATTTCCATTTCACTGATACTTCACTGAAAAGTGAATCTAAAAGCAGGTTTAGTATTAAAAATGCTGTGGAGACAGCTTTAAAAAGGAGACCTTTTTTGGTCATGCGACCCGCAGGTGTGGGCTTCCCAATCTTGACTAGGCCCAGAGTGAGGGGGAAACAGTTAAAGCCCTCCTCTAAACTGCTATCGGGCTTCTGATCTGGATCAGACCCCACATGCTGGGGATTTTCAAGGCCCTCCAGCTCCTTTGCTCCAGAAATGTTTATTTTTGCAGAAGTGTCTGTGTGTGTGTGTGTGTAAATGTTAAGTTATTTAAACAAAGCATTGTGAAACAAAATGACAGTGGAAGGGGCAGGAAATTGGAGAGAGAGAGAGAAAAATCTGGTTTAAACAGTGGCGTAGCGTGGGTTGTCAGCACCCGGGGCAAGGCAAGTAATTTGTGCCCCCTAACCCGTGGATTTGAGCCCCCTAACCCTAACCCCCAGATGTTGCGCCCGGTGTGCCCGGCCCCCCCCTGCACCCCCCACGCTACGCCACTGGGTTTAAAGAAAGATAGGTGGTGGGGCTCATGGAAGATGCTTCCCCCACTTTTCTAAAATCACTATATCAATATTGCATTATCTAAACCAGCGATGGAGAACCTCCGGGAGCCTCCAGATGTTGCTGGACTCCAGCTTTCGCCATCCCTTCCTCAGTGGCGTAGGAAGTGGGGCGGAGGGGGTGGGTCACCCCGGGTGCCACTCTGGAAGGGGTGACAAGATGGCCCCTGCCTCCCCCCAGCTGTAGAGCGGCCGAGGGCGCTCGCAGTCCGTATGGTCACCGTGTGAGAACGGCAGCCCCTACAGACTGTGCATGTGTGGCACTCCATATGGAATGCGCATGCACGGGATGCCGCACATGCGCAGACCGTACAGGCTGCACTGCCCCATGTGCTGGAGAGGGTTCCTCCACCACTGCCCTTCCTATTGGACATGTTGGCTGGAGCTGTTGGGAATTGGAGTCCAGCAATTGGAGGGAGGAGGCAGAAAGGAAGTTAGTGAGCGCAAGAACGAAGGCAGGAAGGCAGGCAGAACAAGAGAAGAGGAGGAGGAGGGGAGGAACAGAGCAGACCTGACCCTGATGGCCACGGAGGAAGTCACTGGTGGAATCATAGAATCATAGAGTTGGAAGAGACCACAAGGGCCATCGAGTCCAACCCCCTGCCAAGCAGGAAACACCATCAGAGCACTCCTGACATATGGTTGTCAAGCCTCTGCTTGAAGACCTCCAAAGAAGGAGACTCCACCACACTCCTTGGCAGCAAATTCCACTGGCGAACAGCTCTTACTGTCAGGAAGTTCTTCCTAATGTTTAGGTGGAATCTTCTTTCTTGTAGTTTGGATCCATTGCTCCGTGTCTGCTTCCCTGGAGCAGCAGAAAACAACCTTTCTCCCTCCTCTATGTGGCATCCTTTTATATATTTGAACATGGCTATCATATCACCCCTTCACCTCCTCTTCTCCAGGCTAAACATGACCAGCTCCCTTAGCCGTTCCTCATAAGGCATCGTTTCCAGGCCTTTGACCATTTTGGCTGCCCTCCTCTGGACACGTTCCAGTTTGTCAGTGTCCTTCTTGAACTGTGGTGCCCAGAACCGGACACAGTACTCCAGGTGAGGTCTGACCAGAGCAGAATACAGTGGCACTATTACTTCCCTTGAAGTGGAGCACAAAAGATAACGAAAAGCAAACTTTTTGAGTTTCTTGTCTATATAGTCTCTCTTGGCTGTGGAGGTGCTCCTGATACGTCTCCCTGCCAAGGGCACAAAGGATGGGGGGGGCACTCTTTGCCAAGGGTACGAGGGAACCTAGGTATGCCTCTGTCCACCCTACTGCAAAATCTGCTCTGGAGGATTGGACGACCCCCTAGAGCAGATGTCAAGGCTACGTGGGGGAGGAAGGGAACGTAGCATTGTGTTGTATGAACGGAAGACTGCTTGCACACGATACCCGATATCACCACAGTGCATGCACAACACTTTCAGCATGTTCCACTAAATAAAATGGCAAATATTGCTATTGCCCCATGTCGTGCCAGTGGCGTAGCGTGGGTTGTCAGCACCCGGGGCAAGGCAAGTAATTTGCGCCCCCTAACCCGGGGCAAGGCAAGTAATTTGTGCCCCCCTGCTGCACTGCCCCTCCCCCAGATAGTCCCTCGCTCTCTCTCCGCACCGCACCGCATGCCTGACACTCTCCCCTCCACAGTGGGCGGCGACCCGGAGGCTCGGATCGGATTCGCACAGCCAGCACTGCAGTGAGAGAGAGTGAGTGAGCCAGGTAGGGGCAGAGAGCTGTGAGTGCAAGCGCGCGCCCCCCAGATGTTGCGCCCGGTGCGGCCGGCCCCCCCTGCACCCCCCACGCTACGCCACTGTGTCCTGCTCCTTGAGATAGGAACATGAGTCAGGGCTGTTACTATTGACATCCTGTTTTCCATTCGTTATAATAAGGAAGAACATGTTGTGCCACAATCACCAAGGCAGTGATGGCTTGATCAGTGAACCGCTGGAAAGTCCGCAATGCTGCTATTCATAGGGAAGCAAGTGCTGCAGGAAAAGACTGTGGGCCTGCCAGGCGTTTTCCCCACTTCCTTCTCTTTCTGACGAGGTTTTCAATTAGTAGCCTGTAGTGGCCCAGACTGTGGTCCTCTTTCCATGCAATGTGCACAACTTAATTCTCCCAAGGGGATGAGACTGTGAAGGAAAGGACTTTTTAAGAGACGTTTAGGCTAGGAATGATGTATGATGGAGGTGATTTATGTCGGAGATGTGGTTTACAGGGACTGCTGTGTAATATTTTATCTATAATGGCTCTCTGTGTATGTACAGTGTATGTATGGTGCTTGGGCCTCACTGACCCATTCGGACGGGGATCAGAGTTATTAAGGGCACTTCTACAACAGAGGAAAACCCAAATTCCGTGTGCACAGCCAGGTTATATAGAAGCAGTCTATCTGGTTGCACGTTACAGCAAGCAAATTTCCTTCTTGCCTATGCATTTTGATTATTTGGAAGCACGGGAGAAACCAGCAGTCTGGAAAGGATGGAAAGAAATGAGAGACTGTGGGTGCATTCAAATGTGGGGATTGTCGTTAATTTTCCTGATAATAATAGTAGCGCTTCAACCCCAGATTCTTATGTTCCGTTTACATTGCATTACCTGTTGTGTTTTGGAACTGTGGCTTTTTGAGCAATATACTGCCATGTCATGCTAAATTTTAAATGTTGGGAAATACGTATATGCTGGGATACCACCTGAAATTCCATCACATGAAATTACAATGCAAAACTCCCACAATTTTCTGGGTTAGTAGGGCTGTAAACAGATTGTTGTCTGGAAATAAATAACACTGAAATGAGTGCTAAACATCTACTAGATTCCACCGGTTTCCCAGTAATGGCTTTTACATTGCGTGAAAGTTCACATAAAAGATGGCAATTATCAGGTAACGAAACATCAGGAAAACAGTATCAAGTGTTGTCTGAATGCAGCTTAGGCAGCGAAGAGTACAGGTACACACTGGTCCTTTGTGTGGTTTGCTGCTAAGGTTGAATTATCAAACGAATGAAATGTTTAGGAAGGATGTAAAAGAATGTGGTTATGCAGATAAAGAATCAACATTCCAGTCAGAGATAATAAATAAGGAATTTTAAAACTTGTCGAAAATGTATAAGCTGTTATTAGAGTGGAATCTAAAAGACGAGGAAGTAAAGTCGGTTATGATACACTGGGCCAGAGACATTGGTTATAATATCCAGTTTGAAGATTGGGAAAAATTATGGAGGGAGAACTTAAAATTTACAGCATGTATGGCATTGAAAGAAAATGTTATGAAAATGTTTTACAGGTGGTACATTACACCGGCAAAATTAGCAAAAATGTATAAGACATGTAATAAGTGTTGGAAATGTAAAGAAAAAGAAGGGTCGTTTTACCATATGTGGTGGGAATGCAAGAAAGTGAAAGGCTTCTGGGAAATGATATATAATGAGTTGAAAAAGATTCTAAAATATACTTTTACAAAGAAGCCAGAGGTCTTTCTGCTAGGTATTTTAGGAAAAGAGATCAAGAGAAAGGACAGTAAGTTTCTCCAATATGCAGTGACGGCTGCAAGGGTGCTACTGGCACAAAAATGGAAACAACAGGAAATACCGACAGTAGAAGACTGGAGATCAAAGTTGTTAGACTATGCTGGATTGGATAAGATGACAGGAAAGATTAGATACTTAAGAGACCAAAAGTTTACAGAAGACTGGGGAAAATTTGTTGAATATCTGGAGAGTATAAGTGATGGTCAAATAACGCTAGAAGGTTTTAAAAGAGCACTGTGAAAACATGAGAGGTATTGTTAAAAGGAAATAGAGGAAAAAGACTTAAATAATGACAATACTAAGAAAAGGAAATGCGTAAACTAATAATGACTACGAAAGATTTACGGAAAAGCTGAAAGAAGTCCCAAAAGGAATGATTTGGAAAAATATGAATGTGAAAACAATGTATGGTTTGTTTTGTTTTGTTGTAAAATTAATAAAAATTATTATATATATAAAAAGAAAGGCTGAAGTATCTGCAGTAGCCTAAGAGGATGTGATAGGAAGTAAAGTCACCTTTTTTTGGCATGTACTCTAAACCACAGGCTGGGAACCTTGTTTTGGTCCAAGGCCCACATTCCCTCATGGACAACCTTCTTGGAGCCACATGCTAGAGGTGGAGGTGCAGCGTCAAAAAGTGGGGGTGGGGTGGGCAGGTGTCACAGACTGGTTGGATGCAGAGGAATGGTGGGAGGAACCAGCCTGGGAAGTTCTGAGGGAAGAAGGCTCAGAGCCTGGGGAGATGATGATGGGTCGTCACAGGGCGAAGAGAGAGAAGACTGAGTAGAGGAGGTGTCGGGCGATGAAGAGGTAACAGGCAGGGCCGTCTTACCCATAGGTGCTGGGGTGTGGGCACCCGGGCGCCGGGCTCTCAGGGGCGCCCGGGTGCCGAGAGTCCGGGGCCCAAGAATTGAGTCTGGGGAGAAGCCCGCCTGTCAGTTGGAGTGCCGTGATGGGCTCTTCTGCTGTGGGCTCTTCTGCGTCGGGTGACCGAACCAACGAGACACTGAGGAGGCCGGCCAGCTGTCTCCCCTCCTGCGTGTCTGGGACTGGGCAACTGGGGGAGGGGGCCCACTGGGCGGATCTTTGCACCCCGGCGCCGCATATCCTTAAGACAGCTCTGGTAACAGGGCTTAGTGAGCAGGAAGAGTCTGTGGCAGAAAGAAGTCCAGAATTGGAGGCAGAAGCTGAAGCAGGAGAGGAGGGAGACCAAGAGGCAGAGATGAGTCTGGCTGCTGAAGAGAGGCAGGTGTCTTCCGCTCCTGCTACAAGGAGCTCCCCCTGCCCGCTTGCCCGCCCACCTAGAAGCAGGAGAGGCATGGAGAGGCAAAAACAGTGGATAATTTAGCTTCACACAGGTGCAGTCTCTGATTGTTTGGGGAAAGCCCTGGAGGAGAGGGGACTTAGGCAGCTGTGGAGAGGTGAGAATCTTCAACCCAAGCAACTGCTTCATGGGAGCAAGAACTGCCAGAGATAAGTTGCTGTGCTCATGAGGCATGACACTCCTGCGCAGATCCTGTTTTTGCTAATAAAGAGTTAACTCCAGCTTGCTCAGTGGGATTTACTGCTGGCTCACTCCTATCTGCAGGGCAATGGATGTGACTCTGACCTTTGTAGCTTACATTGAAACCACACAAAAGCCAGAGATTTCTACATACATACCCCCCATCGTCTGTTCAGGCAAGCAAGAGGCAGGATCACAGTTCAAGGATGCATTCCAGCCAGGCAGAAGCACACAAAGAATGAAGCCGAGGAGGTGTGTGTTCTGGGGAGGGCGCCTGCCCTGGGGAGTGTTCTGAGGACTGGATAGAGAAGGTTAGAGGGCTGCTTTTTGCCCCTAGATCTGGGGTTCCACACTCCAACTCTAAACTATCTGCTTCTCCCAAGACTCCAGTTATGCACTAAACACACTTTCGGCTGCCCCCATTTTAACTGGTTGAGCTGCAAGTGTGAAGCGAACCAGTCCCCACAGAGGAACATTTCCACGTGGCTTGTACTAAAGTGCAGCCTTGCTAGCAGTCCTGAACCATCAAAATAGAGCTATACGGTGAAATAAGCAATTAGGTGTTGTCCACTTGGATTTTCAACGTTGCGGCTCTGAGTTTATGCTCCTTAAAAAAGAGATGCTTCTGTTCTGGTGATGACTTCAAAGGAACCTTAACACCCCTTATTCCACACCGCCCTTCTTAGAATTTGTATTTTCCTCTGGAATTTGTTGAGCTCTTAAAGTGATTTGTGACTGAGATGCTTTCTGGGCAGAGATTTGTGCCAGGTGGATAACTCTCTCCCTCCATGCTATTAAGGTATTCCAATTAATGGGAAATTTCGGGGGGAATTGCTGAATGTGACGATATTCTTCAGTGATGCATTTGCCAATGTTTTACATAGGAGCCAGCCAGTAAATACCCAGGATGTCATTAATTTCACATAGAAAAGAAGCACTGCCTTTCCCCCTGGATTCTTGAGGAAATTATTCACATATACAACATCAGCCTTTGGCGGCTTTTCAGAGAGACCCTGTCATTGGCATTCCGTGGGCAGGCCTTAAAAGTCTCATGGTGGCTGCTTACCCTATCCTGGGTTTTCAGTTTTATTTATGATTGTTCTGGAGGTTATCGTGCTGGTCAGGTTTGTTTAGTCTGCTCCGTAATGGCACGAAGTGGACCTCAGCTTTTTGCCTTCTCTACTAATGCACATTTTGATTGATCCTAAAACATTCTTTCCCATACACACCCTCTGTGTGTGCGCACGCGTGCATTTGTGCGTGTGTGTGAAGTTTTTTAGCAATCTCAGCAGAGTGGAGCTGCATATTTGTTAACAAATTGTTTCTCCAAACCATCCAAGATGCCTAGTCAAAACAAAAAATTAAATGCATTTGGATATAATTAAATTTAAACCTTTATTTATATATTCTCTTCCTAGGTCTTGTTTTTCTTTCCAGTCCTCTTGCTCTGTTTTAAGTCTCCAGCCCCCTCCGTTTGCTAATTTTCCCAAAATCATGTTATTTCCATTATGCGGTTTGAAGATAATTCACTTTAAAGTAGAACTGGTAATTCAATTATCCTTAATGAATATTGTGGCAGCAACCTTTTGCACATTTAGTGAGCATGCATAGGATTAGGCTGCATATTCCTTACCCATTATATTTTATTTGTGATCAACAATGATAATAATAATAATAATAATAATAGGATGAGAGTATCACCCATGAGGTAACCCTCCAGAGTTTTCATGTTTACTTAGAGCATTTAGATCCCAAAACTGGACTCTTCAGGGCTCTAATGCCCTTTTTTACGTTATTATTATTTTTTTACTGCAAAATCCACAAGAATTTTGCATTTGGACATAACCTTTTTCGTATGTCCCTCAGGTATTTTTCTTCCAGGTAGGTTCCCACCCCATTTCAGTTCCAGATACCTTACATTTTGCTCAGAGAGTGATGGGGTTTGGAGACTGGCGAGTGTCAGAGGAGAAGATAGACAGGAGGATAATTAAGAAACAGACCACATCTATCATCCTCGTAGCAGCATAGGAAGTGGCCTTATACTGACTCACGGGCAGCAGTCTTCCAGGATTTCAGACAGCCTTGGAGATGTCTGGGATTGAACCTGGGCCTTCTGCCCCAGTCAGCTATGGCCCTTTCATCATCTGAAGCCCCTCATTTGCCCAACACTTCAATAGATCACATCCTTCTTGAGGGAAGGGATCATCAGGGGTGTCAGGCAAAGGAACGTAACTTCAAGAGTTGAGTCTGCACCCCCTTTGACCATTTTTTTAGTGTTTGACTTTAGTGCATTCTCAGGTCAAGCTCACCCATTCTGATCTAGATTTGAAAGTAAAACCCGTCCAATTCTGGGATGCTAGGTGTAAGAGAGAACTTTCTGGATTTTCAGACTTAACCTCTGAAATATACTCGGAGTCCTGCAGTGATTTCATGCTTGTAAAACAGTGATTAAATTTCCCCCCAAAACCTCAGGCTTTTACATACATTATTTACACAATGAGTCCCATCTGATTGGCTGATTCTGCTTCCCTCCTGGAGCCTGATTGGTCTCCTCCTGCAGGCCAATCAGTTGTTGCATTCTAGGATCCTGCCAGCCTAATAGGCTGATTAACTTCCTCCTGGAGCCTGATTGGCCTTCTCCTGCAAGCCAAGCAGTTGTTGCATTCTAGGATCCTACCTGCCTATTGTTCTAGGATCCAAGCTTAGTACATAACAACCTCCTAACATCCACTGGAAACAGACATGATAAAATGTTGCCTGGATCCAGTGGCGTAGCGTGGGTTGTCAGCACCCGGGGCAAGGCAAGTAATTTGCGCCCCCCCCCCCGCTGCACTGTCCCTCCCCCAGATAGTCCCTCGCTCTCTCTCCGCACCACACCGCACGCCTGGCACCCTCCCCTCCACAGTGGGCGGCGACCCGGCGGCTCGGATCGGATTCGTACAGCCAGCACTGCAGTGAGAGTGAGTGAGTGAGCCGGGTAGGGGCAGAGAGCTGCGAGTGCGAGCGCCCCCCCCGATGTTGCGCCCGGTGCGGCCGGCCCCCCTGCACCCCCCACGCTATGCCACTGCCTGGATCCTCTTTCCCAGCTCGCCTGCCCGCCCCCTTTAAGCCAGTCTTGCTCTTACATAGCAGATGTCAAACTGCACCCACTCAGAGGCTCTTCTGCATCCTCCACGCCTTTAGGACGTTCATCCCGCCGGGTTTAAAATCCAACTGGCTTGTTTAAACAGAGCAAATGCACAGCTGTATCATGTCCCTGTTGCAGACAAGCTGTAAAAGAGCAGAAATGTCCCTCTTTAGGCCTCTGAGCCATGCTGTTCTGAGCAACCAGGGATGCCGGTACTGCCTGTCATTCCCTCTGCCTCCCCTTTGCTTCTTCCAGACATAAACTGGGGGAGAGGATAATAAGGCTGGCCCTAAACTGCCAAAATGCGAGTTTTCAGTAAACTTTCAAAACATTCCAGCCGGGTGAATAGAAGAGGGATATTTTTCCTGCCAAAAGGTAATCGCGCAGAAAATGCAAAATGTAGTTCAACATGTAGATGATTTTATAATGTGGTCACTTGAGAGTAGGAAGGAAAGGAAGCCAGCGAATTGAACAATCATTGCAAGAAAGTCTAGACTGCTGCAATTTGATTCATCGGAGGGGGATTGTGTTATGGTTTGGGCTTGGCCCGTGATGGTCCTCCTTGGAAAAGTATGATGTCATTACACCAAGTATGTCAAAGCAAAAGGCATTTTTGTATTTATGTTGGCTAAAGATTTAACCAAGTGTACATGGTGGGCCAGATTTATTACTGCTTTAACTTTGTTTAGCCACCAAAAGGCAAAATTTATGTTGGTAAACTGGAACGGTGGCTAAAAGTGACCGTGTAATTAAAGAAACAGCAAGATTCATTAGCAATAAATCACCTGGTTGCCAAGTCCCTTTAATTACCGGGGTGAGGGTTGAAAACACACCCCTGGATATTCAGTAGAGTACAGAGTGGAAAAGGTAGTTGATTAAGTCATATATCAGTTACATTCTTTAGGAAACTAGACTTAACATTTCTTGTGCTAACGGAGCAAGGAAAAAAAATAAATTTCAATTCTTGGATTAACTGAAAGCATATTTTTAAAAAAGGTTTACAGCATTATAGTAAAGTAAACAGCTTGAAAGTGATTCCGCCCCCTGCAAACTCTTCTTTTCTTTGGCAGTCCGGCAGCGGACCTGAGGGAGGCCTGACTGCTCCATCAGACCCACCCTAGGAGTGTGCCCTGCCCTCCGAGACAGTCTGCCACTGGCCAATTCACCAGGCTGGCATGGAGCCAGATTTCAAGCCGGGATTTCAAGCCGAAGCTCACTCTCTGGCTGGGAACAGTCCCTCTCCAATGTTCGGGGGGAGGGAGGGAGGGAAGGGAAGGCGCTGACCGTCCCACAATGCTGTTGCACCACGAAAAGGGGGCAAGCGGACTTCTCACATTCAATGTTGCAAAAATTCAGCCATGTCAAGATTTTGTTGCAGTGAAAAACGTATTTATTTTTTTAAATTTTTTTTTATTGGTATTCCAAATTTATAACAGACAAATCAACAAACAAGAAAAACATAACACAAAACATAAACAACAAACAAACATTTATCCTGACTATAATAATCCCACTTTTGTTATCATTGTTCGGTGACTTCCTCAAATCCCCCTAGCTGAGTTTCCATATAAATCATTGTAGCAGTTTCCCAAAACTATTTTCATATAAAATTTACTTGGTCAGTTGACATCTTTCCTTCTTTCTTTTCATTTTGAATTTCATCCATAGTATTCTACAATATCACATATTTAAATCCTAGGCCAATCTGTTACTCCCAAGTAATTCTATTTAAGTTGTATTTAACTAAATGATCTTTAAATTTCTTCCATTCCTCTTGGTACTCCTCCTCTTTCTGGTTGTGGACTCTTCCGGTCAAGTCGGCTAACTCCAAAAAATCCATGTGAAAAAAGTATTTAAATCAACTAATTAATTGATTTCCTTGATGAACTGAGATAACGTGTGGTTTTCCTTTGGTATGTTGTTCACTTCTCAGTGGACAAATTAACAGGACTTTTCATAAAACTAAATTTACTTCTTTGATTATTTCCATAATTTGAGGTACAGATTATTTCCCCACTTGGCTGTGGATTTAAGTCAGTATGGAAGTTCAATTCAGGGGCATCTTGCCCATAAAGGTTAGTGGCGCAGGGCGGCAGGGCGCCACGTTCTGGAGGGTGCCAGGGAACAGGCAGAGGCTGGGAGTGGCACCTCCTGGCATCAGCTCGCCGCCCTTGCCCGCCTCGCTGAAGCAGCGCCGTGCCCAGAGCCTCCGCTTCTTCACTGCCAGAGAAGCTGCCCTCCAGCTGCTACGTGCCTCCTCCAGCCCCACAAAGCTGCTGGCAGTGCCGTAAAAAGGTCGGCAACTCTGGGAAACGGGGGGCAGGGGGGCGGAGGGATCTTTGCCCCACGGCACCGGGTATGCTTAAGACGGCCCTGGTTCAATTAGTTCATGTCCCTAACTTGTTGTTTAGTCATTTAGTCGTGTCCGACTCTTCATGACCAGAGCACGCCAGGCACTCCTGTCTTCCACTGCCTCCCGCAGTTTGGTCAAACTCATGCTGGTAGCTTCGCGAACACTATCAAACCATCTCGTCCTCTGTCGTCCCCTTCACCTTGTGCCCTCCAGCTTTCCCAACATCAGGGTCTTTTCCAGGGAGTCTTCTCTTCTCATGAGGTGGCCAAAGTATTGGAACCTCAGCTTCAGGATCTGTCCTTCCAGTGAGCACTCAGGGCTGATTTCCTTAAGAATGGAGAGGTTTGATCTTCTTGCAGTCCATGGGACTCTCAAGAGTCTCCTCCAGCACCATAATTCAAAAGCACCAATTCTTCGGCGATCAGCCTTCTTTATGGTCCAGCTCTCACTTCCATACATCACTACTGGGAAAACCAGAGCTTTAACTATACGGACCTTTGTTGGCAAGGTTGCCAACAAATGTCCCTAACTAAAATGAGCTAATTCACACTGATTAGAAAACAGTACTAACTTAGATGTTTCCTTTGTAAAAAGGGAAACACATCAAACCTATGGGGCAGTGCGCATGTGACTTTGGTGGCAATCCTGAGGCTGGGAGCAAGCTTTGTTGAATAGGCCTTCTTCTGAGTAGACATATATAGAATTATGCTCTAATACATCAATTTCCCATCTGCAAAAAGCAGATATAGAGATTTTTAAAATACAAATTAACCTTTAAATTCAGAAAATGTTTCAGCCCAATCAACTATTAGTTGGAACTACTAGTTAACTGTTGAAAGCAGCAAGATTAAAATCAGTTTTCTGCGGCATTTAAATAGAAAATCACTCCTGTGCATATAATGCTGATATCAGTTATCCTGTTTGTAAATAAGTAGGATTCACATTTATGTGCGTGATTTACCAAATCTCTTGCAATGTTCAGGACATGATGAGAAGAATATCTCTTCCCAAATAAGATCTTCTGCCAGGTGCACATCTCTCCCCCTCCTCAATCAGGTATTCTCATGTGGGATCTTGCGTGCAAAGTCTTGTTATTATGGCTCACACCCCTTGAGTCATTATAGCAGCTAATCAATGGGATTAGAGGTGACATTCCTGCTGTGGTTTAGGCAGCTTCAAGGAATGTAATGCTTTGAGCAGCAAATTCAAGTCCCCTATTCTACTGTTCCCTAACCAAGGAAAGGAAACCACATCATTTTTCTTTTTCTTTTTCTAAAAAAGAAGAGATCTTATTACGGCACACCTGACTACCTCTGCACATTCTTCATGTAACTCTGCAAGGTGGTGAACTATGGCAATCTCATGATGCAACAGGTATCGGCTAGATAGCACCTAATCCCTTTCATGTCATTCTAAAGCCCAGTCAAGCTGGTTTTGTGGTGTGAAAATGGAAAGGCAATTTGTACTGAGTCTTCAGCCCTGAACGTCTTGTCAAATTGCTAAAACAACTGGAAATTGCCTACTGCGTTTAACCCTATAGGGCTTTCTCAACGCTTTTGCACTGCAATATGAGAAAGGCCAGCCTGTGGAGGCCAGTTGCTACTGTATATGGCAGTGGCGTAGCGTGGGTTGTCAGCACCCGGGGCAAGGCAAGTAATTTGCACCCCCTAACCCGTGGATTTGCGCCCCCTAACCCTAACCCCCAGATGTTGCGCCCGGTGAGGCCGGCCCCCCCTGCACCCCCCACGCTATGCCACTGTATATGGCCTCCCTCCCCACAAAGTGACTCTTCCTTGGCTGATACGTTGGCATGGATGACAAAGCCTCTCCTCCTCCCAGCGGGGAGGAGTTGTGAGTGTGAGCCGTTTCCCATGTTTTGCAGGGGGTTTTCCGCCCCCTGCCCTGCTGTCCCTGCTGCCGCACCGTGCCCCCTGGCTGCCATCCAATCGGGAGGAGGCTTGGGGCGGGGTTTAGCCGCTCAAATGCAGCCGCGACAGCGTTTCCCCCTCATTACGCTGCTGTTTTTCGTCGGATCACCCACCCACTCTCCCTCTAGTTTTTTGCTTGGTTCTTGACCTTGCTATGGACCTATGGTTGGTCGCCTTGGTTGTCCAAGGGGCCTGGTAGGAATTTTTACCCAACTGGCAAATTGGCACCGGCCACTTGGCTTTTTGCCTACCTCGTAGCAAATCCTCACAACTTTTAGGTATTGGCGGTTAGGCATTGGAATATGCTTGTGTATTGGAGGGCAGGGTGTGGCCATCGCCTACCCCTCCACTTTATGGGTATTCCATTAAAGGAACCCGGCAGTCGTGGATCCTGTACGATGCCCTTGCTGGTGGCTAGGGCCATGGCACGACCCCCGGTGGCATCAGGGGGAGCTTTCAGTTGAATTTGCATCAACAGGCTCCTCCTACTGGTGGTTAACCCTTGTTAGACTCACTCCTTCCTGAGGGGGTGGAGTCACGCTCCGTTGTTTTATCCAGTGCCTAAGCCAATACCTCTCACATGCTGTAATCAATAAAGTTATGGCCTTTTTAGCCCATTAACCTAATATCCTGTGTCCATGTGTCTTTCTTATCCACAAGCGGGTGTCGGGTCCTCGAATCACAATCATGGCTATGACTTATCAGATTCCCTCTTACTTAACCAGACCTTTGGTGAGCTGGCATCAAGCTCTGGTTCCAACTCTTGCTGAAACGGGAACTTTATGGTTGTAACATTGGTGCCAATGTAACCATGGAGGTGAAAATTTGCTCTGGAAATGGAGAGTTGGGAGGGAGTATGTGAACCTGCAATCTACTCCTGAACTCTTCACCATACTCAAGAGATTGGGCCCATTGTGTATGCCTTGACTGTTACGAATTAAAGTAGCGTTCCATCTGGCAAATGTGTATTAACATAGTTCAAATGGATGGGCTCCATCCTTCAAAGAGCTGGGAAACAGCCCTACTAGAAAAATTAACTAATAAACTGAAACTGACACGGGGACAAACAGAAGAAGACACCTTTCTAGTATGGCTCCCCTTTATCACATACACAGCCCAACAGGACAATGACAATAATTCACCAACAGCATACAAATCAATATAGCTAACCTGATCTAAAACACCCACCCACATCACTCACACACGAAAACAAAGATCACCACAGCCAATCACAAGCAAACAATCACACCCTAGGCCAACCCCAACCTCTCTCACCACCAAAGGAACACAAGTGAACAACACAAGCAACGCTGACACCAAACTCTACATACATTAAACATAATAGAAACACCACCACCTGACCCCACCCCCTTCCATCTTCCCTCTCTCCACCCCCCCTTTCTTTTTTCTTTTCTTCTCCCCCTAATGCCTCAACAAATGAAATGGTTTTGTAAAAATGTTACATAGAAAAACAACAACGAGGCATTACACTTACTTCTGTAAAACAAGAAAATCCTTAATAAAATATCAAGATATTTTTTTTTAAAAAAGGGGAAAAAAAGAGCTGGAGCAGCACTCCAAGCTCTTCCTGCATGGGTCTAAGCGTACGCCTAAGATCACTCAACAGTTAGGCAAAGCTATGCATCTGGTTGAGAAGCGTAAGTGTTAAAATCTGTAAGAGCAGAGGTTACAGAGCATGCAGCAGTGTAATTAGATAGATGGTGTGCTTCTCAGTGTTTCATGTTGGTTTCCACATTGTGTGTGCTAACCTGCTGTGAACCTACCCGTAGATTAGAGTCACCCCTGCTTATTAACCACAGGCACATTCCTCTTTAGTCTTCTGTGCCATTTCTTGCCCAAAGGCATTCTTCCCGTGCTCAGACTGGCTGTCTGCTAGCTTGGCATGCAAATTACTGCTGAGGGTTGTTTATCAGAGAACCGAGCCTTGCCTAGCCACAGCAGCCACTTCTGGAAATCTGCTCCACAATATTGTGGGTTTACACTGCAGCCGGGTGAATGAGGATAATAGGGGGGTCTCCCAGTGAACCCGAATTATACCCTTGCGTATCAAATAATCACAGCTTTACAATAAACCCTCAATTATGCCATTATGGTTTATCTTAATATGGTTTCCAACAGCTGTTATCCAAAAGGCCAAAATGTCACACAAGATGTTAGATAATCTGCTAGGAATTATAATTGAAACACTGGTACTTATCTCTGTACAATGGCACAGGGTATGCTAATTCTTGCTTCTTATCGTTAGTTCTATCGTTTATGTCTTGAATATCCAAAGTTGGGAGCTGGGAGTAGAATCATGAGACAGGTTTCTAGTCCTCACCATAACAGGAAAATGCTTCAGACATTATTGTGCAAGGAGCTTAAATTCCATTTTATGGTTGTATTTTATTAATGTTTGAGTGTTTTTTTAGTGCAACCCTTTCCCTTAAACAATTTTAAAGATAGTTGCAATGCACATCCTGTTAAATGGGAAAGCCCGTCTTGTTTAGAAAGGTGCTGGCCTGTATCCATGATGGAAGTCAAAAGCTCTGTGGGTGTTGGCGCACATAAGAAACTCTCTGCCAGCAAGCAGGGTTGTAATCTGATGCTTGGTACCCGTTCAGATGACTCAACAGACTCTACACTCTGTTTCACTTCAGTTCTCACCTCGCTGTTTTTAACTATTCACGATCCAGTCCTTTAGCTTTTAGAAAACAATTGTATTGTTTCAGTGGTGTAGCGTGGGTTGTCAGCACCCGGGGCAAGGCAAGTAATTTGCGCCCCCCCCCCCGCTGCACTGTCCCTCCCCCAGATAATCCCTCGCTCTCCGCACCGCACCGCACGCCTGGCACCCTCCCCTCCACAGTGGGCGGTGACCCGGCGGCTCGGATCGGATTCGCACAGCCAGCACTGCAGTGAGAGAGAGTGAGTGAGCCAGGTAGGGGCAGACAGCTGCGACTGCGAGCGCCCCCCCCCCGATGTTGCACCCGGTGCGGCCGGCCCCCCCTGCACCCCCCACGCTACGCCACTGTATTGTTTACAGGTTTTTTATGATTTCAGAGCTGGTTGAAAACTCAGTGAGCTGATAGTTGCCCATTGAAGTATGCATCTTGCCTCAGGGTTACTGTCCATTCAAGTGAAGATGAGGTGATGGACATTGCAGCCCCCATACTCCCCCAGTACAGAGACATATCTCATCCTCTGTTTTTTGTTTTGTTTTTGATCAAGGTGAATTGAAATGGTGCAAACTGCACTGTGGATCTGCAATAGAACACTATGCATGGGTCAAAGAAAATTAAAGTGTGGCATAGAAAATGTCGTCCAATGGTGCCAATACTGTCACACATACTGAACTTGGGCACACCTCACAACTCTGTTGTTCTGACCAGAAAGAGAGACTGCCACTGTAGGTGGAGGCTCCATTAGAGGCATTTTTCAAAGGAGACATTACTGGAATTGTAATGAATTATGGTGAGACCGGCTTAAGTTAATGCGTAGGAATTTAGTAGGTTGGTTTGGTAAAATTAACACCAGCTGAATTTATGTATAGAAATGATTGTCAGTTGGTATAGCTTGAAGGGTGTGTTTATGATCCCCTCCCCACAGCCCATCCACACACTTTGTGCAGAAAAAATGCAGTTAGTCTTTTTAAACGGATTAATAATCAAAAGTAATAAGCATAAAGAGGATGACAGACAAATGAACCCTTTATTAAAATGTAGTAACGATTCTATTCCAAAATTATATGTGCCAGTCTCATATTTCAATACTCACAAAAAACAAGTAAAGCCCATTTTTTGTTACATTAATAAATATAATAGATGCAAGACTCCTTTATCTGTGGCTAAATCATGTGGGCAAAAGAGAGAAAGGTTAACAGTAAAACAATTACAGTTAATGGCTAACATAATCACCTCCACTGCGACTCACTGAGAAAGAAGGCAAAGCGATTACAGGTTGCAGCCGTACCCAGTTGGCAGTTAGTTAAGATCAAACCTGGATGATGGTGATGGTAGCTGATTAGATCTTATCAAAACAAATGTCATCCTAGTCTTTTAAAAGACACACTGGTATTGGGGAAATTTGCAGAAAGTTACTGAATGCAAGATTGCTTTGCAAAGAGAACAAGAAAGTGGGTTGCTAGCTGTTTGATGCTCAGTTCACTTGTAGCAAATTCTACCACCATCCCTACCCACCTGCTTCAGGGTCCCTGATACCCACCTGCTTCAGGGTCGAAGAAGGTCCTACATGGACATCTGTGTTGCCAGCTGCTGGTAGACTCTGCGCATTGCCTTATGAACAGTACATTGCAGTGGTGAAAGTATATCATGTTGGTATTCAGTGTTAAAAATAATTCAGAATGCTGCACCAAAGGAATACACATTCTGTGCCAAGGTAATTTTGTATCTTGTGTAAATCTTGTATAAATTGTACAAATACAGCATACTTGCTTAATTTAATTTGCATATTCCATTTCATAATTACTCTACTTTTGCTAGGTGTGGAAGACACAAGAATCTGTGTCAAGTGCTGAAGTTTTGCCATTGATAAAGCCATTTCCCGTTCCCGGGGAGATGACGTTGAGGGCTGGGAGCAAGCCCTCCCCACATGCATGGGGCGGGATAGCCCCTGCGCCATTGGATGGTCCTCAGCTTCGTCATCCTTAGGCCATCCAATCTGGATGGTCCGGAGGTGTGGCGTGGGCCATTTAAACTGCCCACGGCTGAGGACTCCTCCCTGCTCAGCTAGTTCTCCCTCCCTCCCTCCCTCCCTCCCTTAGGTTAGGCTCTTTATTTCTTAACCTTGCTATGGACCTCGGTTGGTCGCCTTGGTTGTCCAAGGGGCCTGGTAGGAATTTTTCCCCACTTGTCAAATTGGCGCCGGCTATTTGGTTTTTCGCCTACCTCGTAACAAATCGTCACAACTCTGTAAGGTCTGGCGGTTAGGCATTGGAGTATTAGGTTGAAGGTGAGGGGAGGTAGTGGCCATCACCTACCCCTCCTAATTCAAGGGTATTCCATTAAAGCAGCCTTTCCCAACCTGTGGGTCCCCAGATGTTGTTGAACTACAACTCCCACCACCCCTAGCTAGCAAGGCCAGAGCTCAGGGATGATGGGAGTTGTAGTCCAACAACATCTGAGCACCCATAGATTGAGAACCACTGCGTTAAAGGAATCCGGGGGTCTGGTCTCTGTCCAAAGCCCCAGACGGGGGGCTAGGGCCATGGCGCAACTCCTAGCGGTAACCTGGGGGAGTTCCTAGTTGATGTGCATCAGCAGGGCTCCCCCTACTGGTGGTGCAGATGGGCAGGAGTCAGATATAGTCGTGTGGTTTCCAATGCCTAAGCCAATACCATTCAAATTCGGTAACCAACAAAGTTGTGGCCTTTTTTGCCCATTAACCTAAAATACTGTTTCATGTGTCATTATTCCACTTCCTGGGTGGTTTTGGGCACTGGCGGAGGAAGAGGAGTGTGGGGGGAAGCATGAAGCTCCAGCACTGGGTTTGGGACCTTGCCACGCAACTGAATATTCAGCAACTGTTTTGGCATACTTTCAATTATAGCACCACAATTTAAAGGGCTAGAAACCTGAAGCACAATGTATCCCAAATTAAGGAATTATAGGTTCCAATTATTAAGTTCAATTTAGGTCCTCATATCTTTCAAGGGGGAAGAATACACTAACTATCCATTGAAATTGACTGGAGATAGAAACGGAACTTCGGATAGATGTTGCCTCTCCTTTTAATTTTTTTAAAAAAAGAATTATAATGTTTCCCAAAAAATGTGCATTCTGCATCCGGTGTTATAATTCTGTACTTTGCAGGAAATCACAATGTGCACTCATGTTGTGTAGTAAGATAAGATTTTAACTACAGCTGAAAATCAGATTGATCTGTCACTGACATAAACAAGAACCAAAGCCCAACCTATTTTTATTCCATGACACTGTGTAGGCAGACTGAGTTTTAAGCCCTCCGCCCCCCATGACAAGCATTTCAATTTGATCCTCTTTACACATTCTTTTCCTAGTGCATATCACCATCCTTGAAACAAAGACAGTATAATTATAATTTTCTTGTCAACTGGCAGTGGAATGTAAAACCGAAAATTGAGCCCCAGTGCTTTCCTTAGGAGTACAAGATGTGTAATATAAGTCTGCATCTCTCATCATTTAAACGTTAGCTCGCCAAGGCATGCAAGGGAAGGAATCTTTAACTCTTTCTCCTAAAGACCTACACTAAATTGCCACCCTATAGCTGCCATTAGCCCTACAAAGGAAAACAGGCAGATAAATTTAAAGTTAAAATTAAAATGTTGATAGATCTGACCACAGGTAAGTGTGTCTTTCCTTTGTTGACACTGATGGAGTAGGTTGGGGTGAGGGGAATAAATCACATGTTATCAGCATGTGGTGTTATCAATAGCATAAGTCTCCAATTCTCATTCTCACCCAAAGGGGCCTAGATCTCAACAAACACACAAATTTATCACAGAGCAGAGAGGTAGGGACTCCAGAGGCCTTCCGTTTTAACTTTTAAATGCCCACCGAAAACTTTTCTATTCTGTCAAGCCTTTGAAAGCAAAAAAACAATACGTATTTCCACAATGGTTAATCAATGTCTGTTTTTAACTTTTTGTATATGTTTTTACGGTATTTCTTATATGCTTTTGTTGTAAAGCACCTTGATATGTTTTTATGATATGTATTTTCACAAAATGAATGAACGAATGAATGATAATTCTCCAGTTCATTTTCTGCATTATTATGCAATCCCAGGCACCATTGCTTGTTGCATTTTGGTATTATATCTTAAATCTTTCTTGAGCATCCAAAAAGTATTCAGGCTCAAACAGCCTTATGGTTTACAGGATCTGCAGTTTTTCACAAGGAGCTCCTCTGAAGGTTAATGATTGCTGGGAATTGTTATTTTCTTACCCATGGTGATTGACAGTCTGTTAATTGATATTAACACATTTTGAGAGGAGATAATGCACAGATATGATCAGCTATTGTAAGTGTTCTGGTTCCTCATTATTCGAATAACAAGGCTATGTCTTGTTAATCTGGGCCAGATATGGTATAGGGCAAAGATGTTCACAACTTGTCTTTGAAAGATCAAATGGCTAATAAGTAAAAGAGCTTGTTTTTCTATTTTATTTCACAGCTCTATTGGACTTCTGTGCTCAGTCACTTTCCTCTCCTTTCCTTCCATGCTCCCGCGTTTGGAGTCAACTATCCCATGAAACCTCCATTTTACCTGGAAGCATCAAAACATGGCTGCAAAATAGTTTTCAGGCCCAGGTGGTGGGTTCAAAGCGTAGGAAGGTGCAAGAAACACAGGACAATCATTTTGGGAGTAAACCAGGACATAATTTTATGGGATACAGATCTCAGCAGGTTTGGGCATAGGCATTGAGTGGGTACACTGAATCATCCGTCTGTCTGCTGGTTGATAATTGGGCAGGGTTAATCCTAGTTTAAGGATCGCCCTATGAGGTACATCGGGACGCAGGTGGCGCTGTGGGTTAAACCACAGAGCCTAGGACTTGCCGATCAGAAGGTCGGCAGTTTGAATCCCCGCGACGGGCTGAGCTCCCGTTGCTCGGTCCCTGCTCCTGCCAACCTAGCAGTTCGAAAGCACGTCAAAGTGCAAGTAGATAAATAGGTACCGCTCTGGTGGGAAGGTAAACGGCATTTCCGTAGGCTGTTCTGGTTCGCCAGAAGTGGCCAATAAAGTGAGATGAGCGCCGCAACCCCAGAGATGGTCACAACTGAACCTAATGGTCAGGGGTCCCTTTACCCTTTACCTTTACTACGATGTACGTCATATCAGGGTGACTCCTCCAAGACCACTATTTTGGGTAGTTTTATGGCCCGTCAGCCCCCAGTCTGGATGTCTGGACAGAAGCACCTCCCCGGACCCCTTTTATGGGGTACCCTGATTCACAAGCCCCCTCTGCCTTGACTAAGGATCCAACCCACTGCCTTATCCACCACCCAATTTTTGGATAAGCCCAGTAAGTACCAGAGATCAGTTTGCAATGATCTGGAATGATAAAGATTGTGCTCATCTGCCATTTTGTATGTACTTTGCACAGGGCTAAGAAACACATTCTATTGACTTGGCGCAACTCATAACCGTCTGATTTTGTTTGGTTCTATGAAACTATCCATTGAGTGGAGACTGTAATTTCAGCACTCTAACTAAGAGGGCTGGCATTATCACCCCACCCAACAAACTTAGAAAAAAATGTTTTGTTGCTTAAAACAAAAAAAATCTTTCAAATTAATGTGAGCAATTTCCTGCCCCTCCACAAGCAGGTACCTCCCAAAGGTATCATCTTCAATGAAACCATCCAGTCGTTTTTGAGGGGAGAGTTTACTTGCAAAATGCCCTAAATGGCTCCATCAATAGCTTTCGGCTGGAGGGACCCTGTTAGAGCTCATTGTCTGCAATGGCGTTGTAAAAATTGGCAGGACTGGCACTCAGGTGGGGACGCTCTTATTCTTCATCAGGGAGATGCTGATGCTCTGTGCATTGGTGTTACTTAACTGCCTGGCGGTCGTCCCAGGCATTGCATTAGTATCAGCCTCTTGCCAGACTCCCAGAACTGGGCTGCTCTGTTGGTGTTGACTTAATGCCAAAGTAAGTAGATGGAAAGGAAGATATACAGTGGTACCTCGGGTTACAGATGCTTCAGGTTACAGACACTTCAGGTTACAGACTCCGCTAACCCAGAAATCACAGTGGTAAACTTTTCCCTTTTTTAAAGGGTAATTCCCTTATTCCGAATAGGATTCCTCACAAGAAAAGAGAAAAGTTGACAGCTATGCCAGAAATAGTACCTTGGGTTAAGAACTTGCTTCAGGGTGAGAACAGAAATTGTGCGGCGGTAACGGGAAGCCCCATTAGCTAAAGTGGTACCTTAGCTTAAGAACAGTTTCAGGATAAGAACGGGCCTCCAGAATGAATTAAGTTCTTAACCAGAGGTACCACTGTATTCACTAAGGATGAAGGCCTTGAAAGGCCCTATTCGTTTTTATGATTTGATTTTTTTTTTTTGCACTCTTTTATTCATCTTAGGAAGTACAAAACAATGTGGAAAGATTTGGAAGTCCTACAACGATGTGCTGTGGGACACAGGTGTTGCTGTGGGTTAAACCACAGAGCCTAGGGCTTGCTGATCAGAAGGTTGGCGGTTCGAATCCCCGCGACGGGGTGAGCTCCCATTGCTTGTCCCTGCTCCTGCCAACCTAGCAGTTCGAAAGCACGCAGTGCAAAGTAGATAAATAGGTACTGGTCTGGCGGGAAGATAAACGGTGTTTCTGTGTGCTGCTCTGGTTTGCCAGAAGTGGCTTAGTCATGCTGGCCACATGAACCGGAAGCTGTGCGCCGGCTCCCTCAGCAAGTAAAGCGAGATGACTGCCGCAATCCCAGAGTCGTCTGGGACTGGACCTAACGGTCAGGGGTCCCTTTATCTTTAGCTTTACAATGATGTGCACATTTTGCTCCCTGAGACAAAGGACAGGATGGTACCTCTCAACATGTAATGTTCAAACCAGCAACTGAATATTGTTTCAGCATTGATAATGGGATAATGGCATCCACTGCACCTGTTGTCATTTTTTAAAAATACCCTCATGTGAATTCCTCAGCATAAACCCTTTTTTGTAAGTGGTTTTCACTAATGCACACATTTTAGCAGGCAATTTATCTTAATAGTGCTATGGGTTTGGGGGTGCCAGACTCTCCTAAAGTTCTGGACCTGGTAAGTGTGAGAAATTAATCAAGCTTCCTGAACCCCTGGCTCCAGATGAGCCATTAAGGGAGAAGGAAGGGATATAGGGTATATGGAAAGCAAAAGAGTGGTCTCTGTGTCAGAAAGCGAGAGGGGCATGTTTTGTGCTCCAGCTCTTAGTTAGTTAGAAAACAAAGCAAAAATTTGGAGCAGAGTCTATAGGGTTGGCTGTGATATGTCGTAGAAGAAAAAAGGTTGCAGGCTGGTAAATGCAGCAAGCAATAGAGATGGTCAGAGCAGGATGGTTGATGTCTGTTTTCATCCAAGGCTGCATCTATGGGAATGTCTGGAGCCAGAGTCAGGTTTAGGTCAGCAATAAAAAAAAGATTGTCTCAGCGAAGTTCACTCGTTATTCAGAGAAACCAAAACACACAGACCTTGTGATGCCAGCAACTCTTCCCAGTAGGTCTTTCCCCATAAGGCAATTGTGAGGACTGGCAGTTTCAATCTTCTCACAGCTGCCTAAGACCCCTCCTCTCCAGGGGTTTCCCCAAGCAGTCACACGCCTCTCCAGCCTCTTCTTCTGCCACTCAGTCTGGACTGCTCTCTGCCATAGCCTCGTCCTGCTCACTGAACCCTGTTACCTCCTCCTCCCAGCCCTCTCCTCTTCTCCCTCTGAGCACTCAACATCGTCCCATCATCACTCCCCTGGCTCTGAGCCACAGGAGCCAACTCCTACAGGCTGAGGTCCTTTCGCCCACCCAATAAAATATTTGAGGGGGGCCACCCCCCAAAAGGGGACGCGGGTGGCGCTGTTGGGGACGCGGGTGGCACTATGGATAAAAGCCTCAGCGCCTAGGGCTTGCTGATCGAAAGGTCGGCGGTTCGAATCCCCGCGGCGGGGTGCGCTCCCGTTGCTCGGTCCCAGCGCCTGCCAACCTAGCAGTTCGAAAGCACTCTTGGGTGCAAGTAGATAAATAGGGACCGCTTACTAGTGGGAAGGTAAATGGCGTTTCCGTGTGCGGCTCTGGCTCGCCAGAGCAGCGATGTCACGCTGGCCACGTGACCCGGAAGTGTCTCCGGACAGCGCTGGCCCCCGGCCTCTTAAGTGAGATGGGCGCACAACCCTAGAGTCTGTCAAGACTGGCCTGTACGGGCAGGGGTGCCTTTACCTTTACCTTTTACCCCCCCAAAAGTTGATGGCCATTGCCATTCAAATGGTCTTATGATCAATTATGGGTGCTTACCTGCCCTCCCCAATGTTTTATTCAAGTTGGCACTCCTGCTCTGAGCCGCCTTCCTCTGGGGGTTTCCCAACTGGATTATTCCACCACTCTTCTACATCCAGCCCATCCATGACAGAGAGGAACAAGACCCTCCTGGGGTGTTAATGCTGTGAATTCCTCCATCGTAGGCTCAGGTTGTGTAGACCACATATCACAAAGACCATATATCACAAAGACACCCCAGTCTCTGCTGTGCCTCATTTGCAGAAGGAAACATGGACCCTGGGTCAGTGCCTGGAATCTCTCACTACTTGGAATTTGGGGTGGTTGTGCAACAATATAATGCATTTTTAATGTTACTTGCATGAATATTCACTTTATTGCACACTTCACCCTCATATATGCAGTTTTGCATATATTGGTTGGCAGGAGACCTGCATCATGAAATTTGAGCAAGTGCATCTCTCCAAGGATGGCTGTCTTTGGTTCTGATATTGTTTCTCAAAGTGCAAATTTGATAGATGCCAATGGAGTTGAATATCTCCCCCATCCTTCGTGCCACCTCACCTGCTGACAGGTGCGCTGGATTCCACCCCAAATTGTGGGAGCCTGGTGCATGTGTGCTATGTCACATGGCCGATGGACACCCCCTCCCCGCCACAGCGCAGACCCTCCAACATTTGGGGACAGGAAAGCGGGACAAACCAACTCGCCGCATCACCACCCTTCCCAAATTCTGCACTCCTTGCAATGGGTATTGTGTTTATCATCAGTAACTGCGAGCTACAGATTTTTTCTTTTTTTATATAATAATATGTATTAGAAATTTAACAGTTACAAAAACAAAAAAAGAAAAAACAATAAAGAATTTAACAAACAATACATCAAAGATAAAAGAAAAACAAAAAAATACATCCAAACAACAAGAAAAACAAAAACATTTAAAAAAACACATCCAATTTCCATTTCTTTGCCTTTCATTTACTTGTTTCATCGACCTCCTCACACCTTCCTTTTTTGTATTCTAGTTCAATTTAGCTATTTCAGCAAATCCTTTCCATCTTTCTCAATCTTTTTTCTTTTTTTGTTCTATAATTTGTCTAACACAATCTAAGTTTAAATTTTCCACTTTAGCCCATTAACAATCATTTTTTACTTAATTCTTTATAGCATTTCTGCTAAAACCATGTAACATCATTCCAGCATTCTTCTAACATTCATTAATTTTGCAATATTTCTGTAAATATACTTTAATTTTTTTCCAATCTTTTTCCACCGACTCTTCTCCCTGGTCTCGGATTCTGCCAGTCCGAGCTACAGATTTTTTCTTTCTTTCCCTGCTACACTTGTGAGGATTCTGTTCTATGATTCCCCAACTCCCCCTTGCCAAACTTTAGAAATATAAACGAGAAATAGATGTTGATCTTAATTAGCTGATACAGTTTCTGGGGAAGCTTCAGAGTCCTGAGTGTGAAAAAACCTTGAGCAAAGGGATAAATCTCTGGGGGGATAAAGGGGGCAGTTGGGGAATGAGTGACATCTCTGGTGAATGTACATTGGATATAACTGTGACAAGATGTGTGAGTTCAATATCAGATCCAGCTTCTTTCATTTTTCAACTTGGCACATTTCAGATCAGACAAGTGTGGGGCTCGATACGAAACAAGCTATGCTACCGTGCGCTTGTGGTTCTTCTACCCTGACTTTCCAGGCTTCTTGGTATGCCATGGAATTTCACAGCAATTCCCTCATTATGGCATCCCATAATTTATAGATAATTTGCCATTGGAAAAAAGGTGGTTAGTAGAGGAGGACAACCTGTGGCAGCAACAAACCAGCCTCTCAAACGAGGTTTAAGAAATGTGCAGCAAAATAATTAAGGCATTTAATTACCTGACAGGGCTGTTCTATGAATTATTTAGTTATTTAAAAATTGCTTACACTGCCTTCATTGCGCATCAATTTCAGAGTGGATTGCTTTCAAAGTTGAAGTACAGATGCTAAAAGCAAGGCAGGTAAGTCACAACCAGCCAGCTAAAAATGCCAATGCTGGAATCAGATTCCATTAAAAGATTTTCCCCCAAGTTGCTGGAGATCTCTGAGCCATATGCATTCATTTTGGAAAAACCTTTTCTCTGAAATTTCTGTTATAATCAATCGTAATTTGATTTTGCATCCTAAATTAGTTCTTTTGTCACTTGAGAGCAACTCTAACCCTGAGATTCCATCTCAAACTCTAGTCTCTTTTCTCTTACCTGTTACCAGGATGGACAGAGCTGCCAGGTAGAAACAGGGGGAAAGACTCTCCTCCTGCAAGAGAGGGGAGTGGTTGTGGTCGGGAGCCGGACTCCGCCTCAAGCAGGGGGCGTTAGCCCCCTGCCTCCCACTCACCTGGCTGGCGCCCACGCCCACGGGCAGGCACCCAACCAGGTGCCTGCGAGGGGGCGTGTTTAGCAGCCTAAATTGCTGCGGCACCAGCCTTCCGGCCTCACTTTTTGTCGTCCCATCACGAGTCACCCACCCTCCACTCCCTTAGAGCTCAGGGTCTCAGTTTTCTTTTGGCCTTGCTATGGACCTTAGGTTGGTCGCCCTGGTTGTCTGGGGGGCCTGGTAGGAATTTTTCCATTTGGCATTAGGCTTTTTGGTTTTTTCGCCTACCTCGTAGCAATCGTTACAACTTTCGTGGTATTGGTGGGTAGGTTAGGCATTGGAATAATGTGTTGTGGTGTGTCGAAGGGCTAGGTGTGGCCATCGCCTGCGCCTTCAATTTTGGGTATTCCGTTAAAGGAATCCGTGTATTCTGTCCGATGCCTGCGTGGCAGGAGGCCATGGCACGACCCTCGGTGACATCAGGGGAGAGCTTATAGTTGGATTAGCATCAACAGGCTCCACCTATTGGTGAATAAACCCCCCTTGTTTTAGACTCACCCCTCTCTGAGGGGGTGGAGTCAGCTGACGTAATCCAATGCCTAAGCCAATACCTTTTAACTTGCTGTAATCGATAAAGTTGTGGCCTTTTCTTGCCCATTAACCTTATATCACGTGTCCTTTTGTTTTCATTCCACTATGTGGGGATCGGGTCCTCGAACCACAAATCTCGCTTTACATTCCTGATGTGCATGTGTATGGGAAATAGCACTTTCTGAATGCTTGATCCTGTATAGGAGAGTTATTAATAGAAAGGCAAAGAGAGAGAAATTTTTAGGCATATGGTCTTTGCTTATTGATCACATCAATAAGTCAGCACAGTCATTACAACCCTTCGTCAGTAGATCTTAAAGTTATAGGGTCGCCAAGAGTATTGTTAGCCCAGAAATGGAAGCAAGAAGAAATTCCGATGAAAGAAGAATGTCAGACGAAATCAGTGGACTATGCAGAATTGGACAAAACGACAGAAAGGATTCGAAACCTGCGGGACCAGAGATTTACAGAAGATTGGAAGAAGTATATGAATTATTTGAAGAGCAACTGTAATCAATAAATTATGCTAGTAGGACTACAGGAGGTTTTGTAAGGAGAAATCTACAAAGTGTTACAAAGGAGAAAAAGATAGAGATATTGGTTATGAGTTTGAAATGTAATAGGGAAAATAAGAAATGTATACTAAGAGATTAGATTGGAAAAATTTCAGACAGGACTGATGGAAGTGAAAAAAATTGAGTAAGATGTAAAGGTATGTTTAATTACTGTTGAAAATGATATGTTAAAAAGCTAATAAAAATTATATATATAAAAAATAAAGTTATAGGGTCAGTTTTGGTAGCATATGTAATTATAATTATTTTTATTTTTAATTATTATTAATTTATAGGCATCATGTAGAAATGGCTTCTAAGCCAGTCCTGTGCTTTCAGAATTGGTATTACAACTTTATATTACATGTGAAGTTCTTCGAAGCCTTGAAAGTGCTATGCAAACATAAAGTATTGAGGATGGGCTCATCTGCCTTCAAAGCGTGGGTCCGAGTGGTCTTCCGCTTGACCCACACTTTCTAGGCATGTGTTGAGCAGTTTCCATCTTGGCCCACTGCTTTCTCAGGGGAAACCCATTCTTTAGCTTTAAGACAGAGCAAACGACAATCCAGAGAAAACCCAAAGATCTAGGAAAAAGCAGCATGACAAGAGTAGATAAACCCTAAAAAAGGTAAAGGTAAAGGGACCCCTGACCATTAGGTCCAGTCATGACCGACTCTGGGGTTGCGGCGCTCATCTCGCTTTATTGGCCGAGGGAGCCGGCGTACAGCTTCTGGGTCATGTGGCCGGCATGACTAAGCCACTTCTGGCGAACCAGAGCAGCGCACGGAAACGCCATTTACCTTCCCGCCGGAGCGGTACCTACTTGCACTTTGACCTGCTTTCGAACTGCTAGGTTGGCAGGAGCTGGGACAGAAGAATGGGAACTCACCCCGTCGCGGGGATTCGAACCTCTGACCTTCCGATCGGCAAGCCCTAGGCTCAGTGGTTTAGACCACAGCACCATCCTATGTCACAGCAATTATCAAGGGCTCCATGGTTGGCAGTGGGTGGGGGAGTTATCAACGTATTGCTCCAGTCTGCAGAATGAAGCCTCCCTTGGGAGTGTCCATGGAACACTGGTACCAAAGTCTATGGGAAACCACCCTACTAGAAGAAACTAACTAGCAAACTGAAATGGGCACAAACAAAGGAGAACACTTTTACCCCCGTGTGGCTTCCCTTTATCACATACACAACTGACAATGACTGATCCCATCCCCCACCCCCAACCACCAACAACATACAAATGAATATGGTTAACTTGACCCAGCAACACAATTTTTTTAAAAAAGATATTTATTGAGATTTTACAAAAATTAGAAAGAATAAAAAAGAATAAAAAGAAAAAGAAGATACAAGATAAAAACAGTTAAAAACAAACCAGTCTTTCCATATCTTATCTTTCATTTACTTGTTTCCCTGACCTCCTCACACCTCCCTTTCTTGTATTCCAGTTCAGTTTGTTAATTCAGCAAATCCTTTCCCTCTTTAATTTTATCTTAATCTTTTATCTTAATATATTATAGCTTTAAATTATCACCCGTTAACAGTCCATTTTTACATATTCCTTAACATTGCTGCTAAAAAACCCCACTTAACTTCAATCCAACATCATTCTAACATTCATTAATTTTGCAGTGTTTCTGTAAATAGTCTTTAAATTTCTTCCAATCTTCTTCCACTGACTCTTCTCCCTGGTCTCGGATTCTGCCGGTCATTTCCGCCAATTCCATATAGTCCATCACCTTCATCTGCCATTCTTCCAGAGTGGGTAATTCTTGTGTCTTCCAATACTTCGCAATAAGTATTCTTGCTGCTGTTGTAGCATACATAAAGAAAGTTCTATCCTTTTTTAGCACCAATTGGCCGACCATGCCCAGGAGAAATGCCTCTGGTTTCTTCACAAAGGTATATTTAAATACCCTTTTCATTTCATTATAAATAATCTCCCAGAAAGCCTTAATCCTCGGGCACGTCCACCAAAGGTGAAAGAATGTGCCTTCAGTTTCTTTACATTTCCAGCATTTATTATCGGGCAGATGATAGATTTTTGCTAGCTTGACTGGTATCATGTACCACCTATATATCATTTTCAGACCCAGCAACACAATTTAAACACACAGCAGCCAACCATGCCCTGGGTCCTCTGATCTCTCACTCCACCAGCAAAAATAGGACACCTGTCCACATGACACTGACTAAAAGCACCACTCGCGTACTGATAAATGAGAGTTTATTGTCCCCCACACCCGCGCCCCTTTCTCTATTTTCTCCCCACTTCTCTTTCCCCCTCAGCCCCACATTGCCTCCAACAGAAAGGCCTCAAATGGACTACAGCTGACCCATATGAAAGACTCCACGACTTGAAAACTGAGAGACCGAATTTACTTTTGTTACTCATGGAAAATCTTTTAATAAAAATGTATTTTAAAAAAAGAATGAAACCTCCTAACACATGAGTGTTGTGAGCTCTCTTTCTCGCTCTGTCTCTCTTTTGCAATTCTATCATAAACAGGTGCGCCATTTTAACTGGTTCTAAGTGTTTATGGCTAATGTTTTAATTGAATTTTATAACTCAGTTAATGGTTACATTGTTTGGCTGTTACACGTGAACTGCTTTGAGATCACCTGTGACATAAAGCAGTATACAAAAGCTCTTTGCTACATATGTGTACAAAACTCAACACAAGTGGTGTTAATTTATAGATGACCCCCTACAGCATTCATTACTAGAAAACTCTGGGAAGGGGACATTTTTATATCTAACCAGGTGCGCAGCCTGGGAGTCATTTTGGACTCACAGCTGTCCATGGAGGCACAGGTCAAATCTGTATCCAGGGCAGCTGTTTACCAGCTCCATCTGGTACGTAGGCTGAGACCCTATCTGCCTGCAGACTGTCTCGCCAGAGTGGTGCATGCTCTGGTTATCTCCTGCTTGGACTACTGCAATGCGCTCTACGTGGGGCTACCTTTGAAGGTGATCTGGAAACTACAACTAATCCAGAATGCGGCAGCTAGACTGGTGACTGGGATGGCTGCTGAGACCATATAACACCGGTCTTGAAAGACCTACATTGGCTCCCAGTAGGTTTCCGAGCACAATTCAAAGTGTTGGTGCTGACCTTTAAAGCCCTAAACGGCCTCAGTCCAGTATATCTGAAGGAGCGTCTCCACGCCCATTGTTCAGCCCGGACACTGAGGTCCAGCTCCGAGGGCCTTCTGGCGGTTCCCTCACTGTGAGAGGCCAAGTTACAGGGAACCAGGCAGAGGGCCTTCTCGGTAGTGGCGCCCGCCCTGTGGAACGCCCTCCCATCAGATGTCAAAGCAATAAACAACTACCTGACATTCAGAAGACATCTGAAGGCAGCCCTGTTCAGGGAAGTTTTTAATATGTGACATTTTAGTGTATTTTTCATCTTTGTTGGAAGCCGCCCAGAGTGGCTGGGGAAACCCAGCCAGATGGGCGGGGTACAAATAATAAATTATTATTATTATTATTATTATTATTATTATTATTATTATTACCAGGACCATGGCGTTTCACTTCATAACAGAAGCAAGGACTCCATTACAGAGCATGGAGGATGACATCTTGGCCTGAGGCTTATGTAACCTTGAAAAAGACACCATGAACTTTCCATGAGTCAGAGAAAAAATTACCTGTACTACCCAGTTAGAAAATCACTTCAGGTTTATCAATGTAGGATTTTGAGGTGATGGTGAAGAGTCATGGAGCTGCTCAGTTAGGACATCCTATTCTCATCAGAGACATGGCATTCTAAATGACTCCCCCCTCCCCCAGTATTCTGCATTTTTCATTGCATACTGATAGGATTGTAGGGTCAGTGTAACTGGTGACGTCCATGTGGCATTTTTTAAAAAAATTCTTTTTACAAAATTCAAGCTGATTTCTGTTGTTCTGGTCCAACTTCCTATCCTGTTTCTTTCTTCTTCTTTTTAAAAATATTTTTTATTAAAATTCCATTTATCAAACCAATCATATCCAATCCTATTCCAAATTATATCAATTCAAATCACAAAGTCCAAATGTTGAGCGGAATTTTAAATTTTTGGTGGGCATGTCCCTAGAAGGTGAAAGTGATAATTCTTCATTTCCAGACATTTATTCCTTTAAATTCAGATAACTGAAAAATTGCGTCACAAATAGCTTATTGCCTGAGTCATAAATAAGGCAAAGAGGGGGAGGAGGCAGAACAATCTGGCTAGGCCAGATTGATCACCCTAATTCACACACCCCTTTCTTTCTTTCTTTCTTTCTTTCTTTCTTTCTTTCTTTCTTTCTTTCTCTGCTGGGTCATTATAATGTGTCATTAAAATCAGGAACTTGGAGCCTCACGCAAACATGTATCACATACATCCTACTACGTATTGGAGGGGGTTGTGGAGGAAGGATATAAATATTCATATATATTTTTGGAGGGGAGGAATGTCACTGAGAATAGGCAGGAATAGGCCAAGTTTCCATAGAATAAGAATTTCTGAAGTAAATTAAGTAAATACTCTTTCCTCTGGTGCTGGGCAGCCTGTCAAAACCAAGTAGAACTGGCAGACCTACTGCTCAAACATCCTCTATTTGTGTCAACTGCAGTGGCATTTCAGCAACAGAAAATCTCCTGCTACCACTCCCTGCCTCTAATATACCCTTTGCCTGAAAACAATCCTGACCCTTTGAACAATTATCAAGACCAAATCTTGTGTCTTAAGTCTTTGTTAGTGATGCCAAAAATGAATTAATAATGCTAATTATATTCTTGGGCATTGGGGGGGGGGCGGGTCTTAAAGTGTTTACTAGAATTGTTTGTGGCCAACATTGCTGTGGTGTAATGAACTGTAAAAAGCAGGGGCTTGTTTTGTTTTCAAATTGAAATTTGAATGCTCCTTGGGTTTTGACTTAAAAGCAATATATATATATATATATATATATGCAGGTTTTGGTGTCCTCGGGTGTCTTCCCGTGTAAAAGTTGGGGTGTCTAGGCGACGTTTCGACGAGGTCTCACTCGTCATCTTCAGGCTGGTGCTTTCGGCTTCTTGTTACTGGAACAGAGCAGGATCTCAGTGTTTGAGTTCCTATAAATACTGTTGAGGAGGTGTGGTGTATAGCCTCCAATGTTCTGGGCAGAGAGGAGGTTCCCAGGCTAGTGTGCCTTTTCTTCTTTTGTTCCTTAATTACTTGAGGGATATCTTGAGTGATTTCTTGAGTGATTTCCTGAATCCCACTTAGGTGGGTCATTAGGTGTGGATTAGTTGCTAAATTAATAATTTTAATTAGTAATTAAGGAACAAAAGAAGAAAAGGCACACTAGCCTGGGAACCTCCTCTCTGCCCAGAACATTGGAGGCTATACACCACACCTCCTCAACAGTATTTATAGGAACTCAAACACTGAGATCCTGCTCTGTTCCAGTAACAAGAAGCCGAAAGCACCAGCCTGAAGATGACGAGTGAGACCTCGTCGAAACGTCGCCTAGACACCCCAACTTTTACACGGGAAGACACCCGAGGACACCAAAACCTGCATTCCTGTACCCGTGAAAATCTACGAAAGCATATATATATATATATATATATATATATATAATATTTATTAAATGTTTAATAGTTACAAAAAGAAAAAGAATAAAAAAGAAAAGAAGAAACAATAAAAATTCAACAGACAATACATCAAAAATAAAAAGAAAAAACAATACCACAGAACAACAAGAAAAAACTAAAACATTTAAAAACACATCCAAATTTCTTTTCTTTATCTTTCATATGCTTGTTTCCTCGACTTCCTTGCACCTCTCTTTTTTGTATTCTAGTTCAAATTAGCTGGTTCAACAAATCCTTTCCCTCTTTCTCAATTTTTGTTCTATAATTTATCCTAACACAGTTTAACTTTAAATTTTCCACTTTAGCGCATTAACAATTAATATGTGTATAATTCTTAATAACCCTTCTGCTAAAACCATGTAACTTCATTCCAATATTCTTCTAACATTCATTAATTTTGCAGTATTTCTGTAAATATACTTTAAATTTTTCCCAATCTTCTTCCATCGACTCTTCTCCCTGGTCTCGGATTTTGCCAGTCATTTCCGCCATTTCCATATAGTCCATCAGCTTCATCTGCCATTCTTCCCGGGTGGGTAGATCTTGTGTCTTCCAATACTTTGCGATGAGTATTCTTGCTGCTGTTATTGCATACATAAAAAAAATTCTATCTTACTTTAACACCAATTGGTGACCATGCCCAGGAGAAAGGCCTCTGGTTTCTTCAGGATATATTTAATATATATAAAAACAACCTTTTATGTTTCTTAGACAGCAAGTTACAAAAAACGGGCTGGGCTGGGAGAGGAAGGCGTCTGCTTCCCTAAGCTTCTTGGAAGACAGGTGGGGTAAAATTGTGACGGGCCCTGAGCCTGCTGCTGCAGCTTTGCCTTCGGTCTATAAAATCAGGTGTGACCCTTGTGTTTCCTCATTTGTGTTGGAAAAGAAACAAAATTTCAGGGAAGGCGGGGGACAATTTCCTCCCCTGGAGGTTCTTTCTTACTTGGTGTTAAAGCCCTGCAGAGGATGATGTGAATGCATTTTATGCTTTCATTCCATGAATTGGCACTTGAACTAAAATATCCCCTTTCATCTTTCTGACAGGAATGTGATACAGTAATTCTTTGTGAAAATGCAGAAGATACGCTGCAGTAGTTAGAGTTAGGATTAAGTGGCAAATGCCTACTGATAAAGACTTAATTAAAGACACAATAGCTCTAGGAGGTCATTATCGTAATTACACCACTGGCGATATTGTTGTAGCCAAGTACATGTTTGTAGCATCAGATTATCTCCATGCTTTGTGTGCCTCTGATGAGGCAGCTCATCACAGCTTGTCCATATACTTCCACTAAATCCTGCACGTTTTCTGTTATATGGCTGAAGGCATAATTCTGCACATATTTGCATTGTGCACTGATTTGCAGAGAGCGAGTTTCTCTTGTTCCAGCCCTGAACAAGATATATATATACAGCCCTGTATATATATATATATATATATATACAGTGGTGCCTCGCAAGACAAAATTAATTCGTTCCGCGAGTTTTTCCGTTGTGCGAGTTTTTTCGTCTTGCGAAACACCACTGCATTTAAACACTAACAATGGCGGGGAGGGGTGGGGAGAAGCAGGACAGCTGCCGCAGCCGGTACCTCGGACTCACCCGCGCGTTGTGGCCACCGTGCGACGCGGCTGCTGGAGGGCGGCGGGGCTCAGGAGCGCAACTCCAGCTGCAACGCTGGCTGCTGGCGGCAACGGCTCCTGAGGGGAGCGCGCGAGGGCAGTGGGCAGCGGCGCGAGGCAGCCGGAAGGTCGGCCGTCAGCCGGAAGGTGGGAGGGAGCCGGAGGAGCCGTCAGCCGGAAGGTGGGAGGGAGCCGGAGGAGCGGGGAAGCGTGCGTGCGTGCAGTGACCGTCGCCATGACACGAGAGGCAGGGCCGTTTCGTCTAGCAAAGCAAACCCTTAGGAAAATCCGTCTTGCGAAGCACCTCAGAAAACAAAAAACCCTTTCGTCTAGCGAGTTTTTCGTCTTCTGAGGCATTCGTCTTGCGGGGTACCACTGTATATGTATTTTGAAGGTGTGTGTGAGAGAAACCCAAACCCTAGTTCCCTCCCTCTTATTTTGAACCAATCACACTATTTTATACATAGTATGAATGTGTACAGGGATACATGAGTTGCATCTGCGCTATGCTTTGGGGAAAAAAGCTTGAAAGTACATTTAAAAGAAGGCACGTATGTTTTCTCATATGGCAACGAGATGGAAACAGCCACTTGTGTGATCACTTGAAGCGAACACTCGTGGAGGGTATGGTTGGGAGAAATTCAATTTTGTTTGCATTTTAATAAGAAACTACCTAATTCATGCTTCTTGAATCAATATACAATTATTGTTTTAGATCTGTACTTCTCCATACTTTGTGATGATGTTCTCCATCCAAATCATATTAGGCAGAAAATGCATAAATTTGCTTACTGGGAAATTTTACACTCAAATGTCGATAAATGTTCGCATTTTTCCTTAAAAACAACAACAACCCACTTCAAATTGCTGCGGAAGTGTGGAGAAATAAATTTAGTATGGGGGGGGGATGAGAAATTGAAAATCACAGACTTGTCCTTCCCTAGCAGAGGCTAATAATTTGTGTTAAGATATTCCACATGTAGTTTCTGTTATTTTTACTAGTCCATCACAAGCCCTCTATACAGATTTTAAATGGCAAAAACTGTGGCAGAAATCTATTTATTATACAAACAGCTGTGCAAACTGGGCCTGCTCTCGTGTAGGACCCTGGTAGAGACACATGCCCGACTGGCATGTTCTCTCCCTCCTGATCGGTCGTTCGGGAGCTTCAAAAGCTTCCTCCAACCCAAACATCATAGCAACTGATACCAAAAGGCATTAGCACGCTTAGGAGTCTGCAGAGTATTTGCAGTTGGCATAACAGAACTCAGTAGCGCAGCATTTTGGCTAATCTACTTTATTTACACATAATACACTCGGAGCATTCAGACTTAGCTCCACCCACTTTCTCATCACATCAAAGAGAGAGAGAGAACAAAAGACAATAGTCCCACTTCATGGAACACAGTAACATCAAAACATCCTGTCTCTGTCACTTCCTACACTGTGGAATGAAAACATACACCATCATGTGATACACAACAATCTCATGACTGCAAACACGGAGCAGGAATCTTAACAACTAGCAGACGGACTAACAGCAGTGCAGGCAAAACTTTTGCTACCACCTTCCTGCTCTGCCTTGCCTCTGCTCTCCCCTGAAGGAAGAGGAGAGAGGCTGGATCATCTCTGGAGGAGAACGCTGGACCCACTCAACAGCTGGCCTGACACCAGACCTTTGGGTGGGGTAGGGAAGTTAAAGTTAAGACATCTTAAGGCTCAGGGAAGTTTTTAATCTGTGATATTTTAGTGTATTTTTGGTTTCTATGGAAGCCGCCCAGAGTGGCTGGGGAAACCCAGCCAGATGGGCGGGGTACAAATAAATTATTATTATTATTATTATTATTATTATTATTATTATTATTATGGTGAAATAGTTGTTTATCAGGTAATTAGTGGGTGGGAGTATACTTTATTATATGAGTATAGTTACGCATCCATTCTGAAGGAAATCAGCCCTGAGTGCTCACTGGAAGGACAGATCCTGAAGCTGAGGCTCCAATACTTTGGCCACCTCATGAGAAGAGAAGACTCCCTGGAAAAGACGCTGATGTTGGGAAAGATGGAGGGCACAAGGAGAAGGGGACGACAGAGGACAAGATGGTTGGATAGTGTTCTCGAAGCTACAAACATGAGTCTGACCAAACTGCGGGAGGCAGTGGAAGACAGGAGTGCCTAGCGTGCTCTGGTCCAGGGGGTCACGAAGAGTCGGACACGACTGAACGACTAAACAACAACAAAGGTGTGTTGTTTGTGGTTTTTCATAAATGTTTTGCTAGACAAGATGTTGCTGTATTGTGTGACTCCCTCCATTTCCTACCATTTCCATTATGGTATTGTGAAAGGTAAAACAGAGCAATCTTAAATGGGACCAAGGAGGTGCAGAGTTGAACATCTGCTGCTGGTTTGAGGGTTTTTCCTTCCACTTCATTGCCACCAACAAATATACAGAAAACATACAACGGATATTTCACACAGAAAATCATGGAGAAGAATTTAGGTGATATTTTGGAAACAGATTTGTGATAGGTCGAATCTTTCATGTCTTACTTCTAAAACGGACCATATCTGCAAAATAAAACCCATTTAACATAAATCTCCTGTTTTCAAAGCCTGATTCTCCCTAGATTCAACTGGTAGGGAAGGCATAAGCAGAAGAAGATAAGAAGTCTGAAAAGGAATAAAAATAAATAGAAGGGGAGGTAGGAAGAATTTAATCAAACTAGAGATATAATATGAGTGAGAAATGTTAATAACAGTTGTGTTTTGTGAAAGGGCAACTGATGATGTTACAGATATTCATTTAAGACATGGGTAGGCAAACTAAGGCCCGGAAGCCGGATCTGGCCCAATCACCTTCTAAATCTGGCCCGCAGATGGTCCGGGAATCAGCATGTTTTTACATGAGTAGAATGTGCCCCTTTATTTAAAATGCATCTCTGGGTGATTTGTGGGGCATAGGAATTCGTTCATCCCCCAAAAAATATAGTCTGGCCCCCCACAAGGTCTGAGGGACAGTGGACCGGCCCCCTGCTGAAGAAGTTTGCTGACCCCTAATTTAAGAGGAGACTGCATTTTTTTACCTGGACCATCATTTCCCTTTAATTCATTGTAGCTGTTTGTGGCAAAGTGATGAAACATGGCCTAGGGCACACATTATCTACATACTAGTGCGCATGAGAGAGCCTGGAGCTCTTGAGCCCTTCTCTACCACACATATACAGTCATACCTTGGGTTACAGATGCTTCAGGCTGTGTTTTTTCAGGTTACGGAAGTACCGGAAGTACCGGAACGTGTTACTTCTGGGTTTTGGGGGTCGCGCATACGCAGAAGCGCCGAATCGCAACCTGCACGTGCGCAAATGCACCGCTGCGGGTTACGAATGCTGCAGGTTGCGAATGTGCATCCCGCACGGATCATGTTTGCAACCTGAGCTTCCACTGTATCCTTGAATGAGAAATGGGAGGCTATGCACAGAAATGCTTATGTAAGTAGGTAACATTTGCACTCTCAGTCCACCATGAAAAAGGAGCAGGTTGACCACAAACTTGACATGAGCCAACAGTGTGACGCGGCAGCTAAAAAAGCCAATGCAATTCTGGGCTGCATCAATAGGAGTATAGCATCTAGATCAAGGGAAGTAATAGTGCCACTGTATTCTGCTCTGGTCAGACCTCACCCAGAGTACTGTGTCCAGTTCTGGGCACCACAGTTCAAGAAGGACACTGACAAACTGGAACGTGTCCAGATGAGGGCAACCAAAATGGTCAAAGGCCTGGAAACGATGCCTTATGAGGAACGGCTAAGGGAGCTGGGCATGTTTAGCCTGGAGAAGAGGAGGTTAAGGGGTGATATGATAGCCATGTTCAAATATATAAAAGGATGTCACATAGAGGAGGGAGAAAGGTTGTTTTCTGCTGCTCCAGAGAAGCGGACACGGAGCAATGGATCCAAACTACAAGAAAGAAGATTCCACCTAAACATTAGGAAGAACTTCCTGACAGTAAGAGCTGTTCAACAGTGGAATTTGCTGCCAAGGAGTGTGGTGGAGTCTCCTTCTTTGGAGGTCTTTAAGCAGAGGCTTGACAACCATATGTCAGGAGTGCTCTGATGGTGTTTCCTGCTTGGCAGGGGGTTGGACTCGATGGCCCTTGTGGTCTCTTCCAACTCTATGATTCTATGATTCTATGATTCTAAGTCAGTGTATGCCAAGAAGATCTGTACTGGTATATACGCAGTTGGGCATACACATCGCTATGTATGATTTCCAACACAGAAATTACTAGTGTGGTTGAACTAACAGCGAGTTGGATTAAAGTATTCCCCTTTCTCAGCTGGGATTTTGGTAAAGAGACAATGTTTATTTTTTTCAGTAGAAAATTGATTGCAACTAAGAGGATACTTGGCTTGAAAGTGGGGAATTATCATATCATATGATTAAATGAAAGCTTACCTTGTTATAAGGTAACTAGACATATCCCAATAGAATTGAGACAATGTTTGATTAAGCCAGATTTTCCTACTTTACATTCAAGGAACAAATTAAAGAATAATTGAGATCCTTTTCAGATCTTTTAGAAGCTGAATATATAAAGCTCCAGCTCCAGGTGGCAAAGCAATTAGCTGATGAATAAAATCAACCGCTCTGTCATTCATCAGATGTTTAAATTCTGCAGACCAGATAAATTAATGTGTTCCTTAAGCCAAACAAACTGTAATGCTCTCTGTGTTAACACTGAACTCCTCTGAGAAAGAGAGTAGGAAACTACAAAAAAATTGAATATTGAGTTACTTGTTTGATTATTCCTTAAAATACATTTTTATCCTAATAAAAGACAGTTATTTCTTTTAATTTAAACATAAGTCAGTCAATTGATAATTTAAAATCAATACTGAGGAGCCTGTTAACTGCCAAGAGATTATATAGGAATCAGGAGAAATTCCAGGGATAAAGACAGATCTCTGCTACGTGAAATGAGCATGATTCAACCATGTTAAGCACTTTTCAGCACCATATATTCAGAAGGAGATATTTAAGCACACACAAAACTGATGGAACTTCAGGTGACGTACTTTGCCTGAACCGGGAACCAGGCAAAGGGCCTTTTTGATAGTGGCACCCACCCTGTGGAATGCCCTCCCATCAGATGTCAAACAGATGGACAACTATACAACTTTCTGAAGACATCCGAGGGCAGCCCTGTATTGGGAAGGTTTTATTGTTTTGCTGTGTTTTTATGATGTTGGAAGTCACCCAGAGTGGCTGGGGCAACCCAGTCAGATGGGTGCAGTGTAAGTAATAAATTATCATCACCATCACCACCATCATCTTACCACATGGCATTTTTGGGGTGCACACTTAGAGGCATGACTTCAGATGAAGGGCAGTATCCAGATTTAATAAATATATACACTAAAAAGCAATAGCAGCAAACCAATATCACACTAACACCCCTGGTAAATACACATTTATAGGATTTTGCTGTTAAGTGCAATACATTCAAGTACCGTATTTTTCGCTCTATAGGACGCACCAGACCACAAGACGCACCTAGTTTTTGAAGGAGGAAAACAAGAAAAAATATATTCTGAATCTCAGAAGCCAGAACAGCAAGAGGGATTGCTGCTCTGTGAAAGCAGCAATTCCTCTTGCTGTTCTGGCTTCTCTGATAGCTGCACAGCCTGCATCCACTCCATAAGACGCACACACATTTCCCCTTACTTTTTAGGAGGGGAAAAGTGAGTCTTATAGAGCAAAAAATACGGTATATACACAGATAGAAAGTTTAGAGTTATGCTGTAGCTAGTAGTACCATAGGACCACCCCACTTGAACCACTGTTTCAATGGGTTCAACTTGATATTGTTATGAGTTTCTGGGTGCCAGACTCTGAACCCCTGGAATCATCAGATGTTAAAAAATATAAGCCAGTCCAGCTTCCTCATGAGGAAATTGGATGGGGTGTTGGGCCATTAGTGAGGGAGCTCTATTCCAGATGGCAAATGGGAGGGGCCCGTTCCTCAACTCAGAGCGAGTTAGAAGAAAAAGCTTTTGAAATTGAATTTGGGGTGGGGTGTGACCTGGAGGAAAAGGGTTGCAATCTGGAGTGAGACTCAGGGCGTGATGGTTGATTTCTGTTTGAATCAAAGGCTGCATCTATGGAAGAAAAAATTCTCTCTTGGGGTGTCAATGTTGTGAACCCCTCCATCATAGGGTCTGGTTGTATTAATATGTAAATAAACCATTTATCATAAAGACACTACAGTCTCCACTGTTTCCAAAAGGGAACAGGAACCCAGGGAATCTCACCTTGCTTGGAGGTTGGAGTGGTATGCAGCAATGTTTACTGTATTTTGTCTTCTTTTTGAGAAACCACAATGTTCCTAAAAGAGCTTTTGACCTTCTGTGGGGATAGAGGATACTTAATACAGGAGCAAAACTAGGCTTTATTTCACCCAGGTCAAAGACCCAGTTCTGCACCCCCACATGCACATTTGTGTACACACACACAGAAACTGGAGGCCTCAATGGCATCCCTCTGGAGGCTTCACCTGGGGCAAAAAACCCGCTTAGCCCCTCAGTAGCTACGGCTCTGCTTAATGTGTGTTCAGTACAAAGGGAGGTTGAAAGAGATTTTAAGCTGTTTGGCTTTCAAAAAGCACCAAAGACCTAGCTTTAAAATACTGATTATGGTGCCACCAAAATTAAGCGCTGTGCAATCCTGTGCACGTCTGCTCAGAGATTAGTCTGAATTCAATTACACTCCATTCTCCTGGGTAAGTGTCTATAGGATTGCTGCCTAAGAACATGCATGTAGATACAGAGTACTTGGTTGTTTATTCAAGGACTAAGAGGGGTTCTAACTCTGTGTTGAATTATATCCTAGTAGGTCGATTATATAAATGCTGTGCTTTAGTCAATCAATGTCTTGATACAACTAGCCAATTGAAATATCACAGTACTACAGATGATATTTCTAAATCTAAATGACGACGTGATTAACCACCAGATCTTTCATGGTGTTAAAAATATATATCTAAATAATGCATCACCTGTCTGAAGCAGCTGATAATATCAGCTTGGTACAGAGCAGAAAAAGAAAAGAAATGCCATTGAAGTGAATAGACTGAAGTTTTTTTAAAAAAATCACATTGACCTGTATGATTAATCCTGCAGGAATTGGTCAGTTAATGCTTTTAGCTCTTTTGAGTTCATTCATCGCTTTGGTGGGGAGCTCTATCCGAAACAACTAATGAAGGTTAAATGAAAGGATAGCTGCAGATAAAGTTTAGATACTGGGCCCCGAGAAGAATCTTGTGTGTCAAAGACAATTGGAGAGAACTTCTGATTTGGGACACGATACACTGTTCCTTCTCTGCCTCTATTCATTTCCCCCGTGCTTCTGTGGGAACGGTTCTGAGAGCCCCCTTTGGAGTTGCAACCAGAGTTGGATGAAAAAGGCTAATTATTTTTTTATGTGTGTGCAGGCATTCTTTCTTTTTAAGAAAGAAATTCCTTTTAAAGCCCCCCCCCCCCCCCCAATAATAAATCTGAGACTAAAATGCACTTCATGGCCCTAAGCAATGGGCATGCTTCACCTGTCTCGTATAATATGCGCCTTATTTTGCTTGATACCAGATCATTTGTGGTGGCAATGGGATTAACACAATTTGACCTTCATGGCTCTGGAGGAATCATTGTGATGTCTCGGGTCAATAATTATGTGAACTTGGGAGGATTTGCCTGATGCACCATAACGCCTCTTTCCAGGCCATTCAGTTGCTTCATCGTTCTGCTTGCTAACTATTTGAACCTATAAACTATGTGCCCATTATGCCCTAGTCCACAGATTCTGAAACTTTGTCATGACGAATTAGCCTCCTTGACTTGAGGAAGCAATTGTCTGAGCCTCCAGATGTGAGTCTAAGACAAAAGGACAGATAGATTGTCCAGAAAGGGTTGTGCACATCCCCTTTCTCCACCCCCCCCCCCAAAAAAGGAAAGAACAAGCACCTGAGGCATAACATCCAAGTGGAGCTTCGTGTGTTAGTAAAAACCTACCAGCAACTTTGACAATTTGATGCCCTTCAGTGCATCCCAAAATTTGTGAGCTAAATCAGGCAACCTCACCTTGCATAATGGTGCACAAAAAATGTTAAGGTCCCTCTTGTAAAAGGGGTTTTCTGATGACCTAAAGGGGCCCCTGACCATTAAGTCCAGTCGCAGACGACTCTGGGGTTGCGATGCTCATCTCGCTGTACTGGCCGAGGGAGCTGGCATTTGTCCGCAGACAGCTTCTGGGTCATGTGGCCAGCATGACTAAGCCACTTCTGGCGAATCAGAGCAGTGCACAGAAACGCCATTTACCTTCCTACTACAGTGGTACCTATTTATCTAGTTGCACCTTTTGGTGTGCTTTCGAACTGCTAGGTGGGCAGGAGCAGGGACCGAGCAACGGGAGCTCACCCCGTCATGGGGATTCGAACCACCGACCTTCTGATCGGCAAGCCCTAGGCTCAGTGGTTTAGACCAAATCCCCACCCACATCAAAAAAAATATTTCCAGGTGGTCTAGTGCAGCCTGAGTGGGCATCACAATGCTGAAATGCTCTCAAGCCCTTCTTCCATATCTTCCATTTTTTCTTGCTGGGCTGAGGTGTTGCTGAGGATCAGGTCTAATTTAAACTATGGGAATAAGTGATTGGTTTGGTGACTGATTCTCTCCCCACATTTATTAATCCTGACTTATTTTTTTCCCTAACTGCTTGTCTTTCAGATCCTTACATTTATTTTTGTTGTAAAATGAAGACTGCTCTCATTTCTGCTTTTTGATAAGGCTTAAGCAAACAGAGGCCAGAGACTTATTCCACAAGCTCTTTCTTCCAGTCTCCTTACACTGAACCTGTTAGCGTTATTCCTAATGAGCTGTCAGTCTACTGGCATTTTCTAAGAACTCTGCTCTCTGTGGGATTCTGATATTGTATACTATTGAAAACAACAACAACACACCCAGGAAACTATTGGCCTACATGTTTGTTTGCTTAAATATATAGTATGTCCTATGTCAGAATGGCTATGTACATCTATAATGTGTTTTTTAAAGCAAAGAATATGAAAGGCACAAATGAACATATGCAACAAAACTTCCACACTATTGTTAATGAAATTTTAAAATAAATTTCAGATAGAAGAAGTAGGGTGATATCTCTGCTGGATGGGAAACAGGGAACAATATTTTGAATATTTTAAACTAATCCATTTTTTTCAGTTCTGTGTAAAGATGTACAGTGGTACCTTGGTTTACAAACTTAATCCATTCTGGAAGTCCGTTCTTAAACCAAAGTGTTCTTAAACCAAGGCGTGCTTTCCCATAGCAGCAGGGGACTCTATTAACAAATGTAACACACTCAACAGGAAGCGGAACATGTTCTGCTTCCAAGGCAAAGTTCAGAAACCAAAACAGCTACTTCTGGGATTGCAGCATTCTCAATAATAATAATAATAATAAATTTATTATTTATACCCCACCCATCTGGGTGGGTTTCCCCAGCCACTCTGGAGGGCTTCCAACAAAATATTAAAATACAGTAGTCTGTCAAACATTAAAAGCTCCCTAAACAGGGCTGCCTTCAGATGTCTTCTAAAAGTCTGGTAGTTGTTGTTCTCTTTGACATCTGGTGGGAGGGCATTCCACAGGGTGGGTGCCACTACCGAGAGGGCCCAAGAATCCAAGTTGTTCATACACTAAGCTGTTCTTAAACCAAAGTACCACTGTATGGTGTTTAGTATCTTCTAGAGCATCTTTTCTCAAACTTGGGATGTTCTTGAGCTACAACTCCCATCACATCTGACCACTGGCCAGGTTAGCCATGCTGGCTAGGAATGATGGGAGTTGTAGTCCAACATCTGGGAACCCAAGGGAATGTTGAGTAAGAACTTTCTCTAGAACAGTCTATCATTAGAAGAGATTTGGAATTAGCTGCAGGGACCAAAAACTCTGTTTCACTATTCCCAATCCTTGCAAATGAGTGAGTGTAGGGGAAGTTAAAAAAGACGAAGAAGAACATTGAGGGACCTTCATTTTGGAGTTGATGTCTACTGACTCATTCCCCCTTCATTCAAAATCTGGCGGAGTCAGTTTTCCAGGGTCTCAGCTTTGCATAAGCCTCAGGCCAAGATGTCATCCTCCATGCTCTGTAATGGAGTCCTTGCTTCTGTTATGAGGTGAAATACCATGGTCCTTGTTATAATAATAATAATAATAATTTATTATTTGTACCCCGCCCATCTGGCTGGGTTTCCCTAGCCACTCTGGGCGGCTTCCAACAAAGATGAAAAATACACTAAAATATCACATATTAAAAGCTTCCCTAAACAGGGCTGCCTTTAGATGTCTTCTAAAAGTTTGGTAGTTATTTTTCTCTTTGACATCTGGTGGTAGGGTGTTCCACAGGGCGGGCACCACTACCGAGAAGGCCCTCTGCCTGGTTCCCTGTAACTTGGCCTCTCGCAGCGAGGGAACCGCCAGAAGGCCCTCGGCGCTGGATCTCAGTGTCCGGGCAGAACAATGGAGATGGAGACGCTCCTTCAGGTATACTGGGCCGAGGCTGTTTAGGGCTTTAAAGGTCAGCACCAACACTTTGAATTGTGCTTGGAAACATACTGGGAGCCAGTGTAGGTCTTTCAAGACCAGTGTTATATGGTCTCGGCAGCCGCTCCCAGTCACCAGTCTGGCTGCCGCATTCTGGATTAGTTGTAGTTTCCGGGTCACCTTCAAAGGTAGCCCCACGTAGAGAGCATTGCAGTAGCCCAAGCGGGAGATAACCAGAGCATGCACCACTCTAGCGAGACAGTCCACGGGCAGATAGGGTCTCAGCCTGTGTACCAGATGGAGCTAGTAAACAGCTGCCCTGGACACAGAATTGACCTGTGCCTCCATGGATAGCTGTGAGTCCAGAATGACTCCCAGGCTGCGCACCTGGTTCTTCAGGGGCACAGGTACCCCATTCAGGACCAGGGAGTCCTCCACACCCACCCACCTCCTGTCCCCCAACAACAGTACTTCTGTCTTGTCAGGATTCAACCTCAATCTGTTATATTATAGTTGGAATTATGCAGTCTCTTCTACATCCAATACACTGTTCCCTGGCAGCCACCACAGTTGGTGGGCATTAGTACAGGGCCAACTTCTGGCACCCCAGGATGGAACATGGGGCTGGGAGGGGCTTTGCATGCAGAAGATCTCAGGTCTGCATCCGAAAGAGCAGGAAATGTCCCACTTGTAGCTCTCGAGAGCTGCTGTCAGTCAGTGAGCAAAATGTGCCAATGGTCTGAGACACTATAGTGACACAGTTTAAGGCAACTTGCCATGTTCCTATGTGAGCACATGAAATCAGGGATAGACAGATTGGTCAATTTTGGTTCTCTGGGCTTCTCACTTCCCCCAGACTTATTTTCGGTTCTCCATATTTCTGCAGCAATTTGTGATTTTAAAAACCCTTGTGACAATCCATCAACATTTTAGTGCAAATTTCTCCCAGTCGATACATTTCTGTATGCAGATTAGACTGATTCTTATAGATTTTGTTGGCATTTAATGTTAGTTATTGTTATTCATTTGTTACCAGAAGATCTCCAAGTGACTCACAACATATTTAAAAATATAAACATTTTATATTTAAAACATGTTATATTTAAAATAGGTTTCTATTTAAAAATCTAAACATAAATACATTATACATTGAATACATTAATACATTATACTCTTGAAAATAAGCATGCAAGACATCTACAATTCATTCATATATGTTATTTTCACTAATATATGATCATTCTTATGCACACTTTCCCTCAATATGGTGTACATAATCTTGTAAACACTGTTTGATTGGAGACCTGCATTTCAAAATTTGGTTAAGTGTGGATTCCAAAGTATGGCTGCATTTTGGTTTGCAAATTGCTTTGGGGTTTGTAAATTTTGTAGGTTCAACTTTAAGCATGAATTGAATCAAATCTCTCTTCCATCCCTGTAATTTGGAAGCAGTCTGTGTCACATTTTCTGGAACATCAGTTCACTCTAAACTTCCAGAATACCCCCCAAAAGGAACATTTAATCTCCTGCTTTTTGCATTTCTCATAAATTTTCCCTCATGTGATGTTAAAGCTTGTTGTTATGCCAAAAGCCCCCAAAGTAGCATGCAAAATGTAAAATACAAAATCAAACAATAAAATATCAATTATAAATCAATTAAATAAAAACTGTGTTCTTGGTATGTGTGTTTTAATCCAAAATGACCCTACCTGTTGTAAAAGTTTGATTTGAAGAATGTAAATCAAAGTTTGGCTGAAAAGGTATCTTGGGATATTTCTGAGTAAAGTTTATTATTATTTCATTTTATAATATATATAAAACAGAGAGACCAATTATGACAACAGACAAAAATTAAAAAGTGAGAAACAAAGCTATAAAATAGACTTGTGGAATGAGCAGTTTTACATGAGTTAAAATAACACAGTCCATGTAAAGGTGATCAACTCTATCAGATCATCAAGGATCGTTCCAAATTTGCCAGATTTGTGATGAGGTTGTCTTCAAAATAATGGTTGCACTGTAAATGTCACAAAGGAATGCCAAATCATATACAAGGCATCTTGTTTTAAACATTGAATTCACTGTATCTTATATTGTCTCTTGGAGATCCAAGAGACAGAACAATGATATTAAGGCTTCACTTCTATGCACACTTAGTTGGAATACTTAAAGGCAGTGATATTTAAGTGCCGAGCTTTCCTGTACAGGATTATGCTGTAAATAACCTTTGGTAAGATGCTCATATTTATATTTTCCCACTTAGACCTATGAAACTTATGAAGAGTTTTCTGTATGCAAAATGCTTTGCACTTTCTCTTTGTCCTCACAACAACCCTAACCAGGCAGAATATGATCACTTTCATTTTGCAGATGGAGAACAGAGGTAGAGGGTTCTGGACTTGTCCAGAGCCCTGCACTGAAACTGCAGATAAACAAGAGTTGAATCTAAACAATAAATAAATTGCATTTATCCCATTTAAGCATGTCACTACAACGGCTGAAACCAGCTGCTATTCAGGAGCCAAAAGTCTATGTGAACAAAAAATGCCTTCAGTAGCTGTCTCAATGACAGCACCGTAGGGGACAAGCACAAACACAGTTCCCCAGAGAGGGAATTCCAAAGTCAGGGCGCCAATGTGGACAAAGCTCTGCTTGCACAACTTTTCTCCTCTGTTTCCTTGAATACCTTTTTATGTTGACAGGCCTGTGCAACTATTTGCATTTTTTAATCAGCCAGTCATTTTAACCACTTCGCCCTCTTTTTATTGCGTGTTATACTTTATTGTATATATTGTTGTGCAGTACAGAGCTATTGTATCAATCAGTAGTATATTGGTAGTATATACATTTATAATATATATACACAGTGGTTCCTCAGGTTACATACACTTCAGGTTACATATGCTTCAGGTTACAGACTCCGCTAACCCAGAAATAGTGCTTCAGGTTAAGAACTTTGCTTCAGGATGAGAACAGAAATCATGCTCCGGCGGCACAGCAGCAGCAGGAGGCCCCATTAGCTAAAGTGGTGCTTCAGGTTAAGAACAGTTTCAGGTTAAGTACGGACCTCCGGAACAAATTAAGTACTTAACCTGAGGTACCACTGATGTATATGTATATGTATATGTATATGTATATGTATATGTATATGTATAGCGTAATGCTGGTGGTCAACAAAACAGGTTTAAAGATTTTCTCAAGGCAAATCTAAAAAAATGTAGTATAAACACTGACAACTGGGAAACACTGGCTTGCGAGTGCTCCAGTTGGAGAACAGCCTTGACCAAAGGTGTCATGGGCCGAACTCAGGATGCAAGGGAGAAACGTGCTAAGAGGAAGGCACGCCTGGCAAATCCACACAGAGCTCAACTCCCACCTGCAAACCAATGTCCCCACGGTGGAAGGATGTGTGGGTCCAGAATTGGCCTCCACAGTCACTTACAGACTCATTGCTAAAACCGTGTTTATGGAAGACGATCTTACTTGGCTATGAGTGATTGCCAAAGATATAAATACTTTGGCAATCGAGGAATACTCGAGAAGAACACAAATCCCACAGTAGAGCACAATATTTGTACACCATTAGTGGATGGCATGTGCTGCTGACCTGACCTCCTAGCAGCTAAGATGCCGTTGCTTACTGGAAAGGAGAGGGAGAAGGAAGCAACAGCAGGGAAGTTGGCTTGGTACAAGCACACCTGTGTAGCCAAATCCAGAACACCTTCTGGTGCATTTGCATCATGCCCAGCTTCCCTTCCACCTCCCTCCTTCCCAGGAAGCAGCATCAACTCAGCTGCCTGAGATCAGGTGAGCACTGCTGCTCCCTCCACCGTCCTATCTGCTACTAGAAGGGTCAATTCTAGGCAACCGCCAAGAAAGACATTTCCAGGACTGAGAACGATCTGTGCTCAAGACCCTGGAGAGGTGCTGCTCTCCATCTACTGAGCTAGGTGGACCAGGGATTTGCTTTAGCATAAGGCTGCTCCTTGCATTATAGCCATACATTGCAAACGGTCCTTGTATTGCAATGTCGAAAGCATCACTCAGAATCCTCTTCCCCACATCCGAGCTGGAACCACCTCCGCCAATTCGCCACTGTTTTAATCTTCTCCACATACCTCTTAAGCTGACAGCTCTCCAGATTTTAAATCTGTGTTGTTGTTTTTTTTAATGCCTCTATCGATGTAATAGCAGTTTTGCATTTATTAATTGCCAGGTGTTTGCTGATTGCTAATTTAGAAGTTCTGTTGTGACACATACACGGTGTCAAACAAGGCCTATACCTTTACTGCTGCTGTTGCTTCTTTCTTTTTTGTCAAAAACACGCTTCATGAAGAGGAAGACCTGAACCACCACCTTGGGCAGTCTTCACTCTAGAGCAGACAGTCCGTATTGCTTCCCTGCCCTCCACCTATTCAAGCCGCTTACCTTTTTCTTTTTCCACCCTGCTCCTCCTGTCTGCTGCTTCTTCACAGAAACCACACGGGAGCACTGTGAGCTCGCCTTTGAGAAAGGCATCTCTGTCTGCCCCCCTCCCCATCCATGACTGAACTTATCTGTCAAAGGGTGTCTCAGCCTGAGATAAAAGGACAAAAAGTGATGACAAGTAGAATATTTCACAGAATATCCATCTTTCACCTGGCAAATGCCTCTTTTGTGAGAAATCGGATAGCTGGTAAAGGCTAGTCAGAATATCCACTTATATTGAATGAAATAATGAATAAAGCTGACATTTTCTGCTGCGACATTCCATGATTGGATAATACAAAAGGGTTTTTTTTTAACGATGGGGGGAGAGGAGAAGAAGAGAAGATTCTGTGATTGTGAGGATCCCATTAGTCCTCATCAATTCAAAAATAGAAGCTGTTGCTTCGGTTTGTTTTCTTTTTAAAATCACCTTGGAGGAGCATTTGAAGGCATGGTGGGACAGCATACAGTTGTAAATATTCCAAGCTAAGTACAGGAGTGACATTGGGAGTAATTCAAAAGCACCACAGCTGTTACCAGTGCTGCCACTTAGAATTAAGGACTAGTCTGTAGAAAGAGCAAGATCAAGTGGCTTTTGAGATTCCCTGTGTTTGTGTGTGTTGGATGCAATACACACATCTATCTATATCTATCTATCTATCATCTATCTATCTATCTATCTATCATCTATCTATGTATCTATCTATCTATCTATCTATCTATCTATCTATCTATCTATCTATCATCTATCTATCTATGTATCTATCCATCTATCTATCTATCATCTATCTATGTATCTATCTATGTATCTATCTATCTATCTATCTATCATCTATCTATCTATCTATCTATCTATCTATCATCTATCTATCATCTATCTATCTATCATCTATCTATCATCTATCTATCTATCTATCTATCTATATCTATCTATCTATCTATCATCTATCTATCTATCTATCATCTATCTATCATCTATCTATCTATCATCTATCTATCATCTATCTCTCTCTATCTATCTATCTATCTATCTATCTATCTATCTATCTATCTATCATCTATCTACCGTATATCTATCTATCATCATCTATCTATCATCTATCTATCATCTATCTATCATCTATATCTATCTATCACCTATCTATCTATCACCTATCTATCTATCTATCTATCTATCTATCTATCTATCTATCTATCTATCTCTATCATCTATCTATCTATCATCTATCTATCTATCTGTCTATCATCTACCTACATACCTATGTACCTACCTACCTACCTACCTCTGCATATAGAAAGCTAGCTACTTCCCAACATAGAACAATAAGCACTGGCCCTTCGTCCTTAGTTTGTCCTTTCATGCTTGGATATTTTTGCCAGCTGCTCCTTGAGTATGGATATTTTTGTGGCAGGCAATTTGAGGTTCAAACAAAATTTATTTCTAAATAGTATGTTCCTTCTTCTCTTTGGTACTTGTTCATTTAATATAGTTTAGATTCTCACGACCAATTTGCAAAGGGGAAAATCTCCCACACCAAGAAGAGCATTAGGAGGGTTTAAGAAGGCGGAGGCTCAAGGCACATTGTACTTGATAATGTTTAATATTGATAATGTTCTGGTGATATTGCTATTCACCAGAACCAATCCAGAAGACACCTCCCCTTCAAATAAGATGATGCTGAACCCAATGACGAATCAACCAACCTCTTCACTAATCTTAAAGGTACCCCTGCCCGTACGGGCCAGTCTTGACAGACTCTAGGGTTGTGCGCTCATCTCACTCTATAGGCCGGGAGCCAGCGCTGTCCGAAGACACTTCCGGGTCACATGGCCAGCGTGACAAGCTGCATCTGGCGAGCCAGCGCAGCACACGGAACGCCGTTTACTTTCCCGCTGGTAAGCGGTCCCTATTTATCTACTTGCACCCGGGGGTGCCTTCGAACTGCTAGGTTGGCAAGCGCTGGGACCGAGCTACGGGAGCGCACCCCGCCGCGGGGATTCGAACTGCCGACCATGCGATCGGCAAGTCCTAATCTTAGGGTGCTTCAAATTGCAGGCTACAGCCCTGTGTGATTTTACCCTGGAGTAAATGCCTCTGAACTCAGTGGAACTTACTTCCATGTAAACATGCATAAGGACATGCTGCTTGGCTAGCAAGTTACATTATATTTTTCTCATCTGAGATGACCCAGCTGTTCTTTATTTCACCATCAGAAAAATGGGCCCAAGAGAACGTATTTAGGTTGAGGCAGAGAGGAGCAGGCTTGATTCTCAGTGAATGGGATCATGGGGAGAACGGAGAAGATTTCATTTCCAGCCCAAAGTTGCAGTACAAGGGAATGGCTGCCATGAACTTCTTTGTTGGATGGTGGGGAGTCAGGGCTAAACTTGGAAACATTATCACAATGAAGATAAAACATGCCTCCACATAATAATAATAATAATAATAATAATAATAATAATTTATTATTTATACCCCGCCCATCTGGCTGGGCCTCCCCAGCCACTCAGGGCGGCTTCCATAGAAACCAAAAATACAGTAAAATATCACACGTTAAAAACTTCCCTGAACAGGGCTGCCTTCAGATGTCTTCTGAATGTCAGGTAGTTGTTTATCGCTTTGACATCTGATGGGAGGGCGTTCCACAGGGTGGGCACCACTACCGAGAAGGCCCTCTGCCTGGTTCCCTGTAGCTTTGCTTCTCGCAATGAGGGAACCTCCAGAAGGCCCTCGGCGCTGGACCTCAGCGTCCGGGCAGAACAATGGGGGTGGAGACGCTCCTTCAGGTATACTGGACCGAGGCCGTTTAGGGCTTTAAAGGTCAGCACTTAGCCACTGAGCTTCTTTTTCCTCACTGGCAGGATCCTGCAGGAACTTACAATGTGTCACCGTGTGCTAAGAATGCAGTTTACCCCTCACTACCCTCCTATTCTTACCCATCCCAATAATGGGCATTTGGCTAGTTAAAAAATGGAAGAAAAACATCAAGTACTGGGACGCATCCATTTGGCAGAATCTGTTCACAACCTTTGTGTACACTGTTGTGGGTGTTTGGAGTCTATAGACCAATGTCTTATAAAATGGCTTGGGCAAGGGGTTCAGTGGGTAATTTTGAAGCCCATCCTGAAATGGAAGCTGAACGTTGAAAGTTAGTGTTAATTTTGAACTTCAGTAGACCTCAGTAGAACCTAGATGTGACCAGTGTTTTCATGCAGAAACAAGATGACTTTTCATTGGGATTCCTGTTTTGAAGCACTTCTAGACTGTTATTGGCATATGCCCTTTGACCAGTAAGATTTCCCCTTCATAAAACACAGCAGAAAAAGCCCATGAATTGTGTTAAATGGCAACAGTTGAATATTGTGCTCTTGCACAATATATCCACCCAAATCAAACATTGGATTGTGGGGTGGGGAGGCTCTGGACTTTTTCCACAAAGAAAAGTGATGGGAAAATACTAGGTAGTTTTAGACTGGACTTCATGGTCTTGGAGGAAGGGTTCCTTTAGATCATAGAATCATAGAATCATAGAGTTGGAAGAGACCACAAGGGCCATCGAGTCCAACCCCCTGCCAAGCAGGAAACACCATCAGAGCACTCCTGACATATGGTTGTCAAGCCTCTGCTTAAAGACCTCCAAAGAAGGAGACTCCACCACACTCCTTGGCAGCAAATTCCACTGTCAAACAGCTCTTACTGTCAGGAAGTTCTTCCTAATGTTTAGGTGGAATCTTCTTTCTTGTAGTTTGGATCCATTGCTCCGTGTCCGCTTCTCTGGAGCAGCAGAAAACAACCTTTCTCCCTCCTCTATGTGACATCCTTTTACTGTATATATTTGAACATGGCTATCATATCACCCTTAACCTCCTCTTCTCCAGGCTAAACATGCCCAGCTCCCTTAGCCGTTCCTCATAAGGCATCGTTTCCAGGCCTTTGACCATTTTGGTTGCCCTCCTCTGGACACGTTCCAGTTTGTCAGTGTCCTTCTTGAACTGTGGTGCCCAGAACTGGACACAGTACTCCAGGTGAGGTCTGACCAGAGCAGAATACAGTGGCACTATTACTTCCCTTGATCTAGATGCTATACTCCTATTGATGCAGCCCAGAATTGCATTGGCTTTTTTAGCTGCCGCGTCACACTGTTGGCTCATGTCAAGTTTGTTAAGATGGCACACTTCAAAAGCCATCTCAGCTGCGTTGGGGCTCCTCCTGTTCATTCAGCCAAGTGGGGCCTGGATGTTTGCCTCCAAGTGCAGACCTGATGGCACAACTTATGTGGGCATTTATATAAAACTGGGAAGGAGCCCAGGAGGAATGGCGGTATATTAGGCCAGTGAGAAGAGATCTAGAGTATTAGCTGAGATTTATGATTATCCAAGGAGATTGTGATATATGTTTATTTGTGGGTGGGGGAGCGGGTGTAATTGTGGAACAGAATAACAGACAACTTGTGGCATCCTCACATTTATGGAAAGGATTGAGCAACAACCGGGTGTAATTAAATAAAATTGCTATGAATTACCATACCTTGGCAACAACATGCATTCTTTAGAAGAATATTTGAATAATAATTCACTGAGCATATCTGGCACCCAATTCTAACCCTATTAGCAAAAATGCCCTTGTAACAGATTACACTGGGAGTGCTATTCAGAAGAGAATATTGAATCCAGCCTGGGGTTGACCCAAGGAACTAGTCTGTTTCCCCATGAATTGTAGCTTTTGAATTGTGTTGCTACATGTAGGACTATAAAATCAAAAGTAGTTTAGCGTTGTCCACACCGAAAGAGAGATTTTAAGGAAGGCAATATAGACAAAATAGTAGGAAAAGCTGCCTCTGTGGCATAATATGACTCTTTTGAAAGACATTTTATTCCTCCCATCCTCATTTATTAAGATGTTGAGTTATTGACTTACCCCCCCCCCATGGCACAGCCATTTCTCTCAGGGTGCTGTAGCTCTGAGGGGTCCTTTCCTACACAGCTGTGACCAGTGGCGTAGCGTGGGTTGTCAGCACCTGGGGCAAGGCAAGTAATTTGCGCCCCCTAACCCGTGGATTTGCGCCCCCTAACCCTAACCCCCAGATGTTGCGGCCGGTGCAGCCGGCCCCCCCTGCACCCCCCACGCTACGCCACTGGCTGTGACATGTTTGTTTAAGACTAGAGAAAAAAAGTTGCCAGCCTTTTTTTAGAACAGAGCTTTCCAAACTGTGCATTGCGACATGTTAGTGTGTCGGCTGCAGTGTGTAGGTGTGTTGCACGTATGCTCCCCACGCTCCTTCCGGGGCTGGAAAGGGGTTAGTTTAACCTGTAGTTTGCTAGCAAAACTGAATTACTGTGTCACAAAATGATGTAAAACTGAATTATTGTGTCACAAAATGATGCATGTCTAAAAAGTGTGTCACTAACGTGAAAAATCTGGAAAGCTCTGTTTTAGAACCAAGAAGACTGCTGAGCAGGTAAGATTGTGATTTCATCTGTGTGTGTACTGCAAGGCTAATCACACTTTATTCAGTTATAGGCCCTGCTGTGTTCAAGTTGGATTTGCTCCTAGTCTGTCATCGTATGCACATGTCCTTTGAATTAGAACCATTGAATTAGACCTCTCTCTGAGAAGCATGCTGCGAATCTGTTTAGTTTCTGCCTTATCTTGATTTCTCCTCTTCCTGCTTTTAGTACAGTTCTAAAAATATTACTGCGTATTATTTAAAACAGTTCTGCAAACTGATTTGCAGACTATAATTGTTATAAAAATAACATGGAAGTTTCTTCTAAGAATTAAAAAAGAGGCCAGGGTTCAACTAAGTTGTGGCATGCACTAAATGAACTCTGCTCCTGGAGCTTCTCCCATTTCATCCTCCCCATTCCTCTTCCTGCATCACCTAAATCTGCTCTGGGAGATTAAGGAAACCCCAGAAGAGGGTTTAGTGGGAACATGGTGGGTGCACATGGGGTTAGATGCAAGGGTGGGAGAGTCCTGTTGCACAAGTGAACCTCATTCCCCAAACACATACAGTGGTACCTCGGGTTACATACGCTTCAGGTTACATACGCTTCAGGTTACAGACTCCGCTAACCCAGAAATTGTACCTCGGGTTAAGAACTTTGCTTCAGGATGAGAACAGAAATCGTGATCCGGCGGTGCGGCAGCAGCAGGAGGCCCCATTAGCTAAAGTGGTGCTTCAGGTTAAGAACAGTTTCAGGTTAAGAACGGACCTCCAGAATGAATTAAGTACTTAACCCGAGGTACCACTGTACTCCACTTAGTGCAACAATGCACACCACCCATTATACTGATAGCAAGCAGATCTATTTGCAGAACTGGGTGTGCTATTTTTGACCTCGTACCAGGCCGCATGCACCAACTCACATGAATATTAGTTTCACAATTTTTACAAAGTATTTTCTACAAATATTCTACTGTTCATATGACAACTTACTGGCTTTTGATCTAACCTGACTGCCCAGGGTCCAAGGGATGGTTGAGAGCTTTCACTCCATAACTATCCTGAGCAAGAAGCAGTGGTGACCATCATCATGGAGGATAAAGGTTATCAGTGGCTACTGACCACGATGGCTGTGTTGTACCTCCACTGCTGGAGGCCGTATGGTTCTGAAAACCAGTTGCTGGAAACCATAGGACCAGAAAGCGCTCTTGCTTGCAGGCATCTCAGAGGCTCCTGGTTGGGCACTGTGAGAACAGGATGCTCTACTAAATGGGCCACTGGCCTGATGCAACAGATTCTTCTTATGTTCTTATTACCATCAACTTTCTACTATCACCCATTTCATCTCTTGCAGTGCAGAAGAGAACATTTGGGAGCGACCATGTCATACTGTGCTGGTCCCAGGCGGCGGGGGGGCGGGTGTTACCGCGTGGCGTGGTCTGAGTCAGGTCCTGGGTCGAGGGTCTGGAGGCTGTCTGTCAAGGGCGAAGCGGGGTCCAAGGCAAGGAGCCGGGCGTGGTCAGGAACTCCGGAAGAGCAGGTCAGGGTGCTGGCAGAAGCAGGTTTCCAATGACGTTGCTCCCGCAACCTGGGACTGGGCTAACTGGCCTTTATCTCCTCTGGGGCCTAGGGCGGTCCCGGCCCACAGGTGACTCGCCCCTCCTGGCCTTAAGATGAGCACTCCTCCTGCAGGAACTTAGTTCCCTCCGCCTCTCTGCCCTGAGCCTCTGCAGCTCAGGAGAGGCTGGAGGGTTACTGGACCCAGGGGCAACCTCACCTTCCCCTGACAGGGCTGGGAGAGGAGCACCTGCAGGCAACAGGTCCTCAATCACCTCCGGAGCCAGAGTGGATTCATCTGGTGTCTGCTCCTGAGGAACTGGCACAAGTGCGGGCCCTTCAGATTCAAGCCCCTGCCCTGGCTCAGCCGGCCCTGGAGGCGGGGACTCCTGTGCAGGCTGGGATTCTTCAGGTTCAGCCTCTGAATCAGATTCCCAGGCCATCACACATACCCTCCAATGCGCCAATACAAAAAGCCGGGGACGTGCTCCTGAGCAAGTCATGTGGCCTGCGTGAGTTCGTAGCCCAGAGAAAAGTGCATTTTCAAGGTGACATTGTGGTGCCCCGAATGGCTGCTGTGCTCTGGCACAAAAAAAGGATGTCTCAGTTTAACCAGGACAGTTGAGGGATATGTCCTTCTCACCCATTCTACCAGGGGTGCCAACTTGAATAAAATATTGTGGGGGCCCAGGTAAGCCCTGCCCTACACAATCAATCATACAATGCAGTGCACACACACCATTTGAATAGGAATGTCCAACAGCTTTGTGGGGGCCCAACCCCCTCAAATATTTTATTGTGGGGGCCGAAGCCCGTAAAGCCCGTAATGCATAGGCTTGCCTCTTATGCATTCTACAGTCTGATCAGTGCTTTGATTTGAGTGCAAGCCAAGCTGACAGGAAACTCACCAGGAGAGTTCAGGAATCTATCAGATTCCACATGTTTGCCTGACAATTTTAATCAGCCCACCACTCTTGCAGAGCGAAACAGCAACTCCCAGTCTAAGCGTCACTGAGAAGTGGCTTGACCATGACAATGGGGTTACAGAGGACACCTGCCCCAACTCCAGCTCTTCAGGCTCCCATTCACTTGAAAATACCTGTGTCCTGCAGAATATGTTGGGCTGCTAATATACTGAGACAGCTCCAAGGTTGTTATGGTCACCATGAAGCCACTGCCACCAGGGCAGGTGAACAGGCAGTGACAGTGAGGAGGAGGAGGTGGAGGGAGAGGGAGAAATGAGGCCAGGATGCTCCTGGGGTTGGCAGTGTGATGTGGTTCTCAGCAGGTGTCCGAGTATGGCAAACCTCTGATGCCAGCTCTGTTCCTTGGAAATGAATCTCTGTTAAAGCACAGATTTTTTTGCATCATTTTTGGGTTGCTTCCATAATTTCCAGGGTTATGCATTAAAATGCACTGCTGAACAAATGGGGTAAAGATGAACATCGTTTTTAACATCATTATACACATCTGAATTATTAATGCTTTCCATGTGCTCAGTATAAATAGTGCAAAAACTATTTTAATGAATATTAGTTTTTAATGCTTTGCATTGCACCCAGAGCTTCATTTAAATGGGTTCATTGTTAGTGTTATAATCTTAATTGTATTGAGCTTCCTACTATAACCAATTGCTTTATTGAATTAGGCTATTAACCAGTGGAGTGTTCAGCAGGAATGTGAAGCCTCTTCTTACTTACCCCTGGAAGTAACCATTTTGTAGTTCCACTCTGTGGTTAGGCAGTTGACCTGTGAACTTTTTTCATTCAGATTTCAATGAACAAAAACGCAGATCTGGGAAAATGCAGATCTTTGCATCTCTCTTTGCTGAAATACAGCACAATGAAATTTTGCATCACAAAACCCACCACTCTTGATTTATTTACTTACTGATTGCATTTCTGACTAATTTTGTAACATGGGTTTCATCTGTCTATTTTGGGAGACAAAGCAGGAGTGCACCTCTGGGAGTGAAGTCAAACTGTTGGACTACTGGGATAGCTCAGGTGGTAGAGAATGAGACTCTTGATCTCAGGGACGTTGATTCGAGCGCCACTTTGGGTGAAAGATTCCTGCCTTGCAGGGGGTTGGACTAGATGGTGCTTGTGGTCCATTCCAACTCTACGGTTCTATGCTTTTATTATTCTACAGTGCCTGCTGCAGAGACCGATATAGGAGAGGCATGTTAGGATATATCCGTTCCACCTTAAAAGGGAGCAGGCTTTGAGTCACAGAGTCTGCGTATTTCCTGTTTTCACAGGATGTTTATGTTGTGTCTTTGCTTTCGTTTCTCTCTCTGCCGGAAGTCTCAAGCAGGCAGTCATGTTTTCTTTGTTCTGATCAACGCTGAATAAACTTGTAAATCATGCTCTCCTGACTGCATCTTTCGCTGTGTGCATATCTGCTGATAGAGCGTGCATCAGTTCTGGAATGTGGCAAGCTATTTCTGGAGCTCATGTCGCTAATTGCTGATACTGCGTGTCTATGGGAGATCAATGGACGTCCGGAGACGATGTGGAGTTATGATGGACTTTGTCTCCCTGGCAGTATCCCAACAAGGCATACACCATGGTGTTTCATCTCTCTGTGGTCCTCAAGGTCAAAGAACCACAGGAGATGTGACTGTGGAGAGGACCACAGAGAGAAGAATCACCATGTTGCATGTCTCTCCCATATCGGTCTCCACAGCAGGCACTGTAGAATGATAAAAGCAGGAGGGTGGGAAAAGCAGGAACAGCTGGTAAGCGGCAAAGAGGGAGATCCCCGGCCACGTCCTGCTTTAAATAAGGCAGGCTACACCCAGGCCCAGTCATGAGGGGGCTTGGTTCCAGCCACTGCGCGCATGGTGGGGCCATGAAGCCCACAACTCCACCTCCTCTGAAGGGTGGAAGTGGCTTTGCATGGCGAGTCCCCCCCCCCAGTGGAAATAATGACACATGACATTAAGGTTAATGGGCTAAATAAGGTCACAACTTTTATTGGTTACAGGTGATGAGCGGTATTGGTTTAGGCATTGGTCCTAACCAACTATATCCGACTTCAGCCCGTCCGCTAGAAGTCTGGGAAGGGTTAATCACCAGTAGGGGGAGTCCTGCTGATGCACATCAACTAGGAACTCCCCCGGGGTCACCGCTAGGGGGTGTAACTTAGGCCCTCACCTCCTTAGGCTTCGGGCAGGGCCATGCCCTGGAATCCTTTACTGAACTACCCCTCAATATAATAATAATAATAATAATAATAATAATAATAATAATAATAATAATAATTTTTTATTTATACCCCGCCCTCCCCAGCCAAGGCCGGGCTCAGAGCGGTTTACAAGCAATAATAAAAACAAGATGAATGATTACAACTTAAAAACAAAAGTAAAATACAACATTAAAATAATGGAACATTAAAATATTAAAATGTAGCCTCATCGCAGGAGGAGAAGGAAAAGAAAAAAGAAAGCCAAAGGCCAGGCAGAACAACTCTGTCTTACAGGCCCTGCGGAAAGAAATCAGATCCTGCAGGGCCCTGGTCTCATGAGGCAGAGCGTTCCACCAGGCCGGAGCCAGAGTTGAAAAGGCCCTGGCTCTGGTTGAAGCCAATCTAACTTCCTTAGGGCCCGGGACCACTAGGGTGTTGTTATTTATGGACCTCGAGGCTCTCCGTGGGGCATACCGGGAGAGGCGGTCCCGTAGGTACGAGGGTCCCAGGCTGTGAAGGGCTTTAAAGGTCAAAAGCAGCACCTTAAATCTGACCCTGTACTCCACAGGGAGCAGGTGATGGTGCTTCCTCCCCTCTTCCATCTACAGAGCAATACCAATGCCTATCTGCCACTCGAGCAAAAGCTCACCCCCCCTGCATTGCAGGGGGTTGAACTAGATGGCACTTGTGGTCCATGCCAACTCTACGGTTCTATGCTTTTATCATTCTACAGTGCCTGCTGTGGAGACCAATATGGGAGAGACAATGCAACATGGTGATTCTTCTCTCTGTGGTCCTCTCCACAGTCACATCTCCTGTGGTCACTGCTGGGACACATGGCCTGACTGTCTCCAGGCATTGTGGTCATCTGCAATTTAAAACCAATTACAATAATAAGAATAGGGTCCACACACACACACAAACACACACACACACACACACCTCATCCCTTTTTAGATGGAAAACTAAAAAGCTCTTTTTGCACTGAGTCCACTTGGGGTTACCTGGTGAGAAAAGAGCTTTTAAGCTCTCCACCTCGCTCGCCAGGTAAAGCCTGCAAGACATGCTGGCTCCAGAAAGCTCTAGGATGCTCTCACATGATCTCACAGGGCAATCCGAGTTCCCGTGAGTTCATGTGAGCATCCCTAGTCCAGAGTCAGTGCATGGGATTCAAATTCTGTCCTTTAAAGCCTGCAAAAGAATTGAAATGTTTTGCTAAAACATAACCTTGATACAAAGTAACTTGTTTTTGGGGGGATGTTTCTAAAAATCTAAAATCCTGCTGATTAGCTGTGCAGCAGGGAAGGATGTTGGGGAGAACCAAATCCATCCCTACGTCTCTGGAACACAGCTGATCAATTGCATTTTACTCGTTGCACAATTGCTGTTGTTGTTTAGTCGTTTAGTTGTGTCCGACTCTTCGTGACCCCATGGACCAGAGCACACCAGGCACTTCTGTCTTCCACTGCCTCCCGCAGTTTAGTTAAACTCATGCTGGTAGCTTCAAGAACACTATCCAACCATCTCATCCATCTTTCCCAACATCAGGGTCTTTTCCAGGGAGTCTTCTCTTCTCATGAGGTGGCCAAAGTATTGGAGCCTCAGCTTCACGATCTGTCCTTCCAGTGAGCACTCAGGGCTGATTTCCTTCAGAATGGATAGGTTTGGTCTTCTTGCAGTCCATGGGACTCTCAAGAGTCTCCTCCAGCACCATAATTCAAAAGCATCAATTCTTCGGCGATCTGCCTTCTTTATGGTCCAGCTCTCGCTTCCATATATCACTACTGGGAAAACCATAGCTTTTACTATATGGACCTTTGTTGGCAAGGTGATGTCTCTACTTTTTAAGATGCTATCTAGGTTTGTCTGACTATTGGATTGATAAGGAAAATCCTGTAAATGTGCATGCCGTTCCTCATCCACCTGAGGATAAGTGCATGGTGATCTGGTACTAAAGTCCTTGCACTCCAAGTTGGTTCAGGACACTGGTGCATAATTCCACATGCTCCTCATTTCTCTGAGTAGTGAGAATTTCCAGTGCTGTGTGGTTGGGGGGGCATTAAAATCAAACATTGTGCACAGATATAAAGAATTGTACTATGTACAGCATAGATTTTAGAGGAGGAGCCATGACTTTGTCATACTCTTTAATTATTACTGCACCAAGGAAGTGCAATTTACTGAGAAAATTCCATTCAAGTTCTGCGGTGTAAATTATTCTAATTAATACAATTTACATAGTGTGCCTGTTTTTCATGTATGTTCACAATTTGCATGCTTCAGCCTGAGCTCACACTCAGGTTTCTATAGCATTTGTCATTTTAATTAGCATTTGGCTTCTTTGCAAATACCAATATAATTTACGGCAGGAGGAGAGGTAAAGGAATCCGAAAGGCAGTGCAGTGTATGGTTATGGGGAAATGACAAGAGGCCATGCACACTTCTCTTCCAGCATTGGATAGGGGCCAGAATGCAAACTGTTGCTGAAGTTGTCCACTTTCATCTGCCATTCTTCCAGAGTGGGTAGTTCTTGTGTCTTCCAATACTTCGCGATGAGTATTCTTGCTGCTGTTGTAGCATACATAAAGAAAGTTCTGTCTTTCTTTAACACCAATTGGCCAACCATGTGGAAATGACCGGCAGAATCCGAGACCAGGGAGAAGAGCTGGTGGAAGAAGATTGGAAGAAATTTAAAGACTATTTACAGAAATATTGCAAAATTAATGAATGTTAGAATGATGTTGGATTGAGGTTAAGGGGTTTTTAGCAATAATGTTATGAAAGAATATGCAAAAATGGAATGTTAACAGGTGGAAAGTTAAAGCTATAATATATTAAGATCAAGATTAAGATAAAGGTAAAGAGGGAAAGGATTTGCTGAATAAATAAATTGAATTGGAATACAAAGAGGGGAGGTGTGGGGAGGTCCGAGAAACAAGCAAATGCAAGATATGTCATGAAAGATTGAACTGTTTTTAATTGCTTTTTACTTTTGTATTTTTCTTTTTTCTTTTTGTGAAAATCTTAATAAAATATTATTATTAAAAAAAGCAAACTGTTGCTGAAGTTGAAAGACCTGGTTCACAATTTCAGTAATGGGTTAAATATACTGTACTACAAAAAGCAGCAGCCCCCACTGTCTGGCATGGCAAATTGTTTTAAAAGTTTGTGATTCAGCGTAGCGTGTATGTGTCTAACCGCTTCTTTTTCTGCTTCCCTGGATTAATAGCTAAGTAGACACAGAAGCATTTTTTTTTACAAAACAATGCAGATGCAGATTTTAAATTTTCTTTTTAAAAAAACAAAACACCAGTTACTTCATAGAATCATAAAGTTGGAAGGGACGCCGATGGCCATATTATTCTCTTCAAATATTTCGGAGCAACAGTATTGTGCTTCCAATATTAATATGAATGTCCCCACATTCAAAGCAGTTCCCTTTTCTTGACATCAAGTCAGATGGATACAGTGGTACCTCGGGTTAAGTACTTAATTCGTTCCGGAGGTCCGTACTTAATCTGAAACTGTTCTTAACCTGAAGCACCACTTTAGTTAATGGGGCCTCCTGCTGCTGCTGCACCGCCGGAGCCCGATTTCTGTTCTCATCCTGAAGCAAAGTTCTTAACCCGAAGCACTATTTCTGGGTTAGCGGAGTCTGTAACCTGAAGCGTATGTAACCTGAAGCGTATGTAACCTGAGGTACCACTGTACTGAACTCCTTGCAGGTCAAGCCACCAGTTCAGAAAATATCAGTCTCTGGCAGTTTCCTCCAAGTGACTGGTTTGCACAACTCGCACGCACCGTATTTTTTGCTCCATAAGACGCACCTGACCATAAGACATACCTAGTTTTTAGAGGGGGAATGCAAGAAAAATATATATTCTTTAAAGGGAACGCTGAGCAGAGCCTGTATGCAGCCCAGGCTCTGCTCAGCGCTCCCTTTCACGAGCCGCATGGAGCGTGTGTGCAGCACTTGCAGGCTTTTTCCCAAGGAGAACACTCTGCGTGGCTCTTTAAAGGGAGCGCTGCTCTTGGGGGCTTTTCCAGGAGTTGGGGGAAGGGACTGAGGGACTAAGCCAGAAGCTAGAACAGCAAGAGGGAGCGCTGCGCAGTGATCCCTCTTGCTGTTCTGGCTTCTGGGATAGCTGCACAGCCTGCATTCGCTCCACACACATTTCCCCTTACTTTTTAGGAGGGGAAAGGTGCGTTTTATAGAACGAAAAATACAGTACATCATTAGGGCAAACTGCCCAGGAAAACAGAAAGCAGAAGATTGGAGGGGGCAGGAAACCCTGCAGTGATTTGAAATAAAATAAAATAAAAATAGGAGAGTAACTAGGAGTGAACCCAAATGGTCACCCCCAAGGAGAGAGGGTTCGCTATCACATTGCATCCTACACATAATAAAACAAACATTAATAGCAGCCTGGGTAAAACCAGTGGCAGTAAAGTTAGAGGCTGGATTCAAGAGAGTAGATGTGCTAGTGGGAGATAGAACAAGAAGAAGTCCCACCAGCACTTTCAGACTCCCCCTTCCTCCTCCCCCAGTTGGCTTGGGGAGGTGCTGTGAGAGGCCCCAGAACAGCACACAAGGGGGGGAAGAGGAGAGGGGCAGATCTTTTTGTTCAGCAAGCTGAACGGCTTGTGCTGAAGGAAGAGCACAAAGTTGAATTCCTCCCTGTGTGTGAAATCTGAGGTTTGGCCCACACTTTGCTTGTGCCTTGCCTAGAATGCATGCGTCCGGGACAGTTTTCTGCTTGCCCCATCCTTTCTATTTTTTTCCCCCAATATAATTTTTATTCAGTTTACAAATAAAACAAATTCATACAATTCATACAATTTTTTAAAACCATTCTCACTTTTTGACTTCCCTCAACTTGGCTGGTACTCCTTCCCTTCTTAATTTCCCACACATTTCTGAAATCACATCTAATTTATAAATTAAATCTTGTTTCACTCCAATTTTAATCTTTCTTTTTTACAAAGCTTCATTAAAAGTTACAAGCGTTATTTGTTTTTCACTTAAATTATGCATATATTCTGAGAATTTTTCCCATTCTTCAGTAAATCTCTGATCTTGTCGATTTCGAATTCTTCCTGTCATTCTATCAAGTTCTGCAAAATCCATCATCTTCATTCTCCATTCTTCCAGTGTTGGTAATTCTTCTTGCTTCCTTGCCCCATGCTTTCTAGGCCTGAGTCTGAACAGTTTTCCATTTGCTCTGCTGCCAGGAAAACACACTCTTTACCACGGAATTGGAGCCAACACTCGTCTATGGAAAACCTGGTTAATGTTTGCTATGATTAAACCATAACGAGTGGGTTTCTCTGGGCACGGGTGGAAGCGGTGAGACAAGCAGAAGTGTGGATGAACCCTGGTTCCTGGTGAAAGAGACACTGATTGGGACATGTACTAAGGCTATATGAGATACAAGCCAATGACTGGATACTATGGCCAGCCGCAGTGTGTGGACCTGTGTTCATCCTCCTTCCAGCCTATCAGGATGAATGTTTTCCAGCAGAGTCATCCCACACGTTTAACTTAAAACCCATCAAGTGCTGAGCAATCAAGAAATGGGAAATCACATTGTGTTATATGCATGGGTGAACCAATCCTAAATAGTGATGTCAATTTGTCCCTTATGCCTGGTGGACGAATCCATCACACCATTTGAGTGTCCCTGGTTGTCAAGAATGTCCTTAATTTGAAGCAGATTTCTAAGCTTTCTCATTACCCTTTCCATTTTTTTCCACTATGTCCTCCTATTCTTCTGCATTTTGCTTGCCAATGACTATGCCTAATGGTTCTTAAAGGCCACTGAGATATCTGAGTGGTATATTATTCACCACAAGCCATCTAATGATTGCTAGGTTTAAGGTGCTGGTTTTAACCTTTAAAGCCCTATACAGCCTAGGACCCTCATATCTACAGGACCGCCTCTACTGGAGTCTCAAAGGGGCTAACAATCTCCTTTCCCTTCCTCCCCCACGACAAACACTCTGTGGGGTGAGTGGGGCTGAGAGACTTCAAAGAAGTGTGACTGACCCAAGGTCACCCAGCAGCTGCATGTGGAGGAGCAGGGAATTGAACCCGGTTCACCAGGTTACGAGTCCACTGCTTTTAACCACTACACCACATCTACTACACCACTACATCACATAAAGGGGAAGTAGAACTGTATATCATCAGCATATTGCTGACAACATAGTCCAAAACTCTGGATGACCCCACTCAGCTATTTGCTGTAGATGTTAAATAGGTAGGGGATAAGATCAAACTCCAAGGACCCCACATTGAAGGTGCCATGGGGTCAAACAGCACTCCAAGCATCACCTTGTGTTTTCCCCCCCATAATATTTTATTAAGATTTTCACATAGAAAAAAAGAAAAAAGAAAACACAAAAATCAAAAAGAAAACGGGTAAAAACAAATAAAAACAATTCCATTTTCATAATATTACTTACATTCACTTATTTCCCAGACTTCCCCACACCTCCCCTCTCTGTATTCCACTTCTAATATTTAATCAGCAAATCCCTTCCCTCTGTCTTGTCCTTATCTTTATCTTAGTGTGTCATACCTTAAATTCTTCATCTTTTTAACCTTCAAATTTTTCTATTCTCCTTCACCACATTATTACTAATAACCCTTTAACCTCCATCCAACATCATTCTAACATTCATTAATTTTATGATATTTCTGTAAATAGTCTTTAAATTTCTTCCAATCTTCCTCCACCGTCTCTTCTCCCCGGTCTCTGATTCTGCCAGTCATTTCTGCCAGTTCCATATAGTCCATCACCTTCATCTGCCATTCTTCCAGAGTGGGTAGTTCTTGTGTCTTCCAATACTTTGCGATGAGTATTCTTGCTGCTGTTGTAGCATACATAAAGAAAGTTCTGTCCTTCTTTAACACCAATTGGCCGACCATGCCCAGGAGAAAGGCCTCTGGTTTCTTCGGGACAAGCATCACCTTGTGGAGACAACCAACCATTTAGGATCAGAATTACCACAAAGCAGTGCCTCCCACCCCCAACTCAGACAGTCATTCCAAAAGAATACCACGGTCAATGGTATCAAAAGCTGCTGAGAGCTCAGGAGAATTAACAGGGACACATTTTCCCATCTCTCTGCCAGCAGAGGTAATCATACAGAATAGCAATTTTTGATTGAATTTGTTTGATTGTTTGATTATACATGTATTTTAAAATTGGTTTTATGCTTGCAAACTACTTAGAAGCCATTATGGCATGGAAGCAATATAGGGATGATAACAGAAGCTGCAACAGCAACAACAGTAGATGCTATTCAGGGTTCGGTGTGGGGGACTCCAAGTGAAACAAATACAGAACTCAGGTGAAAGCCACTAAACCCCGACAAATCCCCAGAGGTATCCAGAATTGTTGGGGCATGTCAGATCCCAGCTGGAAAAGTATTCCAGAAACATGGGGCCACTGTAGGAAAGATCTTCTTCCTCATGCCTGCTTAGAGGTGAGAAGGACCTCCACTGCTGACCTTGAGGTATGCATCGTTGATATGGGTGAAGGATCCAAACCTTTGGCAGCTGTAAAGGATAAAAGCAGCAGGTTGAATCGGGCTAAAAATGCACTGGCAAGCCATGAAGCTGGTGCAGAATAGGTGTCACGTGAACTTACTGCCTGGCTTCCACCAGGGTTCAGGTGGCTGAATTCTGCACCCACTGAAGTTTCCAAATCCAGCCTAGACATCACTGGACAACTGAAAGAAGGCCAGCCCTTCCAAGAAAGGGCTGCAGTTAGCAAGCCTACCTAAACTGGTAAAAAGTCTTATTGGTCATCAGCATCACCTAAGCTTCTGCAGTTAGTGCTGAGTCCAGGAGCACTCCCAAGCTGCGTATTCGATCCTTCAGGGGGAACGCAACCCCATCTGTGCCCTGCTGTAAATCTGCATCCAGAGTAGTCACTTTCCATATCCACAGTACCTCCATCTTGTCTGTATTCAGTCTCAGCTTGTTTGCCCTCATCCACCCCCAGATTGCCTCCTTACACTTAAGGGATAATTAATACATGCACTGTGAAGAAGAAATGTTCAGAGTATTCTTTCTGATCTGACTTCTTATTAAGGAAGAGGCAAATATTTAAATTAAACATGGAGGATCTGATATCCTTGACCATCTAGACCACCCTTTGTTAAATGTTGCTCGTGTCCTGTATGAGCTGGATCTCTCATATAACAGTTTAACAAATATAGGTAGCCTGTTTTTATTTTGCAAAGAGCAGGGAGAGGTTATTTTAGTTCACTCACATATAGCAGTCTTGCACATTTAATGACAGCTGCGATTTGCATTAAGTGCTGGCACCAAGGAAGAGAGAGTTTATCCCACTATCGTTTTCTGCACATGTGACAAGAGAGAGAGAAGTAAATAATGAGGCCGGCACAGCTGTACAGAGTATATGAAACGGAATATTCATTTTTCTTCAATGGGAATAGTGCAAGACAAAAGTGAGCTTTTCTTCAACTTGTTTGTTTATTGAAAATTCATCTCCATGGAGGCGTTATGTTAAAATTTGCTCTCTGATGTTAGTGTTTGCAGGATTCCTGTGGCCACTGGAGTACGTTCTCATTTATGTACCTTGATATGCATCTCCAATTACTGTCAGAGATGCTTCTTGTTAAATATGGTAAGCTCTCTGGCTTCTGAGAGTCTGAATATGTATTCTGTACTCTTGGGCCGAACGAAGGATGGTTCTATGGACTGAGGATACTGAGAACTCGGGCGCAAATTAATTAAATATCTAAAGAGGACAGCATAAATGAAAATAGTCAGGAACCTCTGGGCTTTAAAGAAGGATGGATTTGGGGAGTGAAAATAGTGGAGTTTGAATTTAAAGTTGCAAAAGAAATGCCACCCACACAAAAATGCTTTTTGATGCTTTCTTCTAAGTTTATGGGACCAAATTACAGGAACCCTCAACTGGTCTTTAAGGAATTCTGTACAATATTTACACATAACTACATTGTGAAAAAATGAAGGTGGGATTTTTATTTCACTCCTTTTTGCATATTCTTAAAACAACATGTGCCACATTTTTTTTAAAAAAAAAATCTCCACCTTCAACAGCTTTAATTATGTTAATTATCACATATTTTGTTAATAACACTTTCTTTTGAAGACATCCATTAGAGATTTAAAGTGTTAATTTACCGGGAAATCTAATGGAACACTGTTGGATATCTCCCTTTAAATTAACTTTACTTACTTTTAATGAATGTCCTAATTAGACAGAGATACAGTATTATTGGAAATATTGCAGAAGTGGAAGTAAGGGCTTATATTTCTTATTTAATGCAAAAGCCATTTATCTTGGCATAACATCTCCATTATTCAAACAAAATGATGTATTGTTCTTACTTTTTTATGCAAGTTACAAGTTCTCATTGAAAAATCGTGACGAATTAAATGTGTGTGTTGGTTGCCAAATACAACTGTGCCAAATACAACTCTGACCATCTCTCTTTCCTGGCCTCTATATGGTCAATGGCAGGAAGGAAATCAAATATGGGAACACAACCGAGGAGCAGGGAGCGGGGACAGACATCTCAAAGGTTCACAGAAGACAATTTATGACCCAGTGTGCTTCAAGTATAAAAACTCTTTCTCAAGGGTGATTCTGGAGCCACTATCATAGGTATGTCTGAAAAGAGTAGCTTTGACCATTAACCATGGCAGTTCAAAATGGGACCCCTGAGTTTAAAAGCTGTACAGTAGCTCTGAGGTCCACAAACTACAGGTTAAGCTGGCATTTTTTGATGGACAGTCAGTGTGAACCCAATCCTGCCATGAGAGTAAGGGGCCTGCAATGTGACTCCCCCCCCCCTCAGTTGTAAGTCCGGTCCAAAATGGAGCTTTGCGTCTTGCAATGAATTGGAAGTTTATTGGCAATACATATTGCAGGGGGTGGGATATAGTGGGGGGGAAGAAAACCCTCATGACCCTGTGGGCAGGACTAGCAATATGCCCCCCCCCCCAATTTACATGGACTCCTTTCACGCAGTTAAATTGTGGAAGGGACGTTTGAGGCATTTGTTTTCAGGGCAAGGAATGTGCAAGGAATATATGCCCAAATCACTTCTATCACACTTCAGAATGTGTCCTTGTCAGGTGTCTTCTCAAGCAACTGCGGTTGCATGGGGGGGGGGCGGAGAGTGGGTCTGTGCTCTGTGGCCTTGCCCCCACCATATCACAGGGCACTCTTATGCAGAAGGCAAGGCCATAGCATTCTGCCACTGTCTGCCTGCCAAACCGCAGCCGCCATCCCATTTAACACCCCCAAAATGGACACCAGTGAAAACTGGGCGGTGGTAACCCGGAAAAAAAATGGGATTACAATGGTTAGGGAGAAACTATTTGAATATTTTGGATTTACTCACTGAGGGCTCTTCCACAGCTCCATTTGCCCTGCTGCCTTCCCCTGGGAAAACCGGTTTTCCGCAACTGCTGTTTGTTCCGATTCAGCAGTAAAGAGTGTGTTTTCCAGGAGAAAGCAAATGCAAAACAGCTCGAACCTGTGCCTAGAAAGGGCAGGACAAGCAGGAAATCACTCAGACCCATGCCTTCTAGGCATGGGACAAGTGGAAGTGTGGATGATTCCTGAATGGAGCATGTTGATTTTGTAGACAACCACAAGGGTGGAAGTTCTTTGAGCATTCAGTTTTGTTGTGGTTTTGCACATGTGTGCCTGTCTGTCTGTTCTAATTCACTAGCATCCTTTTTAGTAGGATCAATAATATGCCAGCCGAAATAAACAATTTTGCATTGGATTGATTATCAGGGAAGTGAATATATTTGTTTGTATCCCACCAGAAATAGATACTTCCCCTCCCCCACCCAAATATTGATGGAGAAGACAGATGAAGACACATGAGCATGTGGCACTGAAAATCATAAAAAGACTGTACAGCAGATCTCTATAATGAAATTATGTGATCTAAGAAAGTTACCAGAGCAGCTGCCATACAATATGTGTGTGTGTGTGTGTGTGTGTGTGTGTGTTTTTATATTCCAAGAGAAGCCATTTTAGTCACCGGGAATAGTTAGTTTTTATGGTCATTTGGCCACTGACACATTACAAGTAATAAACCATCTATCTGATTGAAACAGTATGAGATCACTTTTTGAAGCCTATTATGGACACTGTTCTTAAGGTTAAGAAGAAAAATGGAATTATAATCCATGCCATTTTTGGGTAATTGTTATTAATAAATTAGCAAAGAATGAGCAGCAGACGGATGAATTGTTGTAGTTCATTAATTTTATGGTGACTTTCTTTGTGTGAGCCAATTATGTCTGTCATTGTGTTGCTAAGTGGCAACGATGCCCAAAGGAGAGAGCCTGGATGCAGAACAAATGGTCTCTGCCGTTTTCCTTTCTCAGGATTTTGCTAAAGGCTCCCTAATGATCTTGGTGATTGGAATCGGAATCATGTAGATCTGCAGAACCACAAATTTTTCTACAGAATGATATGGAAACTAAAGTGTCATACTTTTAAATATTGAATTGTATGCGTCATACATCATAAGATTTGCTAACTGATAAACACTGATTCCCCCACCCTGCCACTACCAGAAAATCCATTAATGGACAATTAAGTTATGGAAAAATGGCAAAAGTATGCAGATGATACTCAGCTCTACCTTTCTTTTAACTCAGAACCAGTGAAGGTGGTGAAGGTCCTGTGTGAGTGCCTGGAGGCGGTTGGAGGATGGATGGCTGCTAACAGATTGAGGTTGAATCCTGACAAGACAGAAGTACAGTGGTACCTTGGGTTAAGTACTAAATTCGTTCCGGAGGTCCGTTCTTAACCTGAAACTGTTCTTAACCTGAAGCACCACTTTAGCTAATGGGGCCTCCCGCTGCCGCCGCTCCTGGAGCACGATTTCTGTTCTCATCCTGAAGCAAAGTACTTAACCCGAGGTACTATTTCTGGGTTAGTGGAGTCTGTAACCTGAAGCGTATGTAACCTGAAGCATATGTAACCCGAGGTACCACTGTACTGTTTTTTGGGAACAGGGGTGGGAGGGTGTGGGGGACTCCCTGGTCCTGAATGGGACAACTGTGCCACTGAAGGAGCAGGTACGCAGCCTAGGAGTCATTTTGGACTCACAGCTGTCTGTGGAAGCGCAGGTCAGTTCTGTGTTCAGGGCAGCTGTTTACCAGTTTCATCTGGTACGCAGGCTGAGAGCCTACCTGCCAGTCTCACCTGCCAGTCTACCTACTGTCTTGCCAGAGTAGTGCATGCTCTCGTTATCTCTCGCTTGGACTACTGCAATGCGCTCTACATGGGGCTCCTTTGAAGGTGACCCGGAAACTACAACTAATCCAGATTGCGGAAGTAGACTGGTGACTGGGAGTGGTCGCCGGGACCATATAACACCAGTCCTGAAAGACCTGCATTGGATCCCAGTACGTTTCCGAGCACAATTCAAAGTGTTAGTGCTTACCTTTAAAGTCCTAAATGGCATCAGCCCAGTATACCACTGAGATCCAGCGCCGAGGGCCTTCTGGTAGTTCCCTCACTGCGAGAAGTGAGGTTATAGGGAACCAGGCAGAGGGCCTTCTTGGTAGTGGCACCCGCCCTGTAGAACGCCCTCCCATCAGATGTCAAGGAAATAAACAACTACCCGACTTTTAGAAGACATCTGAAGGCAGCCCTGTTTAGGGAAGTTTTTAATGTTTGATGTTTTATTCTGTTTTTAATGTTCTGTCGAAAACCTTCCAGAGCGGCTGGGGAAACCTAGTAGAAATATTATTATTATTATTAAAATTCTTTATTGGGGTTTATGGCATGAACATTCAAAACTGGCTTCAAAGCCATTTCATGTATCACATGTTCTTTGTTTGCTTTTCCGTGGCATTTTACCGAGTATTCCGATCCACTATAAATCCCGCTATTGTATGCTCTTTGTGGTGATTCTAGAAATTCCATTGAAATACAAAAGAGCTGGCAATCATAAATTTAAAATCATAGATGCATGAAAGAATCTCTCTAAAATCCAGGCTGTAAAGTCTTGTCTTCACGTGAAGACAAATGTAGCCAGAGTTTCCTTTGGGTAGTTGCAAGTATCATAATCATTGCTCTCCTCTAGTGGAGCCATAATGGTGTTGGGCTGGAGTGTTTGGCTTGGGTGTTGGGAAAGCCTGCTCAGTCATGGAACTCATTTCCCTGGTGGCCTTGGGCAAGGCAGGTGGTTGTTGGCAGGTGGTTGTTGGCAGGGCCGTCTTTACCTGCTTGTTGGCAGGTGGTTGTTGGCAGGGCCCTCTTTACCCGTGGGTTCAAGGGGTGCGGGCCACCCGGGCACTGGATTCTGGGGGGTGCCCGGCACCCACCGCTGAAGCCACCTAAGCTCTTAACCATCTACCTGTTATGAAATAATAAATAATTTTGATCAAGCTAGGGGGAAAAAATATACACCTAGGTATTACCGAAATGTATACCTACTGTTTCACTAAAGGACTTTCGACTTTGTGCGCTCATTTACCAATGGCAGTAAATAGGACTACTCAAGAGTATGCACTCCTGGCACCTTTATTTCCTAGAAAAAAAGTACTGGTTAAAAGTGTGGCACTTCCTGTAACAGCTTCATGGTGAGTACCAGCACCGTTTTTTCTAGAAGAAAAGTACTGTTCCGTCTCAAAATGGCATTGGCCAAATGATGGTCAGATGACAAATAGGTCCTAATTTGTAGATCTTGCTTCAGGCCTAGGACATGTACCAAAGGGTTTTGAGTGTGGGATGCATTTTAATGGGTAGGACTGGATACATTAATTGAAATTCGTCCCTCCATGTGCCCACATGTGTGGGATGAACAGAGTTTCAAAATCCCACCCATCAGCAGAATTAAAAGCATAGGAATTGGGCTGTAAAACCTTGTTTTGAGTAAGTCCAGCTATGAAGTAAGCTTGCTCTCCCTTTCCTCTCCCTCTTAAAGAATCAGGCAACAATCTGGGAAATAAGTTTTAAAATAAGATTTACCGTATTTTTCGCTCTATAAGACGCACCAGACCACAAGACGCACATAGTTTTTGGAGGAGGAAAACAGGAAAAAAAATATTCTGAATCTCAGAAGCCAGAGCAGCAAGAGGGATTGCTGCGCAGTGAAAGCAGCAATCCCTCTTGCTGTTCTGGCTTCTGGGATAGCTGCGCAGCCTGCACTCGCTCCATAAGACGCACACACATTTCCCCTTACTTTTTAGGAGGGAAAAAGTGAGTCTTATAGAGCAAAAAATACGGTACTTACTTGGATCACAGCAACAGTAGCAGTAAAAACCATGCAGGCAAAAGACTTAGAGTATAACCAGCTTCAGTGCCAGAGCTGGAGGGAGCAACAGGGCACAACTGCCCTCATGGCTGGACAAAGAGAGAGGGGAACAGAAAATACCTGGCTGCTAATCTCTCACACTGAGGATATCACTGTTTAATGGATCTACTCGAATTGATAGCGTGGGGAAATGAGGAGATGTGGAGGCAGGTTACTGCCTTCTTTTTTAAAATTCCAACCTTCTAACTTTGCATCCTCAGATATTTCTCTGATCAAACTGATACAGTCACAGGAACCGTAGGAAGCCCATTTCTCAAAAAATGGGGCACTTGATTATTTTATTGGCCTCTAGATATTTGGAAAGGCGTCGGTTTCTCTCAAAAGATCTGTTTCAAAGTATTCTAAAGCATAACTGGGTGTTTAAAGGCCAGGTAGCCAAAGAACATTCACATCCAGAGGACATTTAGAGTATAATTAATAAACAATCAATCAGGAAATCAAGTCGTTTGGAATACAGAACATTGAAAAAGCTATTTTTGACAATCTCTGCTCTGTGAAAACAGTGGGTAGCCTTCTGCTTGCACAATGTGGTTCTTCTCCTCTCTTCCCTCTTCCCCCTATACCCAGAACATTGGTTGGTGTCTGTGTTGAAAAACCCATGGAATAGCATGTGGGGGGGAGGAGAGGCGGGTTCTTCCATCTGGCAAGTCAAAATGGCTCACCTGACTGATGATTGCCTTAGCAGGATGTAGAATTCCTCCCAGTGTATGCATTTATGTTAGCCTTAGGTTCCAAAGAGTCAATGGCCATTTGCCAAGCTGGATTCAAGGACACCTTTCTAGCCAAGTAACAAAAGTAGCAGTCAACTAAACCATCATCACCATCATGATCACCACTATAGGGCCGAAGAAAATAACTGGAATACTGACATTTAATGTCACCAACCAAGCGTATGAGAGTTTTTCAGGTGCCCATGCTAATGCAAATTAATGGTTGCTGGAAGAGTATCTAATTTTTCATTTCCCAAGGTAGTCTGTCCTTCTAGAGCACTTATAGCTTTCAAGGCTCTCCAAAGGACATGTTGGCATTTAAAAATGGAAGCCAGTTTATATTGAGCCACTCAAACTTTAGCAATCATGGGCAGTTTATGCCAGGTTCATTACATTTGATAATCCTCTTGCTGATTAGTAACTCAAACAGTCATTTTTTTGTGGAGGGAGGGGGCTCAAACCTGGAAGGCTAAGGTGGGCCTGTCACAACACTCGAAATAATAATTACACCCATTTAAGTTTTTAACAGTGATACACATGGCATGATGACACAGTTAATGGCAAAGTTATTTGACCCAATGCCTGAATCACCAAATGTGGACTGTGGGATAAACTTGAAGGTTGAATCCAGCTGGATTGGTTTTCTTTGCAATCCTTGCATTCTCAGTTTGGAGATAGTGTCAGACACATGCTTTACTTAATGATTGCAGTTTATTACTCAATAGGTCATATCCTGTATATATTAGGAACAAACACCTTGGAGACTAAGAGCTGGTGGAGGGAGATGACATGTGTCATTGCTGTTGTTTTCACTACAGCCCTGTGGAAAAACTAATTACCTTTTCATCTTGGTGAATCCAGAGGTCACTTTACCACTACTATATCTCTACATGACAGGGTACATGGGTAATTAGGTAGGCTGTGTAACCTGGATATTCCATGGATCTCATTACATCTTATTTAGAAACGCTATAATTTGATTGGTGGAAAATTAAGGCATCTTCTCATGGGTCATTTTATCTCTCTGCAATAATAATTCTTGGCTTGATTAAAAATTGATCCAGTGTCTTAAAGTGAATTTATTATTGCTGCAATCTATCACCCACAGACAGATAATCTGGTTCCCATCTTTATCTGATTTGAAAAATCTGTCACTTATTATGTGCTGTTCCACACCCACCCACCCACCCAAAAAATCATTTAAATTGATGGTTTGTTAAGGCATGCGTACGACCAATGGCCCCTTGAAAGAAATATTGAGACAATAGCCTGATGCTTTTTACTGCAAGAGTCTGATAACATGTCAATTTTAATATATTGATTTGTATTGTGTTCTAGCAACAATTTCTCTGTGGGGGGAAAAATAGCATGGACACAGAGCAACGAAGGAGCATGTGTTCAATTGTTACTTCATTTGTATATAGCTCTATTTCTACTCCAGAACAGCTCAAGTACTTAAGGGAGCTTCTCCTCATGTCTCCAACATCAGGCGGCCTGAGTTTTGAGATCAGTAGGGGATGCCCTGCTTGTGGTACCCTTGATGGTCTGGGAGGCTGCTACACATGGAAGGGCCATCTCAGTGGTGGCACCTCAGCTGTGGTGCTCCCTCCCCCATGGAGATTACATAATCCCCTTCAGTATTGTTCAAGTGAGAACTTAAACATACTCATTTCAGCTGGCCTTTGGCACATGGAATAACAGTACTGTGTTTTATCACTTTTTCGTAACCTTGTATCTGAAGCTGTATTTTGTTGTTTCATTGTATTTTCATAATTGTGCTGTCAGCCACCCTGAGCTTGGGAAGAGGAAAGACAGAATATAATATGTAAATAATAAAATGACAACAAGAATAGCACTCATCGTTGTGGAGATTATCCACAATTTGTCTTTAGAAATTCTACTATGTGGCACTAAGTTCTTGTGGGAAGACCAGGGAAGAGTGATGCATGTACGTATGTATGTAGGAAGAGAGGGCTGCAATCCACTACTTATTCACTTTGTAACAGTCCTTGTAAAGTAAAAGGGACTGCTCCAGAGCAAGCAGGTTGTGGATGGTGACCAAAAAGGGTGATGGAATCAATTATGGCCTTTCACCAAGACAATTGTCTTCCAAATAGAGAGTGCCTGGTTTTTTTCCTTCAGGTGTCTTTCTGTATTAACTTGATTGCAACTCCATCACAACTCCTGAAACCCTTGCTCCAGAAAGAGAACAGAAATAAGAAGTAATGTAAAGCCTTATTAACTGGCCGCCAGACAAAGGGGCTCTCTAGCTGAGCGTCAAAGGGTAAGTAGAAACAAAAAATGTTGCACAGAAGGGGAAAGCCACAGGAAAAGAGCAGACGAGGAAACAGCCTGGGGCATTTTGGTCCTTAAAACAGAACGTTTAAATGATGTTAAATGATACCTGGAAATGGTAAAATAATAAACTGCCAATTTGAACCACTCAGTGGCATCCTGATGTGCTTCTTCAGGCAACTGTTTAACACTGTCTAACGGTAGGATTGGCCCTGGATGCAATAACATCAGCACATCATGGCTTCCAGTTCAGGGTTTATGGATCTGCTTCTCCTCCTCTCCTAAGCCCTGAGCTGGAGCCAAGTGCAAAATAGAACAATGGGCAGACACACAATACCCCTGAGTGCACTAGGATTTTGCTTTCAGTACCAGAACTGAGCTCACAACCCTTTTGCACAAAAACAATTGGGAAATCAGGTCATTCTTGATTTTCCTTCATGTTTTCTTAATTTTAGCAGCTGAACATGAGGAAAAGCTGGACCATAAAGAAGGCTGATTGCCAAAGAATTGATGCTTTTGAATTATGGTGCTGGAGGAGACTCTTGAGAGTCCCATGGACTGCAAGAAGATCAAACGCATCCATTCTGAAGGAAATTAGCCCTGAGTGCTCACTGGAAGGACAGATTGTGAAGCTGAGGCTCCAATACTTTGGCCACCTCATGAGAAGAGAAGACTCCCTGGAAAAGACCCTGATGTTGGGAAAGATGGAGGGCACAAGGAGAAGGGGACGACAGAGGATGAGATGGTTGGACAGTGTTCTCGAAGCTGTTGTTGTTGTTTAGTCGTTCAGTCGTGTCCGACTCTTCGTGACCCCATGCACGCCAGGCACTTCTGTCTTCCACTGCCACCCGCAGTTTGGTCAGATTCATGTTTGTAGCTTCGAGAACACTGTCTAACCATCTCGTCCTCTGTTGTCCTCTTCTCCTTGTGCCCTCCATCTTTCCCAACATCAGGGTCTTTTCCAGGGAGTCTTCTCTTCTCAAGCTACTAACATGAATTTGACCAAACTGCGGGAGGCAGTGGATGACAGGAGTGCTTGGTGTGCTCTGGTCCATGGGGTAAACAACAACTATTAAAAAGCCCATGGACCCAAGTTGTTGCTACTGTTAAAAAACCCAATCTTCTTGCAATGTGGGGTTTTTCTTAAACTGCCTAACAGGGTCCAGGAGTAAACTACTGGGAAGATGCGCCTTAGTGTCCACGTAAAATACTCCAGTTTTATTATTGAGTTATTTGATTATTACGGTACTACTTAGCCTGCTTTTTAAGATGAGGGTTACAAAGCCTGGGAGTGCAACGCAACAGAACCACAATATAAGATAGGGCAAACTAAGGACAACTGCATTGATTCACTGGGTCAATCCATCACCTCTTCTGCATTCCAGTATTTCCATTTGCCTTTCCTCATTCGCTTTGAAGAACTTCATTAAGAATGAAAAGAGGCATGGCGATTCCGTAGTATGTGCTTTTTATGTGAACACCCCACATTCTCATCTGACAGCACCTGTGATGTAGTATTATTTTGGATAATTAAATAATCTTAAGCACCCGTGTGCATGGAGTGTGGGATCAACAGATGCCTCGAGTGGTGTCATGCCCACAAGGCAACGCTGAGCGTTTTCAGCCATCTAAAGAGTCTTTTTCTTGGCAAAGCAGCAAGCCTCCAGATGTGCATCTCTGTGATCCTTTGAAGCCTTTGTAGCTTTTCCTTGAGATTCTTTTGGGATGCATATCAACGAATACATGGAGATCTGTCTAAAGGATGCCTGGCACACAGATAATTTCTTGCTGGGGGAAAATGTGAAAAGTGGAGTTTTATTTCCTCGCCTGCCTGGGTCATCTTCTAGTCTTGCGAACTCATTTAACAGTTGAGTTGTGAAAAGGGGAGATGGGTTGGGATACGAGGGAGTGGCTTACAAAGAGAGCTGAGCATGAACCGCAATAGATTTTCCCCTTTGGTGTTTAAACAAGGGCTGGGCAAAAATGCCCCCCCCCAACTCCCCACCCTATTTGCAAGCCAAAAAAATAGGAGGGACTGTGCCAAACATTCTCAGGGGCAGAGGGTGGGCAGATGCAATTCTGAAACAGCTGGGGAGCAAAAAGGAAGAAAATTCTCAGAAAAATCCTCCACTTAGAAATTCAGGTTCAGTAAATGTTAAGTGAAACAATGTTGTTATTTCATGCTGGTGAACGAAGGTTGAAATGGGCTAAGAGATGCAAAGTTGTTGCACAAGCTTATCACCCCCTTCAACAATATTACAATATATTGGGTTCCATTAACTATCTGTGGCTGATGTTTTGCCAAATGTTCTCAGGGGGAACTGAAATTCTTCAGCCATTTGGGGAGCCCCCACAAAGAAAATTCTCAGAAAAGTTGGGCTCTATTCTTTGCCTGGGATATGATTTCAGTTGCTGCTCCTATTTTACAAAGTACTGAATAGGAATCACTTCAGTTCTGTTTTAATTTTGGACCACCACACAACAGCGTAATTCTTAACATTTCACTGCACATTTGTGGGACTTTATGTGCCCAGATACAAGAAATGAGTTCTGCTTGTGTAGTTCATTCTATTCAGGACTTTCTTTCAGCTGGAACTCACTGGACCTCAATTCTGGCACCTCTCAGTTGGGTGCCATTGCCATTATAAGAGAATTACCTTCCACTTAAGGGACGCAGGTAGCACTGTGGGTTAAACCAGAGCCTAGGACTTGCCAATCAGAAGGCTGGCGGTTCGAATCCCTGCAATGGGGTGAACTCCTGTTGCTCAGTCCCTGCTCCTGCCAACCTAGCAGTTCAAAAGCACGTCAAAGTGCAAGTAGATAAATAGGTACCGCTCTGGTGGGAAGGTAAACGGTGTTTCCATGCACTGCTCTGGTTCGCCAGAAGCGGCTTAGTCATGCTGGCCACATGACCCAGAAGCTGTACGCCGGCTCTCTCGGCCAATAAAGCGAGATGAGCACCTCAACCCCAGAGTTGGTCATGACTGGACCTAATGGTCAGGGGTCCCTTTACCTTTACCTTTACCTTTACCTTTACCTTCCACTTTGATTGCCTTTACATGTTACCGAGCTGTTCTGGTACCTCTTTGGCATATTTTGAGGAAATTACAAATAGAGGCTCATGTGTTTTGGGGTATGCTCCTTAGGTCGAAACCCCACAATTCCTTTCATCTTAATAAACTGATATGTGATAAAATTATCATATAACTCTAATAATTATTATTGTTGTAACAATATAATCAGGTAACACCAATAGCGCCAGCATGATTTATGTATTGTTTTCTCTCTCTTTAATTAATGGGAGTAACATCAACTTGTGCCAACAGCATGAAGTGCAGATGTGCAAAGGAATTTTAAAATATATTTTAAACTTCATAAAAGCAATTCCAAAACAGATGTAGCGTGGGAAATATCTCAGCTTAAAAGACTCCTTTTTCTTCAGTAGGTGCCGAAAAGACAACAGACATGGACTTGCCCAACATTTAAAGGGAGGGAATTCCAAAGGTAGGTGCCACAACAGTAAAAGCTTGATTCCTTTATCATATGGCCCGCCTGATAAGATGGTACCTGCTGGAAGCCCTCACCTGCAGGGTGGCATCATTTTCTGGGTGTAGAGGGTTGCTGGCATCCATCTGTTTAGGAGACAATGACCGCTCCCCACCTCAAATAGGGGGCGCTTTTTGCGGGGTCGCGCACAGCCAGCCAATCCTACATGATCCCTGGCAGTTCAGCCTGGCCTCACCTCCCCAAGCTGGATACCTAGAGGTTCCCGCCTAACCACAGACAGTTAGCCAATCCCAGCTGGGGAGGTGTTGCCAGGGGAGTTGACCAGGTAGACGTGCACACACAAGAGAGGGTAGACTTACCTGGGAGTCCTCAGTCGGCTCCAGAGCTTCTCCCACCCTGCCCTCCCTCAGTTTACGCCTTCCTTTTGCAGGTTAACCTCTTCTTTACAGGTATGCGGGTGCTGCTACACCAGTGTGGTGTAGTGGTTAAGAGCGGTAGTCTCGTAATCTGGGGAACCGGGTTCGCGTCTCCGCTCCTCCACATGCAGCTGCTGGGTGACCTTGGGCCAGTCACACTTCTCTGAAGTCTCTCAGCCCCACCCACCTCACAGAGTATTTGTTGTGGGTGAGGAAGGGAAAGGAGATTGTTAGCCGCTTTGAGACTCCTTAAAGGGAGTGAAAGGCGGGATATCAAATCTAAACTCCTCCTCTTCTTCTTCTTCTTCTTCTTCTTCTTCTTCTTCTTCTTCTTCTTCTGTCATTGATGGTTGCTGTTGAGGCACTGGGAAGGAATTTCCCTGCATTGGCAGGTTTTGCCTTCCCTGTAGCAAAAATGCCACAACTTTGGCAGTTTCAGGCCTTGGGCGGAATCCTTTAGTCTATCTTCCCTAAAGGGGGGGGGGGGGGGCGTGAAGCAGTGGCTCGTGCCCCACCTGCGGTGGCAACTCCAGGGTTCTCTGTTAAAGGGGTTGTGTGGAGGGGAGTCAGTGGCCAAACACCATTAGGTTGTCAGTGCTCTCCCCTGTGTTGCGGCGAAATGGGGGGATCTGATGTTCCCCAGATCTCTGGACGGGGACTGGGAGGGATAAATGCCCAATGCCTAAGCCAAAGTCTCCTTACACCTGAAAGTTTAATAAAGTTGTGGCCAATTTTAATCCCATAACACGTTGTCATGAGTCATTATTCCTCCTGGGGCTTGCCTGGGGTTGGGGGGTCTCTGCCTGGCCACGCAATGGAAGAGTGCTGCATTGGGGGCAAAGTCCAACTGTTGAAGAGTTACAACGCCTGCTGTGGTTGTAGAGACCAATACAGGAGAGACATGTTTTGTTGCATCTGGGGCAGATGAAGGCAGTTTGTGCTGCTGCGGATGCACCATGGTCTCAGTCCAGTATATCTGAAGGAGCGTCTCCATCCCCATCGTTCTGCCCGGACACTGAGGTCCAGCTCCGAGGGCCTTCTGGCAGTTCCCTGACTGCAAGAAGTGAAGTTACAGAGAACCAGGCAGAGGGCCTTCTCGGTAGTGGCGCCCGCCCTGTGGAACGCCCTCCCATCAGATGTCAAAGCGATAAACAACTACCTGACATTCAGAAGACATCTGAAGGCAGCCCTGTTCAGGGAAGTTTTTAATATGTGACATTTTAGTGTATTTTTCATCTTTGTTGGAAGCCGCCCAGAGTGGCTGGGGAAACCCAGCCAGATGGGCGGGGTACAAATAATAAATTATTATTATTATTATTATTATTATTATTATTATTATTCTCCCTGCACTCCTCCCAGTGGTCATCCCCCCTCTGGTCACTGCTATGGATGTCCAGTCACTACATTCCAGGAAGATGTCTCAGCCTGGTATGAGACATGTGCGCCTTCTCTATTTCCCCTTTACTACAAGGAGAAAGTCGAAGGTGAATCATCATTTATTTGAACGTATGACCTGACTGTCTGTCTCCAGGCACTGCGGTCATCTGCAAAGGATTCCCACACAGCAAGGTTGATATTGGCAGCCTTTTTGTCATGTCTGCAGAAATCTTTGTAACACAGAGTTGGTCTGCCAACAGGCCTGATGCCTGAGCCCAGCTCCCCATAGAGCAGGCATCCTCAAACTTGGCTCTCCAGCTGTTTTGGGACTACAATTCCCATCATCCCTGACCACTGGTCCTGTTAGCTAGGGATGATGGGAGTTGTAGTCCCAAAACAGCTGGAGGGCCAAGTTTGGGGGTGCCTGCCATAGAGCATGTCCTTGGGGATCCTGCCAGCTTCCATTCTATTTACTTGCCCAAGGTAGCATCGATGGTGCTGAGACAGAAGTGTGAACATGATGGGAATGTGGACATGGAAGAGCACATCTTTAGTTGAGATTCTGTACTGCTATGTGATGCCCAAAATCTTGCTGCTGCAGCGCATATGGAAGACACGGAGGTGTTACTCCTGGAGGCTATAAGTTGCCCACGACACTCCTCTATAAAGTAGTGTGCTCAACATGCAAGGCTGGTATTTAAGGGGTGCGATGATCTTTCAGGTGTCTTGGGCCCAAGCTGTATAGGACTTTATACACCAAAACCAGCACCATTAACTGAGCCCAGGAACTAACTGGCAGATTGCAGAAGCTGGGATCATTTTTAGTGGTGTTTTCATAAATATGTGACTCCCCAAAATGAAGAAAATATCCCAAAGTAAGCAATCCTTAGCCTAATATAAACCAGCTGTCTATCCCATTACAGAAGGAGCATGTGAACCTATAACACGTGACAGTCCTAAAAGAAGTCTATCCCTGGAATATCAGGGATTATTAGTTTTACTTTGTTTTTGTTATGTATTTTACGTTCTCATTTTGTATTTTTATGTTGTGAACCACCTTGCGGTATAATACATACATACATACATACATACATACATACATACAGTGGTACCCCTGGTTTTGAATTCGTTCTGGAGGTCCATTCTTAACCTGAAACTGTTCTTAACCTGAAGCACCACTTTAGCTAATGGGGCCTCCTGCTGCCTCCGTGCCGCAGGAGCACAATTTCTGTTCTCATCCTGGGGCAAAGTTCTTAACCCGAGGTACTACTTTCAGGTTAGCAGAGTTTGTAACCCGGAGTGTTTGTAACCCGAGGTACCACTGTATGTACATCCATACATACCAGAAGCAAAGGAAGGCTGCAATGAAGGATACAACCAAATGTTTCTGTGGGAACTTATTATCCTTGTCTTTCCACACTTTCGTTAGCTCAATCCCCACATTTTTGTACAGCCTAAATGTAACCTCCCCCCCCCAAATCAAATAAAAATTATACGCTAAATATATTCATTTTATAAATATGCATGTTAATTAAATATACATTTACTTTAAATGCATGTGTTAATTATACATGTTACATCAGATCACAATTAAGTCAATAGAAATTGACAATTTGCATATAATCACACTTGTATACTAATCAGTTGTCAATCTAGAATGCCATTTTGTATCAGATGGATCTATTCGTTCCAAAGTATGTAGAGAATATAGGCATGGGGCAAAAGATTTTAAAAGGAGTGGGATGGGGCGGAGGGGGGGGGAGGATATAAAGTTCAAAGTATACTTATTTCAAAGCATATGGAATCACGGAGCACAACATTCCTGGGAGTGAAATAGAATAAATGCGGACTGGAGACAAGGCTGAAGGCTCCCTTACATTAAACAGTCCCAAGCCTTTGGAAAAAGCTATGGTGTCAGAGAGAAGAGTTGACAGGCTTGCTTTCTGTGCTTTGATATGGAATATCATCTAAGCATGTGGTTCCCCTACCTTCTGAGGTGATACATTCCCACAAGAGTTGCACTATTTGATTTTTCTTAACTTGTAGACCAGATCTTCAGAGGCTTAGGGCTATCATAGGTCTCCACTGCAGCACTTTGAAGGTGTGTACGTAGAAATCATCCGTTTGAATATGTATGACTGACCTGTGCTCCAGTGCCTGAACTTTTCAGTGGTCTAATATTACTAAAGGAGAAGGCATGAAGTCACAAGTTCCATTTCCCTGCTTTGAGGCACCGTGATTTAATATTTATCAGAGTAGGGAGCTAAGGATGATCTTGGATTGACAGAGACAAAACTGGAGGTTGTCTCCTGCACAAGTTTATGGAAGTTATCAACAGCAATGCTAGAAATAGTTCTCAGACACAAGATCTACCCACCCGGGAAGAATGGCAGATGAAGCTGATGGACTATATGGAAATGGCGGAAATGACTGGCAGAATCCGAGACCAGGGAGAAGAGCCGATGGAGGAAGATTGGAAAAAATGTAAAGTATATTTACAGAAATATTGCAAAATCAATGAATGTTAGAAGAATATTGGAATGAAGTTACATGGTTTTAGCAGAAGTGTTATTAAGAACTATATGAATATTAACTGTTAATGTGCCAAAGTGGAAAATTTGAAGTTAAATTGTGTTAGGATAAATTATAGAACAAAAATTGAAGAAGAGGGAAAGGATTTGTTGAACCACCAAATTTGAACTAGAATACAAAAAAGGGAGGTGTGAGGAAGTCGAGGAAATAAGCAAATGAAAGATATAGACATGAAACTTGGATGTGTGTTTAAATGTTTTTGTTTTGTTTTTGTTGTATTGTTGTATTGTATCTCTTATATTGTTGAGGTATTGTCTGTTAAATCTATGTATTGTTTCTTTTTACCTTTTTTCTTTTATAATTATAAAACTTCTAATAAATATGATTAAAAAAAAATAAAAAATGCTAGAAATAGTTCTCTTGTTAGCTGACTCTAACATGATTCTACTCATGTTAGTTTTCTACTCATGGTTTCTTCACATATATATACCGTTCAGATGGATGGAGCTTCCTTGTGCACAATTCTACAAAGGAGTACGTGACTGTTGGAAGAATAACATATTATGCTGGCAGATTATGAACATCCCAGCCTTTCAACATATGCATGAGATCAAGTGAATGGGCCATCAAGGGGTTTGTTACAATTCATCACAATCATGGTATGCAATCACATTTTCCCTTTAATAATTCAGCAACAAAATTGGGGAATTGGTCACTGTTGCCTAAAGCTTAGCCTCTTATCCCACACTGTAATTTTGTTTATCAGAGTGGGGATGAGCAACACAACAGCAATCTACAATACGTTTTTTAAAACAAAAGAACATATGCTTTTTTTTGGGGGGGGTGTACAATTAAGGTCACTCTCTGCTGCCTCTGGAAGTCATAGAAAAATTGGAAGATGCCTTATACTGAATCAAACCACTGGTCCATATGGCTTAGTAATTAATTAAATAATAATAATAATAATAATAATAATAATAATAATAAATTTCAAAATGAACAGACACTGTGATTGCAGTTCATTTGAAAGCCTAGTTTTGTCTTCACACAAAGTAAGAACAAGCGCTCTGTGAGGCCAAAATCTGGTTCCCTCTGCCTCTCGCCTTTCATTCTGCATGTGCCCTATGTCAAAATTTCTGACACCCTGCTCAGCACTCAGTGTGGGTGAGCTGGACACACTGCCCTAAATCTCCCTCTGGTAACAACTCTACATCCCCATACATTTCCTTATGTGTGAAATTCACCGGACTGGTTATTTTCCTTCTGTGTGTTTTGATGCCACAACTAAATTCACATGTACAGAGGGCAAAAAAATTAAAATAAAATGTGCTCAGTTGTTAGACGCAACCACATGCACAAACGGGCACACTGTAACCTGCACCACTTTGCACTAATGGAGGGCAAATATTATGTGTGCAGTGGCCCATAGTAGGCAGTGCTGCCTTCTGGATTTTCAATATTTTATTAGTCTCATTTAATTCAATGAGGTTCTTACACTGTTATTAAAGTTAAGCATGCATGGTGCATCAAAGCACATTGTTGTAAAATTTAATAAAGAGTCTTTTCATTATCTTCTGTCCAGTCACCATTTACATAGGAGTATTAATTCAGTTTCACAAAGGGGAATGCACATCCTTTGAAATGGTGCCCCGGCGCTCTGTGTGTTTGCATGTTCATTACTTTGCATCACCTGATCGGCGCAAGTCAGTAAAGTTCTGTTTTCCTCTTATTATTCCTTCTTGATTTCCCCTCTGTAGTCTTGAATTTACTTTCCTCAAAAACATTATTCATTGCAGAGAATTCACTTTGCTGAATAGTTTACAAACTAAAAAACAGAAACTCACTAAGGTATTAAGCCGAGTCTGTGAAAAGTACATATTTCATCAGTGATTTTAATCTTTAAAATATTTGCTTCAGGTATCTGGGACACAATTGATTCCCTGCTACATTATGTAAAGTCTACAAAAGAAATTAGGTCACCATTCTGATTCTCTCTCTCTCTCTCTCTCTCTCTCTCGTAAGGATTCAATTTAGATTGCATTGGAGAATTAATTGTGTTTTAGGCTGTGATGGCACCAACTTAAAACTAGATTCGTTATAGATGTAATAAATAAGATGTATAAATACAATTAAAATCAGCTCTGCAATTATTACCAACCAGCACCCATTGCCTTGCCTTGCCTTGATTGAAACATCCAGCTAGTAGGAATCATTTTCTTCACCAGCTGGAGAATTGCTGCCAGATTTTTAGATGCATTGCACCAGAGATACTAAAAAAAAATCATTTAAACTTCAAAGCCAGGATTATAAGGCAGTCCCATCACATCATCCCATTGTTATATTTTCAGAGATAAATAATGAACGCTTAGATTCTGAATAAATGTGGTACTAATCTCTTCACAAAGTATTGCAATCATTGCAAAAGAATATTAATTTATTCATAACTTAAGGATACACTCCTAGGATCAACATTAAAATCTTTAAATGTCTTTTTTCATGACTTTGCTTGTAGGGATTGAGAGAGCAAATTACAAAGTGAGATTTACATTGTGTAGTGTATTCAGGCTATCCTTATGCCTTTCACAAAATCAGAGAGTGGGATGAGATAGGAAGGCTAGACTAGATGTTGAAAGGAAGGACCTGCTGAAAGGAAGGACCATCAGTTTATAACCTCCCATGATAAACAGTGTAAGACCACAGTGTGTCACAAACAGCATGTTCAATAAAGAAGATTCCTGTAGAGGAAAGAGCTCACACAGTCAAGTCGAGGCCCAAGGGAAGGCAAAGCACCCATATGGTCTGGGAAATAATTATTTTCCAAAGCAAATCTTAATTGTTGGGTATAATAGAGTAAGAAAGAATAGAGTGACATAAAGAAAATAAAAATCTCATAAAGTAAAACTAAATTAGCATCAACAATTTAAAAGATGTAATCCTGTCATGAACTCCAACGAGGAAAATTACAAAACGTCTAGGACAGGGGTCAGCAAACTTTTTCAGCAGGGGGCCGGTCCACTGTCCCTCAGACAGTGGGGGACCGGACTATATTTTGAAAAAAATAATGAACGAATTCCTATGCTCCACAAATAACCCAGAGATGTATTTTAAATTAAAAAAACCCACACACATTCTACTCATGTAAAAACACCAGGCAGGCCCCACAAATAACCCAGAGAGGCATTTTAAATAAAAGGACACATTCTACTCATGTAAAAACATGCTGATTCTCAGACCATACGCGAGCTGGATTTAGAAGGCGATTGGGCCGGATCCGGACCCCGGGCCTTAGGCTGCCTACCCATGATCTAGACACATCAAAGAAGCAGCAATTATATTTAGAGATGGTCAGATCACCCAACATCACAGAAACAGGCTTCCTGCTCAGAGCTGTGTTCATGTAGTGCAAAAAGGTTGCAAATCTGGATGGGAGAGATCAGAAAGAGGAGAAATGAGTCTAGGATCAGTTCCTGGGGGTTTTGCTTGCTGTAACACAGTCCTTGGCCACAATGAGAGTGGTACTCAAAAAGGACATAAGATGCATCAGAATGTCCTGGCAGATTTGAGGAGGAGGTTTTGAGGAAATGTTACGCAAATAACGGGGAAAGGAACAATACAGGAGGACATGGGTTCATGACTCAATCTCTCGAGAGCTGCAAAGACTCTGTTATTCATGGAAGGTGTTTTTTTAAGTCTCTTCCCTCCAAGACTGCTGAAGGCATGCCAGTGGGAGGGCTCTGTATGGCTTTTGGACTGTGAGTGCAGAAAGATAGCTGGTTTGTTAGGCTATACTGCTCTGTCAAGTTAGAGTGTCATTGGAAGCTGAGCCTAGATCATGCTGGTGTTCAATATCTACTATCTACAATACATTGATAGCTGCTTCAATGTTTTTGTATCCTAGAGGGATTGAGGGAACCCAAAGAGAATCTATACAGCTGCAATTTATGAGGTAGGGTTTGCTTCCATACAGACTGAAAGTTATCCTGGAGAGTTATCTGGGCTAAGCCAGTTGGAGGGCAGGTTGGCATCAGCTAAATGTTGTAAGTGGCAAGCCAAGTCCTGGCTTCCACCTTCTGGAGGTCAAAGCATTTGGCATGCTTGATGAATAGCCATCAGAAATTTAGATTGAACTGCTTTCAGAGGTGTAAAACTGCAGTAAGGGCTGAATTAGGCAACATATATAAGCTGTGCCAGTGATTTGGCCTCAAACAACTTTATTGCCACCAGTTGTTGTTGTTTAGTTGTTTAGTCGTGTTCGACTCTTCGTGACCCCATGGACCAGAGCATGCCAGGCACTCCTGTCTTCCACTGCTTCCCGCAGTTTGGTCAAACTCATGCTGGTAGCTTCGAGAACGCTGTCCAACCATCTCGTCCTCTGTCGTCCCCTTCGCCTTGTGCCCTCCATCTTTCCCAACATCAGGGACTTTTCCAGGGAATCTTCTCTTCTCATGAGGTGCCCAAAGTATTGGAGCCTCAGCTTCACGATCTGTCCTTCCAGTGAGTGCTCAGGGCTGATTTCCTTCAAAATGGATAGGTTTGATCTTCTTGCAGTCCATGGGACTCTCAAGAGTCTCCTCCATAGTATATTTTCTTTCTCCTGAGTCTCAGTGTTGTTTTTCAACAGGAAGGAGGATGGGCACAAGACTAGAACTAGTTGGCTGCACCTGCCATAAGCTCTAGCTTCACTGGCTGTTGGTCTCCCTCCTTTCTGCCCCACAACTCCCAGTGGGCAGCAACTATCACTGCTTGTGAACTTCCCTACTGCCTGATCTGTTCCTGGACTGACTACCTCCTCCCCAGTTGGCATTGTGGGAGTCTTTTCTGACTCGCTACCCCCTGAGCCCCCCAAAGTCTAAGTGTGTGAGTCAGGCTAGCATCAAAGAGGGCTCCTTTCTCTATTTCCTGGGACTCAAAACTCTTGAGCAGCACAAGCTTCTGAGAGGTCACTTATGAGCCTGTGTATAGCTGCTCCTTTCTTGGTCAGCTTTGCCCTTGTGACTTCTGATTCTCCTATTTATAGACTTCTCCCTCCCCTGGTGCGCTAATTACCAATCACCCCAAAGGTGCATTACAGGACTAGCAATAATCTCCAAAGCCTATTAACAGGCCACACATATTTTTGTTGGCGTTTATGTGACCAGCTGTTCATAAACTTTGACCCAAGAGCAGATGGAGGAATGCTGAGACTGATCTGGAGGGTGGGACGGTACCGGGCTTATATAAGCCATTACCAAGCTCCATCCCAAATCAGAGTCTGCAGATGCAGCACTCCTCTGCATGCTGGCCCTAAAGGTCCCATCCTAAGGGCCAGACATTATACCACACCCTCCCATACCCTCTTGGGACTAGGAACACATTTCTGCAGACTGTGGTGCTGTAGGATTCAATACTGATCAGCAAGGCTTTTTTCCAGCTAGAACTCCCCAGAACACCTCTCAGATGAGTTCCAGCACCTCTCAAGTGGGCACCATTGCCATTCTAGGAGAATGAGAGGAGTGTTCATGGTGAGTTCTGGCACCTCTTTTTCTAGAAAAATAGCACTGCTGATCAGCACAACACAATTGAAATCCAATGAGCTGAAGGTTTTAAAAATGGTTTTGGTGTACATATGTATATATGTATGAAATCAAGAGACTGACCCACTGTATTTCATTTCAGTCTTCTTACAATGTTCTCAAAAGAGGTTTATAGCATTTGCAATATATCTTTCCAATCAAAATAATTGCTTCCAGATTCATTATATTGGAATACTTTTTGCAGTCTTGATTCATTATGCTGCTCATGGGTTCAATCCATATATTACATCTTTAAAAATGTACACCTATAAAATCCACATCATTGTGAGCTGAGATTACCTGCAGCTTCCTGTTGAGTACACACCTTGTGGCAAACCAATGCTTTGTGCTTTTAAATATTTGCAGTAATTTAAAAGTAGTTATACAGCCCTTTTGATAAACCAAGATTGACACCTTTGCAAAGTCTTAAAAATGGGTAATAAGCTATGTATATAAATATACTGCATTTTTTCTTTTATGTAATTGCTTGCTCATCTGTAAGGATCTAAAATATCACTTTGTAAATTAAAATAACTCCTGTATCCTGAGGTACTGAGCATTCAGAAATGTCTGGAATCTGTGTGGGTTGCAAACAGAACTGCTGAAAAGTTTGCACCTTTTGTACTAATGGAATGGCAATCTATTGTGATAGTTTCCCTAAGAAAAACACAGTGTGTGCGCTGTTAACTTAAACAGGTGCTTGAGTAGACAGCTGGAGGTTTAAGGTCAGAGGTCAAGCAATCAAAAGTGGCCGTCTATTGCATAGATCATCAAACAGCAAGCCCATCAATGGGTTCAGTGGAGAATGCTGGAAATTAATCAGTTCAGCTCTTGGTGTTTAGCCATGCTGATTATATAGTGGCAAAGCAACCGTGAGATGACAAGCCAGAGAAACTAACGTAATAGGAGTTCATTCCCAACAAAGGCCAAGAAGGCAGATCAATTTGCAATATTCTTTTCTGCACCCATGCACCAAAGCAGAAACATGAAAGCAGAACATTAAGGGATGCCTCCTATGAACTAGACAAATCAATAAACATCACTGGTGAAGGAGGAAAGAAAAAGGTTCTCATTCTCCTGAATACCCAGAGCCCCCCTTTTCCCATCTCAATGAAATGATGAGCAATGGCCTCTGTCATGTTTCCTTTCACCTGTGTGGTGCTGTCTTATAACTCTCAAGGTGAAGGCAACTTTCCAAATTGGTCTTTAAGGGCACTATCAGATCTTGTCATAAAGGAAGCTGTGGGGCAGCGAGAGGGGTAGAGAAGGGTAGATCTGAGGCACTGAAGCAGTTGTTGTGAAAATGGGGGTGCATACATTTGATTTGGCATTTGCAAAGAAAGGAAGGGAGTTGTTGTACCTTCTGTTAATAAATTACAACACCATATTAGATAAAATAGAGAAGATTGACCTTGCGCTTGGAAAATTCAAAGTGTTGAAATGCCAGTTTCATCATGGACTGAAAATGAACCGTGGAGCGATTTTTAGGGTGTTGAGATGCCTGGTGCTCATGCACTCAGATTCCACTCGATATCATCCCACCCTCATTTCCTTAGTTCTCTAAGCAAATCATCTTTTGCCATTACACCTGTACCAGTCTGGCTTCAAAACAAGGATCAAAAGCCTACTTCAAGCCATAGTTTCAGGCTATGGTTTCCCTCAGATATAAGTTAAACTATGATTTACTGAGCAAACTTTACTTAAAGGAGGAAGTCAGAAAGGGAGTCAGAGGAAGGAGGAGAGGGGGAAATGTGTGGGGCTGCTGCAGAGGGGCCTGAATCAAGCTGGTGAATTCCTGCTACATCAAATTACCATTTGAATCCTTCCATTTTTGTAGCCTTGGGTGAGTGATATCTCAGCCTGTATCTATCCATCTATCTATCATCTATATCTATCTATCTATATCTATCATCTATCTATCTATCATCTAGCTATCTATCTAGCTATCTATCTATCTATCATCTATCATCTATCTATCTATCTATCTATCTATCTATCTATCTATCTATCATCTATCTATATCTATCATCTATATCTATCTATCATCTATCTATCTATCTATATCTATCATCTATATCTATCTATCATCTATCTATCTATCTATCTATCATCTATCATCTATCATCTATCATCATCTATCATCTATCATCATCTATCTATCTATCTATCTATCTATCTATCTATCTATCTATCATCTATCATCTATCATCTATCATCTATCTATCTATCTATCATCTATCTATCTATCTATCTATCTATCTATCTATCTATATCTATCTATCATCATCTATCCATCTATGTATCTGAACTTTTCAGATCTATGCCATCTTATAGGTCATTCTCCATGAACAGAGATTCTCATTTTAGAATGCATCCCATGCAAGTAAATTTGTTTATGTGTAGCATGCTAAAATGTGTGAATCAGCCCTAAGATTGTCTGATATTGCGGTGTGGCGATATAAGAATTTTAAGGCATTTCCTACAAAGTGTAATAAGCAAATTAATTATAAGTAGGAAGGAAATTGGAAGAAAGGGAGTTTACTTTCTTGTTGCTGACAGAACACTGCAATGATAGAGAAGTGTTTAGGTCAAGCATATTATTGAGCTAGCAATTATTTGAGTTGTAAGAGGATTTCAAGATTCACAGGAGAGAAATATATTACCATCATGATAAAAAAAAGAGGTCAAGAACAAAAAAATGATGTTTGCCTGCTTAGTCCCTTTCTAGATCTTATGCAAGATTAAATCATTAAACCAGAGTGACATGGAATCCTACACCCACTTTTGAAAATAAGGCGATAAAATCAGAACCATGCAATAAAATATTCAAGGTACTGTTCACCAGGAAATGTATCCTGAATAACCAGGGAGAAATATGTATGCCACCTTGAGCTCTTTGGGGGAAAGGTGTGATGTAAATACAAAATAAAGAGACATAAGTAATAAAATTCATTTCAATGGTAGATTATGCCCATAGGGTGGGCCCACTGAAATAAATAGCAATATTCCTGTTGCTTTCAGTGAAGTTGAACTTCACTTACAAATTTGATCTCCAAAGAGCTGTAAGAATTTAACCTGACCTTGATTTTTAAGCACATATGAAGAAAAGTGCACTGCTTTTCTCTACTGTCGCGAGCACGTCTTAGGAGAAAGGTGATCAATCAGTCATCAAAATGAATAAAAGGTTATGGCAGGCCAGCAGAACCTGTGACCCACCAGAACAAAGGCAGCCCACCAACTGTGTATTGTGCAGTGCTTGAATTAATGGGGGTGGTGTGGTTAAAGGCCCCCTTTGCCTTTTGTGGAGCCCCCTACAGCTTTTAGAAGGCTGTAATTGGGGGAAGTTAAGGGGCGGGGCCTGTGGATTTCATTAAGGGGTCGTTCTCTGCCTCCTCCATTCATTCAGCACTGGTTTACACAAAGTAGCATAAATTATTGATTGAAAAAAGCAGACTTTTAAAAGAGTAGAGATATAATAGCATTATCAAAATAAAGCCAACAGATTTAAAAGCAAATATGTATAATAAAAGGGACGCGGGTGGTGCTGTGGGTTAAACCACAGAGCCTAGGACTTTCCGATCAGAAGATCGGTGGTTCGAATCCCTGTGACGGGGTGAGTTCCCATTGCTCGGTCCCTGCTCCTGCCAACCTAGCAGTTTGAAAGCACGTCAAAGTGCAAGTAGATATATAGGTACCGCTCCAGTGGGAAGGTAAACAGCGTTTCCATGCGCTGCTCTGGTTCGCCAGAAGCGGCTTAGTCATGCTGGCCACACGACCCAGAAGCTGTAAGCCAGCTTCCTCGGCCAGTAAAGCGAGATGAGCACCGCAACCCCAGAGTCGTCCGCGACTGGACTTAACGGTCAGGGGTCCCTTTACCTTTACTATGTATAATAAAATCACAGGACTGGCCAGGTTGTCTAAGCAAAAATATTTTGAGCAGGTGTTTAAAACAAGACAGCCAAGTTGCCTTCCTAATATGAATAGGCAAGGTGTCCTACAAAATAGGTGGTACCACACTGAAAGGTCGAGTTATGGAATGAGCATTATGCGACCCTTGTAAAAGTACAGTGGTGCCTCGCAAGACGAAATTAATTCGTTCCGCGAGTCTCTTCGTCTAGCGGTTTTTTCGTCTTGCGAAGCAACCCTATTAGTGGTTTAGCGCTATTAGTGGTTTAGCGGCTATTAGCGGCTATTAAAGGCTTAAGGGATTAGTGGATTAGCTGCTAAAAGGCTATTAGCGGTTTAGCGGCTTAGAAAAAGGGGGTGGGGAGCGAAAAAAAATCTCAAGACTCGCAAGACATTTTCATCTTGCGAAGCAAGCCCATAGAGAAATTCGTCCTGCGAAGCGCATCGAAAAACGGAAAACCCTTTCGTCTAGCGGGTTTTCCGTCTTGCGAGGCATTTTTCTTGCGGGGTACCACTGTACCTCTTCTGCAGACTGAAGCAGTCGAGTGGGCACATACAGGGCAAAGCGATCCTCCAGGAAAACGGGTCCCTGGCAAGAAGGGATGACCTGTATTCATTTTGATGAATGCCAAGATTGTGCAGAGCTGCGTTGTGAGATATGGCACAGCAGCCATTTTAAAAACCGGTATTGTAATATGGTAGACAGCATTTTAAAAAGTAGAGACATCACCTTGCCAACAAAGGTCCGTATAGTAAAAGCTATGGTCTTCCCAGTACTGATGTATGGAAGTGAGAGCTGGACCAAAAAGAAGGCTGATCGCCGAAGAATTGACGCTTTTGAATTATGGTGCTGGAGGAGACTCTTGAGAGTCCCATGGACTGCAAGAAGATCAAATGCATCCATTCTTAAGGAAATCAGCCCTGAGTGCTCACTGGAAGGACAGATCGTGAAGCTGAGGCTCCAATACTTTGGCCACCTCATGAGAAGAGAAGACTCACTGGAAAAGACCCTGATGCTGGGAAAGATGGAGGGCACAAGGAGAAGGGGATGACAGAGGACGAGATGGTTAGACAGTGTTCTCGAAGCTACAAACATGAGTCTGACCAAACTGCGGGTGGCAGTGGAAGACAGGAGTGCCTGGCGTGCTCTGGTCCATGGGGTCACGAAGAGTCGGACACGACTGAACGACTAAACAACAACAACATTGTAATATGGAGCATGTTAGGTGAAGATACTTTGCAGACGATGTGTAAGGTAGCATGGAGTCTTGTCTATTGTTAGTCACTATAACAGCATTGGGGTGTGTGTGTGTGTCATCTGTCCTGTTTCACTGGCACAACCAATATCTGTGAGCTCTCTGAGGAGAGCCCTGGCAGCTGCAGGGCATAATTACCACATTCTCCTATATCTTTTAGGCATTTGGATCTATGGCTGGTTTCTACATTGCTCCCCTGCTAACTAATATGTTATTGGCTTGACACAATTGACAGCTGACTGTGCTGGTGGCTAAAGAACTGCCTCTGGGGCTGTCTCAAAATGAAGTTAATGATGGGCTAAGATGAGCTCCCTCCGTTTCCTATACATCATTTACCTGGAATTGCACTGTGTGTGCAGGTCTCTTTTGTGACGGCAGGAAACGCTACCAAATGGCCAGATGTACTAAATGATGCAATAATTCCACTGGGCCAAATTTGGATTTATTTGCAGTTTTTTTTTTGCAGTGAGAGTAAAAACAAAGAAATCTGCTGAGGAAATTCTCCATATGGGAAGTGGGTAATGCTGCATAACACAAACTAATAACGTTATCAATTATGGGTCAGGCCAGGAAGTGAATGCCCCTGGTCTCTCTCTCTCTCAAAAAAAATTCATGGTCAATGAGTCTGCTAAATGGCACTTTAGAGTTTCCGCCCTGTCTTTGCCATAAAACAGAGAGGGACCATAACTATACTAAAGACCCAGGAACTCTTGTAACATAGAGCTGGAAGTGACCAGATGAACAGGAGTCCTGTATCTTAAAGAGTTTTGTAGAAGATGTGGGGGTTTTGGGTTTGTTTGTTTTTTGCAAATGGAATCCACAGCTGCTGAAAATTCCTCTTCTACAAAACGCTTCGTGGCACAGGAGTCCTTTGCTGCTTTGCATACCAGCCAACTATTCAGATCCCACGTTTTCCATCAGGGTAATCAGCTAATTGCACAAACGTGTTTTCAAGAAGAAAACACAGTGAACATCGCACTGACGTATCGACACAGCAGCTCATATTACTTGAGCAGCGTGAGGCCACAATGAAAGATAGGGCTATCAGTGGGCACCAGGCATGATGGCTATGTTGTGCCTCCACTGTTTAGGGACAGCGTGTCTCTAAACATCAGAGACTGGGATTTCCAGGAGAAAGCATTGCTGCACTCAGGTCCTGCTAGGAGACTTCTCATAGAAGCCATAGAGCCAGTGTGGTGTAGTGGTTAAGAGCGGTAGTCACGTAATCTGGGTAACCGGGTTCGCGTCTCCGCTCCTCCACATGCAGCTGCTGGGTGACCTTGGGCCAGTCACAGTCTCTCAGCCCCACTCACCTCACAGAGTGTTTGTTGTGGGGGAGGAAGGGAAAGGAGAATGTTAGCTGCTTTGAGACTCCTTAAAGGGAGTGAAAGGCGGGATATCAAATCCAAACTCTTCTTCTTCTTCTTCATAGACATCTGGTTGGCCAACGTAAGATTTTACCAATGTTAGTCATACTAAGAGTGGACCTACTGAACTGAATGTACATGACTAACTTCAATATGTTTACTCTGAGTAGACCAGGCTTCCTCAACCTTGGCCCTCCAGATGTGTTGAGACTACAGTTCCCATCATCCCTGACCACTGGTCCTGCTAGCTAGGGATCATGGGAGTTGTAGGCCAAGAACATCTGGAGGGCTGAGGTTGAGGAAGCCTGGAGTGGACCTTAGTTAGATGCAACTCAGGATGCTGGACTAGAAGGACTTTTGACCTACTTACAGGAGCACGGGTATGGCTTATCCATCAACCTCTTAGAGCAAACATATTTTAATCATCCTGGAGTACCGTGAAGTTGCTTGTTCTGTTGGCGCTGAATCTGACAGATACAGGCAATTAATACACTCACCTGTGTATCTACATGGGGAGGAATTCAATATTATGCTATGTTGACTGTTCCATCAGGGCAAGCATTTCAGCTTCCACAATGGAACAACCTCCCCCCCCCCCCGCCCCGTGGACTCGTTCTGGGGCTTCTCCCGAACCCACCAGAGACAATTTGGGTGTTATGGGGGAGAATCCCCAGTGTGCAAGTGGAAGTCACAGGGCCTGCGCAGGGCTTGTGCTGCAGAACTGGTTAGGTGAATCCTAGTGGACTAGCAATGTAATGAGACGCAAGAGGGAAAAGGGTATGACAGAAGGCAGGTTTCCCTCTGACAGGGCATCCACCAAGTCTAATTTCTGAGGTTAATAAATAATTTCTATTCATTTTTGTCATGTAGTAAATTGAGGACGGGAAAGTTGAACAAGTTTTAACCACATTCTAGCTACTACTGTGTTTATTGATTCACAAAACTTTACAATATGGGAACAGCAGGTTAATTGTATATAATAATAACAACAACAATAATAACAACCATTTATTTATTTATTTATTTATACATACATACATACATACATACATACATACCTTGCCCATCTGGCTGGGTTTCCCCAGTCACTCTGGGCAGCTTCCAACAAAAGATTAAAAATACATTAAAATATCAGTCATTAAAAACTTCCCTAAACAGGGCTGCCTTCAGATGTCTTCTAAATGTCAGGTAGTTGCTTATTTCTTTGACATCTGATTGGAGGGTGTTCCACAGGGCGGGTGCCACTACCAAGGAGGCCCTCTGCCTGGTTCCCTGTAACTTGGCCTCTCGCAGTGAGGGAACTGCCAGAAGGCCTTCAGAGCTGGACCTCAGTGTCCAGGTTGAACGATGGGGGTGGAGATGCTCCTTCAGGTAAACTGGGCCGAGGCTGTTTAGGGCTTTAAAGGTCAGCACCAACACTTTGAATTGTACTCGGAAACGTACCGGGAGCCAATGTAGGTCTTTCAAGACCGGTGTTATGTGGTTTCAGCTGCCACTCCCAGTCTAGCTGCCGCATTCTGGATTAGTTGTAGTTTCCAGGTCACCTTCAAAGGTAGCCCCACGTAGAACGCATTGAGTGTAGACTGGTATAGTATTAGGACAGGTCACTGCTGAGGGCAAAGGAAAATTCGTACAAAAATAGGGCAGGTAGGTATTCAGTATGATTAAGTTTCAGAAATCCCCAGGCTACATCTATTTATTCACTGTGATCCAGCAGAGTTACATGCATACAGTTTGTATTGTTAATTCCAAAGGAGTTTTAATTCCCTGTTGCGAAGGCTATAATAGGGTTACAGGGGTAGATCAATCAACTGAAGTTTCAGATGGTTAATTTCTAGAGCCAAATGGAATTGATTAGGGCAGATTTCTAGTAGGTGAGTGTTAGTCTGAGCCTGTAAGGCTCTTAAACTCTTAGGTGAAATCTCACAAATTAAATGAAGTGAAAAGGATCTAGGAGTCTTGGTTGACCATGAACTTGACATGAGCCAACAGTGTGACGCAGCAGCTAAAAAAGCCAATGCAATTCTGGGCTGCATCAATAGGAGTATAGCATCTAGATCAAGGGAAGTAATAGTGCCACTGTATTCTGCTCTGGTCAGACCTCACCTGGAGTACTGTGTCCAGTTCTGGGCACCACAGAAGGACACTGACAAACTGGAACATGTCCAGAGGAGGGCAAACAAAATGGTCAAAGGCCTGGAAATGATGCCTTATGAGGAACGGCTAAGGGAGCTGGGCATGTTTAGCCTGGAGAAGAGGAGGTTAAGGGGTGATATGATAGCCATGTTCAAATATATAAAAGGATGTCACATAGAGGAGGGAGAAAGGTTGTTTTCTGCTGCTCCAGAGAAGCGGACACGGAGCAATGGATCCAAACTACAAGAAAGAAGATTCCACCTAAACATTAGGAAGAACTTCCTGACAGTAAGAGCTGTTTGACAGTGGAATTTGCTGCCAAGGAGTGTGGTGGAGTCTCCTTCTTTGGAGGTCTTTAAGCAGAGGCTTGACAACCATATGTCAGGAGTGCTCTGATGGTGTTTCCTGCTTGGCAGGGGGTTGGGCTCGATGGCCCTTGTGGTCTATTCCAACTCTATGATTCTATGATTCTATGAAATGGTGAATTAATCAAGGAAGGTTTGGGCTTGTGACTTTTGAAGTGTACAGCCCCCTGCATCTCACAGCAAATCACATTTGAAACAAGGGCTATCGGAAGCAGATTTGGATATGACACCTGCTATTCTAAGAAGAAGAAAGAACAAAACAGGACATGTCTAGGTTCTTGAGTGTACTTAAAGTAGCTCTTTGGAGTGTAGCCAATATTTGCAGTGGCTTAAGAGGGAGAGACTGGACGACATCAAATTATATTCAAATATGTAGTGCAAAGCTACAGTGAATTTTGGATTAATTTGGGATTCATTCTCCTCCTAAAGCTTAATCTTTCTTTTTTAAAAATGATCTAAGCAAGTGAGCCCTGAATAAGCAGTTATTCCTGTAGTATGGAGAAAAGATCATCACATTTTTATGGGATGGCAAAATGTCAACTTAATAATAATTTGGCAACATGTCAAGATATCTGGAGAGACTTCCTGGAAATTAAAAACAATTTAGACGTAGAAGAAAATTATGACAGTGACTTGGAGTTCAAAAGGGGAAATATCTCAGCTATTCTTGCACCTTTAAAAATAATTCTTTTTATTGATATTCTTGCTATGATTGAATACAATGTGAAACAGATATTTTATATCCATCACAAGTGGATATAATTTCTAGGGGGAAGTGTGCATTTTTTATAAATGCTATGAGTTTGCGTATTTACCGCAGTCCAAAGTGTTCCTTTAAAACAGAGCTTTCCAAAACTGTTCATGTCATTGACACGCTTATTAGACATGCATCATTTTGTGACACAGTAATTCAGTTTTACTAGCAAACCAGAGGTTAAACGAACCCCTTTCCAGCCCCGGGAGGAGTGCGGGGGAGCGTTCGCACGATACATCTACACGCAGCAGCCAACACACTAATGTTTCAATACAATATGGAAAGCTCTGCTTTAAAGCCTTGCTACTCAAGGACGCGGGTGGCGCTGCGGGTTAAACCACAGAGCCTAGGACTTGCCGATCAGAAGGTCGGCGGTTTGAATCTCTGCGACGGGGTGAGCTCCCGTTGCTCGGTCCCTGCTCCTGCCAACCTAGCAGTTCGAAAGCACGTCCAAGTGCAAGTAGATAAATAGGTACTGCTCTGGCGGGAAGGCAAACGGCATTTTCGTGCGCTGCTCTGGTTTGCCAGAAGCAGTTTAGTCATGCTGGCCACATGACCCGGAAGCTGTACCCTCGGCCAATAAAGCGAGATGAGCGCCGCAACCCCAGAGTCGTCCGCGAATGGACCTAATGGTCAGGGGTCCCTTTATCTTTACCTTACTCATGTATTGTGCTGCTTGGGTAGTGATGGAGGAGAGAATTCTCCATATTAATTTTTTGCTAACTTTGTAGAAAATAGCCTGTTGTGGAATCTGGTTGAGGCTGGGCAACAATTCCCTCTCCTAAACTTTTTGGGCCAGTTAGGGAAGTTTTCATGGTGCTTGGCTTGTCCATAGTGGTAGTGGCTAAGGGTGTGGACTGTGGTAGGAGAAATTCTGAGCGCTCGCACCCCGGGCTGGGCAGTGTAGGCATCCTGCCCCTGTCGCCACGATCCCTGCGCTTGTGTGCCGGGTGGGGAATGGGGAGCATGGAGCTGGGCTCCACAATTCACCACCTCCTCCCCATGGCATGCGCTATGTCTCACTGCTGCTCTTGCGGAATTCACAGAGGGGGGAAATAGAATTATTTGACCCCAGTGTTCCACCCTACTAGTCCCAATGAACGCTGCCCACCAAGGGCAAAGGCTGTTGAAAGGCTGCTGCTATTGGAAGGATTCAAAATGTGGCTGATTAAGCTGGGCCAGCCAAATATCTGTTGAAACCCAAACCAGTGCAGGAACCCAAAGGGCCAATCCAGGACTGCCTGCTGTGATAATGCTGTGTAACCAATATGACCTCTCCCCGCCTGCCTTTCCATCTTGGCCAAGTTACAGGCCTTCCGATAAGGCCATAGCTCCACTGGTTCGTTCAGCAGCTTCCCCATTGAGTGACTCCTGTTTATGCTACCTTGTCCCAAGAAACTTATAATGTAAACAGGAGCCACTTGATGGGGGAGCGCCATGTCAATCACGGGTGGGCCACCTGCAGCCTTCCAGCTGCCATCAATGCCAGGCAGCATTGCCAGTGCTCAGGGATGAAGGGAGTTGTAATCCACTAAACAACCACAACCAGGGCCATCTTACCTATAGGGGCTAGGGGTGCGGGGCACCCAGGCACCGGGCTCTCAGGGGTGCCAGGCCGAGAGTCTGGGGCCCGAGAGTTGAGTCCGGGTGAGAGCCCGCCTGTTGGTTGGAGCGCCGCGGTGGGCTCGTCTGCTGCGGGTGGCTCCGCGCCGCGAGTTTGGGGATGACCGAGCCAGCGAGACGCTGAGATAGCTGGGCGGCTCTGCCCTCCTGCACGCCTGGGACTGGGCAACCTGGGGGGGGGGGGGTTGCCGGGCAGATCTTTGCACCCTGGCACCTCATATGCTTAAGACAGCCCTGACCACAACAACTAATGGTAGCTTCTGGTGAAGTAATTTGGATTCAGGCACAGATACCGGGGCACAAATACACCTTGAGGATATATAGTATGTCCTTAAAATGCATGAAGGAGTCTTGATTTTACAGGCCCAGAATCTCCAGAGAGGTTCTAAAGAGCCAGGTGAAGGCAGAGGATTCAGTTAGGCTGGGATGGCTCTGTGGCTTGGCACTGTTTTTGATTAAAAAGGGGGGGGGGGAGGCATATGGCTGTGTAAATGCAGTGTAATGTGTAAATCTGTAAATCTAAAATCATATAAATATTTTATTATAAATCAAGGAAAAGAAAATAAGCTAGAGAACAAAACCAGCCTTCATTGTACATCTCTCCCCAATAATTCAGTAAAACATAGTCTTGGGGAGGAATGCATTTTTGAGAAACTCCGCTTTATATTTTGCATCTCTCCCCCCAAAAAGACACAGCAGGGATTTAAGGTTCTAACACTTTGGGACTTTTATCTATTGCAAATGTAATTGTATCGCAAAGTAAATAAGACTCTGCAATTTATAAGCCCTTTAAACTAACCCTATTTGTTATGGATGTGGAATTACTTTGAATAATACTGCCTTATTTTACTCTGGCAGTTTTCATATTTTTTTTTACCACTGTAGTGAGGATTATTCCAGCTGCCAACTTCTGTCACAATATATTTCTAACATGTTTATGACTTGGCCTTTAAAACTGCACTCTTAAGATAGTCTCAGCCTAGAATAAGAGTAGTTAATGACAACATGTAAATCAGTGGGGTGGCTATTCATTTTCATGTACAAACCTGGGGATTTATTCATACAAGGGACTGAGGTTGTGGCTTGTAGGAGCCAATTACAGATTTGCCTCATCACTACCTATTATTATTATTATTATAGTGAAATTGGCTAGAGGTTAGGCACGTGGGGAGAGCCTTCCAAAAATAGCTTGGAGCCAAATCTTGATTTTTGTCTCTGAATGGGACAGCAGGCTCAAACCACATTGGTGGGGTGGAGTTAATGGCATGTTAAGACATGCAGTTTTCTCCACCCACATGATGTTGTTGGCATAGGAATGGGCACACGTGGATCATTCTAAGTATTACTCTCTCAGATGCCCTCTGGATCAATTAAGGGATATGTCCCTGTGACTCGATATTTACCACAAATCATGGACAGTACTACATATGAACTCCTCCTTCCTTCCTTCCTTCCTTCCTTCCTTCCTTCAGAAGCTCCATGTGGATTTAACTAGCAGACATAAAGCTTACAGATGTAATTCTGCAAACAATTTCTTCTTCTGGTTCCTTTCTTATCCTCAATGGCTATTTTTTGTTTTTTAAAAAGTTTAAACATCTGGAAGGAAGACAATCTTGTTAAAAAGAGAGTGTTACAATGATTTCAGATAGCTCTTGTACTCGTGATTAAATGTGAGCATTGTCATTGTCTCTCAGACAAATTCTTCTCCATGCAAGTCACTGTTAGTACTTGAGGTATACTGAATATTCTGGGAGTTACAAGGGAAGGTATTATATTAAGGGAGCAGTTGACTGAGAAGCTCAAAAGGCCTTGCCTCAGTGAAGTACAGCCCCATTTCCCTTTGACAAAGCATGATAAACCTGACTTTTATTGAAACAAATAGGACTCGCTTTCCTATAATGGGCATAAATGAAAGGTCAGCGAAGCTGTTAGGTATACATACCATTCCAGGAACACAGAGACTCATTCTCACTGAGAAGTGTTTCATGTTCACAATGGGTTATCCACATGCAAGGCAGTTCCACATTCATAGAAGAAAGCCGAGACGAGCATTTAATACATGGAGTTCCATGGGCAACTGTGCCCATATGCACATTGGAACTGCTGTTAGATTGGGCCAAAAGTGTTTACAACTGGAATGACTGGAAGTAACACTATTCCTTAACTACACAACTGACCTAAATATCTACGTGTAGAAATGTAATGCATTTTGGTACCCGGCATATAAGCTGGCCAGACGTTTTGATTTGGTGAGACAGTTTTGTTTAGAGTTTATGGGTTGCAATGAAATGAGATTATCTTTATTAGCTGCTAGGACTTTAATTTGCTAGAAGGCTCCCAGTGGTTTTTATGTACCACAGGAATGTACTAGGCAATGGCAATGCTGAACTGTACACCTCTCCTTCTGCCTGTCTAAAGAAAGGAGGCGATTTCTTACTCTTTCCCCATTTTGTTCCTTTCCCCTTTCCGTTGTTGCTGTAAGCCTTTTAATCACGAAGACCAAGAAACAGAGCACAGGCAAGGATAAGTGAAGCAGCAGTTTCATTTTGGAACCAGCACTTTCAATTTGGAATCTGCCCCCCTCCCAAATTTATAAAACACACAGCTCGCATAAAGACCATACACTTAAAGCACATGGTTCCCCCTAAAGAATCCAGGGAAATGTAGTTTGTTAGGTGCTGGGAATTTTAGCTCTGTAAGGAGCAAACCAGATTTCCCAGGATTCTTTGGGGGAAGCAATGCACTTCAGATGTGCTTTAAATCCAGAATGACAAAGGCCTCTGCCAGCATATCCTCCAAATTCAACAGTGAAGTCAATGTCAGTAAATATCCTCTCAAAAGGCCACAGTGCACCAGGAATTATTTTCTTTTTCCTGCCCAGTTTCTGTTTGTACTAGCTCAGCCTCTCCTATACTGAGTACTAGTAGGAAGTCCGCCATCTTGATTCAAAGTGGTCCAAACATCAACAAACACCCCCACTTCAGGTGCCCTCTCACCAAACTTGGTGATGACATCTCAAGAGGCAGCTAAAACTATGCCCCAAAGTGGGAAAGGTCAGAATGGTGTCACGTTTCAGTCGGCCATCTTGAATGAAAATGGCATGCAGCATTCATATATCTTGGTGATGACATATTGAGTGGTGGCTGAACCGATGCTAAAGAAGACATGCCAAAGCGAGATTTTTAAATTTGAATTAAAAATGGCACCCAGCATCGAAATGGTGACAAAGTCTCGCACCCCTCCCTTGGGAACCTGCATGCCGAGTTTGGTGATAATATCCCGAGAGGCGACTGAACCTATGGGGGAAACGTGCAAAGCCATGCCAAAGTGAGATTTTGGCCCAGTATCTTTATTCAAAATGGCGGCTAGCATACAAACACCCACAATGACCAGGGCCTCTGGCTCAGAAACCCTTGTGCCAAGTTTGCCATTGAGATCTTGAGAGGCGGCTGAAACCATGTAGAACAGATGGGCAGACAGAAAGACAAACCCCTTTCAAAAACATATAGGGGATGCCCATATTTGGAATCCAATTAAATGTGGGCACCTACTATATATTTTTGACAGTGTGTAACCTCCACTTCCATTCATTCTGAATAGCACAGAAGTGCAGATAACTTCTCTCTGTGAGCAAGTGCAGCAGTAGCTGATAAAGGTGTCGTCTCACCACTGATGGGGCAGTTGATAAGGGATCATCTTTTTCTGCTCTTTTAGATGTAGCAGCCATTTTGTGTTGCATTACACCCACATGGCAGCCATTTTCTGCTGTACCAATGCTCAATTTGTGACACCTTTTCAAAGTTTCAAATGTGGCCCCTGTGACGTTACTTGATAAGCAGGGACTTACACCAGTGCATGCCAATACAAAACTTGTCTGAGATTGGCACCATACACCAAATATCAGATATTATATACAATCAGAACAAGCAAGTGACTTTATCTATAAAGACGATAAGGAATGGGCTTTTGAAATAAAAGTTTGTGTCCCCATGCAAAACATTCATATCCAGAAACAATCATCCACATAATTTCTGTTTGAACAGGAATCTTGTGGTACCTCAAAGACTAGCAGATTTATTATGATGTAAGATTTTGTGTACTAGAACTCACTCCATGAAAGCTTATGCCACAATGAAACTGTTAGGATTTGAAGACCCTAATCAAGTGGGATATTAATCTAAAGAATGCTAAATATAAAGACTTAAGAGCAGACCCATTGAAATCTATGGAATGTAAATTACTCATAACAAACCAAAGTCCCCTTTATTTCAAAGAATCTACTCAAGCATGGCTAATTTTGTAAGCCCTTGGAAGGCAACGATATTATCTTTTTCCTTTCTGTCAGACATTATTTTGTCTTTTGCAAATCTTGTGAGGGTTGGAAAATGTTTTAATTAACACGAATAACTCCCATAAAAATTGTTTAAGTAACCTTAATTTTCTCTGGTGCTGGAAAAGTCTTTGTATTTTCACCTTGCCTATCAGATACAGTGGTTCCAGCAAAACGTAATTTTTCCGGCATGTTTCTCCTTTCACCTTGTTGCTTCAGTCATACGGTTACACACTTCACCTCTCCTGCCCTCCGCAGCATATATATTAAGGTTTGAAAGCTCATCTCCTTTCAAAAATCACAAATCAGCAATATTTATCTGAGTAAAACATGGTGTCATGCTGAATATAAGCCTCTGGCTGAATATTCCATTCGGTGACTTGTTGTATGAAGTTAAAAAGAGGACTGGGTTGTGTTATTGTACTATAATGGGGTGTGGGGGAGGCTCGCCGTTTGCATCAGATATCTTATACTCCTTTCCAATTATGGGAATTTTTATTCTCTTCCCTCTGCAGTAGGAGGCACAGTATTTTGCTGCCGTGTTTCATGTTGGCCTCCAATGGTATCTGATAGAAGTGCTTTTATCCCCTGAAGATACAGTACAAAATACAAATCATCATCATTGGTTTTAGCTCAGCTGGAGCTGCCTATTTTCTAAATGAGTTTACTCTCTGCAACTGGCCATCAGGCACATTTTTCATCCTTCGTCCGCGCTCTTTTTACTATAGCTGGGTTTAAGCCCTTTCTTCTGTCCTTTGTTCCTTCAACTCAGTGGAGTAAACAGCAAGATTGATCTTACACTGCATTTTGGTATTGTTCCAACCGCTCGTCAATAGGCCTGGGCTGGGAATGCACTGACTGGAAAAAAGGGGCACGGTTGAAATTCACTTTTTGTTCTTTGTGCCTTTTAGTGTGCAGCGGAATGTCCCTAATCTGAAAGCCGCTACACTGACTGCTGGCCGACATGCAAATTAATCATGAAGTGTTGAGTCCCGTATTAGCTCAATGTAACCATCTTTAGGGGTATCAGAGCCAGAAAGGGGGGGTGGGGGGGTCTGGTTGTGTGTGCATGTGTGAGTGTGTTTGGAGGAACTATGATATTTTAAATGAATATTTTGTTAGGGCGATAAAGAACACAATATGTGACTAGCTGTTGTGCTTGTTATTTCCCCCCAGCCATTTCTGCAGAGCTTACCACTGGAGAAACATTGACTTAGAGAGATACGTTGCTGTTCTTTAAAGCAGGAGAACAGAAGTGCCTCATCCATTGACATGAAAGAACTGAAAACAAACAGAAGAAAGCAAATAAGGACTGCACAGCATTTTACCTGCTTTCTTGCACCCCGGGCTTAGAAAACAAGTAAGGCGTTGTAAATACAGTGTGAAGAATATAAAATCTAGATGCAGGTGTGGATACATGTTTCAGCCTGCACTTTTCTGGGAGTAAGTCAGGATATGTTTTGGACTGATGTCTTGATGACATTTTGGAAAATATATTTGCATGTTCAGACCCAGAAACCTCCCCCCTAAATAAATTCACACTTGACTCAAAATTTTGGTTTGGTTTTTGGCAGAATTTAGGCCACAACTTTATTACAGAAAGTGACTGGTTGCATAGGCTCTGGTTCGACTAGCTCTCTGCCATGCAGGTAGCGCTGACCCAGGGTTCCAGCATAGGTCAGCCAAGGGTGAACACCTGGATAAGCGGAAAGCCAGGAATAGGCTAACTCCGCCACCCTCACAGGGGTTGACCAAACCATCGAGTCCCTGGATTCCTTTAATGGAATACCCTTCACATAGGGATGGCAGAGCGTTCTCTCATCCCTATCACCTGAACCAGAGCCTATCCACAACCTTACAAGTTGTGGCGATTTGCAGGTGAAACCCAAATGGCAACAGCCAATCAGCCAAGTGGGGGAAATTCCTGCCATGCCCCTGTCCCAACGACAGACGACACACGACGGCATAGCAAGGTCAAGCGCAAGCCCTAAATATAGGGAGAGGTGGGCGGGTGTTCCGATGCATGAGCCGAAAGAGGAAGCTCTGGGTCATGTGCATGGGCATAAATAGGTCCCTCGAACCATTTGGACTGCGTCCCATTGGCCAGATTGCACGCAGCTTCGAGGGACCTACCAATCGGGTGTTGTGGCTGACCAATCGTACCCACCCACAACACAGGGTGTCGGTTTTCCAGGTCTCACTGCAATACATGCCCTCTTTAAGGGAGGACCCGATTTAAAAACCACACACTGATTTTTAAAACATACGCAGCAGTCTCCTAATAGTGTTTTTGGTGTGTGTGTGTGTGTGTGCGTGCGCGTGCGTGCGTGCGTGCGTGCATACAGCAAAACAGCAAGTGTTCCATATGGGGGAACATGCCCTCACTATGCATACCTCTGGGTGATCCTGGCACTGATGAACTGTAGGAGTGTTTTTGTGGTAGACCAATCATCCTTCTGTGGTAGGTGCATGTATTAGGCCTCTGACTTCATTTGACTGGTGTGTGTAGTGACCATATTTGTCGAATGCATCAGCAGTAAAGTATTGACGATGACATCCAGTGCTTCACTTAGCTGAATTCCTTTGAATTTCAACCGTGCTCGATTTTGGAAAGTATATTCAGAGCCAATGACAGGCCCACGAAAACCTGAAATCAATTAATGTCACTGTGCAATCTTAACAACTTTATACACATTTTTAAACAACACATCCCAGTCTGACACCAAATACCATGGCCATATACAAAATTACTATTAACTTGTGTGTTTCTTTTCTCTCACATTCCTGTCCTTTACCCAAGGGAAAGTGTCTCTTTTGCTGCGTAGATGGTTTGTAATTTTCATTCTTTCTTGGAAACAAGGTACTTCTCGCTCTCTCATTATTATTATTTTAAATCTCTGAAGGAATCTGACAATACAGGAAGAGGGGGAACAGAAAAGAAAAGAAAAACAGGTTGGGTTGCATTAGAGTTTCAGCTACAAACTTCCCTCAAGTTCATGGACAGATTAAATTTGGGTTTCAGGGTTTGGTTCAAGTGAAAGAAAGCATCACAGAGATTAAAGAACTTAATCCTTTTCCATGGGTCTCTCTAGAGTGACTCTGTAACCCATTGCTCATTGTGTGCTTATAACACCTCTCCTGGTTGTCAAGAGGATAATATGTGAGCCTATTACAGCATAAAGTCTGAGCCTGGCCAAAGAGAAGAGGCCCTCTTTCAGCCCCTTGTGAGGGTCTGTCTGGTCCTAATTTGCCAAAGGAGACACGGTCTCTCTAAAAACTGGCTGCTCAAATGGCAAAAATATTGAGAGGCATGAGTCAACCAGCAGCAACTGCTCTGAAAGGTCCTTGGTGTCAAATCTGTCCCATTGAAATCAATGGGATGCAGAAGTTCTTGACTTTGGTTGGATCACGTGCTGGGTTCCTAATTCTCACCCCTCCCCTGCCACAAATAGAGATGAGGTCTTGACTTGCGTGGAATTCCTTTCTCTGGGAAAATTTTGGTTGTTGTTGGATTGCAACCTTTCTCAAGCTTTTATGGATTAGCACTTTTAGAATCAGACCCCCACTCTGTTTATGCCCTGGTCAAATTGGCCAGTGTCTATGGTGATTTTTTTTTTGCATTTCCCAGAATTTTCTTGAGTCATGTGTAGTGCTGGAGAGTGGGGAAGTATATGTCTTTTTTCAAGATACTCTCTGTCATGATTCCCTGCACACAGTTAGGCTTGGCCCTGGGATGGCAAACTCTGGAGGAAGATGAGGAGGAATGGGAGGGGAAGGCTGGGACAGAGCGAAGCCCTTTCCTCTGCCCAAATCCCATCTGGCTCCGGTGTGAAGACAGGACTTCCAGCTGCCTGAAGGGCAGGGCATGGAGCCAGTGGCGTAGTGTGGGGGGTGCAGGGGGGGCCAGCCGCACCGGGCGCAACATCTGGGGGGGGGGCGCTCGCACTCGCAGCTCTCTGAGTGCTAAAATCCACGGGTTAGGGGGCGCAAATTATTTGCCTTGCCCCGGGTGCTGACAACCCACGTTACGCCACTGCATGGAGCGTCAATCTGGGTTGGCCAAGCAGGATGTGGGAGGGGGAGGCAGGCGGGTTGGCTGCTCTCTGCCAGGACCAGGCACCACTTCAGGAGAAGGGAATGACACACCCACCTAGAATCAGGCTGGCCACTCACACAGGAATCACAACTCTTGCACTAAAGCTGGAGGTTGTGGGGGTGGAAAACTGTTGGGACAACTTTCCAGCTCTTGTGCAGTCTTGAACTTCTTGTAACTGACAGTCAACTTTTGCACCTTTGCTGTCGTTCCTCGAACCTGACCATTGTAGCCAAACCTTTGCCTTGTGAGAGCTTTCGGATTTGAATAGCATTTTTCCTCCTGCTGAGCCCGCACCATTTTTCTCCCTTAATAAAGATGCTCTCCTGACTTAGAAGTAAGAGCATCTGCTGTTGTGTTTTGGGATGGGAGCCAGGACATTCTCTGTCAGTCACTGTAGCGTCCTGTCAATAATGTGTGGGAAGTCTTCTGGACATTTAAAACATGACTTAGATATATACTAGATATATATAAAACAATGAACAAATGTCTTTCATAAATGTCTTTATATAGTGAGGAGTATTCAAGGCTGCCCAAGAAGTTTTAGAAACCAACAAATATTGTGAATTTGGGCCTGTCATGCCAAAATTGGGTGAGGTCACTATGGTGGGATTTTGGTCTGTAATCTTGATTCAAAATGGCACCTGGCATCCGAACATCAACAAAAGCCCTGATCCCAGGAACCCTCATACCAAGTTTGGTGATGGTATCTTGAGAGGCAGCTTAAGCTATGCCAAAAATGGGTGAATATCTGCCAAGGTAAGTTTTTTGTCTGCCATCTTGATTGAAAAATGGTACCTGGTATCCAAACGGTAACAAAGTGTCACACCCCCATATCAGGGACCCTCATGCCCAATTTGGCAACCATATCTCAAAAGGTTGCCAAAGCTATGCCAAGAAACCCACAGTCTCACAAGATGTCGGACACAACATTATGATGGTTGACTGGGAACAGTTATGGACCACTGGTATGAAATTTACGGCATGTAATGCCTTAAAGGAGAATTTAATGAAAATGATTTATAGGTGGTACTTAACACCAGTCAAGCTCGCAAAAATTTATCATTTGCCCGACAACAAATGCTGGAAATGTAAAGAAACGGAAGGTACCTTTTTTCACCTTTGGTGGACGTGCCCAAGGATTAAGACCTTCTGGGAAATGATATATAATGACATGAAAAAGGTATTTAAATATACCTTTCTGAAGAAACCAGAGGCCTTTCTCCTGGGCATGGTCAGCCAATTGGTGTTAAAGAAAGATAGAACCTTTTTTTATGTACACCACAACAGCAGCAAGAATACTCATTGCAAAGTATTGGAAGACACAAGAGCTACCCACCCGGGAAGAATGGCAGATGAAACTGATGGACTACATGGAAATGGCGGAAATGACTGGCAGAATCCGAGACCAGGGAGAAGAGTCGATGGAGGAAGATTGGAAAAAATTTAAAGTATATTTACAGAAATATTGCAAAATTAATGAATGTTAGAAGAATATTGGAATGAAGTTATATGGTTTTAGCAGAAGTGTTATTAAGAACTAAATGAATATTAATTGTTAATGTGTTAAAGTGGAAAATTTAAAGTTAAATTGTGTTAGGATAAATTATAGAACAAAAATTGAAGAAGAGGGAAAGGATTTGTTGAATTAGTAAATTTGAACTAGAATACAAAAAAGGGAGGTGCGAGGAAGTCAAGGAAATAAGCAAATGAAAGATATAGACATGAAATTTGGGTGTGTGTTTAAATGTTTTTGTTTTGTTTTTGTTGTATTGTATCTTTTTATTGTGGATGTATTGTTTGTTGAATTTATGTATTGTTTTTCTTTATTGTCTTTCTTTTCATAACTATAAAATATTTAATAAATATTTTTTTAAAAAAAAAAAACAAGAAACCCACAGTCTCGCCTAAGACCCATTTTGGTCTGCCATATTGATTCAAAATGCTGCTGGCAGCCAAACATTGACACAGACCCCCCACCTCAGGAACCCTCATGCTGAGTTGGACAACAATATCTGAAGAGGTGCCCAAACATATATAGAACAAATGGACAGGCCAACTACTTTCCAAACTATATAGGAGATTTCAGTTTATTTATTACACATGAAATATAGTCATGCATGCCTGAGATTTCTTTATGCAAAACACTAGTTCTGTGACCAAAATGAATGCATTTTCTCAGTGGCAGTCTTTGGGATTTCAAATTTCAGCAGTGCCCTGTGCGACTCCAAAATTCAGTATCCCCCTCTGCCATTCTAAGTCATTCTATTGTGAGGCCCCTGCAGCACCCTCTCAGCTGGGTGCCCAATGCGGACAAACTGATCTCACTCCCCTAAACCTGCCTCTGATATTTTGCAAATGGAATATGATATACTAATTGATCATGTTTGCAAAATTCATGCTGCATTCCCTGTTGCCGCAATACATATTATAATCATTTGGATTATAGTTCCAGCTTTTTTATCTCAAATATTTAATGGATTGACATGATTTTATTGCAGCTCATCTGTGAACAAAGCAATAAAAGTGCAGCAGTATTAGAACAAGGAGTGAAACACATGAGATTTCTCTGACCTACCACTATTCCAATTCAAATGTGGAACCAAAACATACCTGTTTTTTAGGGTTTTGCACAAACAATTATAAAGGCCGTGGATACCTTTTAACACCAAAAAGAAAGACTTATAACTACATCTGGGAATACTTTATCCCTGATTTTACTCTTGTATAACTTATCTGCATGCTGTTCTATGAATATATAATAACACAACATTTCTTGTAGTTTCCCCCTTGTGCTTTCCTTTGTGCTGAGAGAACTACAGCTATCCCAGGTGAAGAGGAACCCTTTTTCTTCCTTACCCAAACCGAAATTAATTCGTTCCGCGAGTCTCTTCGTCTAGCGGTTTTTTCGTCTTGCGAAGCAACCCTATTAGCGGATTAGCGGATTAGCGCTATTAGCAGTTTAGCGGCTATTAGCGGCTATTAGCGGCTATTAAAGGCTTAAGGGATTAGCGGATTAGCTGCTAAAAGGCTATTAGCGGTTTAGCGGCTTAGAAAAAGGGGGTGGGGAGCAAAAAAAAAAATCTCAAGACTCGCAAGACATTTTCGTCTTGCGAAGCAAGCCCATAGGGAAATTCGTCCTGCGAAGCACATCGAAAAACGGAAAACCCTTTCGTCTAGCGGGTTTTCCGTCTTGCGAGGCATTCGTCTTGCGGGGTACCACTGTAATAGAAGTAGTTTTTCTGAAGTGCAGAGTCATAACTGTGCTCTCTCTTAATACTGTTTGTCCAGGAAAGCTAGAAACAGCTCCTTGATTTCCAGGGTTTATTAAATCACACTTAACACCAAATGATTTTCTGGTTCTCTCTGATGAAGTGAAATTGCTACAGCAACAGTGGCATTTTCACTGATAGTTTCATAGGTACAACAGCTATAAAGCATTCATTTAAGCACAACAGTGTTCAATTTCCAGTATTTCAGAGCTGAAGGCTTCCTGAAAGCTACATTCTCTGTTCTGGAAACAATATCCCTGATCACACGACTGGCTCAGGAGCGACCAAAGAGACCTTACGTCTGAGGACAAGAACCACCATCCCCCACAATTATTCCACATGGAGAAGATGACCAGCTTGACCACTGACTTTTGCTTCAATCCTGGGGATGGCAGCCTGCCCTTCACTGCGCCATCAGACTAGCTCAGGGGGCAGTGGCGTAGTGTGGGTTGTCAGCACCCGGGGCAAGGGAAGTAATTTGCGCCCCCCCCCGCTGCACTGTCCCTCCCCCAGATAGTCCCTCGCTCTCTCTCCGCAGCGCAGCGCACGCCTGGCACCCTCCCCTCCACAGTGGGCGGCGACCCGGCGGCTCGGATCGGATTCGCACAGCCAGCACTGCAGTGAGTGAGAGTGAGTGAGCCAGGTAGGGGCAGAGAGCTGCGAGTGCGAGCGCGCCCCCCAGATGTTGTGCCCGGTGCGGCCGGCCCCCCCTGCACCCCCATGGTACGCCACTGTCAGGGGGTGCAGATATGACACAAGCCACTTTGTCCTCCCAACAGAGGGGAGCCGTGAGGTGGGGAGGCTTAGGAGGAACAGCTGGGGTGCTGTCTGCCCCCCCCCCATTGAGGCAGCTGCATCAATGTGCCTCTTGTTTGGGCTGGCCCAGATGTTGCTTCATTATAAGCAGAGAAAATGAAATGTCAGAGAAAAGACTAAACAAGAGCCCTTCTCCCCGAATCCTGGGTTTCTAGGTGAAGGATATTTGTAGAGTCCAAACCCAGACACAGGTTTACTGCTTCAGAGAACTAGGCCTTTGACTCGGAGGAATGTAGTGGCTAAGAAACTGAGCCGTGAATCAAGAACTCTGGTTCTCATCTTGCCTCTGCCATGAATGCAAGTGTTCCCCAACCTTGGGCCTCCAGCTGTTTTTGGACTACAACTCCCATCATCCCTCGCTAGCAAGACCAGTGGTCAAGGATGATGGGAATTGTAGTCCAAAAACAGATGGAGGCCCAAGGTTGGGGAACACTGGGCAAATGACTCTCCCTGAGCCTCAGTACCCCCATCTGTAGTACTGGCATGTGGGGGACATGTGGCCCTCCAGCATGTTGTTGGCACTGGCAGGCAGATGTTGTTAGGGCTTCAGTAGCATGGTCAATGGTCAGAGATGATAAAAGTCATAGTTCCACAACATCTGGAGGGCCAAAAATTCCCCCACCCCTTCCTTATAGGGTTGTTGTAAGATCCACAACTACATAGTGGGCGTGAAACACTTGGGAATACTTGAAAGTGCTATAGAAATGTTAGAAACATAGGAAATTTCCTTAGTGAGGCCATTAGGTCATTTAGTTCAGTATTGTCTGCACTAACGTAGCGGCCCTACAAAATTTCAGACAGGAGTCTTTTCTCAGAACCACCTGGAGATGCTGGGACCTTCTTCATGCAGAGCAAACGAACTACCACTGAGCTAAAACCATTTCCCTATTTTTGAAACAACAACTACTGCTATTGTGTTCTATGGTATGAATATGGTCATGCTACTTTTACAGAACTCTTGGATTTAGCAGACTTCACCCCATTCATCTTTGAATTCACTACTGTATAACAGTGTGTTTCTTCTTGACATAAGCTGCTTTTAGCATTTGTAATTCCAACTCCATTCACAGTAAGTTTGAGGTACTCAAAAGCAACGGCCTAGGAAGGGCTGTTTCTGACTACGGGCTGTCAGTCAACATGCTGATTTGATACATTCCTCTGTTCACCTAGTTTGACTTCCTAGGTCAATAACAGGCACTGCATAAATTAGTCACCTGTAATGCCACACACTTTTCCCTTTGGCGCCCAGAAAATTTAATTTGACAGCTGAAGCATTTCATGGATAATAGTACAAGTTTTTTCAGTTAAACAGGCTGCTTTGACAAGGAAGGAGCTTTTTAAAGTAATGTAGCAGATTCCCTTCTTCTGTTTGGAAAAAGGTTGCTGCCACGCAGCTCAGCTCAATCCACCGCCACTGTCTGTATGTAGAAAAAGGAAGTCAACATGGCTGGAACAGCGACAGGCTGAAGGGTTTGGTTGCCACTAGTCATTCCTTCTACTGTCTTTTTAAATACTTTACAGGGCATTTCCCCCAGGCTTTAGTTTGTGACGTCTTTGCTTTGATCTGTTTACAAAACAGAAGGCGGACTTCCTGTTTAGACCTTCACGTTCAAATGCCAAATTTAGTTATTTAGTAGTCCAATTTTCTGTTTACTTACGAATATTTACTTATAGTCCAAATGTCCACAGGAAAAGTCGGCGCTTTCTGGCAACAGCAATGCGGCTTCACTCCTTGAAAGAAGCGGTTGATTCGATGTACCACGCCGCTCACCCCACGTTGCTCCGGAGCCCCGAAACCGGGTCTCCCCGTGAGTAGGGGAGGCACAAAAGGTACCCGCCGAATCCCAAGTCCACAAGCTTCTTCCGCTCAAGGTTTCTAGCGGGTCTCCGCCTCGCCGTGGCGGTCAGACCCTGAATTCCAAGGAGCGGATTCCTCCGAGACGGAGGAAATCCGCCATTACCAGAAGCGCCAACCCGGAAGATCATTCCTTCTACTGTCAAGGAGACAGCGGGTCATCCAAACATAAGGGAGTGTTTTCCATCACTTGGGAAGAAAGGCGAACTAATATCAGTGTACTGGATGAAGCAAAGATCACCAGTGTTGAAGCAATGATTCTTCAACATCAACGTCGTTGGACTGGTCATGTTGTGCAGATGCCTGATTATCATCTTCCAAAGCAACTCCTCTATTCAGAACTTAAAATACAAATACAAAATACAAATAATAAATTACAATTAAAAATATAATTGTAATTGCTGGTGGTCAACAAAAGCGGTTTAAAGACTGTCTCAAGGCAAATCTACAAAAATGTAGTATAAACACTGACAACTGGAAAACACTGGCCTGCGAGCGCTCCAGCTGGAGAACAGCCTTGACCAAAGATGTCATGGACTTTGAAGACACTCGAACTCAGGACGCAAGGCAGAAACGTGCTATGGGGAAGCCATGCTTGGCAAATCCACACCGTGATCAACTCCCACCCAGGAACCAATGTCCCCACTGTGGAAGGACGTGTGGATCCAGAATTGGCCTCCACAGTCACTTATGGAATCACTGTTAAAACCATGTTTATGGAAGACGACGACGACGACTTGGGATATATATTTATGTATGCAGAGATCTAGCATTATGTAAAAGAATTTTTAGTTTTCAAAAAGAGATGTGGGCACCAGTAGCAGTGCAAGGCTTACTTTGAGGAGGGGCACCATCCGTGCTCCGCTTTGCTGTCGTGAGGTTGTGTTTGCCGCTGGGCTGTCCTTCATGCTGCTGTGGAATTCCTGCTTAGGTTTGAAGGCAGAGAAAAGTTTCCTAAGATTTGTCCCCACCCAATGACCTAGGGAAGGAAACTTCACTCAGTCTCGTGCTTGAGTGCAAAATGCTCCTTCACTGGACTATATGGAATTGGCGGAAATGACCGGCAGAATCCGAGACCAGGGAGAAGAGTCAGTGGAAGAAGATTGGAAGAAATTTAAAGACTATTTACAGAAACACTGTAAAATTAATGAATGTTAGAATGATGCTGGATTGAAGTAGAGTGGGATTTTTTAGCAGCAATGTTAAGGAATATGAAAAAAAGGGATTGTTAACAGGCGATAATTTAAAGTTATAATATATTAAGATAAAGGATAGGATAAAATTAAAGAGGGAAAGGATTTGCTGAATTAACCAATTGAACTGGAAAGCAAGAAAGGGAGGTGTGGGGAGGTCGGGGAAACAAGTAAATGAAAGATAAGACATGGAAAGACTGATTTGTTTTTAACTGTTCCTATTTTGTATTTTCTTTTTCTTTTTATTCCCCCCCCTATTTTTTCTAAATTTTGTAATATAATGAAAACTTTAATAAATATCTTATTTTTTTAAAAAATGCTCCTTCACTGTAGTGCCCCTTCAGAGATCCCCCTTGTAAGCGCAGAGTCTATGCGGCTGGATTGCGTGCAGCATAACCCTGTGCGAGGGCAAGTCCTAATGGGAAGAATCTGCTGGATCAGGCCCATTTAGTCCAGCATCCTGTTCCAGATGCCCATGGAAAGACCACAAGCGGGACCTGAGCACAATAGTCCTCTCCTCTTCTGAGGTTTCCACCAGCTGGTATTCAGAAACATTGGCGCCGCCAACTGTGGAGGCAAAGCACAGCGATTGTGGCTTGTAGCCTCTTGCACCAGGTTGTGGTTCTGCAAAGCAAAGTGTTCTTGCGTGAGTGTTCTGTGGGCCAAGGGGAGCATAAGGTAAAGGTACCCCTGCCCGTACGGGCCAGTCTTGACAGACTCTAGGGTTGTGCGCCCATCTCACTCAAAGAGGCCGGGGGCCAGCGCTGTCCGAAGACACTTCCGGGTCACGTGGCCAGCGTGACATCGCTGCTCTGGCGAGCCAGAGCCGCACACGGAAACGCTGTTTACCTTCCCGCTAGTAAGCGGTCCCTATTTATCTACTTGCACCCGAGAGTGCTTTCGAACTGCTAGGTTGGCAGGCGCTGGGACCGAACAACGGGAGCGCACCCCGCCGCGGGGATTCGAACCGCCGACCTTTCGATCGGCAAGCCCTAGGCGCTGAGGCTTTAACCCACAGTGCCACCCGCGTCCCTGAATACATGAGTAGCAGGGGAGCATACATTGAGCAAAAGTGTCACGGTCTGGTTAATGGGTGATTGAAGTCCTGGCAGGGGACGTCAGGACCAGGGGCAAGATGGCGGGATGGGAGCAGGAACGGGGGTCCAGAAGCCAGGAGTCAGGAAGCCAAAGGTCAGGAAGCAAGGAGTCACAAAGTCAAGGGTCCGAGGATCAAGAAGCAAAGAGTCAAATGCAGCAATGTGTTGCTGCAGCAAAGAGCCGAAGGGAAATGCAGACCTTATATCCTTCCCCAGCTCTTGCCACCAGGTGCTGTGAGTTACCAGTCGGCCTCACCTGTGCGGCCGCGCCTTGTCTCTTCAGAACAAACTTAGGAAGGCCCCAGTCCTGCAAAGTCCTGTTGGTCACAGGGCCTGGCTCCTGCACACACACCTAACAAAAAGACACTTCACGCCTGTGAACTTTGTTAGGGTGTGGTGCTGGGCCTTTGGATCAAGTGAACAGTGGGTCATTTTTCCAGACTTTGTGCCAGTGATTCGGCAAAGCAATGTGTACATGTGGTGCCTTTTCAAGGCTGCTCACTGCTTGGAGTTGCCCTTTCATCCCATGGAGCTGATGTTTCTTATCCTTGCACTTCTGGAGGTTTATGTTTCGATGGGTTAGGAGGGCTCAAGAGTGCAGCTGGTGGCTGACAGGCAGCTGCCCAGCCCTTTGTTGGGATACTGCCAGGGAAACAAAGTCCATCTTGACCTCCACGTCATCTCCGGACGTCCATCGATCTCCCGTAGACACGCAGTATCAGCAATTAGCGACATGAGCTCCAGGAATAACTTGAAAAAGATCCAGAGCTCTTGCACACTCTATCAGCAGATATGCACAGCAAAAGATGCGCCCAGGAGAGCATGATTTAGAAGTTTATTCAGCGTTGATCAGAACAATGAAAAACCATGACTGCCTGCTTCAGAGTTTCCGGCAGTGAGAGAGAAACGAAAGCAAAGACACAACAGAAACATCCTGTGAAAACAGGAAATAAGCAGGCTGTGACACAAACATCCTGCTCCCTTTTAAAGTGGAACGGAAATATCCTAACACCCTTGCCACGCCTATTCCTCATCCCCAGCATGTCCTGTTTTTTGGTCTTTCTGTCAGCGTTGCTCCTGGTAGCTGAATCTTCCGCCCACCACGCTCTCCATTGGTGGGTGGGTGGGGTTCCAGCAACATGTGGATTCTCCGCCAACACTCAGCCCTCTCTGCCAAGGCTGTGTGTGTGATCTGCCTCATCTTAACCTCCCAGCTGGCGGCTGTGCTGCTTTGGACTGCTCAATAAGCTTTTTTTGTCTTTTGAAAATATAAGAACCATTTTTGACACATCTGCCTCACTTTTATACTATTTGCATTATAGTTCAGAATATAGATTTTAAAGAAAATGTCCTTTAATGAAAGCTAGTTTCTTGTAGAAGTCTCCATAAAACTTAAAAGCAACATCTCATTTTTTTGTAATAGAATATACACTGCAGTGAACATATTGACTTATAGTTTCAGTCAATATCAAGATTTATGGCCCCTAGGGTTAAATAAATCACAATATTGACCTCATTGTGAGCCAATAGTTGGTTAATGTATTTTTAAAGGTATTTTGTATTCATTTTTGGTAATAGGGCCTATACTGTCAGTCCATACTCATTTATATTCTTTCTCCCCCATGTTTATTTTGTCATCTGTCTTTGCTGATGGATATCATAGCAGAAGCCATTGGATTCATTTAATGAATGACAAATAAAGACATCCACTTGCAAGCATCTCTCCATTACAGAGACTGAATGAGTCATTTCCACAATCAACTTGCAGCCTCTGAGTTACAGAGAGGGGAATAAACTCAGCTTCCTTAATCTGGTTCAGAAATAGCTCATATTTTTCTACCTCCCCCTTTGCTTCTTTTTACTTGTGCATGTACCATTTCACGAGAAAGAGGAAAATACTACATTCTATTTATCTTCATAAAATTGACTAGAGTTATGAGATCTAAATGACTCGGCTGTTTTAAAAATAAGTTTATTCATTTTCCTTCAAGATAATTTCAGATTATTTCCCTTCCATATGGAGAAGTTCTGAAGAAATATTCATTTTGCAGAGAGCTCAGTGGGAAATGAACACTTTGCCGGGTATTGTGTCAGTGCTGAAACAAAGGAATTAAATTTATATGTATCACCTAAATTATTTCAGATTCATGGTTCAGCAAAGAGTTCAGGCCCTAATTGAATATGTAGCTTGCATGGGCACTATACCTTTTTGCAATAATAATAATATGGCACTTCTATTTACAATGCTTGACTAGATCTTACGCTTTTACTGAAATTTACCTTTGGTCTTGTCTGCAACAGTCTCAATTCGCTTGTAAAATGAGGCACCCTTACATTATGGGCTATCATAACAAGTTGCTTCTTAAGAGACTTTTAAAACCACCCCACCCCTTCAGGTACTTGAGGCACTCTGAATTTTTATAGCTCGTATAGAGCAGCAAGACTTTTTCCACTCCTTGAAAATAGCGGTCTGGGTATTCAGCACACAAGAATTATTAGACAATATGTCGTTGTCTCAGTAGATTCAAACCAAGTATTAGCTCATCAACATTCACTGCCTCTACCGTAGCATGAAGGAGAAAAGCACCACACAAACAGAAGATGTAGAGGAGAAAGGGAAAGGGGGGGGGGAGAGTGGTGAGGTGAATAACACATTGTTTGAGTTGACCTGGGGAGGAGGTGGAAGTGGAGGAGGGTCTGGAAATAGCCTGCAGCTCTTTATTTATGAGAACAATTCCACTAGTGATCCCTTGCCCTGCATTGTCCTGAACATTGTATCAGAACTATAACCTATGTGGTATCCAAATACCCCATCCAAGGGTGACGCAGGGTAGCTTTGGGGAAATGCAACAATTAAAATATTGTTCAACGCCAGTTCCCATTGGCTCTTGCCCCTGAAATGCATGGAACCCTGGGTGACCCGCACATCTAGAGCCTGTTTAAGGGCTGCAGCCAAAGTAGGGGCAGGTCCCCACTCTGCAAAGCCATATTGGGGCACCCAAGCCAAGGATGGTGTGAAATGGTATCATAGTACTGTAAATGCACGTTGTGAAAGTGGCCTTAATATTAAGATTATTAGTAGCATTTATTAGACTTGTTGGTCTCTCGTTACCCAAAGATCACCAAGCGACTAACAGCGCATTTAAAAGCATTGCTATAGATATATTATACAATTAAAAAAACCCCTAAAACAAACCCTATTCCAACGACACAGTAGCACTAATAACAACAGGTCCAGCTCTCTGTTTGGTATTCTCATGCAGAGTTGCTGCGTATGTGGTGGTTTCATATGGGGAGCAATCTTATAAATAAAATGTTCCTCTGATGTTCCTGCAACTTTGGTGTACAGCGTTTCTATTTATGCACAGATACAGTTGTTGCATGGGACGCGGGTGGTGCTGTGGGTTAAACCACAGAGCCTAGGACTTGCCTATCAGAAGGTCGGCGGTTCGAATCCCCGCGACGGGGTGAGCTCCCGTTGCTTGGTCCCTGCTCCTGCGAACCTAGCAGTTCGAAAGCACGTCAAAGTCCAAGTAGATAAATAGGTACTGCTCCGGCGGGAAGGTAAACAGCATTTCTGTGCACTGCTCTGGTTCGCCAGAAGCGGCTTAGACATGCTGGCTACATGACCCGGAAGCTGTACGCCGGCTCCCTTGGCCAGTAAAGCGAGATGAGTGCCGCAACCCCAGAGTTGGTCATGACTGGACCTAATGGTCAGGGGTCCCTTTACCTTTACAGTTGTTGTAGTTTCTCCTTATTGTGTTTCAAATAATGTGAATTATAGTTATACTTGCCATATACTTTACATTAAACTTTATGCAAAAGTGCACAGAAGTCTCCATGTGTGTCTGTATGTTTAAAGAATAGTTTAGAATCATAGTATCATAGAATTGTAGAGTTGAAAGGGAGCCTGAAGGTCATTTCGTCCAACCTTCAGCAAAGCGTGTTCTCCTTCATAGAGAGCACGTGTTGCGGTGGGGTCTGGCAGGCCACCCCTCTGTTGTTGGGCAGGTTAGTTTGGATGACCATCCGCAGTGATTGGGCGGTTGGGTTACTGGGAAAATTTTCCTGTTTCCATTTAGGGGGTTGGGCCAAAGGTTATAAAATTAAGTCACTCTGCACTGACTAGGCTCTTTTGCTGTGTGCATCAGATCACCCGCCCACCCCTCCCTAATTTTGGGCTATTGCGTTGACTTTGCTATGCCTGTCATGGGGTCGTCTGCTTTTGGGGCAGGGGCCTGGTAGGAATTTTGTCCAATTGGCTGGTGCCATTTGGTTTTTGCCTACTGCGTAGCAAATCGTCACAACTTGCAAGGTTGCGGTTAGGCATTGGTTAAAAAATTGGTTGGTGGAGGGGTAAGAATTGGCTGTGCCTGCCCCTCCAATGCTGCTGCAGAAAGGGAATTCCGTTAAAGGAACCCAGGGGCTTGCCATTCTAGGCGTCCGTACCCCAGAATGGGGCTTAGGGCTGTGCAAGCCCCCGGGAGTATGCGGAGAGGGGGGAGGGTCTGGTGCCCAGCTCCACACTCTCCCCAATATTGTTTTCCCTTACTGGCTTTCGCTGGTCCTGTCCCGGGGCGGGGGACAGATAGTCGGAACCAATGCCTAAGCAACCACTCACATTTATGTACAGTAGTACCTCGGGTTACGCTTCAGGTTACATACGCTTCAGGTTACAGACTCCGCTAACCCAGAAATAGTGCTTCAGGTTAAGAACTTTGCTTCAGGATAAGAACAGAAATTGTGCTTCAGCGGCGCGGCAGCAGCAGGAGGCCCCATTAGCTAAAGTGGTGTTTCAGGTTAAGAACGGACCTCTGGAATGAATTCAGTACTTAACCCGAGATACCACTGTATTTTAATAAAGTTGTGGCCAAAATTATGCCAAAAACCTTAAACAAAAATTCTGTGTGAATTGTGAATTATTTAGGGGTGGCTTGTGGGACCTTGACACGCAATGCAGGCATCTCAACTAAAGCATCGGCGATGGGTGGCCATTCTACCTCTGATTCAAAACCTCCACGGAAGGAGAGCCTACCTCTTCCCTCAGTCTGTTCCACTAACAGCTTGTGCTATCAGAAAGTTTTTCCTGATGTTTAGTGAGGAATCTCCTTTCTTGTAACTTCAAGCCATTGATTCGAGTCCTGCTCTCCAGAGCCGGAGAAAACAAGCTTGCTCCATTTTCTTTGTGGCAGCCCTTGAGATATTTGAAGATGGCTATCTTATCTCCCCTCAGTATCCTCTTTTCCAGGCCAAACGTACGTAGCTCCATCAACTGTTCCTCAGTATGAAATTACGTCAAGATGCTCATGATTTTTGGATTTTCTCCTTACTCAGAGATTCAGGCTGAGAGAATGCTCGTTTGCTTTTGTGAAACAGGCACAGGCAAGTTCAGCATTAAGTGAAGCAAACTGCAGAGATCCTCTTCAGGTTCTCACACCCTCCAGGTCAGAACAAAATCCCCTATTAATTAAACAGAAATTATAGCTGAAATAAATCACTTGATGATAGAAACCCACTGTGGGTTTTTTTGTTTTTTGGAAAGGCGATTGCAATAATTAAACATTCTTTGACTGGTGACATTTCAGATAACTCTTAAAATGCCACCCGGCATTGATATTTGAAATTGATTCAACAGTGGAAATCATGACTGATCCTACAGAGGCCATAAAGTAAACTGCAGTGTCTTTAAAATATTTTTGTCTATCGGGTGCTCTTGCTTGGTGAAGAGTTCCTTGGTGGGGAATAGAAATTTGTGGTAGGTTGCTTTTAATAGTTTACCAAGAGCATTCATTGTGTGGAACGATCAGCGGCTCCAGAGTTTCCCTCCATCACTTCTACGGCTTCTTTTTCTGCCTTTGTCTCCTTCTAGCTTCTTTTCTGTCTTAAAGATATTTCTAGCTGCATCTTTCCACCACTGGGCCAGTGTCAGCTCAAGACATTTTGCTGCCTGAAGCAGAATCCAAATAGCCCAATGCCTTTTAAATGTTTTGCTGCATAATACTAGCCATCATTGATTCTGCCCTCTGCCTTTCCTGGTGGACCTCCAGAAGCAGTCACTTTGCTGTTCTTGCTGTGCCCTACTGCGCACAGTTTGTTATACTGCTTCTTTGTCTCCATATTTAGGACTGATTTAATGTCCCCGCTGTTGAAATGGTAGCAACTGATCGAACCTTAATGCATGGATTTGTTCTTCTCCAAAAAGCCTGCGAACCTCACCAAAATGCTGGAGAGGGTGCACCTCCACAGGCACATACCTCCACATGTGGTGGGAGTGCCCCAAAATCCAACCATTTTGGACAACAGCCATACGAGAAATATGTAAAATAACTGAGCAAGTACTAAACATCTTCCAAGACAACAATGCCCATTTACACCACAAAGAACGCATAACCCACCTACTTTCAGCAGCCAGAAACACTATAACCAGACACTGAAGAGACCTGTCAGGAGTAAGCATGGACCAATGGTACCAAATAGTATGGGAAACAGCCCTACTAGAAAAATTAACCAACAAACTGAAACTGACATGGGGATAAACAGAAGAAGATGCCTTTAGCCCGGTATGGCCCCCCTTTATCACTTACACAGCCCAACAAGACAATGACAATAATCCACCAACAGCATACAAATCAGCATGGCTAACCTGATCCAAAACACCCACCCACCTCACTCACACACGAAAACAAAGATCACCACAGCCAATCACAAACTACTACACCCTAGGCCAACCCCAACCTCTCTCACCACCAAAGGAACACAAGTGAACAGCACAAGCCACGCTGACACCAAACCCTACATACATTAAGCATAATTGAAACATCACCACCCGACACCACCCCCATCCATTTCCCCCCTCCCCCCTTTTCCTCCTAATGTCTCAACAAATGAAATTGATTTGTAAAAACGTTACATGGAAAAAATACGAGAGACATTACACATACTTCTGTAAATCAAGAAAATCTTTAATTAAAAAAAACCAAAAACAAATAAAAAAGCCCGCCTCTGGCCTTGTTCTTTGCCTTTGAGTTGCAGCCTCGAGGGCCTGGCTTGGCATCATCTTTTCACCTCATCCATGCCTTTCTCTCTTATCTCAGTCAGATCCAGCCATTCATTTGCCCTTCTTCTACAGAGAATGATTTGTAGCTGGTTGACTGGCCAAACCCAAAGAGTGCTCGTTAATGGTTCCTCATCATCCTGGAAAAAAGCATCAAATGGGGTGCCATAAGGTTTTGCCTGGCCTGTTGTTCAATGTCTTCACAAATGACTTGGATGAGAGAATTTAGGGGATGCTCATTAAATTAGCAGATGACACCAAACTGGGAGGGGTACCCAATGCCACAGAAGACAAAATTGGAGATTGGAGAACTTGGCCCAAGCTAACAAAATGAATTTCAGCAGGGACAAATGTACAGTTCTATGCCTGAACAAGAACAAATAGCTGCCACAAATATAAGATGGGGGGGGGGGGACACCTGGCTTGCCACAAGCTTAACATGAGTCAACGGTGCGATGATGCAGCAGCAGCAGCGGCGGCAAAATAAAATAAAAGCTAATTCTATTCTGGGATGCATCAACAGAAGTAAAGTGTCCAGATCAAGGCAAATCATAGTACCACTCTATTCTGCCTTGGTTAGACCCAGTGTCCCGTGGGAGTACTGGAGTACTGTGTCCAGTTCTGGGCACCACAATTTAGGAAGGATACTGACAAGCTGGAATATGGTTTGCCATGAGTCTCATACTCACTGATATGATCAATCTGGTTCTGGGCTGTACTAGTTTAGCTGCAGATGGGGCTGGGGACACACATAACTCAATTTTCCTTCATGTAATAATAATAATAATAATAAGAAGAAGAAGAAGAAGAAGAAGAAGAAGAAGAAGAAGAAGAATGGTGATAATAATAATAATAATAAATAATAATAATAATAATGGTAATCATCATCATCATCATCATCATCATCTATCAACAAGAAATTCTAGTACATCAGCGAGAAGGCTAGGTTAGAACTCTTATGTGGAAGGATCCCCCCACCCCCAGAATGGTATTTTCCCACCTGTGGTCTGAAGTGATGGTCTGAAGATGGATCTTGGATGACCATTTTAGGGGAAACCAGTGCTGCTGCAACTGTATGGGATGGGGCAGCTGTAGGGTGGTGATGAGGTTGGGGCTATGCTATGAGCTAATCCAGTGCTCTCATTGGTGTGACAGTGCAGCCCCAAACTCACCACTGCACAGTTCCAGACTGGCCAGTAAACTGCAGCAATGAATACAGGTGTCAGGCGGGTGGCGCTATGGCCAATAAAGCAATACAGTATCACCTTGCCCTGACCCACAGTTCATAACTAGTGTAAATTACTGGGACAATGACATCTTCTAGCCACTCCAAAATTCCTTCCTTCCTAGCAGAGATGATGGTTATAAGAAACAGTTTGGATGTGAAACGGATGGAGGAAAGTAATCGTTTTGTGCCATCAGCTTTTTTATAGTGACACGGCCAGAAGTGTCTTTGAAGTTTCTATTTCTACTGCCCACAAAGTTGTTGTAGAAAAACTGTGTATGCAGTTTGAATCTCAGTACGTAATGGAACACCTTTGCTCATATGTACCTACCTGTGCCTTAAAACCATCAATGGAGACGCTGGTTCACATGTCTGCTCTGGCTGAAGCACAGAGGATGCCTATGATTGAGAAGGCCTTTTTGGCAGTGGCCCCTTGATTGTGGAAGGCTCTCCTTAGAGACACCTGCCTGGGGCCCATTTTAACGTCTTTTCTGCAGCAGGCCAATGCAGTACATTTATTTATTCATATAACAATGAACATTCCAACAGCCCATCAACTACTCATTTCTCTTTCCCCAGGCCTTTTAATATCCTTTAAACATTTTTTATACAGTTTTGACCAAATTTACCATTGGACTCTTCCAACTGACGGTGACTGTTCCGTTTTCGCTCATGCAAGAGGTTTTTAGCTATTTTATGTGATTAAATGATTTGCGGCATTTGTTTATTTTTATGCTGTTCTTGGATTCTAGTGCTGAAATGCTTGTACCTTTCAGGACTGTGGCAAAGCCAGAAGTAAGGACTGAAATATTCCTGTATTTTTCCATTTTTATTTTTTCCCAAAAGTCGACTTTAACCTCAGATTATTTTCAAAGCAGATTGTATTTGGGGGGGGGGGTGATGTTGGCTTTCTGCCCATTACTACATAACAACTGGTAATAACAATGAACCCCACCCCCAAAGAGCATGCTTTGCTCTGTTACTAATATGGGTGAGATTCAGCCAAGTTAAGCGCTTTAATGTCCCATTGGTTTCTGTGGTAAAAGTAACCACATGTTAACTTTCCTATTCCCTACGTTCTGTGAAGAAGCTGTTTTAAATGCAGGATGAATAGCAATCCATGCCTGTGACGGCCATTTTGTGAGAACCTGTTTGATTTAAAAAGCAATACATTCTTCCTTGCCAATATGTACATTCTAAACTTAATAATGCTTTTTTTCTGCGGGCTGAACTAGTATCCACCTGCTTGCAGATAAAAGTCAAAGTCTGAAATTCCAGTTTGACCTTACTTTCTACATTCCGCTTGCCTTTTTATAGCAGGCAGACCCAGTCACAAGCACCATGCAATTAGAAGATTTAACATGTCGCGACTTGGCATAATTGATCTCACATATATTTCTGCAGTAGATGCTGTCAGCCTTTATCTACAGTAGGGGTTTTTTTGGGGGGTGTCTCTTTATGGGGTTTCTGTAGCCCGCCCTTGATACTGCTTGCTGCAACAAAGAAACTGAATAATGCAAACCGTATTGAGATGGCCATAAAAATAGAGTCAAGAGAATTTGGTTATCTTCTTGCTGGGTGGTGCAGACTGGCTTTGTGTTCATTTGGCTTCCAAAATGTCAAATGCAAAGTGTGTGCAGGCAAATCCACAAAACAAAACTAGTGAGGAAGGATTTATCTATTTTGTTGAAGTGTTTTGGTGTGCAGAAAGGGAGCTTGCGAGTCACTTAGTCAAAACGGGAGGCTGTGTACTGAACATTTCATCCCCAATGAAATGAGACACGCACCCCGCTCCCCCCGTCAAAGGTTATGAAATATTTTGCAAGGTGCATATGTCAAAATGAAGAGGGCATGTGTCCCCAGTGCAAAGACAGTTGTGACACTCCCTTATACAGGGATCCAAACATGTGTCTCATTGCTAATGTGGTGGTGCAAAAGCATTACATCTGCATTCAGATGTGCATTTGAATGCAGATGTTGTTTCCCTACCCTGCCCCACATTAGTTTTAGTGGGATGATGATGATGATGATGATGATAATAATAATAATAATAATAATAATAATAATAATAATAATAATGTATTGTTTATACCCTGCCCATCTGGCTGGGTTTCCCCAGCCACTCTGGGAGGCTTCCAACAGAATATTAAAATACAATAGTCTATTAAACATTAAAAGCTTCCCTAAACAGGGCTGCCTTCAGATGTCTTCTAAAAGGATATGTGTTTCAAAGTGGTTTAAAGAAAAAATGAAACAAACAAAAATCAAAATCTAGAATATGCATTTGAAACATCATAAAATAGAACAATAGAACAACATTCATGGTTCAAAGGCCACCTGAATGTAAAACCATTTTGACCTGGCATCTGAAATGTTAGCAGGATCAGTGCCTGGCTAATTTCTAAGGGAGTTCCACAGAGTCGAGCCCACTACACTGAAGACATGATTCCTCATTGTTGTGAGTCATGCTTCTGGTTCCTGGGAGAATCTACTTGTGCTCCCCCAGATGATCTCAATGATTGGCTTGGGACATAGCCATATGTATGCACATCCCAAAGACACAGTTTCCTGGTCTTGTTACCTTGGAGCTTCATAAAATCATAAAATTGTAGAGTCATCAAGTCCAATCCCCTGCAAGGCAGGAATCTCAGCTAAAGGATCCATGGCAGATGGTCTACCTAACCAGCAGTAATTGGGTGGAACAATGGCTTTGAAAGCCAGGTGTGGAAAAATGCATGTAAGAGTGGAAGGGTGTTTATATTTCATATTGTAAACTCCCCATGGCAACTTTTGCAGGGGGGGGGGGATGAAAGGTGGCACAGCAGCAGTGCAGAATACTTTGCAGATAGCACTCATCCACACTCCCCTTTGTCCCACAATTTCTTCTCTTTGTCTCGTGATTTCTAGGCATGGGTCAAAGAGGTTTTTGTTTTGTCCCTAGGAAAACCCACTGTTTACTTCTGAACAGGCTGAACAATATGACACAACACGATGGCCAATAACAATGGCACTAAACACTATTTATAGACTAATACAAATGATCAGAAATTACAACCAAAGTCTTCTTCACCAGTCGCGGTAGAATAAATCAAAAGTTCGATATATACATAATCTGTCACCAAATATTGCCGGAACAGAGTTTCTGGATGGAAAGATTGGCTGATGAAGCATTGAACAAAACAGATTGGTTATCCGCAAACTCTGTTACGGCGATATTTGGTGACAGATTATGTATATATTGAACTTTTGAATTATTCTACCGTGACTGGTGAAGAAGATTTAGAGACTTCGTTTGTAATTTCTGATCATTTGTATTAGTCTATAAATAGTGTTTAGTGCCATTGGTATTGGCCATCGTGTTGTGTCTTATTGTTCAGCTCGTCTATATTGCAACACAGGGGTCTGTTTACGGATTACTTCTGAACAGGAACAAGCATCAATCTGTGGAAAACCTGGTGGAGGTTTGTTCCCATTCAGCAGTAAATTGTGGATATTCCCGGGGAAAGTGGCAGGGCACAAAAGAAAAACCTCTTGGACCTTTGCCTAGAAATTGTGGGATAAACAGAAGTGTTGATGAACCCTTATTTTGTTCACCCTCCCAAAATCCTGTGAAGCGGGTCATTGTTATTCTCATTTTACAACAGAGATCTGAGACAAAGATATGTGACTTTCCCAAGGCTACCTAGTATATCTGTGGCTGAACTGAACTGGAGGTGAGTGTGGTGTAGTGGTTACGAGCGATAGACTCGCAATCTGGGGAACCGGGTTCGTGTCTCCGCTCCTCTACATGCAGCTGCTGGGTGACCTTGGGCTAGTCACACTTCTCTGAAGTCTCTCAGATTACGAGACTACCACACTGGCTCTGAGTTTGTGCTCCTTCAAAGTCCATGACGCCTTTGGTAGAGACTGTTCTCCAATTGGAGCACTTGCAAGGCCAGTGTTTCTCAATAACACAGATTGCTATTTGTTCTAGTTCAGTAGCAAAGAGTGGGTTTTCATGGGGAAAGCACTGGGGCCAAAGGAGGGGGGAAGTGCTTGGACCTGGAACTAGAAAGCCCAGATCTGTTCCCAGAAATGTGGAGCAAAGTGTGGATGAACCCTATGTTCCATTATTTCATTGGCTTAATTCATTGTCCTTCTTTTCCATGATTTCCTTTCTGTACCTAAGCACTGTTGTTTTTAGTGGTTGGTTTCTACAACGAAGAGTTTCCTTTTTGCACATAATTGAACTCCAGCCTCTAAAGCACAAGGGTCTTTCTCTTCGCTCTTAACAGAACAACGCATAATGAGAGGGTTTCAGCTGGTCGGTTTTGACAATGGCCACTAGAGGGTATTATGTTCTCGAGCACGTTTGCCTTAACACTGTGGCTCTCTCAAGCAAGGCTGGCATTCTGTAATGAGGCACTAGCCTGCCTGGGAAGGAATGAGCAAAGTTTGAAAAGGAGGAAGAGGGAAGGGAGGAGATTTAAATATAAATATGAGCAAAGATTGCCTTCTGAAGGCACTGAGAAATGTAGACCTCTGCTCATGATATATAAGTGCTGAATGTTTTGTTAGACAACATGGCAAAACTAAAATGCTTGCATCTTGGCCTTACTCAGCAATGATTTGAAATGAAAATGCAGCCTCAATATTTTTCTTTTGTCATAGTTATGAAAAAAGGCTCAGGCAAGTGTCCACCCTCCCCAAATGTCACAATCCACACACAAAAAATGGAGGCCCCCCCCCGCCCTTCCCATCACCTTAATGTAAATCGGGTCTGGATTCAGACAAATTTCTTATGGAATAACACAACAACAATTGTGCAAGATGTATTGTGGTTTCTTCCTTCGTAAACAGCTTTTAAATCCATTGAACTAGGTCCCTGGGGGTGGCTGGAAAGCCAGCAACTTGATCAGGTTATTGTCTTTAAGCAGAGGCTTGACAACCATATGTCAGGAGTGCTCTGATGGTGTTTCCTGCTTGGCAGGGGGTTGGACTCGATGGCCCTTGTGGCCTCTTCCAACTCTATGATTCTATGATTCTATGATATACTAGCTATTACCATTAATCTGGATGCCTTTATTCACCTTTTGCTACCTTCTTCCAGTAAAAAGAAGGTGTAGGTCCGTCTCCTCAGGAGCACTAGAACACATCTGGAAAGTGCTCTTTCTCTTAATGGCTCCATGGTTGTCCCCAGGGCAGAATTAGTTGGACCAAAAAGAGGAGGCAAGAGGTCAGGAGGACACAATCTTCCTAATGCAACTTTCTGAGATCTCTCAGGGTTGGCTCACACCAGGATCCATGAGGTTTTCTCCTGAAGCAAAAGGAGTTGTTTTAAATGTAATGTATGTGGGTGGGCAAGGGGAGTGTGTGTGTGAGAGACGTTTTGCACATTGGAATCTGTGTAGGTATTGTATGGGTAATGGGGAAAAGATATGCAGTCTCCCAAACCTGACAGTGGCTCACTGGATGGAATGCAGAAGGTGACTGCTTGCCCAATTAAGATATCACCTTGGTTTGGTAGGAATCATAGCTGCTTTGTGAGGATCCTCATCTGCTGCTACTGTGAACCTATGAAGTTGCTGTGTGGGTTAGTGGCTGGTCAGAACAACCCTGCTCTTGCTAGCCCCTTTCTTCTGTATTGAAGTATTGCTTTTTCCCTACTCAACTCCTTGTTGTTGTTGTTGTTCTTTAGTTGCTTAGTCGTGTCTGACTCTTCGTGACCCCATGGTCACGCCAGGCACTCCTGTCTTCCACTGCCTCCCGCAGTTTGGTCAGACTTATGCTGCTGGCTTCAAGAACACTGTCCCACCATCTTGTCCTCTGTCATCCCCTTCTCCTTTCCCAACATCAGGGTCTTTTCCAGGGAGTCTTCTCTTCTCAGGAGGTGGCCAAAGTCTTGGAGCCTCAGCTTCACGATCTGTCCTTCCAGTGAGCACTCAGGGCTGATTTCCTTCAGAATGGATAGGTTTGATCTTCTTGCAGTCCATGGGACTCTCAAGAGTCTCCTCCAGCACCATACTCCTTAATCAGAGTCAAAAGCCAATGAGCAACAGAACAGCTGGAGTCACTCACTTCAGGTCGGTGTTTGCAAGCTTGGTTTCTCTTTGCGTATGTGTGGTCTTGGAACAGTGAGGTTTGGTAGTGCCAGTATCCTTGGCCATATCCTCCCTGTCCACAGGCACATTGGATTTCTCACCTTCCTTTTATTTGCTTAGGTGTCAACTCATAGTTTGAAGTCAGACTTCCCCCTAGAATCTTGCATATCAGAATGCAATCACTATGTGTTAGTAGCATAAAGGTAAAGGGTAAAGGGACCCCTGACCATTAGGTCCAGTCAAGGCCGACTCTGGGGTTGCGGCGCTCATCTCACATTGTTCGAGGGAGCCGGCGTACAGCTTCCGGGTCATGTGGCCAGCATGACTAAGCTGCTTCTGGCGAACCAGAGGAGTGCATGGAAACGCCATTTACCTTCCCACCGGAGCGGTACCTATTTATCTACTTGTACTTCGTGCTTTTTGAACTGCTAGGTCGGCAGGAGTAGGGACCGAACAACGGGAGCTCACCCTGTTGCAGGGATTTGAACTGCCGACCTTCTGATTGGCAAGTCCTAGGCTCTGTGGTTTAACCCACAGCACCACCTGCGTCCTGTTAGTAGCATAGAAACCACATTATTTTAAACATATTCTTCAATTCATTGTAAATCATTTCCCAATACTTCTTAACAATTTTGCAATCCCACCACATTTGAAACAATGTCCCTTCTGCTGATTTACATTTCCAGCACTTACTTTCTTTATTTTTATACATTTTTGATAATTTTACTGGAGTTAGGTACCATCTGTACATCATTTTCATATAATTTTCTTTGAGCGCCACACATGCAGTAAATTTTATTTCAGTCTTCCATAATTTTTCCCAATCTTCCATTTCTTTATTGTGTCCCACATCTTGTGCCCATTCCATCATAACCGATTTAACCTCTTCATCTTTCGTTTCCCATTCTAGCAACAGATTATACATTATGTGTTAGTAGTGTAGAAACCACTATGGTTTTTAAAAATGCAAAGAAGTTGCACACACAATGATATTTGCCATCATGGAACAGATAGCGAGGGTGACACTTGAATATATTGCTTTACAAAATATGACTGTGGAATCCTGATCAGATCATAGTTGATGGTGGTGACCAGCAGCTTCAGAACGACGGGGTATGAGGGGAATGAAATAGTTGATTGGTGCTATTCCTGATTCATTGACAATGAATACTGATAATGGCCAAATATCAGGATTCACTCTGAAGTGAGTCCTAAGGAACCCAGTCCTTCTATACTAAAAACAAAATGAGTTACTGCATTCAGGTCAGTAGTGAATGAGATCCTTCAAACAGAATAATAACTTTTTTTGAGGCTGCAGTCCATCTAGTTAATAATAATAATAATAAAATAATAAAAATAAAAATAAAATTTATTATTTATACCCCGCCCATCTGGCTGGGCTTCCCCAGCCACTCTGGGCAGCTTGCAACAAAGGATTAAAATACAGTAATCCTTCAAACATTAAAAGCTTCCCTAAACAGGGCTGCCTTCAGATGTCTTCTAAAAGTCTGGTAGTTGTTCTTCTCTTTGACATCTGGTGGGAGGGCGTTCCACAGGGCAGGCGCCACTACCGAGAAGGCCCTCTGCCTGGTTCCCTGTAACTTGGCATCTTGCGATGAGGGAACTGCCAGAAGGCCCTCGGCGCTGGACCTCAGCGTCCAGGCAGAACGATGGAGGTGGAGACGCTCCTCCAGGTATATAGGACCGAGGCTGTTTAGGGCTTTAGAGGTCAGCACCAACACTTTGAATTATGCTCGGAAACGTTACCAAGGAGTGGACCATATAACACAGTGGAACTTACTTCAGAGTGGACACCCATAGGATTGTGTGTGTGTGTCCCCCAGCCCAGCTACTCAAGCTATTCAAATGAATCACATAATTTTTATTCGTATGTCCTTAGTGCCGTGAGAATATAATTATGTGTGCCTTTCCATTTTCCTGAATGTATGGAGAAATCCATTTGGACAAGGAAAATAATCACCTCCTTGATGTATCTCTTTCTCCCTTTCATGCCCTACCAGCCTTCCAGCTGGCAAGCTAACCCCTTCAGAGTCAACTGCCAATGCTGATTCATGAGACTGCCCAGAAACGCTATTTAATGTGGTTCCATAGGAGTGCTTTGCGTCGAAGTCACTGAACACGCATTTCCTGTCATGCGAGGTCAGCTCAGTGTGAGGCAGGGCTCTTGCCAATACCTTATGCCAAGGATTATATAGGTATAATCCGCTGGGCAGAGACCCAAAATGTTTCAGCCCAACTCAAAAGTAGGTAGGCTCTATTTGCTTTACTGCAAGGGTGTGTAGTTTTTGGCGCATTGCTGCCTTTCCATAAATCCATGCTATTTCGCAACTTCAGAAAACACCATCTGAATGATGACTTTTCCCTCAAGGCCTTTTCACCTTTCGCCATGCCAAGAAGCATAGCACGGGAGTGTAGCAGCAATACAAGACTGGCTACAGTCCATTTTGTTGGCCGATGACCGATGAGAATGCTAGTTTTTATGGTGAAAAATACAAGTGAAGGGAAAATCCAGGCAGGTGAAGAAAACAGATCAGATAGATATTGTTTCTATAAGTGAAAAAACAGGTGTCTTGAAAATAGTTGAGACACTTAGAATTGTACTATCTGTCCTTTAAGAAGACCTTCGTGGGCTCCACATTCTTCCCGGGCAGTCCTCTCCCTCTGATGTCCTGATTTTTGCCTCAAAAAAATAGCAAGTCAAACGTATTTAGCTGTGTTGTTCTCTCAAAGCAGTTCCCTCAACATAATTTTGTCAATATGCCAAATTCCCCGAATATCAAAGGGTGTTTTGTTGTTGTTTACCTATAAGTAATGTTTCTACCACTGCTGTTCCTTATTCTTCTTGGTAAACTCAAGGCCAGACTACTGAAATGTGCTTGCATGATCATCTCATTGTTAAGATTCCTGCTCCGTGATTGCAGTCATGGGATTGTTATCTATCACATGACGGTGTATGTTTTGACTCCACAGAGTGGGAAGTGACGGAGACAGGATATTTGTGTTACTGTGTTCCGTGAAGTGGGACTATTGTCCTTTGTTCTTTCTCTTTGCTGTCTGATGAGAAAGTGGAAGGAGCTAAGTCAGAATGCTCCATGTGTGTTTATATGTAAATGAAGTAGATTAGCCAAAATGCTGAGTTACTGAGTTTTGTCACGCGAACTGGAAAGACTCTGCGGATCCCTAAGTGTGCTGGTGTCAGTTGGCATTGGTCGCTGTGATGTTTGGGCAGAAGAAAGGTTTTGAAGGTCCCGAACGATCGACCAGGAGGGAGAGAACATGCCAGTCGGGCAGGTGTCTCTACCAGTGTCCTACTTGAGAGTAGGATGGATCCTGACACTCATGAGTTGGTCCAGGACATGGCTCCATTTTCTCTGATGATGGGTGCATTTTCAAAAAGAGCCAGCATGGTATAGTGTTGGTGTGCGGAACCATTGGCCCTCCAGAAGTTGCTAAACTACAACTCCCGTCCGCCGCTGCAAGCAGGAACAATGTCTGGGGATGATGGGAGTTGTAGTTCAGCAACATCTAGAGGTCCAACCGGGTACAATGGTTAGAGTGCTGGTCTAGGACTAGGGTGACCCTCGTGCAAATATCCACTTAGCCATGAAACACACTGGGTGACCGTGTTCCAGTCATGCACTAAGACCAACCTACCTCACAGATCGTGAGAACAAACTGGAGAATATTGTGCTTGCTGCTTTCAGTTCCATAGACAAAAATAGGGATATAAATATAAACACCACCACTACATGCCCCACGGAGGACCTTAAGGTCCACAAATAACAACACTTTGGAGGTCCTGAGCCGCAAGGAGATTAGATTGGTCTCAACTAGGGCCAGGGCCTTTTCAGTACTGGCCCCGACTTGGTGAGACGCTCTGTCACAAGAGACCAGGGCTCTGCGGGACTTGACATCTCTCCGCAGGGCCTGCAAGACAGAGCTGTTCTGCCTGGCCTTCGGTTTGGACTCAGTCTGACCCTTATGTTTCCCTCCCCTTATGGTTTTGATTTATTGGCTACTACTAAAATGAGGCTGCATTTTAAATTGTATTTTAACCCGTATTTTAATTAACTTTTTTTCCTATTACGTTTTATTGTAATTTTATTGGTGTTAGCTGGCCTGAGCCCGGTTTGGCCGGGGAGGGCGAGGTATAAATAAAATTACTACTACTACTACTACTACATTTCATTTGTTCTTTAGCAATTTCAGATCTTGCCATGACTGAATAATAAAAAGGGAGGAGCCAAGACTGAACTCTGTCCATCTCCTGCTCCCCACCCAATAAAAAAAATTCACCTGCATTATGGACCTATGAATATTTTGCACCTTTTCCTAGAGGGGTAAAGTGTGATTTGATTGTGCTGGGTTTTCCCACCAAGTATCATCAGGATTCTTCTCTAATGGCAGGCACCTTTGAAGTTAGATGGCTTCATGATATCTGTCATGAAAACCCAGTATGTCCAGAAATGGCAACGAGACAATAGAAATGAGAGTGTATTCTTCATGAAATGCTGCCTCTGTCGTAGCACATTGTCTGTCTCCAGTTTATGTCAAATTAGTCTGGTGTAAGTTATTTATCTGGCCCATAACATAAGCCCTGAGTAATTAAACGCAGATGGCATTGCAAACTACTCTGGGCCCACAACAATGAAACAAATCTAATCATCTGTGAGCTTACTTTGAATCCTGTTCTCATACATCCTATCACTGATAAGCCACTTATTATAACCAGTGACTCTTCCATTGCCTCCAAATCTGGGAGCAAAACCAATGCAGAAGAGGGCAAATGGGCAGCATATTACCATAAGACAAGCACCTCACTACTCTTAAGAAGTAAGCCCAGTTACTTACCAGCTTTCATTTTATCTCCTGTGGGAGCACATGGAGCCACTGGTAGCCTCACAATCCAGTTTCCACATGGGACTTGTTGGACTACAGTACCCATAATCCTTGTCCATTAGCCATTCTAGTTACCGTATTTTTTGCTCTATAAGACTCACTTTTTCCCTCCTAAAAAGTAAGGGAAATGTGTGTGCGTCTTATGGAGCAAATGCAGTCTGCTCAGCTATCACAGAAGCCAGAACAGCAAGAGGGATTGCTGCTTTCGCTGCGCAGCGATCCCTCTTGCTGTTCTGGCTTCTGAGATTCAGAAATTTTTTGTTGTTGTTTTCCTCCTCCAAAAACTAGGTGCGTCTTGTGGTCTGGTGCGTCTTATAGAGCGAAAAATACAGTATATCTGTAGTCCTACAACTTGCAGAGGGCAGCACATTGGCTACTGCTGGATTATGTGAAGCTCTTACAAAGCTTCAGCCAGTTGTGTGAAGGTTTTGTCTGCGTATAGGTTACTTACATGTTTGTTGACTCCACAAAGCACAAAGTATGGCGTTCCTGAGGCTCAAGATGAGGAGTGCTGGTGTGAAGCAGTGGTGCCTCATAAGTTATGAGGTGGGACCTGGTGGGATGTAAAGCTGAAAAAAGCTCACAAGCCAAGCAGAAAATAGATTGAGGTCATTGTTCTCAAATCTTGCAGAATGAGGCCCATGCTACTGGCCCCCTCTTTATTTTCAAGCTTGTGTCTGTGAGCAATCTGGGTACTTTTGGATACCAAACATGTGCCTCTGTAGCCAAACAGAAATATGTTGTGTTGTTGTTGTTGTTTTGAAAAATCAAACTTCCTGTGATAAAATCTCATTACTGCAAGTAAGAGCCTCACCTTTGGGGGGTTTTCTGTTTATAAACCAAGTGTATGGCTCAGCTTGAATTACTATTTATGTTTCATTTCTTTCTGTTTTTCTCTTTAGTCATTTTTTTTATTAAGGATTTTCTTGTTTTACAGAAGTAAGTGTAATGCCTTGTATTCCCCCCCCCCCCATGTAACATTTTTACAAATCCGTTTCATTTGTTGAGGCATTAGGGGGAGAAGAAGAAAAAAGAAAAGGGGGGGTGGAGAGAGGGAAGATGGATGGGGTGGGGTCGGGTGGCGGTGTTTCTATTATGTTTAATGTATGTAGAGTTTGGTGTCAGCGTTGCTTGTGTTGTTCACTTGTGTTCCTTTGGTGGTGAGAGAGGTTGGGGTTGGCCTAGGGTGTGATTGTTTGCTTGTGATTGGCTGTGGTGATCTTTGTTTTCGTGTGTGAGTGAGGTGGGTGGGTGTTTTGGATCAGGTTAGTCATTTGTTTTATATTTTCCCTGGACGAAGCTCTCCATTTTATATAAGATTCCTCCCCAGTTGTTGTTGTAGTAGTAGTAGTAGTTACTATTACCATTGTCTTGACTCATTCAAAAGCTCTGTCCTAGTGCAGATATGTCACTTAAAGCTGATGGGATAACATTACAGTGGTTCCTGTTGTTATTTTTGTTTTTCTGCACCGGCACCTTTGAGTGAAGGGCGGGAGGCAAATGCTTTAAATAATAAATAAATGAGAAATAATCTTGGATATCAGAAAGCTGCCTTCTCCGTTAGCTTTTCTGTGCCTGCTGAAGGCACTCCTCTTTCAATAAGTCTTCCAAAATCCTTTATCAAAGTTGGTGTCTGTCCTGGATCTGAACTGATTTTTTTATTTGCGCTTTTTAAAACTCTTTTTATGTATATTGGGTTTTGTTTTGTTTTTTTAAAATGTTTTAAAATTCATTTGTTTTCAACTGTTTTTATGTGTGTAACTATTTTATATATGTCATGAGACTGTAAATCGCTTCAAAATGCCTTGTGTGAAGCGATTCTTTAATGAAGAAAATATGTTGCAATATCCTGGCATATACCCTGAGAAAGGTGTTGATGTGAAAGGGGGTTGCCCTTGCTCTGAGGCCTGAATTTGAAAATATGTTGGGTTAACTGAATTATCTCTAGATACATTGGTGGGGGAGACTGCTAACCCATTCTCCAATGTAAATTATGTTGGTCTTGATGGGTTTCATCATATTCAACTAATTCTGTTTTCCTGTGATTTAAATTGCTTAATTTTGCATCTGTTAATGTAACTCTAGATCATCTGCTATCTAAGCACTGTTCACCTCTGCTTTTATAGTGGTCACTATAATCCTCAGCAGTGTTAGCGCCTAGCTAATTTACTCCCCTATTTTGTTTTTAATACATCGGGCATTTCATTTACTTTTGTTGTTGTATTTCATTTTATTGTTTACAGCTCACTGCTCCAGATTATCAAGGTCATTTTGAATTTTAATCTTGCCTTCTGTGCTTGTTGCTGGCACGTTTAATGAATACATCCTCAGCTCTTTTACCCAAGCCATGAATGTCTGGACTCCATTACAGACTGCTGTGGAATGTCGCCTCATTGCTAGATGATGATGAATTAATTGTCCACGGATTGGGAGTGGATCTCCAAGAACTTCTCTTGTGTACTTAGTTTATTCATTGCCTGAACAGCAAAGTGTCCACACTCCAAAACCAGTAAGACCAGACTCAGCCAAGAGAGTCTAACTAAACAATCCTAGGGATTGGGGATGGAAGACATATTGTGGCAGAGGAATGGTGCCAATTCCTGTGCCCCATTACCATCACAGATTCAGCAGCAGCGAAAATCAGTACAGTGGTGCCCTGCAAGACGAATGCCTCGCAAGATGGAAAACCCGCAAGACGAAAGGGTTTTCCGTCTGCAGAGGCGCTTCGCAAGACGAATTTCCCTATGGGCTTGCTTCGCAAGACGAAAATTGACGAAAAATTTTGAGGGTTTTTTTTGCTCCAAAACCCCTTATTCTGAATCGCTAAGCTGCTAAAAGCATTTTAGCAGCAAAACCGCTAATCCCCCAAGCCTAAAAAAGCCATTTTTAGCCCTTAAAGTGCCAATAGCGCTAATAGCGCTACTCCGTCAATGGGCTTGCTTCGCAAGACGAAAAAACCGCAAGACGAAAAGACTCCCAGAACGGATTCTTTTCGTCTTGCGAGGCACCACTGTACATCTGACCCAGGGAACACGGTGTAGCTTTTAGCCAATTTTTTTTGGTAACCAGGAACCTTTGGGTCCAAGTGCTCTTGTGACCCACCACCAAACACTCCTCTCTCCAGTTTGCCTCCAGTGGCACACCACCCAGGCCTCTGGAGGTGTATTAAGATTCCCAAGTGGCAGTTAAGTGCCCTTTCCACTCATGAAGCTCCTCTCTACCACTAACACTGCTTCCCAAGGTGCCCTGAGAGTGGACGGAGAGACTTCAGGATTTCACTTCAAAGCCATTGTGGGAATGCTTCCTTTAAAACCCTTTGCCTTTTAATGGCAACTATGATGCTTTTTTCCCATTAGTGATGTATGGAAGTGAGAACTGACCATAAAGAAGGCTGATCGCTGAAGAATTGATGCTTTTGAATTGTGGTGCTGGAGGAGACTCTTGGGAGTCCCATGGGCTGCAAGAAGATCAAACCTCTCCATTCTGAAGGAAATCAACACGGAGTGCTCACTGGAAGGACAGATCCTGAAGCTGAGGTTCCAATACTTTGGCCACCTCATGAGAAGAGAAGACTCCGGGGGGCCACTAGGTGGCGCGTTGGAAGATGGCCGACAATAACATCTCTCTGACCCATACGAGGTATTAAGGGAAGTTGGCAGCCTTCCTGGCCCCCCCAAGGGTATGGGGGGGACTGCCCTGCCAGCGGTGTTCATAATGCACCCCCTGATCCGAGAGACGGGGGTGCGGAACACTTGGCACAAGCCCTCGATGGAATCAGATCTTCCCGACGCCGATTCCAATCAGCGCGTGCTGGTTGCTTCAGCTTGGAATTATAATTGGAACTAATTGGAAATAACGGATTGGAAAGAAGGCTGAAGCACATATATCAAGTGAAGCTCGACGATAAAGACTGCTGATTAATGCATCTCTGTGACCGGGAGTGACGGATGGATAAGTAAATCTTTTGATGAACTACCACTATGAGAATGTAAGGCTGGAACGAAGGGGGGGGTGGAGGAAAAAACTCTTTCTATTTCTTTTGCATGATATGACTATAATAATCCTCCACCCCAGAAAGAAATAAGATCGTCGCGTTTTAATAAACATAAACAGAACTTTAAGACTGTGTGGGAGGAAATAATTACAATACGAGAAGATCGAATGGCGAGAAGGAGGAAAATTTCTATGACGCAGTTAAAAAAATATGGCGTCTCGCCAAGACAGGCTGGCAGGAGAAGGAATAGAAGGAACAGGGGGAGGAGATTCAGGACTACTTGAAAGAGAAGGAAGGTTGGAATGCAAGTTTGACCTGACAGAGCCCCCTGATTTGTCTGATTTATTGGGCTAGCCTGAGGAAAAATAATGGACCGACCGAAGATTAACTTTGTTTATGGAAGTATTTAACAGAGGTCGTTCCTGAATAATATGAGCTTGGAAGAGCACAAAACCCACACAGAGACGCCAAATCTTCAATCTGTTTGTGAAAATCATCAGAGATCGCAAAGAAAGGAATAAATGATAACAACAAGAAGAGAAAGAAAGTAATAAAGGTCTATCCGAATCGAACTGGATGGAACTGTTTAATAAAAGCAGCAAATAAGTGATGTCTGGAGTCATCTGGAATTTTGGACTCGTGCGGAGCTTGATGTATGGGTACCCCCCAAAATTTTAAAATTTGGCTGTATAATCTGGAACTAATGTGATTTGAACAATGTGATGTGATTGGCCTGTTAATAAAAATTATTTCAAAAAAAAAAAAAAAAAAAGAGAGAAGAGAAGACTCCCTGGAAAAGACCCTGATGTTGGGGAAGCTGGAGGGCACAAGGAGAAGGGGACGACAGAGGACGAGATGGTTGGACAGTGTTCTCCAAACTACAAACATGAGTCTGACCAAACTGCAGGAGGCCGTGGAAGACAGGAGTGCCTGGCATGCTGTGGTCCATGGGGTCACGAAGAGTCGGACACGACTAAATGACTAAACAACAACATGATGCTGTGACCTGTTTTCTGTTTTGGTGTTAGCCACTTTGGGCTTCCCTCAGGTTGGAAAAGTGGTATCCAAAGCAGAAGATAAGATGAGAATTAGGCAGTGGAACTGACTCCAGAGTAAAGCTGCATATGATTGTGCCATATATTATTTTCCAACCATCACCCATCACTGAACCACATCCAATAACCCCAAGACGGAAGGGGTAAACAATTCCGAATGCCTACCTGTTTTCACCTTTAGGAAGGAACATGAACCTGTATCCAAAATCTTCTCACCTTCCCCTCCCCAGTCTTGGGGTGGAGTCTGCAGGGCAGTGTGGCATAATCCACACACTGCTTAAGTTTCCTGTGAGCTATAGCACCTGGACACTGCTTCTCTGTCATGATAATATATGCTTCCAAACGTAATGCACAGGTCAATTGTTTAGTTGCCTTCCCTGGGTGGGGTTGCACTCCCCCTGAAGGAGCAGGTTTGCAGTTTGAGGGGGCAGGCTGAGACCCTACTTGCCCGCGGACTGCCTCGCCAGAGTGGTGCATGCTCTAGTTATCTCCGCTTGGACTCCTGCAATGCACTCTATGTGGGGCTACCTTTGAAGGTGACCCGGAAACTACAACTAATCCGGAATGTGGCAGCTAGACTGGTTACTGGGGGTGGCCGCTGAGACCACATAACACCAGTCCTGAAAGACCTACATTGGCTCCCAGTACGTTTCCGAGCACAATTCAAAGTGTTGGTGCTGACCTTTAAAGCCCTAAATGGCCTTGGTCCAGTATACCTGAAGGAGCGTCTCCACCCCCATCGTTCAACCCGGACAGTGAGGTCCAGCGCCGAGGGCCTTCTGGCAGTGAGAAGTGAAGTTACAGGGAACCAGGCAGAGGGCCTTCCCGGTAGTGGCACCCACCCTGTGGAACACCCTCCCATCAGATGTCAAAGAGAAAAACAACTACTAGCCTTTTAGAATACATCTGAAGGCAGACCTGTTTAGGAAAGCTTTTGATGTTTAACAGACTATTGTATATTAATATTTTGTTGGAAGCTGCCCAGAGTGGCTGGGGAAACCCAGCCAGATGGGCGGGGTATAAATAATAAGAAATTACTATTACTGTTACTATTATTATTATTATTATTATTATTATTATTATTATTATTGCAGCTGTTTCCCTGAAGGCTCAGGTAGCCTCAGTGGCTAGTAGTGGCTTTTACTAACTGCAGTTGGTTTGAGAGCTGCAGCTATTCCTGGGTTGGCAGTAGTTCATGCACTCAGTGGCATAGCGTGGGGGGTGCAGGGGGGGCCGGCCGCACCGGGTGCAACATCTGGGGGGGGGGGGCGCGCTCGCACTCGCAGCTCTCTGCCCCTACCTGGCTCACTCACTCTCTCTCACTGCAGTGCTGGCTGTGCGAATCTGATCCGAGCCGCCGGGTCGCCGCCCACTGTGGAGGGGAGGGTGCCAGGCGTGCGGTGCGGTGCGGAGAGAGAGCGAGGGACTATCTGGGGGAGGGACAGTGCAGCGGAGGGGGGGCGCAAATTACTTGCCTTGCCCCGGGTGCTGACAACCCACGCTACGCCACTGCATGCACTGGCTACTTCAAGTCTGGATTACTGCAATACACTCTATGTGCGGCTTCCCCTGTGCTTGATCTGGAAGATGCCAATTGTGCAGAATTCTGCAGCACAATTGCTGACACCTGCGCCCGGAGATCTGCCCTGGCTTCCCACTTCATGAGTTCATCCTCCAACACATGGAGAGTGATGAACATGGCGAGGGGGGGGGGGCTAGTGCTAGCATGCTCACCCCCAGAGCACTCCCAGAGTCAGAATAGCTGAAAAGGGAACCTGTCCTTTACCTTGTGTGTGGTGGAAATGCTTTGAACACCCGTTCATTGCGTTGGAAAGCATCTATTTTCAAAACAGAGAAGCGCTGTTCAAGTGCTAAGGCCTTCATCTTTCACCAGGGTACCAGAGGCTACGTTTAGATTTCCCGAAAGTCATGTGTGTGCCTGTCTGCCTGTACACATACTACACATATGTGCACATACATGTCATCCTCAACTGTAAATGAACAAAAAACATTTTCATAGATATAAAATATGTAATTAAAATGATGAATTAATATAAGATAGAATATTAGCCTTTTGACATCTTAATCTGAGCCGGAGAGAGCAAAGGAGTGCAATCTGAGCTGCTCAATTAAATTTATAAATTCCTCCCCACCCCATTGTTATGAATAAATAGAAAGATTCTGTAGCAGTCTGTCGAATTATTAATTGCAACGAGTGTGGAAAGTGCATGCACCGTATCGTGAAATGGAGTATCATTGTTAGTGACTATATTTCTTGGTAATTAAGGCCCAGACTAATGATGCAAGTTTTTTCCAGCATGATTTTCATCTGATTATGAGGCTGCTTCATTAAGAGCACTCAGACTAACGAGCTGTAGCTGTAATAAAGTAATTTTCTGTCTTGTGCTCTGATTGATAAAGAGTTTCTATAGCTAAAAGGAATTGAAAATATAATTATAATTAGAAATGGTTGAATAAAGTTATTACAGGATTGCTGAAGGGTAGTGCAATTGACACTGTAATTTTTGGGGGGCTATGTGGGAGGGGGGGACGTGTGCATCTTAAAATTAGACTGTATAAAGTGTGGGGAGGGGAGGGGAGGAAGCAAGCCATGTCTCCTTATAGGCGGGCACTTGAATGTTGCTTGTATTAAAGGAGCACAGAGATGAAAGTGAAGCCAGCCTTGCCCACATTGTTTCAAACCCGAAAAACACATGCAAGATGAATGCCGCTGCTTTGCTTTCCAGCATTCCTGTCAAATGAAGTAAAGCTTATGAAAATACTTTTTGCTCCATTTATAACAATTTTCATGCTGCCATATGTGGTGGTGCAAGGGGGGTGGGGGTGGGGGAGAGAATCTTAAAACCAGTGTCCCTTTAATATACACAATATCATTTTGAACTTTTCCCAGAGTCCTTCCCCAAATATATATAGATCATATATTATATATGTATAATTAAGTTAAGTTGTGGGTTTTCTCTTCCATGCTTAGCCTGATATCAAAATACAACTCGGCTGCCTGAAAGATCCTCTCTCTCTCTCGGAGGGGAAGCTAATCAACTTTTTATGCTCGAAACCTTATTGCTTTTTATGATGCTCACATTTAGAAACAGTCCAAATCGCATTAGATCAATCCTTTGAGCATAAGTCACAGGATAGGGATGCTTTAGTGATATAAATGCCTATAATAGAGGTTTTACTTAGAATTAAGCAGAGGCATTTGGGTACTCCAGAGTTGTTTCCCTTATTTAATCCTGGTTCTTTTGTATCAGTCTAATTCCCCCTGTGAGGAACACGGTTATGCTTTAAAGCTTACCATTATGGACATTTGGTTATGTAAAATCTGTCCCACAAAGGCTCTGAGGAATTGGATTGCATTGGCAGGAATCTAATGGTAGATCATCGAGATGTATATTTATGCTAATTTCCTGGAAGATGGCATTTTGCATCGATTGTTCAGCCTCGTAATGCATTTGGGAAGATTCTTTTTTTTCCAGAATTCTTAAAAAATCATTCCTTGCACATTATATGGTGATAAAAATGTGTTATTGGAATACCATTAGAGGTGTGGGGGGGGGGAGAGAGCAGATTTTTATTGGTTGTTCATTGAAAATGTTAGCTGTGATTAGTTACATAATCCTACATTAACCTGTAAATTAAAATTCCTTGGTGCAATTTGATGGCTGATTTAATTTTGTCTTTCTTTGTTTGCCTCAGGCTAATTCCATTATGAATTCTTTATACAGCCTTTTCCCTCAATGATTAGCAGCTTCTACTCAAGTCCTGATTGCTATTGTACACTTAGCACTACATAAAGCTGGGGATTAATATTCCCCTGAAGAATTGTTGCTATGGATCTGCTCTATTCCTTCTAAGAGATGTTTCTGCAGCTTCAATTGTCCATAAATTATGATCTCTAGCGAATTATCAGTGGGAGTGAACTAAGCTTAACAAGCAGAAGAGAGCACTCTAGTTCTGAGAGAGAGGGAGAGAGGGAGAGAGAGAGGGAGAGAGAGATTCTCAATTATTAATTGCCAGGTTTTATAATACAGAAGGAATGATATTTCACTGTATCCATCCTTCATGCAGGAATGCAAGAAATCAGGTTGAGCCAGAGGCCTAAAACATGGATGGCTTAGAGGCCACCAGAAAAGGGAGGGGGAATGGTTTTGTCCTAAGACAGGAGATAGACTCAAAGTATAATGCTGTGCTTTGTTGTCTTATCTTTGTACCAGAGCTTCCCCAAGACATTTTGACACCTGAGGTGAACCACAAAATGGCATCCTCCCTCCCCACCAGGGAAGAAGGGGTGAGTGAAGAGCTCCATCCATCCAACAGGGGGTCTGCATTGGGATCAGCTCCCCCTGTGGATCCTGCTGCCTGAGGCAACCGCCTCCCCCTGTCTCATTGGTGGGCTGGCTCTGTTTTGTACTTGTGGCAGATGCTTCAGTCATGGTAAGATGCTTCAGTCTGTCATCATGATAGTAGTTTGGTTCAACAGCTTAATAACCAATCTAGGACGTAGGTGCTGGGGTTACAAAGTCCCTCACATTTTGAGAGTTAAAGCAAGTATCCCAGATTCAGTTGATTGACAGATAGTTCTTGATTTGCCTCACCTTTTAAGGAAAGGGTTTAAATTCTGCATCTGCCCCTGTTCCTGCTCTACATGCCTTGCTCCTGTGTCTTTAATAGCAGCTTTAATTGATTTGGAAGACAAAGCTGTAGGGAAACCTTTAGTTACTCGGTTTATTATGATCTCTAGTGAATTATCAGTGGGAGTGAACTAAGCTTAACAAGCAGAAGAGAGCACTCTAGTTCTGAGAGAGAGAGAGAGAGAGAGAGAGAGGGAGAGAGAGATTCTCAATTATTTGGATGTCAAACTCAGCCAAGAGCATAAGGTCAAACAGATTCCTCACTGGCCTTGCAGACAACTTCATTGTCCAGAAAGTGGGAGAAGCAACAAGAGGAACAGCCATTTTAGATCTGGTCCTAACCAATGTCGATGACCTGGTTAATGGGGTAGAAGTGGAAGGATCATTAGGCGCAAGTGATCATGCTCTTCTGAAGTTTACTATACAACGGAAAGGAGCAGCCAAGCATACTAGGACTCAATTTCTTGACTTTAAGAAAGCCGACTTCATAAAACTTAGGGAAGTGCTGGGTGAGATCCCATGGACAGTAATACTAAAAGGAAAGGGAGTTCATGATGGCTGGGAGTTTGTTAAGAGGGAGATAGTAAAAGCACAACTTCAGGCAATACCAATGAGACGGAAACATGGAAGGTGCCTAAAGAAGCCAGGGTGGCTATCTAAAGAACTTTTAACTGAGTTAAGATTAAAAAAGGATGTGTACAAAAAATGGAAAAGGGGGGAAACCACCAAAGAGGAATTCAAACAAATAGCCAGCACGTGTAGACACAAAGTCAGAAAAGCTAAAGCACAGAATGAACTCAGGCTTGCTAGAGAGGTTAAAAGCAACAAAAAAGGCTTTTATGGGTATGTTTGTAGCAAAAGGAAGAACAAAGAAACAGTGGGGTCACTCAGAGGAGAAGATGGTGAAATGCAAACAGGGGACACAGAAAGGGCTGAACTCCTCAATGCCTTCTTTGCCTCAGTCTTCTCCGATAAAGAAAACAATGCCCGACCTGAAGAATTTGGAGGAAATGATTCAGCAGAGGAAACACAGCCCAGAATAACTAAGGAGATAGTACAAGAATACTTGGCTAGTTTAGATGTATTCAAGTCTCCAGGGCCAGATGAACTGCATCCAAGAGTATTAAAAGAACTGGCAGATGTGATCTCAGAACCACTGGCAGTCATCTTTGAGAATTCCTGGAGAACAGGCGAAGTCCCGGCAGACTGGAGGAGGGCAAATGTTGTCCCTATTTTCAAAAAGGGGAAAAGAGAGGACCCAAATAATTACCGCCCAGTCAGTCTAACATCAATACCAGGAAGATTCTGGAGCAGATCATCAAGCAAACAATCTGTGAGCACCTAGAAAGGAATGCTGTGATCACCAATAGTCAGCATGGATTTCTGAAAAATAAGTCATGTCAGACGAACCTGATCTCATTTTTTGACAGAATTACAAGCCTGGTAGATGAAGGGAACGCAGTGGATGTAGTCTACCTTGATTTCAGCAAGGCATTTGACAAGGTGCCCCATGATATTCTTGTAAAGAAGCTGGTAAAATGCGGTCTTGACTATGCTACCACTCAGTGGATTTGTAACTGGCTGACTGACCGGACCCAAAGGGTGCTCATCAATGGTTCCTCTTCATCCTGGAGAAGAGTGACTAGTGGGGTGCCACAGGGTTCTGTCTTGGGCCCGGTCTTATTCAACATCTTTATCAACGACTTGGATGATGGACTCAAGGGCATCCTGATCAAATTTGCAGATGACACCAAACTGGGAGGGGTGGCTAACACCCCAGAAGACAGGATCACACTTCAAAACGACCTTGACAGATTAGAGAACTGGGCCAAAACAAACAAGATGAATTTTAACAGGGAGAAATGTAAAGTATTGCACTTGGGCAAAAAAAATGAGAGGCACAAATACAAGATGGGTGACACCTGGCTTGAGAGCAGTACATGTGAAAAGGATCTAGGAGTCTTGGTTGACCACAAACTTAACATGAGCCAACAGTGTGACGCGGCAGCTAAAAAAGCCAATGCAATTCTGGGCTGCATCAATAGGAGTATAGCATCTAGATCAAGGGAAGTTATAGTGCCACTGTATTCTGCTCTGGTCAGACCTCACCTGGAGTACTGTGTCCAGTTCTGGGCACCACAGTTCAAGAAGGACACTGACAAACTAGAACGTGTACAGAGGAGGGCAACCAAAATGGTCAAAGGCCTGGAAACAATGCCTTATGAGGATCGGCTAAGGGAGCTGGGCATGTTTAGCCTGGAGAAGAGGAGGTTAAGGGGTGATATGATAGCCATGTTCAAATATATAAAAGGATGTCACATAGAGGAGGGAGAAAGGTTGTTTTCTGCTGCTCCAGAGAAGCGGACACGGAGCAATGGATACAAACTACAAGAAAGAAGATTCCACCTAAACATTAGGAAGAACTTTCTGACAGTAAGAGCTGTTCGACAGTGGAATTTGCTGCCAAGGAGTGTGGTGGAGTCTCCTTCTTTGGAGGTCTTTAAGCAGAGGCTTGACAACCATATGTCAGGAGTGCTCTGATGGTGTTTCCTGCTTGGCAGGGGGTTGGACTCGATGACCCTTGTGGTCTCTTCCAACTCTATGATTCTATGATTCTATGATTCTATGATTCTATGATTTCTGTCAGGCTGTTGTTAGAAGCACAGGAAGTAGTAGAAGGAACAGAAAAGCAATATAGGCCCACTTAGTTTTAAAATAATGCTCCTCTTAAACCACACACCATTTCTTTTCCATTTGCATGGTATGCAGGCCTGTTTTAAGACGTCTGAGAATATGCCTGGTGACCCAGATCTTCTCTGGCGATCTTGGCTTTTAGAAGAAGGGAGTTGTCCAGCTGACGTGGTGGTTGCTCACAGTGGCATAGCATGGGTTGCCAGTGCTCGGGGCTGTAGCACACAAGAGGCTGAAAGGCAACTTCATATATGAAAATGCTTTTACATGAAGCTTGATGGGTTCCATCTACTTCGATGTAGAAGAAGACAGGGATGAAATGCTGTGGAACCAGAGCTGGTTAGAGAACTTTGTAACAGGTGAAGGCTGGCTGCTGCTGATAGGCAAGTTTAGCGTGGCAACCTATTTAATGAAGCCAGGGAGACAAGTCATGATATGAGTAGAATAAGGTAAGATTGGAATCTGGGCAGGGAAGTTATAGCAATGAACAGTGCAATCCTAGCTATACTTACTCAGAAGTGTGTTATTGAATTCAGTGAGGCTTATTCACAGGTGAATGAGGTTAGGATTGCAGTCTTAAACTGGTTTAAATATGGAAGGCTAGAGAGCAATGCTTGCTGTATCACAAATACACAGAATAACTAATAGACCGCCCGAAGTGGAAAGAAATAAATACATTTAAGTACCACTTAAGCATTTAAATTTCTTCACATCCATAATCCTAGTGATCTTTACAACAGCACTGTGAGGTAGACCATTACTGCTCTCCCAATATTGCATTGGGTTGGGGTTTGAGGCTGAGAGAACAGCGGCTTATTGAGATAGCTCTTGTCTGAAGACATTTGAAAGTGATGGAGCAGTCTGGGCAAGATTTACATTGGTGATTTCTCCCCACCACACACATGCGTCATTGCTGGTTCCCAGTAACAATGGGCCCTAACAATGTCATGTGTGCCGTGGGGGGGCGCCACGGTCAGCGGTGATGACAATGGCTCTGGCAATTACAGTGAAACACAGAATCATAGAGTTGGAAGAGACCACAAGGGCCATCGAGTCCAACCCCCTGCCAAGCAGGAAACACCATCAGAGCACTCCTGACATATGGTTGTCAAGCCTCTGCTTAAAGACCTCCAAAGAAGGAGACTCCACCACACTCCTTGGCAGCAAATTCCACTGTCGAACAGCTCTTACTGTCAGGAAGTTCTTCCTAATGTTTAGGTGGAATCTTCTTTCTTGTAGTTTGGATCCATTGCTCCGTGTCTGCTTCTCTGGAGCAGCAGAAAACAACCTTTCTCCCTCCTCTATGTGACATCCTTTTATATATTTGAACATGGCTATCATATCACCCCTTAACCTCCTCTTCTCCAGGCTAAACATGCCCAGCTCCCTTAGCCGTTCCTCATAAGGCATCGTTTCCAGGCCTTTGACCATTTTGGTTGCCCTCCTCTGTACACGTTCCAGTTTGTCAGTGTCCTTCTTGAACTGTGGTGCCCAGAACTGGACACAGTACTCCAGGTGAGGTCTGACCAGAGCAGAATACAGTGGCACTATTACTTCCCTTGATCTAGATGCAATCCTAGCTATACTTACTCAGTGGCCTTTGAAAGTCCAGGAACTGCATCTCTTGTGAAACCTTCCCCATTTCTTATGTTCTATGATATTACAGGGCTGCTTTGACAAGTGTGGCAGAGGTACGGTGTTTACCCAGAAAGCCAGGAGTAATGCATGCTACCACAGCAGATTTTTAGAGGATCAAGCTTGTAATTCTCTTGTGCCAGGTCACAGAACTACCTTCTTTTTAGATCTCCTCCTCTCTATTCATGAACACAGTTTACTTTGGAAGGTACTTGATATTCTGACCTAGTTATAACACACCAGAAAGGTTATTGTTTTATTCATACGAATTTAAATTTAGCAAGGTACTTAAGCATGTTCTTGCATTTATGATTATGATTCCTTCCGAGCACTTTATTGAACTGGTGTTAGAAGTGTGGTCCTGCGAACTGGGTTTTGATATTGACCCAAATGCTTCAAGAGTTAGAGAGAAATGTGAGGTTAAGGATTTGGGGTTGTTTATTTTGCACTCCCCCTCCTCCTCATCAAACCAGTACTAATGGTGATACACTAACAGGCTTTCCCCATTGAACTCTGTAGAGCCAGTGTGGTGTAGTGGTTAAGAGCGGTAGTCTTGTAATCTGGTGAACTGGGTTTGATTCCCCGCTCCTCCACATGCAGCTGCTGGGTGACCTTGGGCCAGTCACACTTCTCTGAAGTCTCTCAGCCCCACTCACCTCACAGAGTGTTTGTTGTGGGGGAGGAAGGGAAAGGAGAATGGTAGCCGCTTTGAGACTCCTGAAGGGGAGTGAAAGGTGGGATATCAAATCCAAACTCTTCTTCTTCTTCTTCTTCTTCTTCTTCTTCTTCTTCTTCTTCTTCTTCTTCTTCTTCTTCTTCTTCTTTGTGCTACTGCTGTGTCAGAAATCCTGCACTTGATTTTCTTCAGCATTGTTGGAATTTTTGACCAGCATGGAAGAAATATGATGTGCTCCATCAAATTCAGCTACAAATCTCTCTGAACTAAGCCAGAGGGAAATAAACCTATTCTGTGAGAGAAGAGAAGCAGAAAATGTGGTTGGGGTTGTATATCCATGTTGGATGCCTTGGCCCAGTATACCTGAAGGAGCTTCTCCACCCCCATCGTTCAGTCCAGACACAGAGGTCCAGCTCTGAGGGCCTTTCGGCGCTTCCCTCACTGCGAGAAGCGAAGTTACAGGGAACCAGGCAGAGGGCCTTCTCGGTAGTGGCTCCCACCCTGTGAAGTGCCCTCCCATCAGATGTCAAGGAAATAAACAACTATCTGAAGACATCTGAAGGCAGCCCTGTTTAGGGAAGTTTTTAATGTCTGTCGTTTTATTGCATTTTTAATATTTTGTTGGAAGCTGCCCAGAGTGGCTGGGGAAACCCAGCCAGGTGGGCAGGGTATAAATAATAAATTATAATTATTATAATTCTTGACAGCTTCAGGATATGATGATTACGTAAACATAAGAAACTCTTGGCAAAGCTGGGATATCTCCCTGGCTGAACATCTTTGTGCATTTTTGCATTTTAATTGATTGGAATAATAATAATAATAATAATAATAATAATAATAATAATAATAAATTGTACCCTGCCCATGGTACACTCTGGGTGGCTTCCAGCATATATAAAAACATAGTAAAACATTAAACCTTAAAAAGCTTCCCTATACAGGGCTGCCTTCAGATGTCTCCTAAAGATTATATAATTACTCATCTCCTTGACATCTGATGGGAGGACATTCCACAGGGTGGGCACCACTGCCAAGAAGGCTCTCTGCCTGGTCCCTGTTCTTCTCGCAGTGTGGGAACCACCAGAAAGCCCTCGGTGCTGGATCTCAGTATCCAGGCTGAATGGTGGAGGTGGAGACGCTCCTTCAGGTATACTGGGCCGAAGCCAATTAGGGATTTAAAGATCAACACCAACACTTTGAATTGTGCTTGGAAACGCGGAAGTCACACTTTATAGACTTTTGCTTCTCAGGGTCATCTATGCGTATAAAAGTGCACATGAGCAATGCATTGTGTACAGCAAAGATCTGGAAACAGCCAAAGTTCTGGCTTCTTCAAGTGACAGAATTCTGCCTTACAACTTCAGTATAAGCTTCCCTGTATACTTTCTGAAATGTAGAGATATGCTAAATATATACATTGATCCATGTCTAAGCAAGCCTATGCCTCCTCCAGCTAAAAGTATATGATTCTGGAGCTCAGGAGGGCTTATTAAATTCATTTTTAAATTAGACATATTATTTTAAATATGTCTAACACGTTTGTGAGTGTCTGGTGCCCTGTCAACTCAGTAGGACTAACGTCTGCGTCAGCCTGCTTAATACTGCCTTGTAAGGATGTTACCTTCTTTCATCAGGTGCTTTACAGTGGTACCTCGGGTTACAGATGCTTCAGGTTACAGAAGCTTCAGGTTACAGACTCCACTAACCCAGAAATAGTACCTCAGGTTAAGAACTTTGCTTCAGGATGACAACAGAAATTGCATGGCGGCGGCGCAGCAGCGGCGGGAGGCTCCATTAGCTAAAGTGGTACCTCAGGTTAAGAACATAGAATCATAGAATCATAGAGTTGGAATAGACCACAAGGGCCATCTAGTCCAACCCCCTGCCAAGCAGGAAACACCATCAGAGCACTCCTGACATATGGTTGTCAAGCCTCTGCTTAAAGACCTCCAAATAAGAAGACTCCACCACACTCCTTGGCAGCAAATTCCACTGTCGAACAGCTCTTACTGTCAGGAAGTTCTTCCTAATGTTTAGGTGGAATCTTCTTTCTTGTAGTTTGGATCCATTGCTCCGTGTCCGCTTCTCTGGAGCAGCAGAAAACAACCTTTCTCCCTCCTCTATGTGACATCCTTTTATATATTTGAACATGGCTATCATATCACCCCTTAACCTCCTCTTCTCCAGGCTAAACATGCCCAGCTCCCTTAGCCGTTCCTCATAAGGCATCGTTTCAGGTTAAGAATGGACCTCCAGAATGAATTAAGTTCTTAACCCAGGGTTAAGAACATTGCAATGTTGCTTGTGCAGCTGAAGTGCACATGTCACCCAGTTGCAAGAAAACCACTTTTTAAAAAGGAGACTTTCTGCAGTTAGTGCACTTCCATCTCAGTTTCCTAAGATAAACCAAAGATTAACAGGAAGACGTAGAAACTACTGTAAACTAATCAAGATGAATGCTCTTTGTCAATACAGTATAACCTCCTCAAGAACAGGTTGAATGCTCAATAAGCAAGTTTTCTTCTGCAGGAGCCTACATGGTGAAGGCAACAGAAGAAGGCCCAAGTTCATCTGGTGATAGAGATTTATGCTTTGTTTCCTTTGAAGTCTCCAGCTGCATTAAGAAGTATGCGATCTCTACGTTAAATTGCTGGCACACAGGGAAAAGCAGAGGTATATTCTGTGTTCACAGCATTTCCCTCAGTGTAGGTAGAGACCTCTCACCTTCCAGAGGTAGACACTCTCACCTTCTGGGCAGTCTTTAAGCTCCACAGAGATAGTTTGCTTCCCCTCTTCTCCTTCATGCCTTCATTTTTTTACCCTTTATGAAGCAGCGAGTCTTCAGAGTCACTCCCTGAAAATTCCTAGTCAAGCTCTTAAAAATATTTAAGCAATAAGGCACAACAGGCTGTGAATTTCTGAGCAATTATTGCACACCTCAAGTGACAGCAAAGGGAGGACAATGGCCTTTAAGCAGCCATAAATGTACCCCCAAGAAGGGAGCAGGTTTCAGTGCAGCTATTGAGAAATGAATGCATAGAAGGGTTGTGGAGAGACACAATTGCAAGGAAGTCTATGTTTACTGAGTATTATGGTAGTAAATCTATCACTGACAGCTCATAATAAAGTTTCGTGTGTGTTTTATAAGCATCAGGAAATATTTCAGATGGATGTTTGTTTGATTAATAAACGGAAGGTGCTTTCTTCCAGGGATCAGCTGTTACTAAACATCAAATAGGCTTTATGGCACCCAAACCTAAAACTGTTCAGCGCAGCTATGCTCAAGGTGACATTGTCTGCAGGTGTTACGTGCAAGACAGTTTGGAATAAAACATCACATAGTTTGATGGCTCAGCTGCGAGTTGTTCATTACTGCCAACTCTTGATAGCACTAATCCTTTACTCAGAAGTAAGTCCCACTGAGTTGGATGGGAGGTAATTTCCTAAGTTTGTTTAGGATTGCAGCCATAATTTTATAACGGGCTAGCCTCTGCTCATTTTCTTTCTTGCCCACCTTCTTCCCAATGTTAAGGATGGAAGGATCTGTCAATTTTGGTTCTCTCTGTTTCTTATTTTTCTAATCTTACATTTAGTACTCCAGGTTTCTGTAGAAATTTATGAATATATAGAATGTATCTCTAAATCAAACGCATCCATTCTTAAGGAAATCAGCCCTGAGTGCTCACTGGAAGGACAGATCCTGAAGCTGAGGCTCCAATACTTTGGCCACCTCATGAGAAGAGAAGACTCCCTGGAAAAGACCCTGATGTTGGGAAAGATGGAGGGCGCAAGGAGAAGGGGACGACAGAGGACAAGATGGTTAGACAGTGTTCTCAAAGCTACAAACATGAGTCTGACCAAACTGCGGGTGGCAGTGGAAGACAGGAGTGCCTGGCGTGCTCTGGTCCATGGGGTCACGAAGAGTCGGACACGACTGAACGACAAAACAACAACATCTCTAAATCACCCACCTGCCTTCCACCCTCCCACTCCCTTCCTGGTCTTGTTGTCTTCCCTTCCTCCTTGGCAATGAGCAAGGCTCCAGAGGTGCTGTTCAGCGAGCAGGGAAAGTGAGGGGGAAGCTATTGGATCCGAGGAGGAGCAGGCAAAAGTGCTTTGGCTCCTGCCTTAAGTGGGTGATTTTCAAAATCCAGCCTGAATCTCTGTGTTGCTGCTGCGCACTTCCCTTGTTGAGCTGGAAACCACGTGAGTGGGCTCTCTGGATGGTTTATTGCTCTTTTATAAACACTGTGATTAAAACGCTGCATCGAACCCCTTGCCTCCTTATCATCCTTAGTGTGCACTATTGAACTCTTAGCCTCAGCTGGAGCTCAGATGAACAAGATAAAGTTAATTGGGCTCTGATAAGTAATAAGGAGGCCTTGTGAATCTCAGTCAGAGGATCTTTGGCCGCCATGAGTGGATGATAATGAAGGCTGCTCCAAATGGCATTGTCATTTCTCAGTCCGCTCTCGAGCAACGTTGAAAAGGGATATTGCTGGCTGGCAAACAATATCCCTCTAATCTGGGTAATGTGTCTCTAAGCCATGGCCCTGTGCGCTCGTTCTTCCTGGCATAACTTCACACTTCCCCACTGCTTCTAATGCCGCCGAAACTGTTTATATCATAATAAAATATAATTTTCTTCATGTGTTAAACATGACTCTCTTTCTCAATCCATCAGGGTTAAAGCTCCCCGTGCGCAACAGAGTCTTAGGCAGTGTCTGTTCTGGCTGTTCTTCCTTTCACGGGGGCTCTTGGCGTTTCTCCCCCCAAGCCGACATCAGAGCCATTCATATTGCTTTGGAGAAATTTGTAGATTAGCAGTTTGGTGCTTCAGTTATTTATTTGTGCTACTTAACAGGCTGGTGGCAAAGGGGAGTGGGAAGAAACAACAATGTGAAAGGAATACATAGCATTCAGTTGTGCTTTAGACTGCAATTGGCTGCCCACTTGCCTAGAAATAAGCCCCACTGAAGCGAACTTCTAAGTAAACAAGGCACATCATTGTACACTTAAGAGTGTTTGAAGTGCTCCAGTAACAGGCAGCATTGTGGAGTGGAGGCACTTATCCCAGCAGGTGAATTGCTGCTGCTTACTGGGAGGGGAAGGAGAAGAGAGGTTGGTGATCTGCAAGCAGAGGCAAACATGTCTTCCTGCCAGCTTGTTTGCGCCTTGCTGTCCTATTCGTGCCCTCTGCTGGGGGGCTAGGTAAGTGCCTCTGCCCCACCATGTGATTTGCTACAGACACTATCACAGTAATCCATACAACAGGGCTGGAAAACATCAGGTGTGGGGCGCTGAATGCAGGCCTCTAAGTCCTCTCTAGCTGGCCCTAAAGATTATGGCAAAGTCATGCCTCCTTGTCAGGTGTGCGTGCAGGAGCCAGGCCCTGTGACCAATAGGACTTTGCAGGACTGGGGCCTTCCTAAGTTTGTCCTGAAGAGGCAAGGCGCGGCTGTGCAGGTGAGGCCGATTGGTAACTCACAGCACCTGGTGGCAAGAGCTGGGAAAGGATATAAGGTCCATATTTCCCTTCGGCTCTTTGACACAGCAACACGTTCCCTTCCTTGCTACGTTTGACTCCTTGCTTCTTGATCCTCAGACCCCTGGCTTCGTGATTCCTTGCTTCTTGATCCTCGGACCCCTGACTTCTTGACTCCTTGTTTCTTGATCCTTGGACCCCTGACCTCATGACTCCTTGCTTTTTGATCCTCGGACCCCTGACTTTGTAACTCCTTGCTTCTTGATCCTTGGACCCCTGACTTCTTGACTCCTTGTTTCTTGATCCTTGGACCCCTGACCTCATGACTCCTTGCTTTTTGATCCTCGGACCCCTGACTTTGTGACTCCTTGCTTCTTGATCCTCGGACCCTTGACTTGGTGACTCCTTGCTTCCTGACCCTTGGCTTCTTGACTCCTGGCTCTCTGACCCTCGGACTCTTGGCTTCCTGACTCCTGGCTTCTGGACCCCCGTTCCTGCTCCCACCCCACCATCTTGCCCCCGGTCCTGACGTCCTCTGCTGGGACTTCGATCACCCGTGAACCAGACGGTGAGACTCCCACCCAGGTCACACCCTTTCACTGGTCCTGCCCTGCTCCAGGTGCTTCTCAAGAGTTTTTGCCCAGCTGGAATGTGTCCTCCAACTGTGATGTTGCCACTTGCTTGCGTGGATGAGAGGAGGAGGTGTGTGTGAAGAAACCTCTGACTTTGGGGCAATAGGCCCATATTCCAGCCACACAAAGGCAAGAGCCAATCTGTTCTTCCACCCACCTTTGGTCTCTGCCCCCAGCATGCAGCCTTGGGAAGGTCACCCGTGAGGAAATGTCTCCCTCAAGCAGAAAAAAAATGCCCCCCCCCCCGCCTTACAACAACCTGTAAAGTAGGCCAGCATTATTAGCACTATTTGGGGGGATAATATCTCCACCAAGACGGGGATCCCGTCTGCACTATACATTTAAAGCAGTATCATAACACTTCAAATAGTCATGACTTCTGTTGAGAAAGATGGAAACTACAGTTTGTTCCGGGTGCTGAGCGTTGTTAGGAGACCCCTTTTCCCCTCACAGAACTAGAATTTCTCAGAGTGGTTTAAAAGTCAATTCCCTCTGGGAATTATAGCTCTGTGAGGGGAATGGGGGCTTCCTAGCAACTCTCAGCACCCTTAACAAACTGCAATTTCCAGGATATTTAAGAGAGCACGTCAAAAGCACGTCAAAGTGCAAGTAGATAAATAGGTACCACTCCAGTTGGAAGGTAAACGCCGTTTCCGTGCGCTGCTCTGGTTCGCCAGAAGCGGCTTAGTCATGCTGGCCACATGACCCGGAAGCTGTAATAAAGCGAGATGAGTGCCGCAACCCCAGAGTTGGTCATGACTAGACCTAATAATCAGGGGTCCCTTTACCTTTTTACATCTGGGAAAACCCAGCCATGTCCTCTTTTGGGGAGCCAACATACTCATCCAGGGAGATTCTTACATTTTAAAGGAAATATCACACCATTTTAAAGGAAATAGCACGCCACGGCCGCTGCCAGCCGAAGCCCAGGGCAAGAGGTGTGTGCTGTGGCAGCAGCCCTGTGCGCCTCTTTCACTGGCTCTGGCTGGCAGTGGCTCAGGCTGTCCTCTTTTTTTGCTCCTCAAGATACAGTATGGCAACCCTACTTTAAAGGAATTGTGCAGATGGGGCCTCAGAGATAACTGCATGTGACTTCACAGTTCAGTCTCTTAGCTGCGACACCAGCTCTCTCCTGTTGTCTCGTAGATTTTTACAGACTCCAGACTCACCCATTCAGCAAACATGGCATTAACTCAGCAAGGAACTAAATCCCCCAAATGCAAAGCAAACATAGCCGCTATTTAAACTGGACAACAAAGAGTCAACTCATTCATCCGATGAATCCATCAGGGGACCATTTTAGCCTGCTTTTGTAGCTAACCTCCTGACCAGAAGAAACAAAACACTTTAGAGTTAAAATCCAGTTATTGTGCCTGGCTGCTAAAAGTACTCGTTTGGGAAGGCAAACATTGTGCTGGAAAAAATAATGTTGAATGTGAGATGGTGGGCTGTAAAGGGGAAAGGTTGCAAAAAGCTGATTTTTTCCAGCTAGAATAGAGCTACTGGGAGGTGTATGTGTGATCACCTTCACAAATGTCTTGTACTTTATACCGTTTCACTTTTACTATGGGGAAGGGGCGTAGCTCAGTGATACATTACTTTCTTTGCATGCAGACGGTCCCAGGTTTCGCTGCCTTGAGAGCTGCTGCCTGCCGGTGCAGACCATTTTGAGATGATGAAGAAGAGTTTGGATTTGATATCCCGCTTTATCACTACCCGAAGGAGTCTCAAAGCAGTTCACATTCTCCTTTCCCTTCCTCCCCCACAACAAACACTCTGTGAGGTGAGTGGGGCTGAGAGACTTCAGAGAAGTGTGACTGGCCCAAGGTCACCCAGCAGCTGCATGTGGAGGAGCAGGGAAGCGAACCCGGTTCACCAGATTACGAGTCCACTGCTCTTAACCACTACACCACACTGATAGATGGACCAAGAGTCTGACTCAGCTTCCTTTGCTCCTTAAAGCCAGTGTGGTAAATTTGGACTCACATATTTGGGAGAACTGTGCAAAAACAAAGCGGGCAAAGAAAAACAGCCTGCCTAAAGATGCTGAAGAAGTTTGAATCCTGCCTGTTGTTCCTTTAATGCACATGACTGTCATGTATCCAAAGTTGCATATGCACAAGGGTCTACGAAATGGACAGGAGTGTGAACTTATCATAGAATCATAGAGTTGGAATAGACCACAGGGGCCATCGAGTCCAACCCCCTGCCAAGCAGGAAACACCATCAGAGCACTCCTGACATATGGTTGTCAAGCCTCTGCTTAAAGACCTCCAAAGAAGGAGACTCCACCACACGCCTTGGCAGCAAATTCCACTGTCGAACAGCTCTCACTGTCAGGAAGTTCTTCCTAATGTTTAGGTGGAATCTTCTTTCTTGTAGTTTGGATCCATTGCTCCGTGTCCGCTTCTCTGGAGCAGCAGAAAACAACCTTTCTCCCTCCTCTATGTGACATCCTTTTATATATTTGAACATGGCTATCATATCAGCCCTTAACCTCCTCTTCTCCAGGCTAAACATGCCCAGCTCCCTTAGCCATTCCTCATAAGGCATCGTTTCCAGGCCTTTGACCATTTTGGTTGCCCGCCTCTGGACACGTTCCAATTTGTCAGTGTCCTTCTTGAACTGTGGTGCCCAGAACTGGACACAGTACTCCAGGTGAGGTCTGACCAGAGCAGAATACAGTGGCACTATTACTTCCCTTGATCTAGATGCTATACTCCTATTGATGCAGCCCAGTATTGCATTGGCTTTTTTAGCTGCCGCATCACACTGTTGGCTCATGTCAAGTTTGTGGTCAACCAAGACTCCTAGATCCTTTTCACATGTACTGCTCTCAAGCCAGGTGTCACCCATCTTGTATTTGTGCCTCTCATTTTTTTTTTTAAGGACATGGTTTATCTCTGCCGATCATGGCATATGTATAATGTTGACATAACTGTGTCTTGAGATTCTCCATCTTGAGTCTTGTGTGACAGGAGTGCTGGCTGCACACATGTGAGTCTGGGGACATGCCTGTAACAACATGTATACTCACAGGCCCTGCACATGCAATCTGCACACCATCCACCACCTCCACATATAATACAGGATCTGTACCTACGTGGATCTTGAAGAGGCAACAGTTTTTGGTGGGTGGGTGGGATTGTTTTCAAAAATTTGCCAAAATAATTTCCACATGACACTGAGGATCCGGCCCCCTCCCAGGCCTTGCCATTGGTTCCACTGCTGCGATAGTTGTAGGAGGACTGGGAACACAAAAGGGGCTGAGGGACTGTGAGGAACTGAAGCGATGAATGAAGAGAAGATCAGTGTCGGAGGTGTGTGAAGAACAAAGAAAAGGATGGTGGTCAAAGCAGTTCATAAAGGGGGAGAACGAAAAAGTACGCTACTGTATAAAATGTCAGTTTTGTATCATTCAAATGTTATCCCCTAACCTTCTCTGTGATTGGTATTTCCACTTCTACTTCTGCAGGTTTCCACTTGGCAGGGTATAATAAAAGTCAGCCCTGCAGAAGCCCCCTTTAAGCCATGGGACATGCAATGGTTCCTGCATTAAGAGTGTGTCATCCTGTCTTCATTCTTTAAACAAAAGGCACGGAGAAAGCCTTTGCAGGCACATATTTCTGTAGCGAGCAAAACACAAATGCAATTGCTTCTCAGGCTCCTTCTGAGCTGCTCACATGATGATGATGACATTTAAGTGTATTATGCTGTTTGTGGCAAATGTTCATGCGGTTGTTTATCTTCTTGGAAATGACTTTGAGATGTGTCTGTGTGCCTCCCGTTGCTCGTCTCCCCCATTAGCCATTAGTACATTGGTGCTACTGAAACGATGGCCCATTATGAAACCCTTTTCAGCTGATGTGCGTGTATTTAGGTCTTTGTATATTCATCTTACCTCTAGTCCTCTTTCACCCGCCTCCTCTATGAATGCTCTTAAAAGAAACTAGCTGTATCCTCCTTAGTTTGCACTTCATGTCCTTAGCTTCTCTTTTCAGAAAGCTGGAAAACAGGGAAACTCAAAGAGCCTGTGATTTGGGGTGAAAAGCAGTATGTTTGAGTCTGAACATCAAAAAAGGAAAGGGTTTAGGAGTCAAATGTTGCTCTCGGCTGAAGTTTGCTTTTTGCTAAGAAAGAAAGACCACGAAAAACAGACGTGCCGCTGAATAGTAATAGTAATAATAGTAATAGTAATTTATTATTTGTACCCTGCCCAAGTTGCTGGGTTTCCCCAGCCACTCTGGGCGGCTTCCAACAAAGATTAAAAATACATTAAAATGTCACACAATCAGAATTTCCCTGAACAGGGCTGCCTTCAGATGTCTTCTAAATGTCAGGTAGTTGTTTATCTCTTTGACGTCTGATGGGAGGGCATTCCACAGGGCGCGTGCCACTACCGAGAAGGCCCTTTGCCTGGTTCCCTGTAGCTTAGCTTCTCACAGTGAGGGAACCGCCAGAAGGCCCTTGGCACTGGATCTCATTGTCCGGACTGAACGATGGGGGTGGAGACGCTCCTTCAGGTATACTGGACCGAGGCCGTTTAGGGCTTTAAAGGTCAACACCAAAACTTTGAATTGTGCTCAGAAACATAGTGGAATGTAATGTGCCACTTGGTCCTCACTGTCTTAAATTTAAATGTGCTGAAGTGAAAAGCATATTGTTGCTGGGAGTAGACAACAACATTGGTATCTCCTGCTTCCAAGAACTGGACCACCTGTTTGGCATGGCTGTCAAGGTCAGATGCTGACATGATTGAGCAATGGCTGCTCACCTTTCCTGCAGGAGCATAAAGTGATGCGTCATGCAGCACTCCACACTGGGGCCCATAGAAATGAAAGACTGCCCCCTTATTGAGGAGGAATAATTGTTCAAACTGGGGGGGGGGGGGGGATACATGTCCAGACCTTGAATCCCAGGAAGGTGGCTACCATTCAGGCAACTGTCACACCTGGGCAAGAGGCACCTGGGTGTGCTTTAAGTTCAGCCAGGCTACTTCCCATCTTACTCTGAAAGAGGTGAACTGTGAGTCTTGTCTTCTGCAGCCCTTACATACCTAATAACAGCTCAGCCCCCCCCCGACCCACTCATTTATTATTATTTAGCTCACAAGATTTACCATATTTTCTGGTGTATAAGACTAGGCCTTTTCCCCTAAAAATAATGTCAAAAATTAGGGGGCATCTTATACACGGATACATCTCCCCCCATTTTCTTAAATCCGAGTCCCCCCAAATAGGGGGCGTCTTATACATGGGGGTGTCTTATAGACGGGAAAATACGGCATATACCACTTGAGTGCAATGAAAGTTCAAAGCGTTTTACAGAAAGAATAACATAAATAACAGTATCAAGCCCAACTAGTTAAAACTTTCAAAAATAATTAAAATCAAAGAGAGAGACATAAATTGTGTTGTTTCCCCTTTTCTTTTTTCCCCGTCTCTCAGGGGATTGGGGTGAGAGAGGTTTGGTTTGCATTTTAACAAGAAGTTCCCTATTCAGCTGTTTCAGAATTCACACTTCTCCCAGATTTGCTCACCAACCTGCTGCTCTGGAATCAGAGAAAAGCTGTGTACAAAAATGCCTAAAAATGTGTACTATACTGGAGCGGTACCTATTTATCTACTTGCACTTTCAGGTGCTTTTGAACTGCTAGGTTGGCAGGAGCAGGGACTGAGCAACGGGAGCTCACCCCGTCGCGGGGATTCGAACCGCCGACCTTCTGAGGCTTTGTGGTTTAACCCACAGCGCCACCCGCGTCCCATAGCTCACTGTTAAGAGAATAATATAGCATGTATACAAATGGTGATGTGATAAGAAATAACTATATTGCAAGGGATGGTTGAAAATTATAAAATTATCTTACCAGCAGCCTGAATGGCTCGAGAAGCTCCTTTAGGGAGTAATGCTCCTTTATTTTATTTTCTCCGTGCCTTACATGAATATCTAAAAATCTATCAGACAGCAGTCACTTTTAATATTTTTGAATAAAGCCAAGGAACTTAAATGCTCTTTAAAGGCTTATGTGGTGGTTAGCCTTTCTTTTAATCGCTTTGTAGCATGTTGGTGCTTTTTAGGTGTGATTTTCTGTTCTTGCAAGGGCTTTTGATTATTACTTCTCTAAAGGTGCTGGAAAGGTGAAAATGATAATTAAATCTTATCTCAAGTGTAATTTTATGATTATATAGTACTATTCCCCAGAACTATGGATTTGAAATTGTTGTGGGCTATGAGCAGCTCCCCTGTGTAAAGCTGTAGGGGGAGTGCTAAAATATGACTTTGTAGTCCAATTATTTTTATATCACCATTTGAATGAATTTCCCACTCTCTGGGTCCTCTCCCGCCCTCTCATCCTTTTCACTGGTGTCATTAAGTAATTAAAAAACAAGCGTGCGCACACTTCCATTGTGTTCATAGCACTAAATGCACGAAATTGCCAAAAGCCAGGGAAATCTATTGTCACCAGCCTAATAATAATAATAATAATAATAATAATAATAATAATTTATTCTTTATACCCCGCCCATCTGGCTGGGTTTCCCCAGCCACTCTGGGCGGCTTCCAAAAGAATATTAAAATACTGTGATACATCAAACATTAAAAGCTTCCCTAAACAGGGCTGCCTTCAGATGTCTTCTAAAAGTTTGGTAGCTGTTGTTCTCTTTGACATCTGGTGGGAGGGCGTTCCACAGGGCGGGCGCCACTACCGAGAAGGCCCTCTGCCTGGTTCCCTGTAACTTGGCCTCTCGCAGTGAGGGAACCGCCAGAAGGCCCTCGGAGCTGGACCTCAGTGTCCGGGCAGAATGATGGGGGTGGAGACGCTCCTTCAGGTATGCTGGGCCGAGGCCGTTTAGGGCTTTAAAGGTCAGCACCAACACTTTGAATTGTGCTCGGAAACGTACTGGGAGCCAGTGTAGGTCTTTCAAGACTGGTGTTATATGGTCTCGGCGGCTGCTCCCAGTCACCAGTCTGGCTGCTGCATTCTGGATTAGTTGTAGTTTCCGGGTCACCTTCCGGGTCAGCCTCCTCTTTTTATTTGGTGTGAAGTAAAAAAACATGGAGAGGCACCATCTTCTCTTGGCAATGGCATCAGCTTCAGTTCACTATTTAATTTCCTGCCATCGTAGATTTAGATTCTGATTATCGAGCCACAGGGCCACGTTTCAAAAGCAACTAGTGCCTTCCTGGAAAGCACCTGAGGAGGGCCATTTATATACTATTTATTTCTAAATCTATATACCAGCATTTCCTCCCAAGTTGCTCAAAGTGGTGCACGTGGTTGTCCCCTCCCCATTTTAGCCTCACAACAACCCTGTGTGGCAAGTTAGGCTGGGAGACTGGCCTGAGATCACCTTGTGAGCTTTGTGGCTGAGTGGGGACTTGAACCCTGGTCTCCTGGGTCTTAGTCCGACACTCTAACCACTACACCACACTGCAGGAGTATTCATAGGAAGAGGGATAAAAGAAATAAGAACTAGCAGAACCCACCCACCCCCATTGTAACACCAGCCTGCTGCTCTGGAATCACAGACTAGAGGCAGTGGCGTAGCGTGGGGGGTGCAGGGGGGGCCGGCCGCACCGGGCGCAACATCTGGGGGGGGGGGGCGCTCGCACTCGCAGCTCTCTGCCCCTACCTGGCTCACTCACTCTCTCTCACTGCAGTGCTGGCTGTACGAATCCGATCCGAGCCGCCGGGTCGCCGCCCACTGTGGAGGGGAGGGTGCCAGGCATGTGGTGTGGTGCGGAGAGACAGCGAGGGACTATCTGGGGGAGGGACAGTGCAGGGGGGGGGGCGCAAATTACTTGCCTTGCCCCGAGTGCTGACAACCCACGCTACGTCACTGACTAGAGGTGGTGTTGTTGGCAGAGTTCCCATGGTCTACATAGCTCTCCTTTCTCTTAGCTCCTGTCGCTTGGGGCAAACAATGGTTAAACTCCCCACCACTCCAAATCTCGTGTGCAAAAATGATTCCTTGGTGCCTTTTCAAGGGATACAGAAAAAACAACAGCAGATATTTTATCAAACGGTCCACATTATCGTGGGCTATTAATTTAATAAATTGAATAAATTAATAATAATATTAATTAAACGTTGCTTTGCTTTGGAGTAAAACGCACCTTCCTTTGCATCACACGAATCTCCTTCCAGCAGTAAAGATTTGAGAATCGAGGCGACACATAAAGCTGGATCAATCTGGAGCCTGAGCATCCAATTTCCCCAGCCTCAAATGATCTTCATAAATAAGGTTGATGGAGCACAAAATGGAAAGTTATTAGTCACTATATTCATTCCATCCTGTGACACCAAATGAAGAGATAGATGTGTGTTTTTCAAATGAACCAGCCAGGAAGATGGTCCTGAGATTATGGGTTGCCTGGAGAAGGAGAGCTGATCTGTGACAATTGCTATGGCCAGCGTAAGTGACAAATGGCTGACCATCCCCTCTCTTCTACCCTCCTTGCGTGGAGGCATTATTCATCTTCAGTTTTTTTAAGAAAGGAGTACATTCTTTGGCATTTTGTGTGTTTATGTATGATGCGCACAATCCAGGCCATCACCATGCACTTTTGAGTTCCATTAATTTACTTGGGAAAGGTTTAATAACATGCTTAATTCGTCCTCTGAACTCAATGGGTCGTAAAAACGCTTACTGTTACCTGGATTTATGCAGTGTATACAAGTGTGTCTTATGTAACAAAGGTTGCCATTAGGTATGCAAGGTGCAAACATTTTAGGACCTGCATGGTCAAAGCCAGCTCCTTGAAGTGAGCCCAAGAGCAAACTGGTACCTGGTGAAGACACTGGTCCCATGTGCTCCATGCTCATAATCCCAGAGCTGTATTTTGAACTATCTTCAGCTTCCATTGCAATAACTAAAACACATGGCTAACATGGCATGGACTAAGTTGCTGGATCTGTAACTGATACAAGTTTATGTTGATCTGTTTCAGAAATAAAATAATGAGAGGATAAGTTCAAAGGGCTGCAGGGTCTTGCTAATGCTCCTTGCAGCTGTAATTACTCAGCAGCCTGCAAGTGCAAATTTGACTAATTCCCCCTGAGTTTCACTATGTAGCTTCTGCTCTGCCTTGATTCCACCAGACTAGGCTCATTGCCGAATGGAATGAAGCACTTCTGTGGATCCAAGGAAACAGGAAATATCTTGAAAAACAACAGCAATGAAATTGGGTGTCCAAACAGTTGGCCGTGTAACCGCCCCATTTACCGTATTTTTCTCTCCATAAGACGCACCTAGTTTTTAGAGGAGGAAAACAAGAAAAAAAAATATTCTGAACGAAACAGTGGATGTATGATTTTTGTGGTTCATGCTGTGACCACAGACGTGATCTGATGGTGAATTTGGGGTGGCCCAATGCAAAAATCCTGAGGATCCATGGGCTTTTACCTCCCCCCTCCCAGGCAGCCTCCGCTAGCATCCCTTATCTCTCTTCTGATCCCACTGATCAGCTGTTTCCTTTCAACACACCCTTCCCTCTTGTTTGCCTTAGTGTAGTATCTTTTCCTTAGCTGGAGCAGTTTTTTGCTCCTCATTTTCTTCTAATTTCTGTCCTTATTGCTTTAGTCTTCCTGTCCCCCCCTTTGCAAGTTTGCTGTCTTTACCTCCCCCCTCCCAGGCAGCCTCCTTTATCTCTAGCGTCCCTTATCTCACTCCCAACGATCAGCAGCTTTGTCTCAACACTCACTTCCCTCTCTCTCTCTCTCTCTCAAAAAAAAAAAAAAAAAAAAGCATGACCTGTTTTTTGCCCCTGGGCAACTCGGCTCCAGGGACCACACATTCACTCCACAAACATTTCCCCTTACTTTTTAGGAAGAAAAAAGTGCGTCTTATGGAGCAAAAAATACGCTACTTTATATCAGAGTAACATCAGATTGAAGCAGGGCCACTGCTACCCCAATGAGCAATGTCATTTATCTGGTCTTAATGGTATTTGGCCCTCCCAGGAGCATACTTTGGGAATCTTTCTTAATATGGTACCCTGTGCAAGGCCAAAATGTGGCACCCCAAATGGATCTTCTCAATTTTGCTCCTCCTTGGCTCCTGTCAGGGGAATTCCCCGCACCACTCTAAATGCAGTGCTGACCTTCATTCTTTACTCATTCATGTGTATTAGTTTGCTTACTTCAGAATGTGGCAACCCAGACCTTCTGCTCATAATTCTGAGTAGGGCCCTGGACTTTGGCCTCAAAGTCCAGCTCTGATGGCGGAAGTCTTCATACACAGAGATGATACATGTGAACAACTTCATTGTGAGGCTCATCTGGGGCCCACTGAACTGGCAGAAACATCTCTTGATGTGGATGGATGTACCATATGGCCTTTTGGTGCATGAGTACAGCTGGACCCCAGCACCAGCCACTGGAACACAGTGGTACCTTGGTAATCAAATGGCTTGGCTCCCGAACAAATTGGCACCCGAACGCTGCAAACCCGGAAGAAGAAGAGTTTGGATTTGATATCCCGCTTTATCACTACCCTAAGGAGTCTCAAAGCGGCTAACAATCTCCTTTCCCTTCCTCCCCCACAACAAACACTCTGTGAGGTGAGTGGGGCTGAGAGATTTCAAAGAAGTGTGACTGGCCCAAGGTCACCCAGCAGCTGCATGTGGAGGAGCGGGGAAGTGAACCCGGTTCACCAGATTACAAGTTGACCTCTCTTAACCACTACACGACACTGGCCTCTGCAGGAAGCTCCTGCAGCCAATCGGAAGCTGCGCCTTGGTTTTTGAATGGTTTCGGGAGTCGAACGGACTCCTGGAACAGATTAAGTTCGAGAACCAAGGTACTACTGTATTTATCTTATTTTATTAAAAGATTTTCAGGGGCATCCGGGCATCCACTTGGCCACTGTAAGAACAGAGGACTGGATAGAATGCAAGCGTAGACCAGTACTAATTTTCTTGAAAGTGCTGAGGCACACAGGGGCTTGGGTGTTATTTTTTTGTCATGACAGTAAGAAATGCATATGCGTGGGTGAATTTAAAAATTAGCCTGACATTTCCTGTTATCGCTTCCTGACACAAGTCTGCTTTAAAAATGAACAGCAAAGCACCACAATGGCCACCTTTAAAAAAACCCAACACTTTTGTGCAAATGTTGCCTTCCTCCCTTTTCAATCCCTGTACAAAAGAAGAAAATTTATAGTTCATGGCAGGCTCTCCCCTGATGTTTACAAATCCTTGCATGATGAGCCTCCAGTTTCAGCTCACGAAGACGTTTCTACACTAATAGGATTTACTTTTACAAATAACTGAAAACCTTTTAAAGTGGAGATTAAATTGTTTAGCTCAATATTTAATCTGTTACTTCCTCTTTAAAGATGCCCAGTGGAATTTGTCATTCAGTGAGCTGATAACACATAATATTGATCAGTCATAAACATAAAAACAGAGAGATCTGGGGAAGTTCTCCACAACCCTTTTTCTTTTTTTAATTAAATTTTGATCTGAACTGCTGTTGATTAATTTTCTTATTTGTAGGCGCATGTGAATTCAGGGAGCCTGGCAAGTTTCTTAAGTTGCCTGGCATTGGTCTCTAGTGTGTGGCTTAGCTCAAGAACAGGATTATTGTCTTTTTATGGTTTTCAGATATTTAATAGCTTCTTCCTGTCATTTTCTGAATGAGTGAATAAGGTTTAGCCCTCCGGGAGCCAGCACAGCATCAGAGAGTGGAGAAAATGACTCAGATCTGTATACTTGACTGATTGCCTTAGTCTTAATTGTTCTCTTAATTAGCTGCAGTAGCAACTGCATCTGGGGAGAGATCATAGTATTGGTAAACAGCTCCACCTTGGAGCTCTCCGTAATGCTTTTTGGACACATGACAATGAGCTTCTAACACGCTTGTATCTCCATCAAGACAGAGACCTGCCAAATCTTAAGTTCCTGGTGCCTTTGGCCTCATCCTTCTGATCTGACACTTTTCGGACGCAAAGCACAACCCTCCAACTGTTTCTTCCTAAACCAATTAGGCGTTAATATTAGAAACAATGTGCAAAATCAGTAGAAGGACCTCTGTTTTTAATTCTGTTGTCAGCCACAGGATTTCTCAGGACAATCCTCCAACTTCTTCATGGCCTGCTTTGGTTAAAGGCTCCATATATTTTATGTATTTTTAAATTATTATTATTGGCTTATGGATGCAACACACCATGAGTTGCATACATGTGTTGAGCCTGAGCATATTTGTTAGTAAATTCTATTGTGATCAATGTATTTGAGTCTCAGGCAACTGCGTATAGGGCTACAATAGGCTGGCCTATTTTATTGCGCTCTGTGCCATAGTCGGCTTTTGCTGTGAATATTCTTCTCTGAGGTGGGCTTGATGGGAGCATAAGAGACAGGCACTTTTCTCTGGCAGTGACCAATGTCAAGCACCCCTTTTGTGCCTTTTTCATAAGAAATTGAAGACATTCTTATTTCCAGAGGATTTCAATGTCTCATTGGTGAACCAGCGGTCTGTGGGTGGAGTCTCCCTCATCCAGCCTGAACCATGCCCTCCTCCCCTGGTCACCTTGCAAGGTTTTGGAACCAATAGGAGTCTTCTTTCCCCAATTCTCATTATGACATCAGGCTGCTTTTGGAATGAGGGGTGTTACAAATGGTAAGCAAATGGAGAGCCACGTTCCCTGTGGTCTTTTATCTCCTGCCACAAATGCCCCTGAAAGTGGGGTGAAAATAACTACAATTCCTACTGTTACTTCTAATTATTCTCCTATTATGATATGATTAGCATCACTACTGATTTTTGCTGAAAGCAAAAGGTTTTTAGAGCCTGCTAGTTGGGCAAATATGCCTGTTGTTTTTTCCGTGGAGTTTTCTTGGCAGGGATACTGGAGTGGCTTGCCGGTTCCTGCTCCAGGTAGATCACGTTTGGTCAAAACTCTCCACTATGACCTGTCCATCTTGGTTGGCGCTGCATGGCATAACTCATAGCTTCTCTGAGTTATTCAAGCCCCTTTGCCCTGGCAAGGCAGTGATCCATGAAGACAGGAGTGCCTGGCGTGCTCTGGTCCATGGGGTCACGAAGAGTTGGACACGACTAAACGACTAAACAACAACAGTTGGGCAAATATATGAGAAATCTGAAGGTAGCAAGAAGAGTTTTCAATTAAACTTGGAAAACCTGCCCTTGATGGGTGGGATGCCCTGTAGCCCCCCCCCCCAAGCTTTCCTTTAAGTGACACTGAATGCAAAATTTTAAGGGTTTGGAAGAAATTTTGAGCCACATATTGAAAACCTTGCAGGGTCTGGATAAACCTCATGGTTTTGCTGCCAGCATGGAGACAACAGCTACATTCAGTTTGGCAGATCTTAAGTTGGGCAGTCCTGCCTTAGAGAGCTAGGTAGAAACAAGCAAACACCTTGATGTATTTCTAAAATAATAAAAGTAATTCCTGGATCTGTATCAGAAGAGCCTAGCAGAAAAGGCAACATGATGGTGTGGCTGCAAATTATTCAAGGCGGACACTGGCTGTCACTAAAGAGCTATAAATATGCTTTTATCTAATGGCTATATGCCATGAGAATTAAGTAGAGGCATCTGGTGTGAGATTTAAAATGAGGCTGATGCCTTTAATCAAGAAATGAGTTTGTTTCATGTGTATTTTAAAATATTCTACACCTTCTTTCCCTCTGCACCAAGGCTTCTAATACTGAAACAAGACAAGATTTTTGCAGGAAAATATCATTTTGCTTAGTGGTTGGCAAACAGGTTGGGAGAGAGGGAAGAATTCTCTGTGACATATTCATTAAGATTTATTTCCAAATAATGCCTGCTTCATAGTTTCTATAGCCTTGAGAGCACAGAGGAGCCAAAGCAGAGATCGGCATGCTCTACATATATGGGAAAGGATAATAGCAAGGTGGCAGAATGCACGTTTTGCTTGTAAAAGGTCCCTAGTTCATTCTTTGGCAGCCCTAGGTAAAGGATCTTAGGTGAGAGGGCTGGCAAAGATCTCTGCCCTGGACCCAGGAGATACCCCCACCCTGATGTCTGGGACTGCAACCCTCAGCATGGCTGATGGGAATTGTAGTCTGTGATGGAAAGCTCAGCTAGACCAGTTTGGTGGTGCAGAATTCCACAGCTGAGCTGTAACCTCCTTCTGATTGTCTGCGGGTGCAAGTAGCTAGCACTTGGGGAAGGAAAAGAAAAAGAAGTAGAGAGAGTTAGAGAGTTGGGAATTGGGGGTTCATGGTGTTCCACTGGAGAGGAGTATAGCTCCTCAGCTGTGCATGTAAAATCCACTCTGAAGAAAATATCAGTTGCCGGTGAAGGAGGTTTCTGAGCTTAGTCTGAATGATGGCAGTTAGCGTCTTTTTAAAAGGAATATACAGACAAGAGAAAAAATGGGAAGCTGAATCTGAGCAAGGAGAAATAGAGTTGTTAGAGAACACGCTACTTGGGTCCCAATTCGGTAAAAAGGGGAGAGATCTTCTGGAAAAAGAAGAATCCCATACCAGTTAGGAGGAGAGTGTGACCCCTTGAGTCTGTTATACTATTAAAAGTACCTCAGGAATGTGATTTATAGGAGGTTGGGAAACTGGAAAAAAGTACCACCTCATACCCTCCAGCATTTCTCTGATGAAAATAGGGACGTCCCATTCCATAAAGATAATTTTACTATTTATATGCCACACATCTTACTGGGTTGCCCCAGCCACTCTGGACAGCTTCCAACATATATAAAAACATGAAACGTTTTTTAAAAAACGTCCCTATACAGGATTGTCTTCAGATGGTTCGGGGGTTGGATAACTCCATACCCCCCCCCCCATTTCTCCAATAACAGTATGGACATCCTAAGGAATAGTAGGACATTCTGGGATCAAATCAGAAACCAGGATGGCTTCTCTGAATCAGGGCCATCCCTGGAAAGCAGGGACACTTGGAGCGTCTGCCACTTCGTTTAAGAACTCAGATATTATGACCTAAGCTGTAACATCTGTACAATTAAGCTTAAGAAATTAAAGTGAAATACTGTAACCGAAAAGAAGCGGTGTGTTTGTCACCTTGTTTAGAAGCCTGTGACATCCACTCAATCTAACACACAAACACACACACACGTGTTTCCTGTTTCCTGAAAGTATCCTATCTCTTAGCACATCCTTTATTTTACCCATTTTGTTCTGTAAAATAAATTATTCTATCTGATTAACATCTCCCTAAGTCTCCAAGAGTTTTCTTCATAAGAAACCCCCAGAATTAACCAGTAGTTAAGATGGGGGTTTGCTGCATAGTTCAAAACATATGGAGCAGAGCTTTCCAAACTTTTCATGTTGGTGACATGCTTTTTAGTGACACAGTATTCATTTTGCAACACAGTAATTCAATTTCACTAGCAAACCAGAGGTTAAACTAACCCCTCTCCAGCCCTGGGAGAAGCATGGGAAGCGCTCAGGAAACACACCTCCATACTGCAGCCGACACTAATGTGTTGCGACACACAGTTTGGAAAGCTCTGATATGGCGGGAACCAAGCTGGGGATGGCTGGAATACACAATACTGGATTACATTGATAATGGTCTGATTTACTATAAGACAGCTATATGAATTCATATATTTGTAGAGATTCCAGTTCCCACAAATAGTAATTCTATGCAGTGGCGTAGCGTGGGTTGTCAGCACCCGGGGCAAGGCAAGTAATTTGCGCCCCCTAACCCGGGGCAAGGCAAGTAATTTGCGCCCCCCCCCCGCTGCACTGTCCCTCCCCCAGATAGTCCCTCGCTCTCTCTCCGCACCGCACGCCTGGCACCCTCCCCTCCACAGTGGGCGGCGACCCGGCAGCTCGGATCGGATTCGCACAGCCAGCACTGCAGTGTGAGAGAGTGAGTGAGCCAGGTAGGGGCAGAGAGCTGCGAGTGCGAGTGCGCCCCCCCCCAGATGTTGCGCCCGGTGCAGCTGGCCCCCCCCTGCACCCCCCACGCTACGCCACTGATTCTATGCGAGTGAAGCCTTGCCCCAAACCAGATTTTGGCACCCATGTGCTGTTCATGCGACATCAATGTGGACCTTTCATTTTTTTGTGCTGTGCTGAACATTTCTTTTGCATATTTTAAAATGTTACCAATGCAAAGTGTGTTCTCCTTCATGGAGAGCACGTGTTGCGGTGGGGGCTAGCAAGACACCTCACTGTTGGTGGGTGGGAAAGGAGTTGGCCACCATTATCATGTGCTTTGTGTTGCTGGGGAGATTTAAATGTTGCCATTTCGTGATTGACAGCCGTAGCCTTTAAATACCCTGCGCACAGCGTTGAGCTTCCTCTTTTCGCTGTGCGCATCGGATCACCCGCCCGCCCCTCCCTAATTTAGGGCTATTGCGTTGACCTTGCTATGCCTGTCATGGGGTCATCTGCTTTTGGGGCAGGGGCCCAGTAGGAATTTTGTCCATTTGGCTGATTGGCTGGTGCCATTTGGTTTTTGCCTACTGCGTAGCAAATCGTCACAACTTGTAAGGTTGCGGTTAGGCATTAGTTTAGGAATTGGTTGGTGGAGGGGTATGGATTGGCTGTGCCTGCCCCTCCAAAATGCTGCTGCTGCAAGGGTATTCCGTTAAAGGAACCCAGGGGCTCGCCATGCTTTTGTCTGAATCTCTGTCAAGGGGCTAGGACCACGCAAGAGCCCCTGGGAGCATTTGGGGAGAGGTAAGGCATGGTACCCAGTCCCGTCTCTCTCCCCAAAATGTTTTCCCTTTCTGACTTCGCGTGCGTGCGAATGTCAGTCTGTCCCCGTGCGGGGTCAGATAGCTGCAACCAATGCCTAAGCAACCACTCACATTGTAATTTTAATAAAGTTGTGGCCAAAATTATATCAAAAACCTTAAACTAAAATCAAGTGTCAATTGTGTTTTATTGAGGGGAGGGGGTCTTGGGGACCTCGACATGCAAAAGGTCTGCTGCTGAGGGAACCCCTTCCCCATTATTTTTGGATGCCCGTATTTTGCTTCCAAGCTAATTGGCACTTAATCACCTAATATTATTAGAGGGAATGATTTCTTACCAGCATATAATGCATATACCTGAGGCAGGTTACAAAAACAATACTCCCCACCCCCCAAAAAACCACAAGTGTGCGATAATAACATCACACCACTCTGAATGTTTTCCAAAGGAGGAAGATGAGTGACCATTTTGCAAAAGGGAATCAAAGGCCAGGCCAAGCAAGCTTCCTGAGGAGGGGGATTCCACGACTGTTTTGCCCGCCCACCCCCAGCTATCATACCCCAATGGTGGTGTTGTGTGGACCAGAGGTTTTATGGGAGAAGGTGCATAGGAGAGCTAAGTCTCTGTGCGGCAGGGAAGTAAGCCATTGGGGGACTGAAAGGTCGCCATTCTGCCTGGAAATGAACCGGCAACCAATGAAGACCTAGCAAGCAGTGGCGTAGCGTGGGTTGTCAGCACCCGGGGCAAGGCAAGTAATTTGTGCCCCCTAACCCGGGGCAAGGCAAGTAATTTGTGCCCCCCCCCGCTGCACTGTCCCTCCCCCAGATAGTCCCTCGCTCCCTCTCCGCACCGCACTGCACCGCACGCCTGGCACACACCCCCTCCACAGTGGGCGGCGACCCGGCGGCTCGGATTCGCACAGCCAGCACTGCAGTGAGAGAGAGAGAGGAGTGAGCCAGGTAGGGGCAGAGAGCTGCGAGTGCGAGCCCCCCCCCAGATGTTGCGCCCGGTGCAGCCGGCCCCCCCTGCACCCCCCACGCTACGCCACTGCTAGCAAGACAGAGGAAATATGAGCTATTTGTGATTAACCCCAGACAACAGCACAAAGAACAAAATTAGCCCCTTCCACAAAAATATAATTACTCCCCACCCACACGAATCATAAGAGAACCTGGATCAGACCAAAGACCCATTGAGTCCAGTTGGTTTTCCACAGCCAAATGTTTCAGAGCAAGTCACAAGCAGGGCATGATGGCAATAGGCCTTCTTAATCCCTGCCCTCGCCCCCAACAGTTGTCTCCCCAACCTTCAACTAAGACTGCTTTCAAACATGGAGCTCAGCGTGTTAGTTTTACTGGTTATAATGATAGCACTTCTATCCAGGATTCTAATCAATGTTTCTTTTACACTGCATTACTTGTTGCTCTTTGATACACTGTCATGTCACGCTAAATTTTAAACTGAGGGAAAGAACTCTGTGCTGGGATACTGCCGCAAATCTTGACACATGGTCACAAAAACCACGGGGAAATTGCAGCACAAAACTCCTGAAATTTTCCAAGTTAATGGGGTTCCAAATTGATTCTCCCCTCCCCCCTGGAAACAATTAATACAGAATATCTCCCACTATCTTCCACTAGATTTCCAGAAGCCACTTTTACATTGTGTGAAAGATCACATAAAATGTGAAAATGAACTGGGAAGGAAATGAACTGGAAAGCAACCGAACCCCTGTCTCACAACATACACTTTAGCCTTCTCTTATCAAGATGTGCCAATTTGGGTAATTTTGGCTGTCTTTTTCTGCACCTTTTGCAGCTGTACAATTATTATTATTTTTTTGAGATGCTGTGGATATTGCAGAACTAGAAAAGGCACAGAAAAGGGGGCAGGCAAAATTATTGCTCTTCTGTGCTGCTTTGATTAAAGAGTCTGCAATTCTGTTCCCAAAGCTGTGTTTGCTCCATCTCCTCCCACTCTCTGCTAAAAATGTTAATTTGTTAAATGTTAGCGTTATTTATGTGCCTAAATGGCATGACCATCTACGGTAATTTATATTGTTGCATTCTCAACTGAATTTTGTATACTAATGAACACATTTTTGTGTTCAATAAATAATGCATAATAATCTTCATTAAAGTCTTGCTTTTGATTGCTAAACTAACACAAAAATGCAAGGGTGGAATTTAGTCTTACTTGTGATTTTTTGCACAGTCATGAACAAACCTATCACTCTGGGGCTTTGCAACTATTTTAGCATTTTTTTAAAAAGGCAGATTTTGCCATTGTTGTTGCTAAAAATCTGATGGCAGAACTTCTCAGTTTTTAATTACTGTGGAGTAACATGGATATAGTTCTTTTGTGGAATTTGGTAACAGATAAATTGCCTGCATAATTCTCCTTTCATTGTCACAAGTACATTTCATCCAGCTGCCTGCCCTGGGAGAACATTTCAGACCAAGAACAAGGGCAGGGAAGGGCCCTCAGAGTTCCTTCATTTATCAGGGACGATTCTTGACAGCTTTGTACAGATTCCAAGGTGACAGCCCAGTACCCAGGAAAAATACTGCAACCTCTCAGGTTTTCCACCATGGCAGTGACTTTGCTCTGGCAACAAATCTGGAGAGTTCTGCTCAGAGATGCGAGAGGAATTAGATCTTTGCCAACTCAGGGGTGGGGGACACAAACCCTGTTTTGATCTACATGCACCCACCCCAAATAAAGTTCAGCTGGAAACTTTGCTATCCACCATATTTAGTGCTTCTCAAATGTTCTAATTCATGGGCAGGCAACCTAAGGCCTGGGGCCCAGATCCGGCCCAATCGCCTTCTTAATCCGGCCCGCAGATGGTATGGGAATCAGTGTGTTTTTACATGTGTAGAATGTGTGCTTTTATTTAAAATGCATCTCTGGGTTGTTTCTGGGGCATAGGAATTCGTTCATCCCCCCCCCACCCAAAAAAATATAGTCCGACCCCCGACAAGGTCTGAGGGACAGTGGACCAGCTCCCTGCTGAAAAAGTTTGCTGACCCCTGTTCTAATGCGTTTCTCTCTCTACCCTCCTCTATTTTCAAAAAGTATCAGAATACCTTTTTATAATGCCTGTTTGCAAACTGATTCATCCACGCCTAGTTTTCTGCCTCAGTTACTGTGTACAAGATGCTTCTTCAATTTCTGTTGGGAGCTGACTGTGCGGGAAGAAACAGGCACATGCACCGTGGTTCTGATTTTCATTAGGGACCTCCTGAGTGAGCCTTTTTTTTTGGCCAGAGATAAGTGATGAGAATGTGTTGCTGCATTTTTGAGCAGAAGGTTGCTCTTAAAGGCATAATATATATCCAGGAGAAAAGGAACCTTACCCCAAGGGGCTCATTACACAGTATTTGCCCTGCTCTCCACATGCAATTCACTTGTACTGATTTTCTGTTATTAAATGCCTAGAGGGCTTTAGCTTCACATGTTTAAGAGTTCTTTCTTATGTACCATTACCGACCCTAAGGGCTGTACTCCTGTGCACACTTACTTACTCCCGAGTAAAGCATGCATGGAACTGGGCTAAAGAAGTGTCCCTGTGTGCAAATGGTGCAAATCTGCAGTCTGCACTCTCTGTGGCCTACGAGAAATAATCAAGAGCAATCCTAAAGCACTAAAACAGTTTGACCTCTCTCTGCAACTGATAAGGTCAGGAGATTTTTAGTGTGGAAATGAAACTCATCTGTTGAACCAACTACAAGAAGAAAATTATTCCTGTTGGATCAAGGGCCTTGCAGTCTTCTTATCTTAAGGTTACCAGATTTTTTTCAATGAATCTGGGGACACTTTTCAACTTCTTACTAAATAGATGGATTTTGTCATGGGACTGATTTGTAAATCCGGGGACTGTCCCCGGGAAACGGGGATGTCTGGTAACCTTATCTTGTCTGCCAGGAAATTCTGAGCAGGCTCAGAACCATCATTTCCACTCACTGCCTGGGAGTGAGCTGAACTTTGCAAATATTCATATATAAGCCCTAAAAGATATTCAGGTTCTGGGGGGAAACGCTCCCCAAACCCCAGGTGACTTGTAAGTTGAGCAGGGGTGTTATCTAGAAAACAGGGGACACCTGAACATTGTAGACATGGTAGTTTGGGGTTTTGCCAGCATTCCTACACACTCTGCTTCTCCTGGAACTTCCTCTTGGTGGCACCAGGAGTTCATTCTCAGGTCCTATCCTGCCGCTGGATCTCCTTGTAGATGAGCAGAGAACAGCAAAACAGGTCAGCTGCACTGCCTGTATGACTCTCCCAAATAAAACTTTTGGCAGTTCACTGTGAGTCTGGCAATACTTGATATTCTTTGTAGAATTAAAGGGGTTAGCTGAGAATCGGCTTCCAATAAAAGTTTCGGGTTTCCCCCCCAAACTTAAAGCTGGGTGGAGGGAGAAGGTAAAGGCTAGGCTGGATCAAGAGAATTAATATACCTGTAAATCATACTCATTCAGCTTTTCAAAGGTTTGAGGGACTTGAATGGGTGTGTGTGTGTCACGAATGCTGAACTATGAAGGCATCTGGAAATTGAGAAGATTTCGTTCTTCTCCAAAACCAGCAGGTCTTTTTTGTTACTCCTATTTATATGCCTTTTACCAGGATACGCTGTGCAAAGAACAGCTGCCTTCTTTTCCTGTACACTGAAACCTAGTTTGCATACGTGCAAAGTCTGCCTTGATTCTACTCAGTGGCGGACCTTGGCGTCTCAAATTTCAGTGCCGCCCGGTGCAACCCTGACATCTGGCTCCCCCTGCCTCTTGCCTTCTCCAGAGTTTTAAAGAATCTCTTATTCTCCTTACTGAGTCGCAATTCCTGAGCTCCCTGTAAAGAGGGATTGACTGTTAAGCCACACTGGAAATTGTAGCTGTGTGAGGAGAATAGGGGGTGCCCTAGCTCTTAGCACCAGTTGCGTGTGTAGGTCCACAGGCCACCCCTCAAATAACTTCACACATAACACGTAATTTAGTTTTGTTTTTTTGGGCACTATTTTGGCCACAACTTTATTAAAATACAAAATCAGTGAGTGGTTGTTTAGACATTGCTTATGACTATCTGTCCCCCCGCCTGGGACAGAACTGACATGCCGAGGTCCGATCGGTAGCCAGTAGAAGGGAAAGTCAAACTTGGGGGTCATTTGAGCTAAGCGTCGGACCCACGCCGCTTACCCCAGCAGCTCCCCGAAAGCTTGCCGGCCCTGGTCCTATGACAAGGATTCCCATGACAGGGATTGGGCGGCCCTGGTCCCATGATAGGGAGTGGACGAAATCATGGCAAGCCCCAGGATTCCTTTAACGGAATTCCCTTCAGCGGAATAGGAGGGGCAGGCACAGCCTGTCCTGACCCCTCCACCACCAGCATATTATAACCAATGCCTAACTGCAACCTTACAAGTTGCGACGAATTGCTGAGTAGTAGGCAAAAACCAAATGGCACAGCCATTCACCAAATGGCAAAATTCCTACTAGGCCCCTGCGCCAAGGCAGACGACCCCATGACAGGCAAAGCAAGGTCAACCGGAAAAGAGGGCGGGCGGGCGGGCGGGTGATCCGATGCACTCTGCAAAGAGAAAGAGAAACCAGAGTGCACCAATATTTAAAGACTATGGTCCCACCCACCCAATTTGCAACATACAATTTGCCCCAGCAACCCGGTTATCCAATCACAATGCCAAGCAACAACTATTAACCTGCCTGGCAACAAGAGGCCTGGCCCGGTGGCCCACACCGCAACACGTGCTCTCATTTATTGGAGAACACGCTTAACAAACCACAGGTCCCAGGATACTTTGGGAGAAGCCATTATTGTTTAAAGTTGTATGATGTTGCTTTATAGTGCAGATGGTCCAGTGTAGTGCAGATGGGGCCTAGATTAAAACAAAACAAATACTTGTTATTTGTAAAGTATTTTTATAACCCCCTGTTTTATTGCCATTTCCAGTCAGTGTAATGTGAGATAAATTACACTATTTTGTGTCCATAGACTTGGACTTCCCCATTTTTCCTACTTGAAGCCAGTCCTCTGCATTATTAGACACAGTTACACTGAAGGCCTGCAGGCTGTGTAGGTGAGCAAAGGTGCATATCCTACAAAATTCAAAAACCAGGGAGACCCTTTTGTCTTTGCAAAATGGTGCCTAGTCTCAATATTTCTGAGAACTCTTGCTGTTTATTGCCTTTGTTTATTGTGCATTAGCCGGTCACCCCCTGATTTCTGACAGAGTGTTTCAGTAAACTGACCTCAAAGGCTCCAAGTGTCCCTATTTTCCAGGGACAGTCCTGGATTTAAAGAAGTTGCCCTGGTTTCAGATTTGACCCTGGAATGTCCCACTTTTCCTTAGGACGTCCCTATTTTCATAGAAAAAATGTTGGAGGGTATGGAGTTATGCGACCCGCGAGCCAAGGAGAAAAGTAACTATGCAAGACATATATTGAGAAATGTTGGCGGGTATGGTAAAGGTAAGGGGACCCCTGACCATTAGGTCCAGTCGTGACTGACTCTGGGGTTGCGGCACTCATCTCGCTTTATTGGCCGAGGGAGCCGGCGTACAGCTTCCGGGTCATGTGGCCAGCATGACTAAGCCGCTTCTGGGGAACCAGAGCAGCACACGGAAACGCCGTTTACCTTCCCGCCGGAGCGGTACCTATTTATCTACTTGCACTTTGACGTGCTTTCGAACTGCTAGGTTGGCAGGAGCTGAGACAGAGCAACGGGAGCTTACCCCGTTGCAGGGATTCGAACCACCAACGTTCTGATCGGCAAGTCCTAGGCTCTGTGGTTTAACCCACAGTGCCACCTGCATCCCTTTTGGCGGGTATGGTAGGACGTCCCTATTCTCATCTGAGAAATGTTGGGGGTTATGTGACATTAACAGTTTACTAAGAAAGAAAGAAAGAAAGAAAGAAAGAAAGAAAGAAAGAAAGAATGTTTAAAATATTTTAAATCTCAGAATGCATCTATTTGAACTCATTAAAATTGCTATCCCATAACTGAAACACGTCCAGCTGCTTTTGCTGTCTTGATAGATGGATAACATATGTGTTGGGGACCCCCGTACTGGAGTCAAGATGTGAATACAGGAAACCTCCTGGTGACCTTCCATGTTCAACACAGAGAAAAACAGAAGTGGGGTGATGTACTCTGGGACATTAAGGCATATTCACCTTTGCATATGCCTAAATGCACCTATGGCGGCTAATGACATGTTTAGCATCACTTCTGATTTGGCCTTTAATTGCTAATAAATTTGCTTAGCATTGCAGTTTTAACTTCTAGAGATCTATGATAAACAAGCGAAATGTGAGTCACCCTAGTACACATAATAAAACACTCAGGAATAGAAAAAAATAGGGACAGTTGTTTTACTAAGACCAGGTACCAAAAATAGGACTAATTCCAGGTAAACAGGAGTGGTAGGAGGGTATGTAGATGAAAGCTGAAACAATGTTAAATGACTCACTTAGATGGGGCCTCACCTTTGCCATTTTCCCAGGTTTAATAGAAATGGAGGAATAATTGAAGGCGCCTTTGCAGCCCAAGTACCGTGGTGCTGAAAGACGTGTGTGCTTTATTTTTAGTTATATTTTAAACCCTTGCATAGTTTCTCATGTTGCTTTAATTTTATTCCATTGTATTTTGCAAATAGTTTTATGGCACTCTGACCGCTGTGACAAAGTGCTTGGTAAATAATTACTCCTTATTGTTATTCAACTCTAACCTGAAAACTGAAAGATGCAAGATTTAAGATGAAACCAAGAAAACTAAAAAAAATAAAAAATAAACGAGGGATCGCACATTTGGTCTCTTAACAAAAACCACGTTGAAGAGTCTAGCCTGTAACACTGACAGTAATTATAGGGTGCCATCCTTAACATTGCTAAATAATTCCCTTTAGTGCTGGGTTTGATCTTGATCTGTGAATTCCCTTTCTCTTATGGGTGTAACTCTAAACAAGAGGATTAACTTTACTTTGCTGTCTTTTTAGCTGGGTTAAAAGAAAAGGTTGAAAAGTTCTTCTGAGCAGTGTAGGAGAGGTGCTCAGTGCTGAGTTTAATATTGTAAGAATTTGCCTTTCACAGTAAACTTTTGCAAGCTTTTGTCTGAGCACTTCACTACGGCCTATGTAAATATGAACAACTATTTTAAAAGGGTTGGGGAGGGAGGGAGACTGCTGTAACATGGGTGGAGGCTACCAGAAAATATGTTTCATTTCAGGGTTTCCTCTACAACCGAAGACCGGCTTCATATGGGTTTATACACTGCTGTTGGTGCCTGCGGTTTGGCCTTAGCCTTTGATATGAATGCAACCATCAGGTTCACAGACAGTCACCTTCAAATTTCTGAAGGTTACAAATTCAATACGAAGCCTTCGTCCGACACAAAGGGCTGGTTCACATAGGCATGATTACTCGATAGCTGTGACATTCAGCCAAGAGCTATCTCATAGAATCATAGAATCATAGAGTTGGAAGAGACCACAAGGGCCATCGAGTCCAACCCCCTGCCAAGCAGGAAACACCATCAGAGCGTGGAATGATAGGAGAACATAGCCTTTTCTCCTAAGTTTCAGACCACCCATGGTTAGGGCAACTAAATGCAAAAGAGGACACTGTGTCCCTGGACCATTAACAGTTACATAATGTGGGAATTTCAGCAGTTGTAGCTTGTCATGCACACCTATTCCATCTATGGGAGTTCTGCCTGCTTTCTCATCTGACTGGCCCTCCCTGTTGCTCATTCCTCAGGCGCACCAACTCGCCACTCCCACACCCTGAGTGACTATGGTTGTAAAGGAATTAAATGGGCCTCTGCTTTAAGTGTACGTGTCTCCGGAACAACACCCTTCACTTTAAAAGACAATGGTGATTGTTTGGAGTGTGCAGATAACATTTTAATACTTCATTATGCGGAATTAAAAATGGCAGCCACAGCAGATGTTCTTGAAATGGAGTATCCCACATGTTGAGATCTCAATCGTTGCTGCTGTATGGAAGGTCCCTCTGTGGCAGCCTTTCTCAACCTGTGGGTCCCCAGATGTTGTTGGACTACAACTCCCATCACCCCTAGTTAGCAAGGCCAGAGCTCAGGGATGATGGGAGTTGTAGTCCAACATCTGGGGACCCGCAGGTTGAGAACCGCTGCTCTATGGGGATTAGTCTGTGATGGCTTGTTCTTTCAAACAAATTATCCCTTTGCACCTGTGGTCACTATTGTCCATTTCCAGTTTCCAAGGCATGATTGATCCCAGCTGTGGATGTCAGTCTGAGAGTGGGAGAAGCTTTATCAGCCTTCTCAACTGTGAGAGGAAGCAACTTGCACGAATTCCAACTGATTTCTTCAAGGATGACATTTGCAAGGCTGCAGCTTTTGGTCAGCTAACAAATTAATCCCATACACATCTGTAGAAAGGTTTTGGGGGTTTTCTGGGCGTTTTTGTAAAAAATCAACACAACTGAAAAAGTTCAACAATTTTTAGGGGGTCCTGGTTTTTACTTTTTGAAATATGGCAACCCTAAATTGCAGCCTGAAACTCTGTTGATCAAATTTGTTAGTATGTTAATTCAGTGCTTTTTTCCTGGTGGTACGCAGGGGTACGCATAAACATTTTGTGAGTCTAAGTTTGGCCTCATTGCGGGGCAGTATTTCAATATGTGTAGGAAAATGAGAGTACCCCTAAACAATTTTTTTAAGAAAAAAAAGCACTGTCTTAATTATATTTAATGCAGTAATACATGGGTGCAGGCATTCTTTAGAAAAAGCATTCTTCTCTTCTGAGGTGTTTCCTGCCATGATGTATGCATACATAACCTAAAAGCATAGTGAGCGTATGTCTTCCTTCAGAAATTTTGTTTTATTCATGTTCCAATGGGTTTTGCTGTCATACAGCATGGTTGGAAAACCTGTGACCCTCTAGATGTTGCCGGACTCCATCCCCCATCAGCCCAATGAATGTCCAATGGGCAGCGATGATGGGAGATGGGATACAACAACATCCAGAGGGCCATAGTTTCCCCATCCTTGCCTTAAAGCAGTGTTCCCCAACCTTGGGCCTCCAGCTGTTTTTGGACTACAACTCCCATCATCCCTCGCTAGCAAGACCAGTGGTCAAGGATGATGGGAATTGTAGTCCAAAAACAGCTGGAGGCCCAAGGTTGGGGAACACTGCCTTAAAGCAATACCTGGTCAGACTCTAGGACTTGACAAAGGAATGTTAATCGTTCGGGATACTGAGATGGTCTCAGTGTGAATTACCTGTTAGACAATTGCTCTTGGTAGCACTGGGCTGCACAAATATGGAACAAGGTTCCTTTTATTTCAATACATTTGTATACTACCTTTTGTTCAAGGATCCTGTGGTGGGGGACAAGATTGGGCTTTTTTCTGTTCATGGCACTCTTGTGAGACAGTTTAGACCTGAGTGAAATCACAGCACTTTCCCCCCACCAGTGGGTCTGCAGCTTCCATCTCTCGCTTTTTAAATACATTTTCATTAGTTTTTAACATATTAATTAGGGACGTGGGTGGCGCTGTGGGTTAAACCACAGAGCCTAGGACTTGCCGATCAGAAGGTCGGCAGTTCGAATCCCCGCAACAGGGTGAGCTCCCATTGCTCGGTCCCTGCTCCTGCCAACCTAGCAGTTCAAAAGCACGACAAAGTGCAAGTAGATAAATAGGTGGGAAGATAAATGGTGGGAAGGTAAATGGCGTTTCCGTGCGCTGCTCTGGTTCGCCAGAAGCAGCTTAGTCCTGCTGGCCACATGACCCGGAAGCTGTACGCCGGCTCCCTCAGCCAATAAAGCGAGATGAGCACTGCAACCCCAGAGTCGTCCGCGACTGGACCTAATGGTCAGGGTTCCCCCCCCAACATATTAATTAACATTCATACAACAGAACATCTCATCTTATACAATATTTTTTGGACTTCCATCAACACCTCTGATGATTTTCTGTTCTTATCATTTATTATGCATTTCTTAATTTCATATTACCTTTAACTAATAGTTCTCCTCATTGTCTTTTTTTACAATATTTCAAATAATTCACCTTACAAAACTTCTTGCAAACCTACTAGCGTAATCTGTTCATCAAAGTTACTTTTCAAATAGTCCGTAAATTTACTCCAGTCTTCTGAGAATCTCTGGTCCCACAGATTTCCAATCCTTCCTGTTAGTTGCAGCTTCCATCACTCTCATTCACACTCAGCAGACTGGCTTCATCTTTTTCTGGATCTCCTTCACTTTCGTCTGAACAATTAAAGCCCCAGGTATTTTTGAAACCTCCATATCGCTTGGACTGCGATGTACCCAAAGCCTCCAGGAAGAGGCTGTGTCTGGAGCCCCTGACTCTGCTGTGGCCCACTCCTCCACCTCCGACACCGCCCCCCCGACGCCAGCACCGCCAGCCAGCTTCGCTCAGCCAGCCCCTTCCTCACACCCTCACGCCAGTGTGGAGCAGCTGTCTCTCGTGCCCGGGCGCCGGTGCCTCAGAACAGCAGCCATGGCACGAAGTCTCATTCCTCCCTCTTCGGCCTGCCTCTTCCACCATGGCTGAGGCCCACTTGGAGCATGCTCGGCGACTGGATACCGGAGGGGGGTGGGGGAGGAGAGAAAGGGATTTCCAATGCTCCTCACCGGCCAACCGCCTATTGCAATGGCGGGTGGTGAGGGGGTGGGGGACAGAAGCCGGTAGACCAGAAGCGGCAGTGGCATCTGCAGTTGCAGCCCCTTTCCTTTATCTCTGTCTCTCTCCTGCTGCCTCCCCTTATGGTGTGTCCAGTGTCAGCAAAGCTTGCCCCCGCGAGAGAGAAAGGAGCCACGCCAGCTCCTTCCTTCTCCGCTGCCTGGCACCTGTTTCACTTGTAACACTACGATACAGTTTGCATAAGCCAATGTTTACAGTAGAAGGCGACAACAAACCATGGCTTGCAAGCATGGTTTGTTTGTGGTTAATAAAGCATATTTAAGCCACTGGACTGGATTTGAATGATAAAGCTAAACTCTGACTTTTATACGTGCATACCAAGGTTCACCTAGTGAACTTCATGGCTGAGGGGGGATTCCAACACGCCTATCATCGTGATGTATGACAGGACTCCTGTTTGCCTGTCCTGCCCAGCTGCTGAGAAGGGAAGGATGCGTGTGGCAAGAGACATATCTTAGGGCAGACTTTGCTAACTTGGTGCTCTCCACCTTTAGACTACAGCTCTCATCATCCCTTGAGACAGCTCAGTTGTACTGGCTGGAGCTAATGGGATTTGTAGCCTGAAAGAGCTGGAGGGCAATTCATTGTTTTGTCCATGCAGTGAATTAGCAGCAACTCATAGCTTCTTCTTTTTCGTCTTCTCCATACTGAGGATCCTATCTGCCAACTTTGCCCGGTAGGGAGGTCTGGGAAGTTTTTGAGGTAAGACAAATGATTCCCCTTTCACACATTACTTCATGTGTCTCAATTTCTCAAGCCTGTGTTGGGATACTCTTCCAGAACTAATCCTGAAAGAAGATAAAGAAAGGCCATGGGCGAATATGTTGTTGACCTACCTCTCCCCTCGAAACATATCTTACAACAACGGATCCTGCTTTAGCCATAATGAAATAATGGGTTAAGACCCCAGAGAGAAAGAGAGATGAGTTATCTTTTTCATTTGTTCTCGAAGGTTTTTTCTAGGATTTCACCCCGCCCTTCAAAGTTGTGATCTCTAGGACAACTTGGACATATATTGTAAAGGTTCTGTTGCTCAGCCAAGTGAGATGTTAGCCTAGTGTTTGGTCTGCCGTTTTATTATCATGAGATCATTTTAGGTACTAGCTCTTCCATGAAGATAATTGATTACGAATGACATGGTTAATACACATACAGCCCTTTGGAGCTTTGGGAATATGCATGGAATACGATGCAGTAAGAGAAGGCCTCTGAGTTGCTGGAGTCCCCTGTTGCCTGTCCCCCTCCAGCTTGAACAACTTTCAGTGGTAATATTTTGAGACAGTGTACATCCTACTTGCTCTGTGGTCCTGTTCACAGCGAAAAGCTTGTGGTGTGTGGGCTTTGTTTGTTTGAGCATCCTAATTGTCCTGGCAGAGTCACTTTGATTAAGGAAGACATGGACTTTGCGAGACTCAAAGGCCAGGGGGACTGTGCCGACCTCAATAGAAGCTCACACTTTTTGGCCAGCTTTATAAAAGGGTGAGAAATAGTTTTTGCAGCAAGAGAACCAGAGAGAGAGGGGGGGGGTGTTTGTGTTTGTGTGTGTTTCATTTTCAACCCGTTTCGTTTGAAATCCATGCATTTAAAAATCTTAGTTGCATGTGTGTCCCACCTTTCCTACAACGAACTCAGAGTTGCATCCTTGGGGTTATCACTTTGTATCTTCTGTTAGGAAGGGTGGGCTCTGTGGACCAGCAGTAAGTTGCACTGCGTTCATTGAGAAGGGATTTCAGTCCAGCTTTTTCTCTCCATTTCCACCTTGCTAGGCCTCTCGCTTAATTCAAATCCAGTCTGGAAAAAGGTCATTGCAATTTGGAGTTGGTGTGGTAGCTTCACAGCCGAAGAATCACGGGAACAGCAGTTTGTTAAGGGTGCTGGGATTGTAGCTCCGTGAGGGTGGAAAACTACAGTTCTCAGGGTTCTTTCCAGGAAGTCATGTGCTTTAAACAGGGTGGGTCTGTCCATAGACAGCTCTTCAGTGCTGCAGAACACTTGGCTTTCAGGCCATTGCTCGAACATATCAGGAGGATTATGCTATCCAGCAAATCCCTAACTTAGTTTTCACTGGATGCCGTAAAAGTATCTCAAACCCCACCCACCAATTTCCTTCAGACCAAATGACTACTTTCCTCAGGCCAAGGCAAGCTGCATCAGCTGAGATTCAATTCTCCAGGTTCTTCCTTAACTTAATTGGTTACCTTGCAGTTCCCACTTACAGCTCTGTACATTCCCCACTCCATTTCTGCACAACAATAATGTGATATATAAAGAAGCTGATTAAAGTCCCAGAGAAACCCATCTCCAGCACAAGAGTCTTTTAAACAGCTGGTTCCATTTATATATTTTTATTTCTTGGAGCTCATGAATGTTCCGGTGAGAGACGGTATAATTGATTTAAATCAAATTATGAAACGCTATACCCTGTTTTCCAAAACACACTTTTCTGGCACTAAATTCTGCAATGCATCATTCACAGGTAATGTTGAATTAGGCTGGAGGAAAAAAGTTCCCTTTTCAAGCATATAGCAGATTACAGCATGTTCTTTCCCTGCAGTTGGAGCCACAAGGTAGTAGTAGAATCATTGCCTTGTTGAGGAATTGGAGAATCATGGCTTTCAGGTGAGAGGCACAAAAGCATGTTGTTTCCACCCTTTTTGCAACACCCCCTCCCCCGCCATTGGTTTTTAATTGGCAGTATCTGAAGTTTCCTTTCCTAGTTCTCACTGAGGGGGTCTGACTGTGCCCAGGCCAGCCTGGTGGCTGCAGATATTTTAGACCGCAGTTCCCATCACTCCCGCCCATTGGCCATGCTGGCTGGGGCTAATGCGGATTACGGTTCAAAACATTTGGAGGCCAACAGGTTGGAGAAGGCCGTACCATGTCTGCCTTCAAATGTGGCTCACATGATTGAATACTCCATACAAGTAAAGCAAAGTAAAATTCATTGAACACAGAAAACCAGGGAGCCAACAATCAAGTGTAACTGAAATACAAGCCTTCCTAATGAGAATGTGGTTTCTATCCATACAGGGTTGTTGCTGTTGTTTTGTATGCACATAACTTTTAGATTATATTTTTCTCTTTGCTGCTTTTTAAAAAGTTATCGTATTTTTTGCTCTATAAGACGCACCAGACCACTCCTCTTGTTTTTGGAGGAGGAAACCAAGAAAAAAAATATTCTGAATCTCAGAAGCCAGAACAGCAAGAGGGATCGCTACGCAGTGAAAGCAGCATTCCCTCTTGCTGTTCTGGCTTCTGGGATATCTGTGCAGCCTGCATTCGCTCCATAAGACGCACACACACTTCCCCTTACTTTTTAGGAGGGAAAAAGTGAGTCTTATAGAGCAAAAAATATGGTAAATGGTAGCTTTCTTTCTAGCCTATGTTCAAGCTGTTGAAAAATATCTGAGCGTTCGGTGGCTGCACTAGTAGTCCCAAAAAGGTCATAGTTTGAACTCCAGGTTGGGTTGGCAAAGAAATTCAGTTTGGTTCACATTTTAATGTGAAACCTAGTCAAGTCTGCACTTCCTGAAACAATATGCAAAGTAAAATGCAGATGTTCCCTGAAACACACACTTCTCCAAATTGGGCGATACAGTCCTCCAGCGAAAAAACTGTACAAAACCCCACATGTTAGGGGAGAATGTGCATAAAAGCTAACATACACCTTTTTGCAAGCATTTTTTCCCCAAATTTGTGTATGTTAGGCTAAACTTCAAACATACTGAAATGGTGATGAAGTTTCATAAGGACTGAGGGAAGCCAAAAATGATGCCCATGCCCACCTCTGATCCCAGGGCAGCATTAATCATGCCAGTAACCCTGTGAAGCAGCTTAGGCACAACTGGGGAGAGAGATTTGCCCAAGGTCACCTGGCGGAATGAGGATTTGAGGCCACGTCTCCCTAGTCCAAGTCAGACGCTGCTACTATATCACATTAGCAATCTGGGACATGGCCTGCCGAGAAGCACGGCAGCTTCAAAGATGGGGAATCAAAGCACTTAGTGCAATGGGACTTACTTCCCATTGGTTGCTACTATTAAGAAATATAGAAGGAGGTTACTCCTGGGCTACTATTTTTATTTTTAAAGATTTACTACTTTGGGTTGCTATAACATAGGCGCTACATAGGTTACTGTTACTACCACTATTTTTTAAATGGCCACTGCAGTTATTCATAGTTGAGCCTCATAGAAATAAATAGCATTTAAGCCTGTGTGGCTCTCTGCTGCATTGTAGCCTGGGTGAAGAAGTGAAACAGCTACTGCGAGGTTATAGCCACTGCATTTGGTAAAAGGGGTGGGAGGCAGTTATATTTATATGTAGGCTAGGCATGGCATAGCCAATGGCAGCCGGATCATATATCAACAGATACGAGATCCTGGCATGACCGCTGCCACCTGATTTGTTTTTATAATTAGTCAAGAATATTTAGGCACCGTATTCTTAACCTTTCCACACCCATCTGTGGCCCTGGGGTTAATAGCTCTTCCTTATGAGCGGTGCTAAAGTACCGAAACTGCCTGTGATTCATGTCGTCGTAAAGGACAGCCTAGGCAGAACAGGAAAGGTTTTGTAGGGCTGCTTAAATAGAAGTCAGCACACCTTGGGGGACGTTGCTTCATCAGGGAGCGAGTGGGAGCACTTTGAAAGGGTTAGTCATTAAGAACCTCCCTGACAACAGATCTGTATTTATTTACTGGCCGATGTTCAACTTGAATGCAAAGCTTTGAGCTGCATCAGGTTTCAGCAGTTCCTGGTGCTGTTCTGCAAAGGCTCTTTGCAGTGGCTGAGAGCAGTACAGTCCCGAGGAATAGGTTGTCTCTTGAATTTCCCTATTTCATCATCCTTTCCCTATACTATGTACACAAAAGGTGTATTGTGTATCTTTCCTTTGAGGGCAGTGGAGATGATCTCCTTAATGATGGAAGAGAGATCACACTTCATGAAAATCCCAGGTACAGACACTTGGAAAAGTCTCCCCATCCAAACTTCTTGTTGGATTTTTGGATTCGGAAACACCCAGCAATTGTTTCCATAGCATTAGTGATACATTAAAGGTAAAGGTAAACGACTCTGGGGTTGCAGTGCTCATCTTGCTTTAAAGGCCGAGGGAGCCAACATTTGTACGCAGACAGTTTTTCTGGGGTCATGTGGCCAGCATGACTAAGCCGCTTCTGGTGCAATGAGACACCGAAACCAGAGCAGCGCATGGAAACGCTGTTTACCTTCCCGCTGGAGCGGTACCTATTTATCTACTTGCACTTTGACATGAACTGCTAGGTTGGCAGGAGCTGGGACCGAGCAACAGGAGCTCACCCCGTCGTGGGGATTCGAACCACCAACCTTCTGATCAGCAAACCCAAGAGGCTCAGAGATTTAGACCACAGCGCCACACACGTTCCTCACCTTTCCTTAAAGGTAAAGGTAAAGGGACCCCTGACCATTAAGTCCAGTCGTGGATGACTCCGGGGTTGTGGCGCTCATCTTGCTTCCGGGTCGTGTGGCCAGCATGACTAAGCCGCTTCTGGTGAAACCAGAGCAGCACACGGAAATGCCATTTACCTTCCCACCGGAGCGGTACCTATTTATCTACTTGCACTTTGATGTGCTTTTGAACTGCTAGGTTGGCAGGAGCAGGGACCGAGCAACGGGAGCTCACCCCATCACAGGAATTCGAACCGCCGACCTTCCGATTGGCAAGCCCTAGGCTCAGTGGTTTAGACCACAGCACCACGCCTCATAATGTGCAATTTGATACATTTTAGCAACTCATACTATTTTTTTTCTCTCTTTCTTTCAGGTTACTAATGTGCAGCAGTGCACAAGCACAACAATTAAACTGCTCCACAACATTGAGCTTAAGGTGGTGATCACACGCTGTGTAATAAAAGGAAAGGGGGGGAAATGCAAGCTTATTAATATTTTACTAGATAAGCATTATATTGTTTACTGCTTTTCTGGTTTTAAATTGCTTTTTCTTATTATATTTTATCTTGTCCCTTTGATACCTTTTCTGTAAAGTGACTGGCAAATGGAGATGATGATTTCAATTTATATACCACCCCTTATCAAAAGAGGGGTACATTAAAAACATTTTATGGGGCATAACAATAAAAACATAAAGCCTAGTAATGGACAGCATAATAATAAAAATAATAATCATAATAACACCCCCCATATATCATTTAATGGCTAAAGACCTGTGTAAAGAGAAATATTTTTGTCTTGTGCCGAAAGGCATGTAGTGCCAGTGCCAGGTGAGCCTCTCTGGGGAGAGAGTCTCACAGATGGGGAGCCACCACATAAAAGGCCCGTTCTCAGGTTACCACCGTGTGAACCTCTCGGGGGAAGGGGGCGTAGAGAAAAGCCTCTGATGACAAGAGCAGGGTCAGGGTCAGTTCATATGAGGAGAGGCAGTCCTTGAAGTCCTGAGCCGTGTAAGGCTTTATAGATGGACACCAGCCTCAGAGCACTCACCTTTCCCCATATGAACTGACCCAGACCCTGCAATAATCATTTGAGGCCTTTCTTCATGTGCCCACTCCATGAGAGGTCCAGAGGATGACAACAGGAGAACAGGCCTTTTCTGCGGTAGCTCCCTGTTTGTGGAATGCTCTCCCCAGAGAGACTCGCCTGGCACCTTCACTACATATCTTTAGGCTCCAGACAAAAACTGCCAAGGAGTGTGGTGGAGTCTCCTTCTTTGGAGGTCTTTAAGCAGAGGCTTGACAACCATATGTCAGGAGTGCTCTGATGGTGTTTCCTGCTTGGCAGGGGGTTGGACTTGATGGCCCTTGTGGTCTCTTCCAACTCTATGATTCTATGATTCTATTCTATGATTCTATGAAAACATTTCTCTATAACCAGACCTTTGGCCGATTAAGTAATGTATGGCCTTTAAGATATGTTTGAGAGGGGGTTATTGGGTGTATGTTCTTATTATGATATATGTGTTGTGTTTTCATTTTGTATTTTTATACTATAAACCGCTCTGTGGTCTTTGGATGGAGGGCAGTATATAAATCTAACAACGAAATAAAACAAATAAATAACAATTGCTACTAAGCCTTTAAGGAAAAGTCTGATGAATAACTTATAGAAATGAGGCTCATATCTTAAAATGTTTTGTTTAATTTTTTAGTTTTTATTAAAGATTTTGTTGAGTTACAAAAGTGCATACATTTTCTCTATTTCAGATATTAAAGTCCTTTTTACAGATATTCAGTGTTAGACTTTAACACATACAGTGGTTAAGAACTTAATTCGTTCTGGAGGTCTGTTCTTAACCTGAGACTGTTCTTAACCTGAGGTACCAATTTAGCTAATGGGGCCTCCCGCTGCCGCTGCACCACCGCCGCACGATTTCTGTTCTCATCCTGAAGCAAAGTTCTTAACCCGAGGTACTATTTCTGGGTTAGCGGAGTCTGTAACCTGAAGCATATGTAACCCAAGGTACTACTGTATAGTACAATGTTTTGATGCAAATGCACTTTGGGGTATGATTCCGGTGTGTGGTTGATAATTTTCAAGGCTTTTGCTATTCAACCTGTGTTGAGTTTCCTTAGGCTTGTGGATAAATCTTCATTTAATGCCAACTGTGCAAATCTGTGACCCCAGTTTATTTCCATTACATTTACTAGACTGAGATCATTGACTTAAGTGAGAAACTGTCAGAGTCAAAAATTCATAAATGCCATAGACTCCAAAATTAGAAGGATGGCAATGAGACCCAGCTGTCAGTGGCGTAGCGTGGGGGTGCAGGGGGGGCCGGCCGCACCGGGCACAACATCTGGGGGGGGGCGCTTGCACTCGCAGCTCTCTGCCCCTACCTGGCTCCAGTGGCGTAGCGTGGGTTGTCAGCACCCGGGGCAAGGCAAGTAATTTGCGCCCCCTAACCCGTGGATTTGCACCCCCTAACATGTGGATTTGCGCCCCCTAACCCTAACCCCCAGATGTTGCGCCCGGTGCGGCCGGCCCCCCCTGCACCCCCCACGCTATGCCACTGCCTGGCTCACTCTCTCTCTCTCACTGCAGTGCTGGCTGTGCGAATCCGATCCCAGCCTCCGGGTCGCCGCCCACTGTGGAGGGGAGGGTGCCAGGCGTGCGGTGCGGTGCGGAGAGAGAGCGAGGGACTATCTGGGGGAGGGACAGTGCAGCGGGGGGGGGCGCAAATTACTTGCCTTGCCCCGGGTGCTGACAACCCACGCTACGCCACTGCCAGCTGTAGTTCACCACAGGCATAAGTGTGGAGCTGGAAAAGGTGCAGAAAAGCAGAAACTAAATGACCAAGGGGCATGGGAAACCCTTTATGTGAAAAGCTTGCAACATTTGGTGCTTTTTAGTATGGAAAAAAGGGATGCATAAAATTATGCACGGGGCAGAGAAACGTGGGGAGAGAGGTGTCCCCCCCCCCCTTTCATAATCTTGGAACCCATCCAATGAAGCTGAATGATGGGAGATTATGAACAGATGCAAAGGATGCCTAGTCCAGTAGTGGCCGGTGGAAAGGATTGGGACTCCATTGCTCGCTTGGTTTCCTATCATGGAGGTTGCTGAGGGCAAGGCTAGGCCTTTACCTAGGGCGGTTCATAAAAAACTTTTTTTAAAAAAGATTCTATATCTGAAATTTCATGCATATCAGTTAATATCTTGACCCTCCTCCATGAAAATAACTGTTTACCTTTTTTTAAAAAAAATAATATTTATTAAAAGTTTAATAGTTACAGAAAAAGAAAAAATAAGGAAAGAAAGGAAAAAGACAATAAAGAAAAAAAACAATAAAAAATTAACAAGCAATACATCAAAAATAAGGGGAAAAAAACAGAAATAACAAGAAAAACATTTTTTTAAAAAAACAACACATCCAATATTTCATATCTTTACCTTTCATTTACTAGTTTCATCGACCTCCTCACACCTCCCTTTTTTGTATTCTAGTTCAATTAGCTATTTCAGCAAATCCTTTCCATCTTTCTCAATTTTTTGTTCTAAAATTTATCTTAACACAATCTAACTTTAAATTTTCCACTTTAACCCCTTAACAATCAGTTTTTGCTTAATTCTTTATAACATTTCTGCCATATAACTTCATTCCAGCATTCTTCTAACATTCATTAATTTTGCAATATTTCTGTAAATATTTTTCCAGTCTTCTTCCACCGACTCTTCTCCCTGGTCTCGGATTCTGCCAGTCATTTCCGCCAATTCCATGTAGTCCATCAGCGAAAATAACTGTTTACTTGGCCGTTTTCGTATGCCGTGAAGGCTGAAATTTCAATTAAGTGGAGCCAAAACACAATCCATCCTGTAGATTTAAGTATCTGTCCACAGTCACCTACTTGTTATCAGGGGCCCAGAATCCACATTCCTTTGTAAGAAAATATGAAATAACGTAAAACCATTTTTGCAGGCAAAAAAAAAATTAAATCAATGTGGGGGGAGGGGTGACAAGAAATTTTCCGCACCGGGGTACCACCTGACTTTCCTGCGACTCTGGTTCCACCCCACACTGTCCTGCCAGTGGTCGCTAATATACTTACACTGTCAAATTAGCTTCCATGGGGCATAGGATCTACTCCGGCCTTGTGATCCATTTGGCAGTGAAGTGGCCAGAAACCCCCTGCCCTAAAAACCATTATTCTTAATGACTTTTGCAGTCCTAAAATGCCACCAAAGTTGTTCACACTTTACCTCCCATGATTAAATTTGGGCAAGCATTGCCCAGGAGGAAGAAATATACCCTGTCAAGTCAAGAGCAGCCCTATGAATTTTTTATTGGCCCTTAACAGTCAGACCTGTCTGGAGTTTGATTCCTCGCTACCTACCAGGGCCCTGGACTGCACAGCAGCATGAAATGAAATGGAACTGTATTACGTTTATTTATTTTTATTTAAAAGCATTTCTAAACAGCTTTTTTTAAAATAACACCTAAGTGGGGCACAGTATGTACAATATACATTAAAACAAAAACACAGTGGTACCTCGGTTTAAGAACAGTCCAGTTTAAGAATGATTTGGTTTAAAAAACTCCGCAAAACTGGAAATAGTGTGTTGGTTTGAGAACTTTACCTCGGTCTAAGAATGGAATCCGAATGGTGGAAGGGCATCGGTGGTGGGAGGCCTCATTAGGAAAAGCGAGCCTTGGTTTAAGAATGGTTTTGGTTTAAGAACGGACTGCCGGAATGGATTAAGTTCGTACACCAGCTGTACAGTCTAAAATCAGTAAGATAGTATGAAAACAATGAAAACATGAACAGATCCAGGGGAGTAATGCAGCTTTGTCCAGAATTTGCTTCCAAGTTATTAATTATTATTTCTTTGATGGGGGAATCATCCCTCATTTCAGCTATTAAATCACTATTTCTACCACTCTTAGCACCAAGACCATCAAATGTGGTCAGCACAGATGCTTCAACGTGTAGAAGTGAGCCAGTAAGGAAATGAAAATGCTTAGTCTATGACACACTTCCTCTTTTTTGCCATTCTGACATGTATATGTTCTTTTGTTAAAGTCTCTCTCTCTCTCTCTTTAAAGAAGATCCAGTTTCTGCAGCACATTTAATAGTAATCTCTGGAAGAATCAACGATTTTGTAATCTAGCAACCGGCCTGTTTTGCATTTGATTCCAATTGGCCACCTGCATGTTATTAACCTCTGGAAGGTTACTACGATCACAATTGTTTTTGTTTGTTTTTGTGTGAAGGCTTTGTAGTGCGAGGAAAATGTTCGTAACCAGTTACTTTGCCCGGTCTTCCCTGATTGCAGCTTGGAGATGAGGCCTGGCTGGTTGGTGCGAAATAAGAGTCACCCAGTGCCAGTAATAGTGTGCATTTAATTCTGAGACAGAAATAGAAATGGGTCAAGCAATTAGGATAAACTTCCTCCCACTCCTTGCTTTAAAATAAATACGCTCTCTACCTGAAAAGCAGCCTCGTAGAAAATAATTTACTATGTAAAAATAAATTACTTAGCGTCTGGCAAAGAATGTATTTATTTTTACTTTTAAAGCCAGATTTCCATGGGAAAGGCAAATTGAATTGTGCCTTTCAAATCCGAGTGCTGCTTTTCGGACACGCAAAGTTATTTCTCTGCTTTTGTGTGCCCTAAAGTTCTGCCGACGCAGTGAAGATGGGATGTTGCAAGTCCTGTTATAAAAAGGTAAAGGTAAAGGTACCCCTGCCCGTACGGGCCAGTCTTGACAGACTCTAGGGTTGTGCGCCCATCTCACTCAAGAGGCCGGGGGCCAGCGCTGTCCGGAGACACTTCCGGGGCACGTGGCCAGCGTGACATCGCTGCTCTGGCGAGCCAGAGCCGCACACGGAAACGCCATTTACCTTCCCGCTAGTAAGCAGTCCCTATTTATCTACTTGCACCCGGAGGTGCTTTCGAACTGCTAGGTTGGCAGGTGCTGGGACCGAGTGATGGGAGCGCACCCCGCCGCAGGGATTCGAACCGCCGACCTTTCGATCGGCAAGCCCTAGGCGCTGAGGCTTTTACCCACAGCGCCACCCGCGTCCCTAAATCCTGTTATAACATCCACCAAATGGGAGGACAGCAGGGATATAATGACACTTTCATTTTGTGTGTCACTGTTTTGCTGCATATTCCCAGGCAGGGTCGAAATCCAAGTCAAGCCCAGTTGAGGCTGAGAACTTTGCAGGTGCCCCTTGCAAATCTCTCTCATCAAGCGAGTTAGCAAGTTGTTGTTTAGTTGCTTAGTCGTGTCCGACTCTTCGTGACCCCATGGACCAGAGCACGCCAGGCACTTCTGTCCTCCACTGCCTCCCACAGTTTGATCAAACTCATGCTGGTTGCTTCAAGAACACCATCCAACCATCTCATCCTCTGTCGTCCCCTTCTCCTTGTGCCCTCCATCTATCCCAACATCAGGGTCTTTTCCAGGGAGTCTTCTCTTCTCATGAGGTGGCCAATGTATTGGAGCCTCAGCTTCACGATCTGTCCTTCCAGTGAGCACTCAGGGCTGATTTCCTTCAGAATGGAGAGGTTGGATCTTCTTGCAGTCCATGGGACTCTCAAGAGTCTCCTCCAGCACCATAATTCAAAAGCATCAATTCTTTGGCGATCAGCCTTCTTTATGGTCCAGCTCTCACTTCCATACTGGGAAAACCATAGCTTTTACTATACGGACCTTTGTTGGCAAGGTGATGTCTCTACTTTTTAAGATGCTGTCTAAACAACAACAACAAAAGTTCTGCCGACGCAATGAAGATGGGATGTTGCAAGTCCTGTTATAACGTCCACCAAATGGGAGGACGGCAGAGATATAATGACACTTTCATTTTGTGTGTCACTGTTTTGCTGCATATTCCCAGACAGGGTCGAAACCCAAGTCAAGCCCAGTTGAGGCTGAGAACTTTGCAGGCGCCCCTTGCAAATCTCTCTCATCAAGCGACTTAGCAAGAGCTTTAATCCTCCTAGAGAATCATCACCTGTGCTCAGAAAGGTAGAGGGCAGGGTAACTGCTCCTGCCCTCCTTGAATTACATGCTTGAAATGAGGGTGCTTTGAGAGTCTGGCAGAGCCAAGGGGTTGAGAAGCAGGAAATGATCAAAGCAGACTCTCCTAATGCCTTAACCAGGGCAGTTTAAGGAGGCATTGGAATTCCCATTCCCTGTCACCAAAGTCTAAGGGTCAGACTGCCTGCAACTTTCAGCAGGGAATGAAGAATTGTGTGCTTAGCTTTTGTATGTTAAATAGCAGCCATGGAGGAGCCAAAATGTCTTGGGCCAACCCTGCCTGGTCTGGATTGGAAGCCTGACAGCTGCTATTTGCCCCAGGAGGGAAGCCGTCATTGGCACCAATTGAGCACACACACCCCGCACTGCCACAGGCTACTATTAGCAGCCAATATTATTGCTATTATTGTTAATCAAGACTGCAGTGCTGGGAGGAAATGGTTAACCCTCACATGCTGTGCTCCCAATTTTGCTTGGGTCCCTAACTGCTATCATTAAGGGGGAAACAGATGTTATATGGATTTAACCCATTTCAAGTCACATCTTTTTAGCCCTGGAAGGATCCTATTTCTCCACCAGAAATGCCTGGTTAGTTAGGATTATGACCTTGAGTGCTAGTTCAAGGCCTTGAAAGCTAGTTCAGATGATCACTGGCACATGCCCCCAAACCCTGTCCACACGAACAGTACACTATCCTTATTTCATTACGGTGGTACCTCGGGTTACATACGCTTCAGGTTACAGACTCCGCTAACCCAGAAATATTACCTCAGGTTAAGAACTTTGCTTCAGGATGAGAACAGAAATCATGCTCCGGCAGCACAGCGGCAGCAGGAGGCCCCATTAACTAAAGTGGTGCTTCAGGTTAAGAACAGTTTCAGGTTAAAAATGGACCTCTGGAACAAATTAAGTACTTAACCTGAGGTACCAGGTTATTTGGTGTATTTGGGACGCGGGTGGCGCTGTGGGTTAAACCACAGAGCCTAGGACTTGCTGATCAGAAGGTCAGTGGTTTGAATCCCCACAACGGAGTGAGCTCCCGTTGCTTGGTCCCTGCTCCTGCCAACCTAGCAGTTCAAAAGCATGTCAAAGTGCAAGTAGATAAACAGGTACCACTTCAGCGGGAAGGTAAACGGCGTTTCCGTGCGCTGCTCTGGTTCACCAGAAGTGGCTTAGTCATGCTGGCCACATGACCCGGAAACAGTACGCCGGCTCCCTTGGCCAATAAAGCAAGATGAGTGCCACAACCCCAGAGTCGGCCACAACTGGACCTAATGGTCAGGGGTCCCTTTACCTTTACCTTTACCACTGTATTTAGAAAATGTATAAGCTGCCTGATCAAAGAGCTCTCCAAGTGGTATACAAATTAAATGTGTAGATCTAAAAATCCATAAACCAAGGAAAAACAATTATACATAAAACCTACCTGAGAGGTGCCAGGAATGAGTTCCGAGTTCCAGCTGAAAAAAAGCTCGTGTAAAAACATCATCATTCAAGGCCAAATATATAATCCACAAAACATAGGCAGCTAAATTGTATTTCTGGATAGGCTTAAGGAAATGAAAAGGTTTTCAGCAAAATTCTAAAACAGTATAGTGAAGGAGCCCACCTAATGTCAATAGGTGGGCTCAATAGGACAGGTGCAGCTCACGAATGCAGAACGTTGTACATGTGGTACTTATAAAAGTGCAAGTTGCGCAGGTCAGAATGACCTCATAGGCACATATGTGCCAAGGTGATTCTTGTGACAGGTTTTGGGATGTTGGAATGATGAACGGAGGTGAGACCGTGCCATATCTTCTGTGAAACTAAAGATTGTGAACTAGTCTCAATGGCGGAAAATATGTTTTCCATGCAGAAGGACGTTCCGTTTTATTTTCATCACCAAACTCGGCCCTCCAGCTGTTTTGGGACTACAACTCCCATCATCCCTAGCTAACAGGACCAGTGGTCAGGGATGATGGGAATTGTAGTCCCAAAACAGCTGGAGGGCCGAGTATGGGGGTGTCTGATGTATAGGTTTATTTTTAATATTCTGATGTAATGGATTTTTGCTGTAAGCTGCCTTGAATTTGATTTCCTAATATAAAGGTGGTTGATAAAACCCCCAAAAGAACCCAGGTTCTGTCCCTGGCATTTCCAGGTAGAAATGGGAAAAAAATCCTGTCTGAATCCCTAGAGATCGACTGTTCATCAGTGTGCTTAGCTAGGTGGAGCTAGTGTGTTATCATTTATTACCGTATTTTTCGCCCTATAGGACGCACTTTTCCCCTCCAAAAATGAAGGGGAAATGTGTGTGTGTCCTATGGGGCGAATGCAGGCTTTGCGGACCTCTCCGCAAGCAGCGGGAGCACTCCTGCTGCTTGCGGAGAGTTGCCTGCATGCTGAAGCCTGCGCGCACTGAGCTCAGCGCGTCCAGGCTTCATGGACCTCTCAGCAAGCAGCGGGATCCAGCGCTGGGCTCCCACAGCTTGCAGAGAGCTGCCTGTTTGGGGGCTGGGGTTGGGGGATGCTCGGGCTTCCCCCGCCCCAGCCCCGTGCCTGGGGGGGAAATAATTCCCCCCCCTTTATTTCCCCCCAAAAAAACTAGGTGCGCCTTATGAGACGGTGCGTCCTATAGGGCGAAAAATACGGTAATTAATTCATTCTTCATTTGTAAGTCACTCGGGGGCCAAATGTTTTGGTGGAAAAGTGAGGTGTGACTCAGTACAACAAGCTGCTTCCTATGTTCTGACATTGTTAGGGTGAATGATGGAGTTTTTCATTGCGTTGCACCTGGAAGTTTGACAGCAGGAGGACGTAGGACCTTTCTCTGGCAAGAACCATATTCCCTTGGGGAAAGGGTGTTCTCATTCAAAGAGAGCATGTGTTGCGGTGGGGTTTGCCAAGCCACCCCACCCCCCATTGCTGGGCGGGTAAGGATAGATGGTCTCTGCCAGTGATTGGTCTCTTGAGTTGCTGGGGCAATTTTGATGTTGCCAATTTGGGGGAGGGAACAGAGGTTTTTAAAGCTGGGCACGCAACTTCGCACTTTCTCTTTCGCTGCGTGCTCCGGATCACCCACCCTCCCTAATTTTAGGTCTCGTGTGTTGACCTTGCTATGCCTGTCATGGGGTCGTCTGCTTTGGGGCAGGGGCCTGGTAGGAATTTTGTCCATTTGGCTGATTGGCTGCTGCCATTTGGTTTTTGCCTACTGCGTAGCAAACCGTCACAACTTGTAAGGTTGCGGTTAGGCATTGGTTAAAAAATTGGTTGGTGGAGGGGTGAGGATTGGCGGTGCCTGCCCCTCCAATGCTGCTGCAAGGGAATTCCGTTAAAGGAATTTGGGGGCTTGCCATGCTTTCGTCCTTATCCCTGGAATTGGTTTTGAGCCACGCAAGCCCCTGGGAGCATGCGGGGAGAAGGTGAGGGCCTGTCACGCAGCTCCAGTTTCTCCCCAATATTGTTTTCCCTTAACTGGCTTCCGAGGGAGCTTGGGGTCAGTTCTGTCCCCAGGCGTGGGGACAGATAGTCTTAACCAATGCCTAAGCAACCACTCGCTCACTGGAAGGACAGATCCTGAAGCTGAGGCTCCAATGCTTTGGCCACCTCATGAGAAGAGAAGACTCCCTGGAAAAGACCCTGATGTTGGGAAAGATGGAGGGCACAAGGAGAAGGGGATGACAGAGGACGAGATAGTTGGACAGTGTCATCGAAGCTACAAACATGAGTCTGACCAAACTGCGGGAGGCAGTGGAAGACAGAAGTGCCTGGCATGCTCTGGTCCATGGGATCACGAAGAGTCAGACACGACTAAACGACTAAACAACAACAACAAAGCAACCACTCACATTCATGTATGCTAATAAAGTTGTGACCAAAATTATGCCAAAAACCTTAAACAAAAATTCAGTGTGATGTGTGTTTTATTTAGGGGTGGCTCGGGGGACCTCGACATGCAATAAGGGCGGCATGCCAGCAGGGGCAGACTTTGGTAATCTTTCGTAATATGGCACCCTGTGCAAAGCCAGGGTGTGGTGCTTCCAGATGGATCTTCTCAATCATGGATCTTCTCTTCCACCCATTTGCTCCCTCTTTCCCCTCCACATGAAATTGGCCCAAGGATCACTTGCTGCTCTCGGGCCGTAGGTAGGTTGCTCACTCTTGTTTTAAGGAGATGAATTGTTGAGGGGCTTGGCTTGCTTCCGGAAGGGATCAAGGCAGAGGATTCTGGGTGCTCACCAAGTTTGTGCCTTCACCCAACCCATTCCTTGCTGCTTAACTGAGGTGGGCGGGTGTCTAATAGGCTCAAGGGCCTCTAAAATGGAAACACGGGCCCTGCATGTGTGGAAATGGATGAGACTGAATCCTGTGACCTCTGATAGTGGGCCCTCTGCTCCGGTCTGTATTCGAGTCCTGCACAATGGGCAACTCACAGGCCCCTTCCAGCCCATTCCATGAGCTCCAAAGCGTGTCTGCCGTCTGCCTTGGTATGCAAAAAACCTGGGGAAACCCCCGAGGCCAGAATTCATGCCAGGGGGCCATAGATTGTTGAGGCCAATTTATTATTATGGTGTGAATGGGGTAGGCTTTGTGGCGTTTCATTCACACGGTGTTAATAGTGTGACAATACTTCGCAGAATGAGCTCGAACAGCAGTATTGGGGGCTTATTAAAATGACTGAGTATTCCTTATTAGCTGGAATACCTCACTATATTGGAAACATAAAGTATTCTGCATCAAAGCATAAAAACTACATTTCTCCCTTTCATCCTTAATTTGATTATGAACTATTACTATGCTTTCCCATAAAATATGAAAGTTTCACATTTTGATGGTTTCTCAAACGCTAGTTTTACTTTCTGCACAAATACTACACATCCTTTCTGCATAATTATTTAGCAGCCATTTCGGGTTAATTATTGTCATTAACAATATGAGTCCTATGAGAGAATATCAATTAAAATATACACAGCTGAACTTTCAAATGAGTAAATAATTTAGTTTTTCGAAATGACTGGAAACAGCAGGGTAACAGTCAAAAGGGGAACAATTATTTTAATGCTTATTTGACAAATGAGTAATTTTTACAGCAAATTAGTTTCTTATCATAGCACCCCTACTGGTTACACTGGGAAAGCTGTTAACACGAGTTTTTAAAATAAAAGCTGTTAAGTTATGCATGTGAAGTTAAGGAAGTCATTTGTATGAGGGAAAGCTGATTACGACATGCATTGTTAGTTGAAAGAATGTTGCTACTGGGATCTAATTAGGGATATAAATCACTGAAAATTATGTGTGTGTGTATATATATATAGGGCTTGGTACATTAAAGGGAGCTGCACATTTCTCCCTGAGTATTTTATTTTAAGTAGCTTTTCAAAAATAGCCCTCATCTGTTTTCCTTTTGAATCCCTAGAGCAAACGGTCCTCGCCCAAGAAAGCAGTTTCAGGGCGCAAATGTTAATAACTAGGCTTGCTAAAATAACAGCAAGCCAACAAACTGGGCAGTGCCTGCATTAAAGATGGAAACTCCATCCCTATGCATTTGAGGGGTGGGGGATGTTGAAAGACTACAGCAAGGGACAGGTTTTAACATGCAGGCTCTTTGCTCAGGCTGCCTTTGATTGTTTACCCAACTTCTAAGAACAGAAAGAAATGGGGGTGGAGTGGGGGGAACTGGGCTTCCAGAAAACATGATACTTTCTTTCTCCAGCATAAATTCTGAAGCACTCTGACAGCCTCTTGTCCTTTCTCGTTTTGAAATACAGGTTGCTTAGAAGACAACTGCTCTTCAGTATGTATACAGTGGTGCCTCGGGTTACATACGCTTCAGGTTACAGACTCCGTTAACCCAGAAATATTACCTCGGGTTAAGAACTTTGCTTCAGGATGAGAACAGAAATCGTGCGGCAGCGGCACAGTGGTAGCAGGAGGCCCCATTAGCTAAAGTGGTGCTTCAGGTTAAGAACAGTTTCAGGTTAAGAACAGACCTCCAGAACGAATTAAATTCCTAACCCGAGGTACCACTGTAGTTGCAATGGAAGTTACAATGGTACCGCGAGTTACAAACGTTTCAGGTTACAATCTTCGCTAATCTGGAAGAGTTACCTCGAGTTGAGAACTTTGCCCCAGGATGAGAACAGAAATTGTGTGCCGGCGGCACAGCAGCAAGAGGCCCCATTAGCGAAAGCACATCTCTAGTTAAGAACAGTTTCAGGTTAAGAACGGACCTCTGAAACAAATGAAGTTCGTAATTAGAGGTACCACTGTATAGGCAGTTGTAAATCGTTGGCTTTCCTCTCCTCAATGTATACCATTTTGATGTAAACTCTACAAAAGCCATGCTAGTAGTGTAATACCCAGTTTTTAAATTGAGAATAATTTCATTCTTTCCCCCATGTGATCTTGAATGCGGGGTGGGGTGAGTTGGGGTACATCACCACATGGAGAAGTATTAGTGGGAACTGGGGGTGGATCTAGACATATGTAGGGTACTATCTGTTGTAATATACAGTTACTGACTCACATGTGTACATGAAAGAGTTAACCTAAGTCCAGAGCTCAGGTTGCAAGTGAGTGTGGCTTAGCAGGCTCTCAGCAGCCTCTGTTCCCCATCCCTTGTTCTTCCTTTCTTTTCATGCTTCCTGGAACAAGTGAAGAAGGAGCCAAGCCCCTACACACACACCCCAACCTGAATAGTTCCTTCTGAGGGTTGAGAGATTTGGGTGCCTATTGCATGATGTTAGTGCTGGGAGTTGGAATGAGCAGATTCCCTGCTATTCTCAAGCTCCCACCTACATTCTCGCGGGGCTGGCTGGTCATTTTTATTCATCACCCACAGCAGCCAGCCAATCGGCTGGCAGTAGGGGGGGGCTTACTATGGGCACTTAAGGTCGGGGCAGCCCTGGCTCGCCCCTTCCTTTCCTTACAGCAGCTGCAGTTTTCCCTCCCACCCGCCCTCTGCGTTGGCATTCGGACTTTGCTATGGGCTTCGGCTGGTCGCCGCAAGGGGCCTGGTAGGAGTTTTTCCATTTGGCTAATTGGCTGTATTTTGGAAGCCACTTGGTTTTTTCACCTACCTCGTAGCAAAACGTCACAACTCCTTTGGTTTTGGCGGTTAGGCATTGGCAGGGGTATTGTTATGCAAATGAGTGGGGGGGAGCGCCATCACCTCCCCCAAGATCTTGAAGGGAGTTCGTTAAAGGACTCCGGGGGGCGTCGCCTCGTCCGAAACCTATGGAGGCTAGGGCCTAAAGTGCGCTCCCGAGCAGTAACCCCTCGGGGAGCGCCTACGGATGTGCATCTCGGGGGCTCCCCCTGTTGGTGCTTAACCCTTCCAGTTCTCATACCGGATAGTCTGATAGGACCAATGCCTAAAGCCAATACCGCTCTTACCTGTAATCAATAAAGTTGTGGCCATTTACATCCATTAACCTAAATTCTGGTGTCCAGTGTCTTTATTTCATCTGGAGGAGGGGGCGGGAATCGCCACGCAACTGCATTTAAAATGTGTGTATTATAAATTCTCACTAAAATGCTGGTGGTTTTCATGAGGACTTTTAAATAAAAATCACAGACTAATTTGGAAGTTTTAATTTAAGATTGGAAAAATGAGAAACTGAGAGAAACCAGGATGGCCAGATTCAACCACCCCTAGCTTTGTGGGTACAGAACCTAAACACAACACCAGCAGACCGTGTGGTGGGGCACCCAATCACATGATCGCTGGTTGGTTGTGTTATTGATGCTTAGTGAGATGGGCAAGGCAGCAGAGAGGTCCAAACTACAAGAAAGAAGATTCCACCTAAACATTAGGAAGAACTTCCTGACAGTAAGAGCTGTTCTACAGTGGAATTTGCTGCCAAGGAGTGTGGTGGAGTCTCCTTCTTTGGAGGTCTTGAAGCAGAGGCTTGACAACCATATGTCAGGAGTGCTCTGATGGTGTTTCCTGCTTGGCAGGGGGTTGGACTCGATGGCCCTTGTGGTCTATTCCAACTCTATGATTCTATGAGGTTGGTATGGTGCAGCCACACTCACGAAAAGGCTGCATTGGCTCCCCCAGTGAGTCCACACCATGTGAGCATCACTGCCATGTTGCCCTTCCACTTCCTGGTAGGCAGCAGAGGCACAACTGACCAGATGTCAAGTGAGGAATGCCAGCCCCCCCCCCCATGCTGTCCCTTACTGGTACGTGTAGGCACAGATTCTCATTGTACAGTTGGAATTTCTGCACAATAATAATAATTTATTATTTGTACCCCACCCATCTGGCTGCGTTTCCCCAGCCACTCTGGGCGGCTTCCAACAAAGATTAAAAATACATCAAAATGTCACACATTAAAAACTTCCCTGAACAGGGCTGCCTTCAGATGTCTTCTAAATGTACTACAGTGGTGTCCCGCAAGACGAATGCCTCGCAAGACGGAAAACCGTCTGCAGAGGCACTTCGCAAGACGAATTTCCCTATGGGCTTGCTTCGCAAGACAAAAAATGACGGAAAAAAATCAAAAATTTTTTTTGCTCCAAAACCCCTTATTCTGAATCGCTAAGCTGCTAAAAGCATTTTAGCAGCAAAACCGCTAATCCCCCCCCTTAAAAAGCCGTTTTTAGCCCCTTTTTTATCTAATAGCGCTACTCCGTCAATGGGCTTGCTTCGCAAGACGAAAAAACCGCAAGACGAAAAGACTCCCGGAACGGATTATTTTCGTCTTGCGAGGCACCACTGTAGTTGTTTATCTCTTTGACATCTGATGGGAGGGCGTTCCACAGGGCGGGCGAGAAGGCCCTCTGCCTGCTTCTCGCAATGAGGGAACCGCCAGAAGGCCCTCGGTGCTGGACCTCAGCGTCTGGGCAGAACGATGGGGGTGGAGACACTCCTTCAGGTATACTGGGCCGAGGCTGTTTAGGGCTTTAAAGGTCAACACCAACACCTTGAATTGCACTTGGAAACGTACTGGGAGCCAAGGTAGGTCTTTCAAGACTGGTGTTATGTGGTCTCAGTGGCCGCCCGCAGTCACCAGTCTAGCTGCTGCATTCTGGATTAGTTGTAGTTTCCGGGTCACCTTCAAAAGTAGCCCCACGTAGAGCGCGTTGCAGTAGTCCAAGCAGGATTTCTTCTGCTCCAGAGGGTAGGACCCAAACCAATGCCTTCAAGTTACGAGAAAGGAGATTCTGAGTAAACAGCAGGAAGAACTTTCTGATGGTAAGAGCTCCTTCAGAGCTGGAATGGACTCCCTCAGGAGGTTATGGACTTATTGGAGGTTATTAAACAGAGGTTGGATGGCCGTCTGTCATGGATGCTTTAGTTGAGATTCCTGCCCTGCAGGGGGCTGGACTAGATGACCTTCGAGGTCCCTTCCAATTCTTCAGTTCTATGATTCCTTAGAGGAAGATTAGCAATGGCAGTCAAGCTATCCAGTTCTACAAATGTTCTCCCACAGTGTCCAGCCCCAGATGTGGCTCTCCATCCCTGGAGTAGGCTGTACAAGCCTAGATAATGGATCCTTGGGCTGCATAAAAGGAAGTAGTTCCATTGCAGATATTATACACAGGCCAATTTGATGGCCACGAATGTGGATGACATTAAAAGGCCGTTAGGCAAATTTATGGAGGATAAGACTATCAGAGGCTGCTAGCCGTTATGGCTATGCTCTACTCTCACTGTTGGAGGCAGTATGCCTCTGAATGTTAGTTACTGGGAATCATAGGTAGGAGGTTTTTTGTGTTTTAATGTGTCCATTCAGGGCAGGAAATGACTTCATCATACATGTGCTGCAATGATGAGAAATATGTTACCTGCCAAATTCCTTCCTGTCATGCATGAGAAAAGGTATAAGGAGCACTCTTCAGGCAGTGATACTGAGATAACTGGAACCTCTGTTTAAGTTTTGCCAACAAAGGTCCGTATAGTTAAAGCTATGGTTTTCCCAGTAGTGATGTATGGAAGTGAGAGCTGGACCATAAAGAAGGCTGATCACCGAAGAATTGATGCTTTTGAATTATGGTGCTGGAGGAGACTCTTGAGAGTCCCATGGACTGCAAGAAGATCAAACCTCTCCATTCTTAAGGAAATCAGCCCTGAATGCTCACTGGAAGGACAGATCGTGAAGCTGATGCTCCAAGACTTTGGCCACCTCATGAGAAGAGAAGACTCCCTGGAAAAGACCCTGATGTTGGGAAAGATGGAGGGCACAAGGAGAAGGGGACGACAGAGGACAAGATGGTTGGATAGTGTTCTCGAAGCTACCAGTTTGACTAAACTGCGGGAGGCAGTGGAAGACAGGAGTGCCTGGCGTGCTCTGGTCCATGGGGTCACGAAGAGTCGGACACGACTAAGCGACTAAACAACAACAGCAAATGTTAAAGTTTCCAAGTGAGGGATAATGTGTGTGTATTTGTTAACTCTAAAGCACAAAAGCTCCCAGTGGGATTATGATGGTGGTAATGATACCCACATAGGGGAAATACCTTGTGTATCAGGTTTGCCTGTTTGATAGTATTATTTGATACGAGAATGTGTTTTTATCTTCTATTACATGTGCCTTATGGTGATGTTTCTTATTTCCAATTTGCATTTTTAGTACGATAATAATAACAAAAATATTAAACGTCAACTAAGATGCACTGCTGTTATTTATGTAAAGCTTGTAGCAAAAATCATTTCCTGAAGGTTAAGAAGATGTGACATAAAGTATTGATTCCAAGGGCAACATTTCTGATGCATTTTATTGAAAAAATTATGTCAAGAACCTTTCTTATAAGCACTGTTTTTCAAGTTATGCTGATTTTCTTTTTATCACACTACAGAGGCTTCCCAGTTTCAAAAGCAGATGTTTACTGAACAATTTGGACTAGTTTTAAAAAGTTAACAAAACCTACGTTTACAATTAGGTAAGTTGCAACAATGAGATGATAAATCTAGAGGTTATTTTCAGGGTAGGCCTGGGCCTGCACATTACTCTTGTCAGTGCTCCCCACTGTTACTGCGAAATGAAAATTTGCCGTGGAAAAAAGTTGGAGACAGAAGAGCCAGGGTAGTTTCTACCCCTTTGGATTTATGGAGCATAATCGGGGCGAGGGAAGGGTCAAGGCCATTCCACCTCCTCTGCTTTCGCTTTCCATGGAAGGACTTTTTGAAGAGGAGAGGGGAGCCTTCTATTTGCTTTGCTACCTGTGGAAGGGCTTGTTGAAAAGTGGAGGAACGAAGCTTTATTGCTCATCAAGGGGCTTTATGAAAAGGTCAGCAGAAGACGTGCCTCCTCTTTGCTTTGCTGCCCACTGGGCTTGTGGAGCAAGCAGCTGCTCTGGACATGGAGGAGCTTTTGGAAAATGTGTGTGGAGTGGTGGGGGGAGCAGTGCTTAATCCACTTGTTTGCTCGCTCTGTTTGTTTTTGCTTTGCTGCCTGCCAGCCACATGGAGAGGTAGGCAGGCAGCTCCTTAAAAAAAAAACAGTGTTGGGCAGAAAGCATGAGAATCACCTGCTGTTCTTTTTACTGCCTGCCAGTGATGTGGCAGGCAGCTGCATGAGGAACTTTTTGAAAATGCAAGGGGAGTTGGAGAAAGAAATGTAAGAATTGCCCCATTGCTCCTGTGTGTGTTTACTGCCTGATGGCATGTGGAATAGGCATCTGCTTCACAGGGAGTGCAGTGGAAAATAATAATAATAATAATAATAATAATAATAATAATAATAATAGTACCCTGCCCTCCCAGGCCAGAGCCGGGCTCAGGGCGGCTAACATCATAAAACTAACGCAGTATACATAGAACATAAGAACATAAAATAGGCAATCAATTAATTTTTAAAAAATCTTAAAATTAGTTCAAAGCAAATTAAAATCTGGACAGATGGCAGTCCACGGGTAAAATTGAGAGTGGTTAATATTCTCCAGGGCTAAATGTTACCACTGGTCTTATAAAGGACCTGTGAGCGGGCTAGGGGGCCTCTTTAATGCTTGTTCTTATACAGAAAGAAAAGAATCAGACTGAACCCTAACCAAATATGAGGCTAGGGGGAGGATATGATGACCCTTTCTTGTTTCTGCTGCATGGAATGCAGCAGAGATTGTTCCAAAGCTGTTTGGGGGGAGGAAGGGCAGAGTTGAAATCAATCACCACTGCCACCACATTTTCCCTGATTGTTTCTAAGGGTTTGGGCAGGGGGCAGTGCTGAGGCATCAACGTCATCAAAATCACCACTATCTTTTTCCTGATTGATCCCAAGGGTTTTTTCAGGGAGGAGGATAGCACCCATTTCAGAGGTATCATCATTATTACCACCTTTTCCTCCTACCTGGCCCACCAGCCAGAATTGTTCCTGAGTTGTCTGGGGAGAGGGAGTTTGGCCGAAGCGGTCGGCCTCTTTTCCCTTGGCCATTGCCCCAGCCCCCAATCCATTGTCCTCCCAGGCCTGGGGGCGGGACAAGGGCGATCCTAATGCAGGTGGGTGGCCCCCGGCCAGGTAAGCCCCGCTCGGTGTCGCAAACTCCACCAACCTGTTGGGAGGGGGGCGAGCAGTCATTGTTATCATCTCCTCATACACCGCTAATTTGAACATTGGTGGGAATCCATCTGTCTTGGGAGAATCCATCTGTCTTGGGAGACAATGGAAGAGTGCACCATCGGGGTTAAAGTTCTCTTCTTTTCCTCCATTTGTGCACCTGTCTTTTCTCATACTGTCCTTCCTTGCTTATTCAAGCAGCTTCAGCCTGCAACCCCACCAATGGAACATAAGGACTTCTGCTAGGAGCAGGTTTTAGACATCAAAATGGAGACTTGAGTTGTAGCACCCCAAAATTGTTTGGCACCCCAGCTGTTTTATTGCGGGCAGTTCTGACAAATTCCAGTAGTGTGTGTGTGCAGTGGGGCAGATCTGTGGAGCTCCTCTTCTGACACTACCCTCACTGCTGCTAACCTGGACGGAGCTGGGGTGCGGCAGAGTGGTGGGAAGGTCAGGGATGTGTGGCTGCACTGATGGGAGCACCAGATTGGTGCCATTGGTCCCAGTACAATAACATGGCTCTGGCCTTGCTGCCCCCCCCTGGCCCCTGCCATGTCCAGGTAAGTAGCAGTGACCCTGGTGTCAGGAGAATGACTTCATCTCACTGCATGTACCACTAGTGAAGATGGACTGCCTGCCTAGTTATTACCATTTTTTAAAAAATCTACAGCAGGAGGGCTCACCGTGTTGACTATTACGCTGACGATTTGTTAAAGTAAGGATCTGGTAGTTGTGATTAAAATGATAATGCAAAGAGCTTTTAAATGTAAGCTTTAGTTTGCAAACTATCACTCCTCCCCAGCTGCAAATTCATCTATGCCCTACCTGGAGGACTGCCAGTCCATCCTCTCACCCGAAGAGATAAAAAGGTTAAGGTAAAGGGACCCCTGACCATCAGGTCCAGTCGTGACCGACTCTGGGCTTGCGGCACTCATCTCGCTTTATTGGCTGAGGGAGCCGGCGTACAGCTTCCGGGTCATGTGGCCAGCATGACTAACCCGCTTCTGGCGAACCAGAGCAGTGCACGGAAACGCCGTTTACCTTCTCTCCGGAGTGGTACCTATTTATCTACTTGCACTTTGACGTGCTTTCGAACTGCTGGGTTGGCAGGAGCAGGGACTGAGCAACGGGAGCTCACCCCGTTGTGGGGATTCGACCCGCCAACGTTCTGATCGGCAAGTCCTAGGCTCTGTGGTTTAACCCACAGCACCACCCGTGTCACACCACCATTATTGGTGTCCACATGTTAAGTTTCTAACCAATAACTAAAAATGAATGCAAGCCCTTTATAAATCTGTGCTATGACTGCATCACTTAACCATGTGTGAGTGGAGCTCACGTTCCCTGAACATAGAAAATAAGGTGTCAGAGGAAAGGCTAAGCTAGAACATTGCTCCTTTCAGTGCTCCCTGCAATGCTTGTTTTCTACATGGAAGCAAAAAAATTACGTGCAGAAGCATGGGGCAGCCTGGGTACAGATTTACCACTTCAGTGGGAACTCAGCCACACTTTGATCATGGAAATCTGTCATTTTTTGGTAGAGTCTGTGTATATCGTTTGCAAAGCCCCTGTTGGCAGATTTGGAACTCAACAAGTTAAGCAGGCAAATTCCAGTGTCTTTTGTCTTCCAGTGCTGTGGTTAGCAAACTGTTATCAAAGATCAAACAAGTCTTGCAGGTACCGATAAATTATACTAATCACCTGAGTATTCTTTATTCACATCCTGTAATGAGACAGTTATCCTTCAACATCAGCAGGCCTCCTCCTTACCCTGAGGAAAGGCTTTACCAACTGAGCTCAAACCATGAGACGGGAGCCTCACAAACTAGCTGCTTGTCTAAATAGCACAATGGCGTCCAGGTTTTCTGCCTCTGGGGAGCAGAGTCTGTCAAAGAACCTAAGAAGGTCTACCATATCTCTGTTGCAAGAGATCATGAGGAGAGTCCTTGTTATGTGCCCTAGGTTTATGCTGGACCACTAGCAAGACCAGTGGATATCAGGGTGTACACTTTATAAAGAGAACTTATGCATATGTATTTTATAAAGAGAACTTATGCATAAAAAAGCCAATGCAATTCTGGGCTGCATCAATAGGAGTATAGCATCTAGATCAAGGGAAATAATAGTGCCACTGTATTCTGCTCTGGTCAGACCTCACCTGGAGTACTGTGTCCAGTTCTGGGCACCACAGTTCAAGAAGGACACTGACAAACTGGAACGTGTCCAGAGGAGGGCAACCAAAATGGTCAAAGGTCTGGAAACGATGCCTTATGAGGAACGGCTAAGGGAGCTGGGCATGTTTAGCCTGGAGAAGAGGAGGTTAAGGGGTGATATGATAGCCATGTTCAAATATATAAAAGGATGTCACATAGAGGAGGGAGAAAGGTTGTTTTCTGCTGCTCCAGAGAAGTGGACACGGAGCAATGGATCCAAACTACAAGAAAGAAGATTCCACCTAAACATTAGGAAGAACTTCCTGACAGTAAGAGCTGTTTGACAGTGGAATTTGCTGCCAAGGAGTGTGGTGGAGTCTCCTTCTTTGGAGGTCTTTAAGCAGAGGCTTGACAACCATATGTCAGGAGTGCTCTGATGGTGTTTCCTGCTTGGCAGGGGGTTGGACTCGATGGCCCTTGTGGTCTCTTCCAACTCTATGATTCTATGATTCTATGATATGTACATGTTCACGTCTCTGCACAAACAGCCAGTGAATATGTGGAGGCCAAGGATGGGTAGTCTCTGTCTGTCTCCACCACATAAAAAAAATATAATGCACATTAAAGCAAAATAAATCGTTTGCCATGCTACAGTTGTGAAGGTAAAGAATGGGAAAAGCTGTACGTGTCTTGGCAAAGATAGATTTTAGTGCTGAGAGCAACATAAACTCTTAGTGCCCCAACCCTTCTCCAAGTGACCTCATCCTGTTTCACCATGCAGGAAATATATGCATTTTCCCTGTCATCTGGGCCCACGCCCTTCTGTAAACTGTATGTTTTAGCTTTCTAACTTCTCACGAGCGCACATCACATTGGAGGTATTCTTCCAACACCCAGTTTAACACTTTACCATCTAAAAGGTAAATTAAGTCTGTTCCTAAAAAAACCAAGAATATAAACATCACAAAACAGCCGTTTGGTGGAATCTTTTCTTCCATGGTTCAGAGTGGGAGAAGATACCACCAAACAGGTTTGTGATGCCCATAACTCGGTTCCTGCTGAAACGTAGTTGTGCTATTTTTTGTATTCAGGTCAACTCTGGTCTTCTCTCTGTTAGCGTAAGAAGCACATTGAACTGCCCAGTCATTTGGGTAGTTCTGAATACGATATGTCTTAACATGCATGATGATCTACTTCCTAGAAAGCGAGCATCTTTCCCCAGCTCATCTGAATCCCCACCCCTTGTGAGTGATTAGGTACATTTTACTCTGACTCGCCCTTCTTTTTTTAGTGTAAACAAGGTGATGCAATTTGTAAACCAGAACCTCTGCGTGGGGCTCAAGTGAATGGGAAGAAAACGGCTCTTCCATTGTTCTAAAAATCACAAGGAAATCTAGTTGAGTGAACTCTGCTTGACTCGGTTCAGATTTTGCTTAGTAATTTTGAGCTTTCCCAGGGCTCCTCTAGATGTTGGGAATTCTATTCATTGGGAATTCGTTTTGATTTGCTTGCAGGGAAGTTATAGGACAATGAGCATTCATCCTGATTTGTTTACAAAGCTCTAAAAGACTTAGGACCAGGGCTCCTATTTTTCACCACGCATCCACCAGTTGTAGGGCCCTCAAGGTGGTGGCCCATTTAATGTGGAATGTATTAGCAATTGGAATACAGCAGGCTCCAGCTTTCTACACTTTCAGACACATGCCTAACAAACTTTTTATTTACCCAAGCCTTTTTTGGCTCATAGATTTAATCATGGTCTGTCTCACCATCTTTTGGTGTTATACTGTTATTATTTTACATCTTATTCTTACTGTGTGTGTGTGTTTCTGCACAGCTCTGATATTTTATAATGTGATCTGGTTACAAGTCCTTAAAAATAATAAATAATGATGAAGGGCACCAGTGGCAAACTGCCCCCCCCCCCGTGCTTCTCTCTGATCTCCCAAACTCTTCAACTCCAAATGGAAACAAAGCAGTAGAGGCCACAACTTCTGTATAGAGTCCCTTAAACCAGCCTGCTTGCTTCAGGTGCAGTGAGGATACTAACATGTTGCCAGCATTGAAGTAGGCTTCAGTTGCCAGACCAGTCAGCTTCTGTGTGTGGTGTGGGGAAGGGAGGGGGGGTGTATTGTCCTTGGCACCAGGCAGCAAAGTGTCTTGGACTGGCATACAGGGCTGTCTTACCCATAGGCGCTAAGGGTGTGGGGCACCCAGGTCCCGGGCTCCCAGGTCGAGAGTCCGGGGCCCGAGAGTTGAGTCCGGGGAAGAGCCTGCCCATCGTTTGGAGTGCCATGGCGGGCTCTTCTGCTGCGGGCAGCTCTGTGCCACGGGTTTGGGGGCAACCGAGCCAGCGAGACACTGAGGTGGCCAGCTGGCTGCGCCCTCCTGCGCGCCTGGGACTGGGCAATTGGGAGGGGGACGCCAGGCAGATCTTTGCACCCTGGCGCTACATATGCTTAAGACAGCCCTGCTGGCATAGCACAGTTTCCCCACTCCTACGCTAAGGCTTCCAGTGGGAAGGCCAGACCCTCCAACGTTCTGCAGATGAAAATAAGGACATTTCTCACCCCCCCAATTGACCCTTGACCCCCCCCCATTTTTGACCCACCACCCCGTAGAGCATCAGAAGAAGGGCAAGTGACACCATCATTTCACCAACGGGACACAGCACACAAGCTGAAAAAACTCCTTAATCCTGATTCTTTTCTTTTCTTTTATTATTATTATCTATTATTATTTACAAAAACCAGTAAACACACACCAATAAATATATTTCAGAAAGGTTAGGTGTAGATGATTGAAAATTTGATTTGATTTTTTAAAAAAATACCAAGATTCCTTGCTCTCTGCTCCACTGCCCCTTTCTTCCCACCCAGGGCGGCTCTGCCCTGTGCATGAATCTCCTCCTTGCCCACTCTCCAGCAGCCGCTAGAATCTGCCCAAGGGAGGAGGCCAGCGGGGCAGCCATGGAGAGGCAAGGGGATGCTCCCTCGCAGCCACTGCTGCCTCTCAGGACAGGCGCCAGCTCATCTTCCTTTTGGTGCTTATCAGTAGCAGCGCTGGTGGGTGAAATAGGGACATTCCAGGATCAAATCAGAAGCCAGGATGGCTTTTATAATTCCGGGACTGCCTCTGGAAAATAGGGACACTTGGAAACCCATGCCAGACCCATGTTGTCAAGTGACTTCTGAAGACTGAAAGGGCTTCTCCCAGGATGCCCTGAGCTCTTTGATGTCCTCCTTGGTTGCTAATGACATCTCAGCGAGAGGGTACCTTAGCTTCTGCCCCATTGCTGTTTATACCTGACAAAATTGACCTGGGCTATCATAAACACTTCATGGAAAAAGCAGAGGGTTTGAATTTATAGCTCTCCAGATGTCAGGGGAATGAATATAAAAGTGCAGATGCTGTATAATCAGGGGAAATTGTTCAAATATATGCAGATAAGTGTCTAAGTGGGGGTGGGGGACAAAAAGACAGCAAGATAGGGAGATGTTTAAGCAAAGATTCCTTATATCTGTGGCTCTTGGATGTAAGAACTGGTAAAAAGCCAGATCTGGTATAATATGCAGAAACTATCCTAGACGTTGCAGGAGGAGGGGACTGTGTGTATTTAACAGTAACTTGTCATGATTGTAATTTGACATTTGCCATTAAAATAGCTGAGTTACTTTAGATTAAAAAACCCTGGCCTGGCCTATCACACACCCGACTCGTTGTGCCTGGGGGTGTTTGTATCTCCTTGCAGATCCTTCTTATGGCTGGCCGTGCACATTGCCTGCATACCAGTCATCTTTGGCAACGATGAGAAGTCATGTAGTATTTAGGACGGCATGTGCTGTCCTTGCACATGCATTTTGAAAGTGAACCTCTTGGAAGCGAGACCCGTTGATCACATGGGGCAATAAAACAATCCCTTGGGTCAGATGTGCTTACAACTTGTGAATTAACCTGTGCCTCCCTGCCGGATCAGAGTCTGGATCAAATGTATGGGAGAGGCAGCTGATGCTATCAGCTCCATACAGAAACGCTTCCGCCCTTCTTCACATCCTGGCTGCTCCTTGCCATGTTTTCTTCTTTGCTGTAAAATGACTGATCAGCCCCCTTCTCATCGTTGTCATCCCTCTCAGTTTGCTCAGATATGGCCCAGTTTGCTGATATTTCAGAAAGAGAATCAGCTTGAATACATGTAAGTAAAACATCACAACGGGGAATCTAAGGGACATGGTGTTCCTTCGCTGCCCACACACTCCTAACACCCTTGCCTACACTTAATGAGAGACGTCTGATGAGAATGAAATAATAATAATAATAATAATAATAATAATTTATACCCCGCCCATCTGGCTGGGTTTCCCCAGCCACTCTGGGCGGCTTCCAAAAGAATATTAAAATACTGTGATACATCAAACATTAAAAGCTTCCCTAAACAGGGCTGCTTTCAGATGTCTTCTAAAAGTCTGGTAGTTGTTCTTCTCTTTGACATCTGGTGGGAGGGCATTCCACAGAGAGGGCGCCACTACCGAGAAGGCCCTCTGCCTGGTTCCCTGTAACTTGGCTTCTCGCAGTGAGGGAACCGCCAGAAGGCCCTCGGCGCTGGACCTCAGTGTCCGGGTAGAGCAATGGGGGTGGAGACACTCCTTCAGGTATACTGGACCAAGGCCATTTAGGGCTTTAAAGGTCAGCACCAACACTTTGAATTGTGCTCGGAAATGTACTGGGAACCAATGTAGGTCTTTCCATACCGGTGTTATATGGTCTCGGCGACCGCTCCCAGTCACCAGTCTGGCTGCTGCATTCTGGATTAGTTGTAGTTTCCGGGTCACCTTCAAAGGTAGCCCCACGTAGAGCGCATTGCAGTAGTCCAAGCAGGAGATAACCAGAGCGTGCACCACTCTGGCGAGGCAGTCCGCGGGCAGATAGGGTCTCAGCCTACGTACCAGATGGAGCTGGTACACAGCTGCCCTGGACACGGATTTAACCTGTGCCTCCATGGACAGCTGTGAGTCCAAAATGACTCCCAGGCTGCGCACCTGGTCCTTCAGGGGCACAGTTACCTCATTCAGGGCCAGGGAATCCTCCACACCCGCCCGCCTCCTGTCCCCCAGAAACAGTACTTCTGTCTTGTCAGGATTCAATCTCAATCTGTTTGCCACCATCCATCCTCCAACCGCCTCCAGACACAAGAAATTGTATGGATTGCATACCCTGATTTCCAAACCTGTCTACATCACAGAGGAGAGCCCTATAGAAAGCAGGGGTCTAGTCTAGTCTGATCTTATGGGTGAGTGTTTGCACTGATACAAGCAGGGCATTGGCCCCGGGTGCATATTTTCAGGGAGGCATTGGCAGGGTGGCATGAAGAAGACACAACAGGCATGCACCCTTCAAATCAGACTGCCCTATCCTTCCCAGCTCACTCTCCACAACCTGCCCCCCAGCGCGCCTGCCCCTGCTCACCCGGGTGCCACGAAGACAGGCTCCACCGCTGTTTGTGAACAACTCCACATCTTGTTGTGTGAGATACGTGCATGTTTTTTTATTCCCTTCATGCTTCTGGCTACAGAAGCAGGAGTCACTCACGCTTCTTCAATCGCTTTTCCAAGTCAATATCCCAAGCCTTAATGCATGTCCAAACATAAATGTATTCACATTCTCTGCTACACAAATGCGCGTGTGTATCCCTCAGCTGAAATGCATGCACATAGGTGCTTTGCTTGTCTCTCATAGTTAGATGTTTGCATTTCTCCCCCCAACACATTTTTAACCTCATGCATATGAAGGCAGTGATGAGGGGTGGAAATGTTTCCACTTGGTGAGTTCATTAGTAACAATGGATGCCAACTGCAAACACAATATTCAATATTATGCAAGCTTGACAGATTCAGTGTTTTTAGCTTTGTTTATTAAATGGAAGTAAAATAAACATGCCACATTAGGTCACTCTCTAGAGCAACAGAAAGGTCTCTGGTGCAAACTGATATTTTGCTTATGCAGATTACCCTAAATTCAGCATTTTCCATCCCCACACTAGTGATTGTGAGCATAAATTCATCTCTATCTCTCTCTCTCTCTCATGTTGCAGAAGAAAACTTCTGTTTCTCATCCGACTGTAGGTAAAGGTAAAGGGACCCCTGACCATTTAGTCCAGTCGTGGTTGACTCTGGGGTTGCAGCACTCATCTCGCTTTATTGGCCGAGGGAGCCGGCGTACAGCTTCCGGGTCATGTGGCCAGCAGGACTAAGCCGCTTCTGGCAAACCAGAGCAGTGCACGGAAACGCTGTTTACCTTCCCGCCAGACGGTACCTACTTATCTACTTGCACTTGACATGCTTTTGAACTGCTAGGTAGGCAGGAGCTGGGACTGAGCAATGGGAGCTCACCCCGTTGCAGGGATTCAAAATGCTGACCTTCTGATCGGCAAGTCCTAGGCTCTGTGGTTTAACTCACAGCGCCACCCGTGTCCCATCTGACTGTAGGTAGTTGAATATTAATAGAGGAATGCCAAAGTGGAACCTCCGTATAGAGAGTCAGTATAGCTTTGAACACACAATGCTTAGGACATGTTGCAGCTAAAGTCCATCATTTTCATGCTTTACAGTGGTACCTCGAGTTACAGATGCTTCAGGTTACAGACTCCGCTAACCCAGAAATAGTACCTCAGGTTAAGAACTTTACTTCAGGATGAGAACAGAAATTGGACGGTGGTGGCACACTGGCAGCGGGAGGCCCCATTAGCTAAAGTGGTACCTCAGGTTAAGAACACTTTCAGGTTAAGAATGGACCTCCGGAATGAATTAAGTTCTTAACCCGAGGTACTACTGTACTAGTTGTTTCCAGAGTCATTCAGATGGCAAAACAAAATGCTTGAGTTCCCTTTGCCTCTCCCCCACCTTATCATTTGTTGATTCCATTGTGCCAGTCAAGCACTGACAGTGCATCAGTGCAGTTAACTGCACACGCACCCTTTATGGGGGGGGGGGGGGGGTTAAGCATACAGTTGGGCAATTGTAAATTTGCTTGGTCAGTTTCCAACTTTTGTGCAAATCTGAGGCATCCAGATTTTCTAGCACTGGAAAAGCACATGAAAGCCATTGTAAATTCTCAGCACACGCTTCTCAGATTGCTGCCCAATATATTTAATGTATAAATTTAAATGGTGTTTGCTTGCCCAGTTTTCTGGGTTTGTGAAAATATGAAGTATAAAAACTAAAAAGAAATTTAAAAACCATTTGTTTAGGAGCACCCAAGAAATAGTTGCAAGCTCAGCCGCAAAATAAATGAAAGCATGAGACAGCATGGGAAGGAGAAAGTGACAATTGATCTATCCACACCAAAACACGGAAACAAATCATCTGCAACTTGCATTTTGGAGCCCAATTTTCTCCAATCTATTGGATTATCCCTGAATTGGATAAACCTGAATTTACAGAGGGAAAGCATCAAGCTTGGTGCTGGGCTCCACAAACGGCAATTCAAACAGCTGCAAAACTCTTAGACTTCCCCATAGAAGAATCTGAACTTGCAGAGAAAAGCCATGTTTCTAAATCTCCTTTCCCACACCAGTCCATATCTACACAGGTGCAAGTCCTATTGACTTGACTGGTTTGCTGCCATATAAGTGGGATTACGATTGCAACCTACCGGCTGAATTCCATAGTTGGTCCCTGTTATGTTCTGAAGTTCTCACCCTGGGCCAGCAGGGGGATACTGATAGTTCAGGTCCACATATGCAAATAAGGGATCGAAAGTGATGTTCAGTGATTGGATAGTTACAGAAAATGGTTACTGTTGCGTTCTAGTGGAGCTCTATATAAGCAGGCTGGCTGAGCCCTTCAGTTCAGTTCTGTTCTGGCCTGTGAATAAACAAGAGCTGTTTGAAGAATCGCTGTGTCGTCTGCCATGTTCACCCACAACTTAACAGTCCCAAAACTTCTAAGGACTGAAATAAAGAAGCAGACCTTGTCAGCAGTTGTGTCTGGGGGGCTGAGCACAGAGGATGTTCTCAGTAGGCTCTGTGACCTCGGCTGAATGTGTTTTGACTCAGAATCGGCTGAGCACATCCAAAATACCTGAGATGGTGGTGAGCACTGGGTATTTGCAGGCTTCTGAGCAATGTGGACCATCATGTCCTCCCTTCCCGTCAGTTTGCCAGCATTGGATTGGATTAGTAAATCAAGAGGAAAGGAGGGAAGTGACAGACTGGAATTAGCAAGGAGCTCAACCGCCCAGTGACGAGAGTTGCTATCTATATCTCTCTGGAGAGATTTTAATGTAGTCATGACATAGTATTTAGGCGATGAGTTAAAGTATTTGGACTTGCCTGGTCTGGTCTCAGTAGCTTATATATGGCTATATATCATTGCACTTGTAAGCAGCTGCTGAAACCAGGAGGCAAGGCAAAGCATGGGAAGCCAAAGAGTTTCACTGGCCCAGTTGTAAATCTTTACATTCAAATATTTATTCTGTTGTAAGGCATGGCGCCCAGGGATGTTGTGCTGACTCTAGGATTTCTTGCATAAAGCTGGTGATCTGTATTCCGTGAGTGCTTCAAAGTTCTTGCTATCTGCAAATGCCTGAATGCAGAACTGTATTAAGGTTCTTATAAAGGAGAGACAGGCAGTGAGTCGAACAATCACCTGTATGTCGTCAGAATGTGGCACATTAATAATAATAATAATAATAATAATAATAATAATTTATTATTTGTACCCCGCCCATCTGGCTGGGCCTCCCCAGCCACTCTGGGCGGCTTCCATAGAAACAAAAATGCAGTAAAATATCACAGATTAAAAACTTCCCTGAACTTGCCTTAAGATGTCTTCTAAATGTCAGGTAGTTATTTATCGCTTTGACATCGGGTGGGAGGGTGTTCCACAGGGCAGGCGCCACTACCGAGAAGGCCCTCTGCCTGGTTCCCTGTAGCTTTGCTTCTCGCAATGAGGGAACCGCCAGAAGGCCCTCGGCACTGGACCTCAGCGTCCGGGCAGAACGATGGGGGTGGAGACGCTCCTTCAGGTAAACATTTACATGTTTATATTTAATACATTTATATCCAACTTTTATTCCATCATGGAAATTAGGGTGCATGCATAGAGTTCCAAGTCATCTCCTGCCTAGGCATCTTTAGGTTACTGCAACCTGTTACACAAGGGGCTGCCTCTGAAGACTGGAGCAGGTGCAGAATTCGGTGGTAGCGATGGCTGGCCTGAGCAGGTGAGGCGTAGCGAGATTTAGGTTAGAAGAAGTTGGAGGGGATATGGTTCTCCCCTATTTGAGTCTTCCTTTGCTGCTACAAAACAAAAAAAGTCCTTCCAGTAGCACCTTAAAGGTAAAGGGACCCCTGACCATTACGTCCAGTCGTGGCTGACTCTGGGGTTGTGGCGCTCATCTCGCTTTACTGGCCGAGGGAGCCGGCGTACAGCTTCCGGGTCATGTGGCCAGCATGACTAAGCCGCTTCTGGTGAACCAGAGCAGCGCACGGAAATGCCGTTTACCTTCCCGCCGGAGCGGTACCTATTTATCTACTTGCACTTTGACATGCTTTTGAACTGCTAGGTTGGCAGGAGCTGGGACTGAGCAACAGGAGCTCACCCCGTCTCAGGGATTCAAACCGCCGACCTTCTGATCGGCAAGTCCTAGGCTCTGTGGTTTAACCCACAGCGCCACCCACGTCAGGTGTATCTGACAAAGTGTGCATGCACACGAAAGCTCATACCAATAACAAACTTATTTGGTCTCGACTACGGCAGACCAACACAGTTACCTACCTGTAACTTTGCTGCTACAGTGACTCGTGGCATCAAGCTATTCAGATATAGTTGAAAGTTTGAAGCTCCTTTCATTGCTAAAAAGTACACAGGATACTGAAGGGCTGTAGCTCAGTGGCAGTGAATATGCTTTGTGTGCCGAAGGTCCCTGGTATCAATAAAATATTGCATAATTGACCACAAGACACTACATGACACACACCATTTGAATAGCCCATCAACTGGGGGGCAGTCCCCTCAGATATTATATTGGGAGGGGGGCTGAAGGGACCTTGGCCCCTAGGAGTCGGCTCCTATGCCCAGAAAACACCATTGACAAAACCTGTGAACAGGACTCATCTGGGTCTTCAATATGAATGAATGACCTATAACCTGCCTCTCAGAACTTCCTATTTCCTTAGCCTGTGAGGAATGAGCGACGATGCGGAAGATTTCGGCAGATTCGTGGCAAGATCAAAGACAGTAAATTATTTAACATCGGTTTTACTTTTTGTGGAATTATTTAAAGTATCGTAATTGCATTTCAGCTCCCCAGACTTCATTTTCAAGTCTGGAACTCTGTTGGGAGCCATCACAATCACTGAAGAAGATAATATTACAGACTGGGTATAAAAATATCTTTTTAATGACTAGCAGATTAGTGAAATGTCTTGACCTGAATCTAGACCAAACAGAAGACTGCTTTTTTTTTTGTTTGGGTTTTTTTTTTTTTTTTTTTTTTGGTTTTAAAGGAAGGTAAGAAAAAAAAAGACTAAATTGTCACCACATTGTTATGCTTGCTAAATTTTCCACAACTGAAAATGTCTGCTGATTACATAAAATTTGTAACATTATGCAGTAATGCAAGTAATGGTGGCTACATCTTGTGTAGTCCCTCCCCCTGCTACCCGTGACTTTTTGGCATTTATATATTTTATGTTTTATGTCTGATATTAGGATTTCTGTTTCACCACTGAATCTGCAGGGTGCTCTCTGAATAAATATATTTCAGTGTAACAATAACAACAACTTTGGGTCTCATTGCTTGCATCTATTTAATAACAAGTGTGCTTTGATTGTGCTTTTAGTTTTTAATAGGTAGAAAAGAAAGAAAAAAGTTTATACTGTTTTCTAACTGTTGCATTTGTTTTATGAGCTGCCCGGGAAACATAAGTTCTGGGATGACCATAAAAAATCAGTAAATAAATAAAAGTAGCTTGCTTGTATGTAGGAAAGTTGAATGATAATCAAGGCCCAGTGTTTTTACGTCTTAAATTTCCCTGGAGTATCAGATTGTAAACAACACTTTCACAAAACCCCAGACTTTCTATTACAGTTCCATTTACTCAGAATAGGTCATGGAAAATGCAATAATTGTTCTGTTTTATAGAAAACTCAAAAAATAATTTTAAATAAAAATTTCAAAGGAATGAGAACTGGTAAGTGGGGAGCCTTCTTTACCCTTTCGTTCCAACTTTCCTCGTCTCTATCCACTATTATATGTATGGATAGATGATAGATAGATGAAGGTATGACCTTTTCATCCATGTCAGATCAGATGAACTCACTCTTTCTAACAGATGTCATTGGTAATATGCTAGTGTCTTTGGGAAATGTTGATAATTGCTGGCTTGGATTGACAAGCATTATAGTGCCAGCATATTCAACAACTTTGGCCATTTGGGCAGTATTGTTTTGTAAGAGGTACCTAGTAGAATACTTCACTTTGTCCTCTTCTAGAAAGCAATCCAGAATAGGAACTGACATCTTTGTCCAGATGGGCGATCTTAACAGCTGCCCAAGCCAGATGTTCAGCTGCTGAACTTTAGTTCCACCACTAGCTTTTTTTGACAGATGTATGTATGGCCATCAGATAACTCATTTTTGGAGTACATTGTCATGTGTAAGCAAGTTCAAGAAGAATTTTGTATTTTCCAGTTTCCCAGTGCAAATGTGTATGTTAAAATATCTTGATCACATACATCGTTAGCTCAGCTTTCATCCAGAATCACTGATTCTTCAGATAGCTCTTCACTGGTGGCTTCATAGCTATCTGTTCCTTAGTTTTCAAACTCATCGTGCTGCAAAATGGAGTCGAAGCAAAACATTCCTCTGGAGCACATCTGTACTGCAATATGTACTTTAGCACCAAAGAGGAATTACAAAAATGACACACCACAAAGGGAAATTCAATGATGTTGTCCCTTTTTCATCTAGAGAGGGGAGGCCGAAGTGGTGCCATTCTACCTATGATTGCCCTGGCAGTAGGTAGAACACCTGTACCTGTCCTGTACAATAGTATCTGGTTTGTAAAGGGTGAGGTGTACTTGTATATCTAAGGAAAAAATATTGATCACCTGAGCCTTTAATGTCCAAGATTTTAGTAGTACAGTGGTACCTCGGGTTAAGAACTTAATTCATTCTAGAGGTCCTTCTTAACCCCAAACTGTTCTTAACCTGAGGTACCACTTTAGCTAATGGGGCCTCCCGCTGCCGCCGTGCTGCCGGCGCACGATTTCTGTTCTCATCCTGAAACAAAGTTCTTAACCCGAGGTACTATTTCTGGGTTAGCGGAGTCTGTAACCTGAAGCGTCTGTAACCTGAAGCATCTGTAACCTGAGGTACCACTGTAGTAGTAGTAGTAAAGGTAAAGGGACCCCTGATCATTAGGTCCAGTTGCGGACGACTCTGGGGTTGCGGCGCTCATCTCGCTTTATTGGCCGAGGGAGCTGGCATACAGCTTCCAGGTCATGTGGCCAGTATGACTAAGCCGCTTCTGGTGAACCAGAGCAGCGCATGGAAATGCCATTTACCTTCCCGCCGGAGTGGTACCTATATATCTACTAGCACTTTGACGTGCTTTCAAACTGCTAGGTGGGCAGGAGCAGGGACTGAGCAATGGGACCTTGCTATTCATTGATTTGTTGTCTGCCAGAGTAGCAAGTACCACTTGAGCATTAGGCTGGTTGTAGTATCCTGTCCAGTGCTATTTTTCTAGAAAAAGAGGTGCTGGAGCTCACCATAAACACCTCCCTTATTCTCTTAGAATGGCATTGGCACCCACCTGAGAGGTGCCAATCCAGAGAATTCCAGCAAGGGAAAAAAGCCCTGATCCTGTCACTGTTGAAAAATATCTGTAGTAAGTTACCTGTAGATCTTGTGATCTGATTGTAAAGCTGAGATTCACATGAGAGATAATTCTCCTGCAAATGGTCGATTCTGCCATATGAATTTAGGCCAGTGCATTAAATGCTGCACGCTTTATTCTGGCAGAGTTTTTCAAGAAGAGGTTCGTAGGCTATAATTCAGAGGGTGTGGGTGAACAAAATACACCTAGCACCTGAGTATATCTTAGTTTTATGAAAGTCTGGAAGAACTGACAAACGAAGGAGGGCAACAAAATGACAAAACCGCAGGGGGATATAAATAATGCATAAACACGTGGGAATTGCAGCTCTGTGGTTTGGGAGATCTATGTTCAGGGTTGAAAGAAATATTGAAAGGGAAAACGGTGCGCTAGGATTTAAGCGGAGGGCTGTAGCTCAAACATCTACTTTGCCTGCAGATGGCTCTAAGTTCAGTCCCGGTCATCTCCAGGTAGGGCTAGGAGACACCCATCTTCTAGCGAGCCACTTCTAATTAGTGCAGACAATACTGAGAAGAAGAAGAAGAAGAAGAAGAAGAAGAAGAAGAAGAAGAAGAAGAAGAAGAGTTTGGATTTGATATCCCGCCTTTCACTCCCTTTAAGGAGTCTCAAAGCGGCTAACATTCTCCTTTCCCTTCCTCCCCCACAACAAACACTCTGTGAGGTGAGTGGGGCTGAGAGACTTCAGAGAAGTGTGACTGGCCCAAGGTCACCCAGCAGCTGCATGTGGAGGAGCGGGGAAGCGAACCCGGTTCACCAGATTACGAGACTACTGCTCTTAACCACTACACCACACTGGCTTTCCTATGGTCCTATTTCAGATGACAGTGGTACCTCGGTTTAAGAACAGTCCCGTTTAAGAACGATTTGGTTTACAAACTCTGCAAAACCGGAAATAGTGTCTTGGTTTGAGAACTTTACCTCGGTCTAAGAACAGACTCCAAACGGTGGAAGGGCACCGGCAGTGGGAGGCCTCATTAGGGAAAGCGAGCCTTGGTTTAAGAATGGTTTTGGTTTAAGAAGGGACTTTGGGAACGGATTAAGTTTGTATACCGAGGTACCACTGTATTGCTGCTTTCAGCATGCAGCCGAACTCTATACATTCATTCAGAAGTGAATCCCGTTGAGTTCAGTGGCCCTTATTCCCACGTAAGTGTGCCCAGGCTTCTATCAAGCTGCTTTCAAAAGACTTCCTTTTTGGTTTAAAAGAAATATTCACTTCACTTTGCTAATTTTCTACTATTTGCTTGAAGTTTGTGTTAAAACTTTGCTGCTGTCTCCTCCAGTTAGATACTAGTTACCTTCATTCGTATTAGATGCCCTGTACAACATTTGGCTTTCATAGACGCTCTCTACTGTGTGGAACAGAAGAGATAATTAATCTTCTCAGAGCCGTCTTGGGAATTTTAAAGAAAGCTTTTTCATTTTCTTTGAACAAACAATTTAAAGAGTTCATGCCATAAAATTAGAATGAATAGTCATTGCTTCTCAGTACTTTCTGGTTGCTCTAAAGAAACATGATCTCAGTCTGCTAAATTCTAGACTGAGATTCCTTCACGCCACTATGAGTGGTGGATTTTAGACCAATTCCCACAGTCTCATATTAACAGGACTAGATATCTGTCTGTAGCTCATACTGGATGTGAGCAGTGTAAAATAAAATGGGAAAAAAATAATTTTACACCTTTATTACTAAACAACATGCAAGTGTGATGAAAGTACATAAGGTTGTTGTTGTTATCACACATGGGAACTTGGCATGTCTTCAGTCATTCTGTTTTTATATGTATCTCTGGAAGGGAAGATTCTTTTCATATTCTTTTTCTAAACACACCCACCCTGCCTGTTTTAATCCCCAGCCTTAATATTGGGGAGAGATTCATATCTCCATACGTCAATATGGTAATTTACTGATTCTTTTTTTTTTTGTCCTATCCCAGGTATTGTACAAAACCTTCACCCCAAAAGTGCATAAATATGGCTGTTCTAATTCCACTGAGAGAACCAAATACTTTCACGATTATTTCAGCAGTTGGGGAAAATCCAGCCATCTCAAATTAAAAGCAGCTAAATATCTTTTTTGCACTATATATTCTTATACAGGCCAAAGTAAAGCCCAACACAAGCAATATAACAAACATACAAAATCTGCTATAAATGTATTATATTGGTATTAGTTACTTTATTGTGATACCAATACTTGCACTTGGAGATCTATATTTCTTTCCTCTGAAACAAGCAAAAAAAGCTAGCATAAAATGCATAATGAGATTGCTGAATCTTCCTCCTGAAAGCTTCCGTATAAGATGCAAGTAGAAGGCTTTTATTATTGGCTAGTTCTTGCTGCTTTTCTCAGTCCTCTGAAAAGCTGCAGGTATTCTGGGAGAGTATACATGCAGAACTGCAAAAAATGCTAAAGATCTCTTTCAATAAAAAACCAGAGGCCTACCTCCTGGGAATAACAGATTTGGATATGCCACAAAAGAGGAAGGGTATCTTTTTATATGCCACGGCGGCAGCAAGAGTTTTGATTGCAGCAAAATGGAAGAGTAATGAAATCCCCTCTATTCAAGATTGGATCCAAAAGCTGACAGAATATGCTGAATTAGATGGTTTATCAGAAAAAATAAAGAATAAATCAAAACAGGAATTTGTTTCTAAATGGGAGGTTTTTAAAGAATATCTGAAAAATAAATATAGTAGTTTAAATTCTGTTGCAGCATTCGAGGAACTTCAGTAATAGTTGTAAGGTAGATATAAGAAATTAGATTTAATGTTAATAAGTTTAATTATAAAAAAAAATGTGTATTGGCAATAAGTAATATGAATTTGAAGTATGGAATAGACTGGAGGTTGGGTCTTTAGTGTTAAGACCAATAGATGTTTTATTGTTTGCTAAGAATATTCTGTGTCTATGGTTATTTTTGTAATTTGTGTATAATTTGGTATTTGTGTTTTTTGTTTGTTTGTTTTTCTTGTATAAATAAAAAACGTTAAATAGAAAAAAATAAAAAAAGAAAGAAAAGCTGCAGCTGACATTTTTGGGAAAGGGAGACAGAGGATTTAGGTCTTGATTGGGGGTGGGGAACTGGATCAACCTGTGGACTGGATCCTACATTCTCCCAGGGCCTGCGAGCTAGTTTGACAGGTGCATGAGGCTGCCCACCTCACCTGTCAGTCACTGATACCGTCCTAGTAGTAGACTTTATTTGCGTAGCCGACAGGCCATAGCATCAAAGGACAAACACCAACAAAAATACATTACAAATATAGTTACCATGAAATCTTGTGACCTAATAAAAACCCTAGATGAATTAATAATCTCAGTTCTTAAAACTTGGCAGAGGTAATAAAATAATAATAATAAAACATAATGATAATAATCATAAGATCCTAGACGAGGAATCCGGGTGACGACACTGGTGTCATTCAGATAACAGCTCTCAGTCTCATTGCTCTCTCAATAAAATTGGCAACCTTCTCTGTTGTCGAGCTGTTCTCGTCGGCTAGGAGTGAGAACAATTTGGCTTCACAAGAGCGGCCTGGGATGGCAGATAGGAGCGGCGTAATGGTCTCGTCCCTGAGATCTTTATATAGGGAGCAAGACAAGAGAACGTGTGACACCGTCTCTACATAGCCAGCTCCACAGGGGCAGAGACGGTTCTCAAGTGGGATTTTTTGATATCTACCTTTGAGAACAGCTGAGGGTAACATATTTACTCTGGCCAGTGTAAAGGCCCGCCTGAGTTTTGGAATGGTTAAGGTAGACAAATAAGGTGCCCGAAAATCAAAGTGGGAGGGGGACAGATAAGCGTACCAAGCACTAAATTTCTTAATATAGGCCAGATTATTCTGCTGCTCAATATCCTTCATGCGCTGGTCAATAATGGTTATTATACCGTCATGACATCAGGTGAAACATTTTCCATTGTGTGGGCATTTAAAATCAAATTCTGCAGGCAGAAACCCAGGGGGGTTGCAGGTACTGACGGTCAATTGATTGGTGGGGTCTGCAAACTATGCTTTCGGCAGGGACCTCAGTCCTGTACGTTTGGTATGGCTTAGGGGAAATGTCCTTGTGGGACACTTTGAGTTCATGGTGCTGGAGGTTCCTCACTGCTGGTCTTGGCTTAGCATTGCACGCTCTGCTTTACTGATGTAACACCACATTGAACGTGAATGAATGCTATGCTGCTTTCTTTGTTCTTCTGACACATTCTAAAAAATACGGAGTGGGAGTTGTTTGTGGGCAGCCAATTGTTACTTTTCTTAAAGTCAACTAGAATCTGATTGGAAATATTTAGATGTCTACTCTAGTTTTCTTGGCTTTGCCCTCATCCTAGAGGAGTCTTCGCATGTTACATTCAGTGAGTGTGCAATTTGTGTACAGAGCATCATTGAATCCTAGAATCACAGAGTTGGAAGGGGCCCTGAGGATCATCTGGTCCACCCCCCTGCAATGCAGGAATAGGCAGCTATCCCATAAGCAGATAGGACCTTGGTGTTATCAGCGCCATGCTCTAACCCATAGGTAGGCTGTCGGCCAATTGGTGCCAAGGAAGGATAGAACCTTTTTTATGTATGCCACAACAGCAGCAAGAATACTCATCGCAAAGTACTGGAAGACACAAGAACTACCCACTCTGGAAGAATGGCAGATGAAACTGATGGACTATATGGAAATGGCGGAAATGACTGGCAGAATCCGAGACCAGGGAGAAGAGACGATGGAAGAAGATTGGAAAAAATTTAAAGCATATTTACAAAAATATTGTAAAATTAATGAATGTTAGAAGTATATTGGAATGAAGCTATACGGTTTTAGCAGAAGGAATATTAAGAATGATGAACAGTAAGTGTTAATGCGTTAAATTGGGAAATTGAAAATTAAATTGTATTATGATAAATTAAAGATTAAATTGAAGAAGAGGGAAAGGATTTGTTGAATTAGATAATTTGAACTAGAATACAAAAAAGGGAGGTGTGAGGAAGTCGAGGAAATAAACTAATGAAAGATGTGGATATAAAATTTGGATGTGTGTTTTTACTTTTGTTCTTTTCTTTTTTATGTTGTATTGTTATATTGTTTTTATCTCAGTTTCTATTGTGGATGTATTGTTTGTTGAATTTGTGTATTGTTTTTTCTTTTTCTTTTATTATTCTTTATTGTCTTTCTTGATATAAGTATAAAATACCTAATAAATTTAAAATAATAAAAAAATAACCCATAGGTAGGCAAACTAAGGCCCAGGGGCCAGCTCTGGGCCAATCACCTTCAAAATCTGGCCCGTGGATGGTCCGGGAATCAGCATGTTTTTACATGAGTAGAATGTGTGTTTTTATTTAAAATGCATCTCTGGGTCATTTGTGGGGCATAGGAATTTGTTCACCCCCCAAAAAAAAAAAATATATAGTCCGGTCCCCCGCAAGGTCTGAGGGACAGTGGACCAGCCCCCTGCTGAAAAAGTTTGCTGGCCCCTGCTCTAACCATCTGAGCTACCAGTTATAACTCATTGCAATACACACTTGTGCAGAGAGTCACACGTAGCATTAAACGAGGGTACAGTTCCTGCGCCTGTGGACACAATAGTTGAATCAAGTGTATACTCATTCACACAAATACGTGTACATGTGTAGAGACAGCTTGCACCTGTGTTTGGTGTAATGTGTGGGGGAAAGCCTTAGGTCAAGCAGTAATAAGAATAGACTTGGAGATCCAGGTCGATATGTGTGGATATATATGCTAAAGACAAAATGAATTAAATTATTCTGTCTCCCCCGGGTGCTACTAGATGTGCGCAGGACACCCTTCTCTATACACATCTGAAAACTACTTCTTGCTGTTCAGGATGTAAGCCCTTCTGGAACATGGATGGCTTGCGGAATTTGGCTCACCTGAACTATTTCCCACTGTGACCCTGAAGCTACTCTGCTGGAGGACAGTCTGTTGCCTGTCTGGTAGAACTAGCTCAGAAACCAGCTTGTCTGTTGAACAATGCAAAAGCACAGCATGGGCAACTCTGACCTGCTTAGTCAAGGTAGTGGAGTGCCCTGGTAAGGTACTTAAGGGAGCAACAGAGATGAGATGAGTACTTTTCCAGAAATGGCCTTTTTATTGAGAAAGTACAGAAGAGAATGGCAGTTTAATTGTTGACTGTGAAGGCTGTCCCAGAGAAGGAATGGGAGAGGAGGATGGGTTGTGAGACAGCTGCTAGCCATGGAAGCTGCAAGATATCTGCTTGACTTCTGAGAAGGGGAAAGGAGGAGGAATGGCAGGAGAAATGGAAAAGCGGACAAGAGGGAGAGAGGTGGGGTAGAGAAAGAAATAGACTTTTCCTTCCTGTCTGCAAACAGTAAAACGAAGAGTCTCCATGGCAAATCAAGGATTTTCCATGCAGAGTCCATCAGAAACAGGGGTGCAGGAGAAATAGAACCCTCAAAGCATTGAGTCCACAGTGAGCTATCTGGAGTCCAAAGAGTACAAAGAATGGGCGTCCAGCAAGGAGTTCCAAAGGCTAATCAGACAGAGCTTCTGAAATCACACTAGTGTGCGGCCTCGAAGGGTACTTCACTGGACTTCCAAGTGCAAACACAGTTTACAAAAAAAAGAGAAAGTCACGCATGTCTCCCTGATCATCTCCATCAATGAATGAAAAAAGAAATTGCATTAAAAATCATCAAAGGGAACAGGGATTTTCCATGAAATTCTCATGCTTGGTTTGCAGGTTTTTTTTGTTTTTCTTTTGCATGTGTGCTTGTGTGTGCTTACCTTATTTTCAAGGTGGCCCAAGTGTGAGTGTACATTCATTCATCTCCAGGGAACAGCCTTACTTAATACCTGCACTTCTTGAAAATGCCACGACATTCTCAGCTGGGTTTTCCTGCAAGTATAAGAAAGCAGGGAGAATGCCTTGCTTGACAGCTGTTGGTTGTTGTTGCTGCTGCTGCTTTTACCTTTACAGAAATTGGTGCAGAAATATTTTTTTAGAGTAAAAGTGAGTGAGGACGCTGATATCAGGCACTTGGTAGATGACCTCTCTGACATGATCACTCCTCCCATGGAGCGTTTTCCGATCAGGAACGATGGGTAGGCAGGGAGAATTCAAAGCACTGGAGAGGCTGGAAAGGAAAGGAAAAGAAAGGGCTTACACAGCCCCTGGCCACCTCACAACAACAAGGAGAGCTCAACACCGTACCCAACAAATGCTAAAGAAATTCTAATGCGCCCTGTAAATAAGGCAGGAAAACAGAAGCCTCTTTCATGGGGGAAGAGAACATTTCAGAAATTTGAGACAGGTTTTGACGTGGCACTACTAAAGAGTAGGATGGTATTGGAAAGGTGTTTTCAAGGTCACAAAAAGAGATTTTTGTTTTGTTCCTCCTGGAATTTAAAGTACAGTGGTAAAGGTACAGTGGTACCCGCAAGACGAATGCCTCGCAAGACGGAAAACCCGCTAGACGAAAGGGTTTTCCATTTTTCGATGCGCTTCGCAGGACGAATTTCCCTATGGGCTTGCTTCGCAAGATGAAAATGTCTTGCAAGTCTTGAGGGGTTTTTTCCGCTCCCCACCCCCTTTTTCTAAGCCGCTAAACCGCTAATAGCCTTTTAGCAGCTAATCCGCTAATCCCTTAAGCCTTTAATAGCCGCTAATAGCCGCTAAACCGCTAATAGCGCTAATCCACTAAGCCGCTAATAGGGTTGCTTCGCAAGACGAAAAAACCGCTAGACGAAGAGACTCGCAGAACAAATTAATTTCGTCTTGCGAGGCACCACTGTAAAGGCAAAGGGACCCCTGACCATTAGGTCCAGTCGTGACTGACTCTGGGGTTGCGGCGCTCATCTTGCTTTATTGGCCAAGGGAACCAGCGTACAGCTTCCAGGTCATGTGGCCAGCATGACTAAGCTGCTTCTGGAGAACCAGAGCAGTGCATGGAAATGCCGTTTACCTTTCCGCCAGAGCGGTACCTATTTATCTACTTGCACTTTGACGTGCTTTCAAACTGCTAGGTTGGCAGGAGCAGGGACCGAGCAACGGGAGCTCACCCCATCGCAGGGATTCGAACCGCTGACCTTTTGATTGGCAAGTCCTAGGCTCTGTGGTTTAACCCGCAGCACCACCCACGTCCCAAAGTGCAGTGGTAAATACGCTTCAGGTTACAGACTCCGCTAACCCAGAAATAGTACCTCAGGTTAAGAACTTTGCTTCAGGATGAGAACAGAAATAAAGCAGCAGCGGCACAGCAGCAGCGGGAGGCCCCATTAGCTAAAGTGGTGCTTCAGGTTAAGAACAGTTTCAGGTTAAGAACGGAGCTCCGGAACGAATTAAGTATGTAACCAGAGGTACCACTGTACTTCTTGTGAAGGACATGCAAAATCCCAGGGCTTTCCATTGCCAAGCAAAAGGGGAGTGCTGATTTTATTAGGACTCAGAGGATGGTTGAGCACTCACAACTTTAGGATAACCTACTGTAGGATATTGAAAGTGTGGACCCAACTCCTTGTCCATTTCAATATAAGGTTTAAGGGGGAACCTTTCAACTGTATTTTGTCCTGGTTTGCCAAACACTTAGTAACTCACCCGCCTGGGTAAAACGTACTTGCGAGGGACACACAAATTGGTGGTAGAACAATCCTATCCATCTGGGAATAGACAAATAGGTCAGCTTCAGTTTCTTTCTGTCTCGTTTTTCTAATAAATTCAGTTCTCCACATTTTGCATTTTGCAAATTTGCATTTTTTAATGGAAAAGTTTCATTTAAATTCACCCGTAATTTCATATGCATTTCTTCTAAAAATATATGCATTTTTGCATGCACTTGTTTAATATACACATTTTTCCAGGCACTTCCCCTGTAATATGTCTTTTGTACGTTAATTTCATTTATATATTTTAATGCACATTTCCCCCTAATATATGCATCTTTGTACACATTATATGGTTGGATTGCAAAATCTGGAGAGGTTATGAATGTCAAGGGTCCAGGTATTTTTTCAAGAAGTGAAAAATTAGGTAGGTTCTCATGTGACTTGTACCAAATTTCTCCTCCATTCCTAGTAGTGAGTTAGGGACACTATCTAGAATATAAATTAACATTTATACTGACATTCCAAGAGATACATCTTCTGCTAGCTGATTTTTCATATACGACTTTTGAGCAGGAGTGTGGATGGGGAATCGTGGTAAAATGCTGAACAGAAGTTCCTAGCAATGATGCAGAATACAAAAATGTCATGATTTGAGTATGCTTGTAATTTAAACGTAGTATTGACTTGTCTGAAAGAAGGTGCCAGACATGAAAGGCAAAGCAACAGGAAGTGACCCGCTGAGTTTGCTGAACTGAGCTGGAGATAAACATCACAGACAGGAAGTACATCATCATTTAACTTGACTCAGCAACCAGGCAGAAGAACTAATACAATTGCTGATAAGTGCTGTAATCCCAAATAACAAATAATAAGGACAGATGCTTCTTGCCTTTAAAATTAATGTAATGCTATGCTAATCAATAGCTAAAATTGTTGCAAGCTAGCTGTCCATTAAAGCAATTGTTCTGTATTCTTCAGTTGCTAGTAGACAAAGAGCGGATGGTTCTTCTGGGAAGCAACACTGAAACCCAGTTTTCCCAAGTTGCCATTTGCCGCACTTTGGTTTGATACACTTGGCAGCAGTTCGCTTGGACTGTACTATCAGAAATTGAAGCCGGTGCTTTATTTAGTCTTATTTTCAGTATGTACATGCAAATCACGCTGTTTAAACTGGGAGTTCTGGGGAAAGCTGTTCAGAGGCTGAACGAAACAAATTCAATATATTTCCCCCCTACACACTGCAACCAGATGGGATTCTGAGAGTCAAAGTTCAGAAATCATCCAGCTGCTTCGGGGTTTCTGATAACAGATCATATCATGGCGAGGGCTTCCCTATCTTTGATTACCCATGCGTCTAAAATTGGAGTATGTGTATTTCCCTCCTCTTCATGGGTGAATTTTTATCACTCCTTGGGTGCACATTATTCACTCTTGTGCTGAAGCTGGCCATAACTTTTGAATTATTTCCAGTATGCCATCCGAATAACTGTTACATCACTCACTGGAGGCCTTGCTCATAAAGTCCTATTCATTGAAACTCGGAGCTCTGTTGGTGCCAGTCATGGAGACTCCACAACTCAGCACCTGCGGAGCACAATCCTGATTCATGTACCTCAAGCTTCAGGGCATTGTCTGGGGAGAACCGGGGACCTAGCTTAGCTGTTTCCCCTCCCCATTCTCCTTCCACTTGCTAGCAGCACTCAGGAGAAATTAAGCTTGCAGCCGGGTTAAAACTGTTGTCCCTAATAAATGGGCATGGGCAAAACAACCAGAAGGGTGATGCCTTGCTGTGCTATCACACGACCTGTGAAGGCAGGGAAGAAGCAGCTTCAGGGTTGCTAAAACCAGAGGGCCTCTTGTGAAATTGGGAGGGCTGCATTATTATGTTATTTTCATTTGTGAAACTGTTAAGACCGGAAATAAATAATGTAGAAATTCAATATGCCCAGAAACATGTACAAATAAAAGTTAGCTTTTTTGCTAAAAAATAAATTGCCTTGTGCGAATCGGATTGCCGCAGTGGCTAGAAACATCCAGCCCAGTTACACTTTGTCTAGGGTTACCAGACGTCGCCAGTTCACGGGGACAGTTCCTGGATTTGCAAATCTGTCCCAGGACAAATTCCATCCCTGGAATGTCCTCAGATTTGCAAATTTGTCCCTGGGAAACATGGCAGCAGCAGCAGCCCGAAGCCAGCCTGCTCGCGCAGTTGGCTCTGGCTGGCTTCAGGAGCTGCTCGCGGCCACTGCCACTGCCGAAGGGGAACCGGGGACGTCCAGCGGTACAGATCTCCTGCCCCCTTCCCCCTTTGTTTTGCCAGATCGGGGTAGTCTCGGGAGTCTCAGGCGGGTGGGGTGTTGTCCAGTTTTTAAAAAACTCTGCGCATTTATGTTTCACAGGGTGCAAAAGAAGGGCTTTGCACCTTTATACAATATGCATGTGTGCTTGGGCCCAGGGTCTTTTGCCTTACCATCCCCACTACTAACTCCCTGTTGCTACTCAGCTTCAAAATAAAATAAATAAATAAATGAAAAAGTGTCCCTGGATTCATTGGGGAAAAAAATGGTAATCATAACTTTGTCAGTATACAAATTCCTACCTTGTTATAACTTTACTTCCACTTGATGCATTTATGGGTCTTATGGATCTTACCTTATCCTACCTCTGTTGATAAAACTCCTTTCTCAACTTGGCACCTGCAAGCCATGAACTGTGGAGGAGGTCCCTCACCAGGATGCAGCCACCTTGGAGTTTGCTTGTGTGGAAAAAGTGCTACCTCCACTGGGTTTCCTGAATAGTGCAAAAGATGGGATCTGCCAACTCACCATAGGCAAAAGGAGTAGCACCCATTTCCTCAACTCTTGTGGACTTTTCAGTACTGATCAGCCCAGAATAAGAAGCAATCGCTGATATCAACTGAGTCCACCCCACCAGCCCCTCGCCTTAAGAGTCATTGTCCTGGAGGTGGTGGTGGTTAGCAAAATTCCTCTCGGGCAGTAAAAATCAGATTCCGGTATGTACAGGCTAAAGCTTCTCTGTTGACTAGCAAGCCTGATCTTACACCTTAATAACTGTTGATATAGTCCAGGCATCCCCAAACTCGGCCCTCCATATGTTTTGGGACTACAATTCCCATTATCCCTGACCACTGGTCCTGTTAGGTAGGGATGATGGGAGTTGTAGTCCCAAAACATCTGGAGGGCCAAGTTTGGGGGTGCCTGATATAGTTTATTGTTGTACTGTGCATTTTGGGTGTATGGACCGCAGTACAGCTGTGTGTGTGTAATTCCAATAAACTACAGTATAACAACTAGTAATACAACTACAGTACAGTACACTATTTAAACCATAAAATCAGTAGCTATAATTTTAAAATTCCAGAGGTAAATCAACCTGCAGGTTTTTTTAAACAGGTTTCCATCATGTAATATCAACCGAGTCCCTCACTCTCACACACATACATGTACAGAAATAAAATTTAAAAATTCCTTCCAGTAGCACCTTAGAGACCAACTAAGTTTGTTATTTCCTGCCAACCTAGCAGTTTGAAAGCACGTCAAAGTGCAAGCAGATAAATAGGTACCACTCTGGCAGGAAGGTAAATGGTGCTCTGGTTTGCCAAGACCAGCTTAGTCATGCTGGCCTCATGACCCGGAAGCTGTCTGCGGACAAACGCTGGCTCCCTCAGCCTATAGAGCAAGATGAGTGCGCAACCCCAGAGTCATCCACAACTGGACCTAATGGTCAGGGGTACCTTTACCTTTACCTAAGTTTGCTATTTGTATGAGCTTTCGTGTGCATGCACACTTCTTCAGATCTGAAGAAGTGTGCATGCACATGAAAGCTCATACCAGTAACAAACCTAGTTGGTCTCTAAGGTGGAAATAGCTTGTTTAGCACATAACAGGGTGATAGTGGCAAGAGAAGGACTTATGATCCACTCCAAGGATAGATATATAAATGCAGCCTTATTAACCTGATTCTGAGACTGCATAACAGGACAGATTTCTCTACACCATGCTGTAGCTATGGTTGCAAATATCCGCACATGCTATTGCAAGGGTGCCTGTATGTAAAGTCAAGCTGCCTGGTAAAATCAAAATGTGCTTTGGAGCACTACTGTTTTGCACAAGTGTAAGGGAAGGCAACAAGTGTAAGTGTAAGTTTTGCACAATTGTAAGTCTAAGGGACACAGGTGGCACTGTGGGTTAAACCACAAAGCCTAGGACTTGCCAATCAGAAGGTCGGCGGTTCAAATCCCCGTGACGGGGTGAGCTCCCGTTGCTCGGTCCCTGCTCCTGCCAACCTAGCAGTTCGAAAGCACGTCAGAGTGCAAGTAGATAAATAGGTACCGCTCCGATGGGAAAGTAAACGGCAGCACACGGAAACGCCATTTACCTTCCCGCCAGTAAGCGGTCCCTATTTATCTACTTGCACCCGGGGGTGCTTTCGAACTGCTAGGTTGGCAGGCGTTGGGACCGAGCGACGGGAGCGCACCCCGTCACGGGGATTCGAACCGCCGACCTTTCGATCGGCAAGCCCTAGGCGCTGAGGCTTTTACCCACAGCGCCACCCGCGTCCCTCGTGTTCTAAAGTACCATGAGCTTACTCAGATAAAGTCAGAGCTTCAAACAATTTAGTCACATGCTGGTGCTCAAAATGAATTATTTTTCCTCTCTAGGGTCATAATAACGAAAAAGGTTTCATTTGGTAGTGAGGGTGATGGCAGAGAAATAGATGAAGTGGAATGGAAGAAGGGAAGAGCGTTTTGTGATTGTTGCTGCAAAATGAAGCCACCACTGATAGCTCCCTGGACTTATGATCAGCGCTGGATGTCAAGACACCATTGAAATTTCCCACAATGCTCCTGATGTAAAATTGTTTCAAGAAATTGTAGGAACGTTCTGATCTAAGTACTGCTGGCTGCCTCTACTATCGCTGCTAGGCCCATTAAGATAAGGGGCCTCCAGAGGCCACACTCTGAAGGAACCCCACAAAAGCTGGAGCCAGCCCTAATCTAAGCAGCAGCAGATTTATTGAATGAGAATGGTTGAAAAAGAGGAAAGTGTACAAAAAGGGTGGAAGTAGGTCTCTTCTCTTACACATACCTTCGCAGAAAAAACAGCCCCCAGCCACCCCATCACTACTATTGAAACCCAGCCATAAATATCAGTGATATATCTGAGTAGGCAGATGATGCCAGGTGCAATGAATGTCCTTCATCTTCCATTCTCTTGGCCCAATTTCACAGTCCTCATCTTTTAGACCCATGGCTTCCATCTCCTTTCCTAGACCCTGCCCAGATTCCTAGTCCTCCCCACTTCCATTGGCTCCTATTCCCTACGGGCCTCCTGCCTCTGTCCCCTCATTCCACTTTCACCCTCAGTTCTACTCAGCCCTACCCAGTTCTTCCTGCTGTTGTCTAGAACAAGCGAGTCTTTGCAGAGATGTCTGCTGCTCTTAGGTTCTTCACGGCCGTGGTTGCTTAGAATCATAGAATCATAGAGTTGGAAGAGACCACAAGGGCCATCAAGTCCAACCCCCTGCCAAGCAGGAAACACCATCAGAGCACTCCTGACATATGGTTGTCAAGCCTCTGCTTAAAGACCTCCAAAGAAGGAGACTCCAGCACACTCCTTGGCAGCAAATTCCACTGTCGAACAGCTCTTACTGTCAGGAAGTTCTTCCTAATGTTTAGGTGGAATCTTCTTTCTTGGAGTTTGGATCCATTGCTCCGTGTCCGCTTCTCTGGAGCAGCAGAAAACAACCTTTCTCCCTCCTCTATGTGACATCCTTTTATATATTTGAACATGGCTATCATATCACCCCTTAACCTCCTCTTCTCCAGGCTAAACATGCCCAGCTCCCTTAGTCGTTCCTCATAAGGCATCGTTTCCAGACCTTTGACCATTTTGGTTGCCTTCCTCTGGATATGTTCCAGTTTGTCAGTGTCCTTCTTGAACAGTGTACTGGACACAGTACTCCAGGTGAGGTCTGACCAGAGCAGAATACAGTGGCACTATTACTTCCCTTGATCTAGATGCTATACTCCTATTGATGCAGCCCAGAATTGCATTGGCTATTGATGCAGCCCAGAATTGCATTGGCTTAGGAATGCAGGAAGTTGCCTTAAACCGAGTCAGACCATTGGCAGTGGCTCTTCAGGGTTTCAGGCCTCCAAACTCTACCTGGAGATGCATTGATTCAAGCTGGGACCTTCTGAATGCAAAGCAGCTCCTTCCATGCTTGTAGCTGTGTAGATGGTATGCTTGGTTTTGCTCATTTCTGTGTGCCCACAGTCACTCTGTGCACCTATGCTGACTAAGAGGGGTCTGGGAGGAACTCTCTCTCTCTCTCTCTCTCTCTCACACTCACACACACACACACACACACACACACACACAACTTCTTATTGATCTTTAACTTTGGCAACCATGGTTCTCATAGAATCATAGAACTGTAGAGTTGGAATGGATCACGAGGGTCATCTCGCCCAGCCCCCCATGACTTGGGAAACAGATGCCTTGAACTTCTAGTCAATAGGGGCAGGCTGCAACATGGGAGAGGCTTGCTGACATTATATTGGCAACTCCTTTGAATCTATTATGCCATATATATCATGCTGCTTTAACAACAGGCCTCCAGTCTAAGAAATGGACTTAATCCTTTGAAAACAGATGGCTGTGCTTGTAGAAATTATAAGCCAGAAAGCTAGCATTGTACATTTACTCAGGACGGGAGGGAGATTTGTGGATAAAAGTGACAGGATCAAATTTATCTTATATCCCTGACTGTTTTTTTAAAAAGAAAAAAAGAGAAAACATTAGAAAGGTGGAATATTATCCCATATCAAAAATGTTATCAGGCATTTCCAGAAAAGACTTGCTATTGAGAAATAAATGAGAAATGCGTTTCTGAGTTCATTGATATTTTTCTTTCTCCCCTGTGTCATGTTGTTAGACATCAGTGGGGTTATTTGTTTATTTATGCCACTGTGGATACAATCCTACGCAGACTTAAAAGGTAAAGGTACCCCTGCCCGTACGGGCCAGTCTTGACAGACTCTAGGGTTGTGCGCCCATCTCACTTAAGAGGCCGGGGGCCAGCGCTGTCCGGAGACACTTCCGGGTCACGTGGCCAGCGTGACAAAGCCGCATCTGGCGAGCCAGCGCAGCACACAGAAACGCTGTTTACCTTCCTGCCAGTAAGCGGTCCCTATTTATCTACTTGCACTTTGACATGCTTTCGAACTGCTAGGTTGGCAGGCGCTGGGACCGAGCAACGGGAGCGCACCCCGCCGCGGGGATTCGAACCGCCAACCTTTCGATCAGCAAGCCCTAGGCGCTGAGGCTTTTACCCACAGCGCCACCCGCGTCCCCAGACTTACCTGGAGCTTACTTCTCCTCCATGCTGGGAGGAGTGAGCAGAGGTGGCCAAACTAGTGGGTGCTAAGCCTGCTAGAAACCCCCAAATGTATCCACCTCTGGGCACACACCCCTTGATTTAAAAATATACCATGGGCCCAAGTGGCCTTGCTATCTTCCATTTTATTTAATCTGTTGTTTAAACGGTAACAGAAGAGAGATTTGTATTTTATCCAACTGATACTTTGGGAATCCCACTGGGGCAACATTTGCTAGCCGATGTAACATGCATAAAGGCTGTAGGTTATGGGGAGGACGAGAAGACCATGAGAAGACGGGGGAGGGGGGGACTATGAAAGATGAACAAGTCTGCTATAAATGCAAACCTTCCTTTGAGGATCTGTCATTCTGATCCAAAGCAAGCACATAAATTTGAAGTCCCATTGGTTGAACTGGTTTTTTAATTGGGCTTTCATTTTCCCTCTCTTTCTCTCATTAATTTAGTATATTCTTCTGGAAGTGTGACAGTTTCACTCTACCAAGACTGAGCAATATTATATATTGTTGTTGTTGTTTAGTTGTGCAGTCGTGTCCGACTCTTCGTGACCCCCTGGACCAGAGCACGCCAGGCACTCCTGTCTTCCACTGCCTCCCGCAGTTTGGTCAGACTCATGTTTGTAGCTTCGAGAACACTGTCCAACTATCTCGTCCTCTGTCGTCCCCTTCTCCTTGTGCCCTCCATCTTTCCCAACATCAGGGTCTTTTCCAGTGAGTCTTCTCTTCTCCTGAGGTGGCCAAAGTCTTGGAGCCTCAGCTTCACGATCTGTCCTTCCTGGAGCAGGAACCGGCAAGCCACTCCAGTATCCCTGCCAAGAAAACTCCATGGACAAAGACAACAGGCATATAATATTATATATACATACATACATACATACATACATACATAGAATAATATGGCTGATGCTGGGTTCTGCATATGATATGGAACTTCATTAATTTCATTCATGCACCATGAATGCAATGACCAGACCAAACAAGATAGGGATGGCGGTGGCAGCAACTTCAGCCCTGTCTTGCACCTGGGTGAAATGCTTTTAGCTGTATTTTGCTGCCACATTGCACAGGTGTAAAAGACACAAGCCAGTCTGGAACCTGCTTCATATTTCAGTGCAGCAGAATAAAGACTTGCATTGAGGAAGCAGAGCCCCACTGACATCTCGTCAAGACCCAACTCCCCAAATGAATTAAGTCTGAAAATCCAAAAATAGCTTCCACAGACGTATGAGGCAAGCCCGGGTCTCTGGTGAGTCATATACAGCTTTCCACAGGGAAAAGAAAGAAGCCCTCTAATGAAAACTCCAGCTTTCAGCTAAGCTCCTTTTCATAGGTGGCTCCCATCATTCTCAGCAAAATATATGTTTTTGTAGGTCCAAACCAAACTGCCTGTTGAATAATTTGGCCTAGAGCAGGAAGCGGGATCTTTGACCTTCTGCAGTGTCCTTATTGTAGATGCATGCCTATAATTCCCAGTAATTTAACAGGAGCTTTAGTTTGAAAAACAGAAAAGATTTTGGCTTTATTACTTTCATTCATCATCATTAACTCATGCCATGTGGCGTAGAGGAAGGAATGACATATTTCTGCAATTAGATTCAGTATTTTGCATGAAAAAAATGAGCTGTTACAGCAAAAGCAGCTTTTTGAAACAAGAAGTAAGTCAAAAGGGAAGCAAAATCTGTAGCGCAGGCATGGTAACAAAGACTTTTTAGGCCTTTCTTTTATGAACAAGGTCTTTTTAGAAAAAGTTGTGGCAACCTTATAGCCTATAACTACTGTGCATTTGGCTTATGCTGAAAAAATAGGAATATTTATTACATCTGGTTTCTATAGGCATTTTTACAGAGGACTCCTAAGCAGTTCTTACCTCAGTTGTTTTGTAAAGCAAATGTAAAAGCTGCATTGGCAAGAAGGCTCATTCAGATGACAAAGGCCTCCCCTGCCTTAACTTCCATGCAGCGCAGTCTTTAGCATATGCGCTGCCGGGGTGCGAAGATCCGCCCGGCCCCCCCCAAATTTAGTTTAGCCCCCAAATTAACTTTTATTATGATGTAATTCAATTTCGCGTGCACGGCGCCGTTGACAATGACAAGCGCCGTTGTTGAGTCTGACAAGCGCCGCCGTTGTGAATGACAAGCTCTGCTGCTGGTGCAGCACATCTTTGGTAAATGAGCGCACAAAGTCGAAAGTCCTTTAGGAAAACAGTAGGTATACATTTCGGTAATACCTAGGTATATATGTATTTTGTTTTTCTAGCTTGATCAAAATTATTTATTATTTCATAACAGGTAGATAGTTAAGAGCTTAGGTGGCTTCAGTGGCGGGCGCCTGGCGCCCCCCCAGAATTCAGCACCCAGGTGCCCCGCGCCCCTTGCACCCACGGGTAAAGATGGCCCTGCTTCCATATTAGTGATAATCTGGCATTAACAAAAGTAAGATGAAAGAGGCAATCTAAACTTCACACACATAAAAATCCTTCGTTGTTGCTAGTCCTTTCCACTGGGGTACTTTTCTGAACATATACAAACGGTTTTGATATCATGCAGTACACAGAGATTAGTCCTCCATGCCTCACTTCATAGTTGTACAGGCATAATAGTTTAGGATTGATTTTTCAGCCTAATCCATGCACATCTGTGTGCCTCCATGTATATTAAAGGTAAAGGGACCCCTGACCATTAGGTCCAGTTGTGACCGACTCTGGGGTTGCGGCGCTCATCTCGCTTTATTGGCCGAGGGAGCCGGTGTACAGCTTCCGGGTCATGTGGCCAGCATGACTAAGCCGCTTCTGGCGAACCAGAGCAGTGCACGGAAACGCCGTTTACCTTCCTGCCGGAGCGGTACCTATTTATCTACTTGCACTTTGATGTGCTTTCGAACTGCTAAGTTGGCAGGAGCAGGGACCGAGCAACGGGAGTTCACCCCGTCATGGGGATTCGAACCGCTGACCTTCTGATCAGCAAGTCCTAGACTCTGTGGTTCAACCCATAGTGCCACCCGCGTCCCTGTATATACAGGATATATATATATCCTGTATATACCTCCATGTATACACAGGAGCTCATTTGACCACATGGAGCTTACATGTGCACAAAGGTTTCCCCATTCCCTAGAATGGAGAGGGAAGCTGAATGCATCCATCTCTGTGTGCAAAGATATACCTGTTTTGCTAGAGTGAATGGGGATGATGGTGAGCCTCTGTGTGCATGTACATGACACTCCCCGTCCAGCCGCTATCTTACTCCCACAAAAATATAGGCATCCGTGTTGGAGAGATGGCATCCAGGATGATAAAAGGTTTGCATGATGTCAAAGTAAGGAATTTGATCTGCCTTTGGAATTGGCTGAATTGAAGACTGACATACATTGAATTTCCATTTCCCCTTCCACCACAAAGATTATTGTTTGTAAGACTTCTTGGGAGTTGCTCTGCGAGCACAACCCATTAGGACTGGGTGGCACCAGTTGCTTGGAGACTCATTCTCAAACTAAGTACAGCAGCTGCTGCCCTACATGCCCCAACCTCTGTAGTATCCAGAGAACAGAGTCTCAAACTCACCATATAAACACAAGCCTGTGCAGTGTTTGGGGCCAGGCAAATGGGTGTTCATCTTTTGTCCCACTTGTCCCAAGCGCAGAGTGGCATTGCAGAGAAAGGTTTGCCTTGAGACCAGCTCATAAAGGTCCTTTCTTGCACTGTATACAATTCTGTGCACAGCAGATACTTCCTTACGAAGGGCATTCATAGACAAATCTCAGCAGGCATTTGACTTAGCAGCATTTGCCGTCTCTGCCCTTCCCTTTTCCTCCCGGATGTTTCTTCATCCTGCAGATGTTGCCATGATTTTGTCCTAGAATCATAGAATCATAGAGTTGGAAGAGACCACAAGGGCCATCGAGTCCAACCCCCTGCCAAGCAGGAAACACCATCAGAGCACTCCTGACATATGGTTGTCAAGCCTCTGCTTAAAGACCTCCAAAGAAGGAGACTCCACCACACTCCTTGGCAGCAAATTCCACTGTCGAACAGCTCTTACTGTCAGGAAGTTCTTCCTAATGTTTAGGTGGAATCTTCTTTCTTGTAGTTTGGATCCATTGCTCCGTGTCCGCTTCTCTGGAGCAGCAGAAAACAACCTTTCTCCCTCCTCTATGTGGCATCCTTTTATATATTTGAAAATGGCTATCATATCACCCCTTAACCTCCTCTTCTCCAGGCTAAACATGCCCAGCCGTTCCTCATAAGGCATCGTTTCCAGGCCTTTGACCATTTTGGTTGCCCTCCTCTGGACACGTTCCAGTTTGTCAGTGTCCTTCTTGAACTGTGGTGCCCAGAACTGGACACAGTACTCCAGGTGAGGTCTGACCAGAGCAGAATACAGTGGCACTATTACTTCCCTTGATCTAGATGCTATACTCCTATTGATGCAGCCCAGAATTGCATTGGCTTTTTTAGCTGCCGCATCACACTGTTGGCTCATGTCAAGTTTGTGGTCAACCAAGACTCCTAGATCCTTTTCACATGTACTGCTCTCAAGCCAGGTGTCACCCATCTTGTATTTGTGCCTCTCATTTTTTTTTGCCCAAGTGCAATACTTTACATTTCTCCCTGTCCTCTTGATAACATTTCTGTTTCTCTTCCTGGGATGTTTCCTTTCTTCTGTTCCTTGCTGCTTGTTCAATTACATGTGCTCATTCAGCTCTCATTAGTTCCTGTTCAGTGGAGGATACTTTGCAGAGCTCTTTATATAGCATTCATAATATCCTTGCCCACAATCTGGATTCTCGCTGACAACAAAGCAGTTTTGATTTCCTGTAGTCCCATCCTTTGGCAAGCTATTCCTCCTCCTTCTTCTGGACAAATCGCTCCCAAGGTCCTTAAGTGGAACTATGACAATTTTGCTGGAGGTTTGAAAGCTATTCTTAGAAATATATAATGGTGATGTGTGAACATGCAGATTCATGTACATGCTTTTAGCTTAAGCTTGGTCATCTATCATAAGTTGCTCAATTATTTCTTACATTGTCTATACAAATCTCATGTAAAATGGTGGTCATCCTTTCACTGGGTTTGCCAGCTCATTACTGGGAAATGACCCCCTTTTTTTTCTCTCTCTCTCTATAATAGCATGTTTTTAGAGATGATTTCTTTTTTTATTATTTCCTTTTTTTAAATAATATTTTATTGTGATTTTCCATAACATTACAAAAAGAAAAAAGAAAAATACAAAAATACAAAACTAAAAAAAACAGTTAAAAACAATTGAATCTTTCATAACATATCTTGCATTCACTTGTTTCCCGGACTTCCCCTCCCCTCCCCTCCCCTCTTTGTATTCCAGTTCAATTTGTTTATTCAGCAAATCCTTTCCCTCTTTACCTTTATCTTGATCTTAATATATTATAACTTTAACTTTTCACCTTTTAACATTCCATTTTTTGCATACTCCCCATGCCATTGTTACTAAAAACCCCTTAACGTCAAATCCAACATCATTCTAACATTCATTAATTTTACAATATTTCTGTAGATAGTCTTTAAATTTCTTCCAATCTTCTTCCACCAACTCTTCTCCCTGGTCTCGGATTCTGCCAGTCATTTCCGCCAATTCCATATAGTCCATCAGTTTTTAGAGATGATTTCAGTACCTGATTCCAAAGAGGAGCATGTTAAGCTTGGCTCATACACACCTGCATGTGTAGGCCATCCATGTAGCCTTACCACACCGTGTATAAAGCCTTTAATGAGAAATTGAACTTTTGTGCAGTAATGCATTTGTGCGTAGGCCCTGCTGCTGCAAGTCTGTACACAGTGAAAAGGGAGTGAGCAGATCACACAAGTGGAGATCTGCTTGCTTAGGTACTTATGCATGCATTAAAGTTTCTACATTCAGTGAGAGAAGATACAGTACATATTTGTGTTGTGTGTTAATCAATTCCACATCGCTTGAGAATATTATAATGGAGCTCTGCCTGTGAAAGCTGAGGTCCCAAGGAATGAATGTGTTGTTCTCTGGGATGCTTAGAAATCTCTGCTCTTCCCCACCCTTCTCTTTCTCAATATTAATGGTAAAGGGACCCCTGTCTGTTAGGTCCAGTCGTGGATGACTCTGGGGTTGCGGTGCTCATCTTTCTTTACTGGCCAAAGGAGCTGGCATTTGTCCGCAGACAGCTTCTGGGTCATGTGGCCAGCAGAACAAGCTGCTTCTAGCTAACCAGAGTAGCGCACGGAAATGCCATTTACCTTCCCACTGGAGTGGTATCTATTTATCTACTTGCACTTTGACGTGCTTTCGAACTGCTAGGTTGGCAGGAGCAGGGACCGAGCAAAGGGAGCTCACCCTGTCGCGGGGATTCGAACCGCCGACCTTCTGATTGGCAAGCCCTAGGCGCTGTGGTTTAGACCACAGTGCCACCTGTGTCCCAATATTAATAGTAGACTCCTCTTATATAGGATATGTCAGACACCTTTTGTCCAGGAAGATGGTCAATATAAACTGCAGATCTGAAGGACTCTGGTCTCTGTCACCAACCAGGTGACTGGCAGGTGGGAAACAGCCTGGTCCCATTCATCAGCCAGAAAAACAACTGTTCAAACAATGCTTCCCCACCCCCACCCCATGTAAGAAAGAGCACTTTCCTCCCAATCCCATGAGAATGCAGACCCAAAGGAAAGGGTACTCAGCCCTCTACCAGTGGCCTGGACACCAAGGGTTCACTAGAAGGCTGCACCCCCTGCTGCATCCCAGAAAGAACATCTCGGCAAGGGGGAGATTATCCTCACCCCCATGTATTGGCCAGTGAAGGACCTACCACCCAAATGCTATCTTCTCTGCCTATTCCTTTTTCCTATTGTAGTGTGTCTGTCCAACTGTTGGCATGTGGGCAACTATGGTCTTATATTTTAATGTATGCACAGCCCTTTGGAAGTGTATCATAATAAACTGGCTTAGAGTTCTATTCTTTCCACATGCTTTACTATGGCAACACAGTAAGGGGTGATATGATAGCCATGTTCAAATATATAAAAGGATGTCACATAGAGGAGGGAGAAAGGTTGTTTTCTGGGGCTCCAGAGAAGCGGACACGGAGCAATGGATCCAAACTACAAGAAAGAAGATTCCACCTAAACATTAGGAAGAACTTCCTGGCAGTAAGAGCTGTTCGACAGTGGAATTTGCTGCCAAGGAGTGTGGTGGAGTCTCCTTCTTTGGAGGTCTTTAAGCAGAGGCTTGACAACCATATGTCAGGAGTGCTCTGATGGTGTTTCCTGCTTGGCAGGGGGTTGGACTCGATGGCCCTTGTGGTCTCTTCCAACTCTATGATTCTATGATCTTGACCAGCCACAGCTACCACAGTATCTTGTCTCTTGTGCATGGAACAAAGTGAAGCCATCGAAGGCTGCTATCTCTCAGGCAGCACCAACACTCCCTACCAAACCTATTATTTCAGGTTATATTCACTCTTGAACAGGTGAATGGAAAGTGAGTGAAAGTGGTACCGTAATTAAGGATGGATGTTTTCACACTTGTGGGACAGGGTGCAGGTCTTTAGGGTTGTATTACCATATGTGGTGGACATGTCTGATGGTCAGTAACTTTTGGAATCAGTTCTTTAAGGGAATTGAAAATCTAACTGGTGAAACTCTTCCACCTGGTCTCAAACTAGCTCTAATTTCAATGCGTGGGAATGCAATACAATATCTAGAGGAACTGAGTTTTTATTGGCTACTGCGAAACATACCATTGCAACATTTAGGAGAATGCTCAAACAAAGTTAAATGCAAGACTAGTAGAGCCAGATTTGGCATTCACCCCTTATGGAGAAATGGACCAATCAGCTCTGTGCTAAAGGAAATCAAGACACAGTGGACAACTGGGACAAAATATGGGACAATCTTACTTAGTATGCTACCACAAAAGAGCATGGATTTCACCCAGCAACAACTCAAGGCTGCCTGTGGAAAGATACTCTGGGTTTAACTATCTTAAAGCTGTATATGATGTGGCCAGCCTGTAATCTGTCTTGTACGATCCTCTTCTTGTATTTGGTTTATGTTTAAATTTTGGAAAACTGAAATCAAATCTTAAATTTTTGGGGTGCATGTTTTATCCTGAACAAAAACAGGAGACTATGAGGTCCGATGGATGGTCATGCAGGCAGCAGATAGGGTCAAACTGTTGTTGCAGAACCTTGGATAGCTCCAAGCAGTAGGTTGTTCCAATAAGGGGCTTGGAGTGCAGCTGAGGCCTTTTGTTAGTCTCAGCCTAGACTCCACCTCCCCGGTTCTGCCCCTTCCTGAACAGTAGTGTGCCTTAAAGTAGCAGTACTCTCTCCTGCTCCAAGGGAACCACGGCTTGCACCACTGAATACCCTTATTCAGCTGCTCCTTCTCACGAGCGCCACGGTCTTGGCTGCTGCTCCAGGTCAAGTTCACAATAGCTATCCCTACTGCAGATACACCATGCCTTTAAAGGTTTAGCTTTTGCTTCCATTTCAAGATTTGAGGGCCTAACTACACATTGCTTTAAATGCATAGTGTCCATTAACATCACTGTTGTTGCTGCTGTTTTTTAAAAAAAACACACTATGTGCTGGAGCCAATTTTCACGCAGGGTGGGGTGGTTTAACCGTTCCTCCGAATAGGCAATACTGATGTCAAAACCATGCACACATGCAGATGGCAATTAGTATTAGGAGGAAACCTCCCACTGGCAGCAGCAAGAGCTTTTCTGTCCCCCCCTCCCTGCAAATTGCTGTGGGAGACAGTTTTTGTCAGGTTTGCAGCTGAAGAGGGAAGGTTAAAATTTTCTTCCCTACATGCCGCAGTCTTGGTGAACATCACCCACACACTAATAAATGCTGATGCCACTACACCTTACATACTTAACATAACATGAAGCTAGGCCCTCGGTTGCAGCCCCATAAGGTTCTCCTGGTGAAGTCTATGGGAAAGGTAAAGGGACCCCTGACAGTTAAGTCCAGTCACAGACGATTCTGGGGTTGTGGCGCTCATCTCGCTTTACAGGCCGAGGAGGCTGGCGTTTGTCTGCAGACAGTTTTTCCGGGTCATGTGGCCAGCATGACTGAGCCGCTTCTGGCGCAACCAGAGCAGTGCACTCTATGGTGGACACTTGCTTTTATGGGGGAAAGTGAAGGGGCTACAATTGAAGGCACAGAAAAAGAGAATCTGTTCTGCCTTCAAATGCACAGCTGTTGACTTCCGCAGGAGAAAGACAGAGAGAGTGATTTGCTCAAAGGTTCCTCACCTCTCTGGAGTTCTGATGTATGCAAACTTTATACAGAGGATATACTGCTCAGGAAACCCAGTCTTTCTGTACTCTGCTTTATAAAACCCTAAGCTCTGTACCCAATCTGTACTGTAGAGCCTTCAGGATCCAACAATCATTTCCACTTGAATCCAATTGTTCAGGTTCTGCCCTCCAGAGCAGGAGAAAACAAGCTTGCGCCATCTTCCCTTCAGATATTGGAAGATGTTTATCACATCTCCTCTCAGTCTCTTTACCAGGCTAAACATCCCCAATTCCCTCAACCATTCCTCATAAGGCTTGGTTTCTAGACCCTTGATCATCTTGGTTGCCCTCCTCTGCACACTTTCCAGCTTGTCAATATCCTTCTTAAATTGTGGTGCTGCTGCATCACATTGTTGTCCACCAAGACCCCTAAATCCTTTTCACATGTACTGCTAGTAAGCCAGGTGGCCCTCATCAGATGCAGTCATGTTGCTAATTTTGGCCCAGTTTCCTCATCTGTTAAGGTCACCTTGAATCCCGATTCTGGTCACAAAGCAGTATACACAACCATCAATAAAACAAAAGTACAGTGATGTTGCTTTATAAAAAATAAAACCCACCCTGAGTTCCAGGCACAGTACTAAAACAAGCATGTAGCTTGTATGTCAGGGAACTGCCATTGGCTCAGGGGCGAGAGGGGAAAAGCCGGATGGATTACAGACAGTGGCGTAGCGTGGGTTGTCAGCACCCGGGGCAAGGCAAGTAATTTGCGCCCCCTAACCCGTGGATTTGCGCCCCCTAACCCCCAGATGTTGCGCCCGGTGCGGCCGGGCCCCCCTGCAACCCCCACGCCACACCACTGATTACAGAGAGCCCCAAAAGATCGTGGGAAGCAGCATCTCCTCAGCGGAGGAGAGTAACCACACCTCCAGCGGAGAGGAGCTTCAGGGCTCGGAGGAGGCGAGGTGGTGCCAGGACACCTTGCCTGGGCAAAGCGGGGAGGAGAGAGGTCCTCTGTCACCCATGCCCTCCCTGTGCAGTAGGCTTCCGTGCCGAGAGGGGAGGCGCAGACTGGGCATCAAGAACCTACTCTGCTGGGGAAGGTTTAAGGACCGCCCACTCACGGATTCTGCCAGTGTATGAGCCGGCCACAGGAGAGTGGCGCTCTGGACAGAGAAAGTTTATTTTGGCATCAAAAGCAAGGCTTCACAGCCGAGCAGGGAGGCATTTGCCTACTTGCTCTCGAGCAACCCCTTGGTACCCTCACATTGTATTTCTGTAAAAATAATTTTAATAAGCTCAGAAGGCTGCTCAGCAGAATTCCATATCAATGGGGGCAAGAGCCCAGGGGTGTGACTAAAGGTGCAATCACAAAGAATGAATGGAATGCCGCCCTTTTTAAAATTAACATTGTAAGTTGGTGTGAATTACAGTGGTAACGATACAGGTAAGTGCTGGTGTGACATAATATTTTAGACTGGGTTACTTAGACCACTTTGAACAGACATAGGCAGCATGATCCTTGGAATCCTTTCCAACTCTGCAATTCTATGATTCTGTGTACAGCCTAGCAGGCGTAGCAGCAAACTAGCTGCTGGTCAGAAATATAATTATTAATAATAACAATAATAGCAATAATAATAATAATAGCAAATAGTACAGGCTAGCAGACGTAGCAGCAAACTAGCAGCTGGTGAGAAATAAAATTACTACTACTAATAATAATAATAGCAAATAGTACAGCCTAGCAGACGTAGCAGCAAACTAGCTGCTGGTCAGAAATAAAATTACTAATAATAACAATCATAGCAATAATAATAATAGCAAACTAGCTGGTCAGAAATATAATTACTCGTGGTGAAGCACTTGGAAATCTGCCACTTGCAGCAAGACATTCCACATAAAAACTTTGGCTTGCCAATATTTCTGGGTGGAAAGAAAACCACTGAAGGTCAGAAATAATAGAGATTTTAGAACCTAAAGTACAATGCCAGATGCAACGGGCTGATTCAAGGTTTTGCTTTGTTTTAAGTGCAACACTTAATCGTATTCCCCCTTAGGTTCAATGGGACTTGATCCCATGTATGTGTGTGAATGAGTGCTGCTTGAAAGAGCCTGTAGTGTGATTTTAAAGAGTCAAAAAGAAAGAAATCCACTTAAAGAAATGAAGAAAACTATAAAGGACTTTGTTGCTAATAGGAGAATAAAATCAACAACTTAGAAGGCAGGGGCAAAAGGAAAAGGGAACCCCTACTGGTAGGAATGGGGAAGACCAGCATTGTTCCTCATACACAAATTAAAAATAAATAAATGTGAATGTGGATTTCTGCACATTAAGTCAAATAGATATGTGTACCTCAATCAACTTATATACAAATTCCTACCAGCTTCTCAAGATCTATGAAGGTAAATGCCACAGTGCTCTTAATCTTTCCTCCATACTAAAGCCCACGCTATGCCAGACGCAGCCGTTTACCATAGTTCCACTTATTTCAGTGAAATGCAGCCCAATTGATCCACTTCTAAAGAGAATGCTTTAGGTGCAGACTGACATCATCCAAGGTAATAAAATATCGCACTGAAGAAGAAATGGCAGAAACTGGTCACAGATTATTCCCCGATCAGCTTCCAGCATGGCCATTCCTGGAAGGTGCCACAGAGACAAGACAAAGCCCTCCCCTTTGGCAGGCAGTATAAAATCTGTCCTTGTTAGCCATGCCCAGTCCTCCATTGACATCCCAATTTCCAGAGCTTGGCTTTTATTTTTTTAATCATGCCTTGATTAGTTTGCCCCATTGTTCATTGTTTGCATGTGTACTGAACACACAGGATTTTTAATTGACTATCTGAAATGAATTACTGACGGCGATTTGGCTACATTATATTCAGTTCTGTAATCAAACAAATTTTGCTGTCAAACAAAAAAAGATCAATGTTATTGTTAATTGTCCTACTTGATGAATTAAATAGAGTATTATTCACCCTTTCTAATTAAACTATCAAGAAAAACATACATAACACTTCAAGAATGGGCTACTCTTTTATTCACAGCTGTTAGCAAACACTGTACATCTGATTTGTGATTAAGATACAAAGAAGGAACAATTATAGTCAGATTAATTAAACAAACAAAAAGGATCTGGGGACAAAGGGTGAAAAAATAAGATGGGCATTGCATGAAAATGCACAAGAGAGAGAATATCATTTCCTATGTATGCCAACACCTTGCAGAATAAAAATGTTTAGCGCCCAAGTTCTGGAAAAGCCCAAGAAAACTTAAAAGCAATTTCATTGAAGGACTTTTCTTTGTGATCTTTGTAGCTGAGAATGAATATGGACTTAGCTAGCATTTGAAAAGCAAGGACACTGCTCATTATCAGTTTAGCACAGGACAGTCCAGTTCTCTTTTTGTACATAAAGCATCATTTTCTTCTTCTTTCCTTTTTCTAAATTTGCATAAGAAGCTTTTGTGGTTTGGAAGATGCATTTGTCATTGTAGAGAACCTGCATTGCTCACTGTGTGTGCATGTAATGGATAGCTGTACTTGAGATAAAGATGGGAGAAAAATGCTAAATTACTGGATGCAACTTGAGTAAAGCACACATATCCAACCAAATGAATATCTAGCATATGGAGAAAACCCCCACAAAGGGTTGGCATTTTCCATTGAGGGTCTTCCTGTTTCAGTACCCGTGATGCACATCCCTCGTTGCAATGCCTTGACTAGATAGTGTTATGCTCAGGCTGAAGAGTAGTAGAAGCTGCTTTTACAGCTGTGCCCCGCAAGACGAATGCCTCGCAAGACGGAAAACCCGCAAGACGAAAGGGTTTTCCGTTTTCAGAGGCGCTTCGCAAGACGAATTTCCCTATGGGCTTGCTTCGCAAGACGAAAATGACGAAAATTTTTGAGGGTTTTTTTCCGCTCCCCAACCCCTTTTTCTAAAGCGCTAAGCTGCTAATAGCCTTTTAGCAGCTAAACCGCTAATCCCTTAAGCCTTTAATAGCCGTTAACCGCTAATAGCGCTAATCCGCTAATGGGCTTGCTTCGCAAGACGAAAAAACCGCAAGACGAAAAGACTCGCGGAACGGATTCTTTTTGTCTTGTGAGGCACCACTGTATTGTGGCTGAAAGTTGTATATCCTTTGAGCATTGCAGGAATTATAGCTTAATCCAGGACTGGTAGCAGATCCAGTACTGAGAAGAGGAACATGTAGGGAAGTTTTGTTAATGTTGTTGTTGTTGAATAGAACATCCCTACTTTCATCGAGCAGAGACATCACCTTGCCGACAAAGGTCCGTATAGTTAAAGCTATGGTTTTCCCATTAGGGATGTATGGAAGTGAGAACTGGACCATAAAGAAGGCTGATCGCCGAAGAATTGATGCTTTTGAATTATGGTGCTTGAGGAGACTCTTGGGAGTCCCATGGACTGCAAGAAGATCAAACCTATCCATTCTGAAGGAAATCAGCTCTGAGTGCTCACTAGAAGGACAGATGCTGAAGCTGAGGCTCCAATACTTTGGCCACCTCATGAGAAGAGAAGACTCCCTGGAAAAGACCCTGATGTTGGGAAAGATGGAGGGCACAAGGAGAAGGGGGCAACAGAGGATGAGATGGTTGGACAGTGTTCTCGAAGCTACCAGCATGAGTTTGACCAAACTGCGGGAGGCAGTGGAATACAGGAGTGCCTGGCGTGCTCAGGTCCAGGGGCGACAAAGAGTCGGACACGACTAAACGACTAAACAACAACAACAAGTTTTCATCGAAGAAATGTTGGAGGGTATGCTCTCCCAAAATAGAATATAGGTTTCTGTTTGTGGTTTACTGTGGCTCCTTCAGGCTACACATCTAGGGCAGAGCTGAAAAAGTAAGTTCCTACAGAGATTTAGCTCCAGGAACACAGTGCCTTTGCTGTGCCCTTATTACAGTTTGAGCCAGATGCTTTGAAATAAGCGGGTGGTGGTACTTATCCTTTCCTCTCACAGCTGCCTAACTTGATTCAGTTGTGGAGCCTCCTTTTCCCAGTTATGGGATGACACTGAAATGCAATCAATACACAAAATACTTAATTAACCAAGAGTTTTACCTTTGGAAAATTATAACTTGCTCTGCTACCTTAACAGTGCTTAGCACTACAGTATCTCACACAATTTTCAAGTCCATGTTCCGCCGGGTGTGTTTTTCACTTGTAGTGGCTGAGGCTGTTTCCTCTAATGGCTGAAGAAATGGAACATTACACCATTTAACGGTGTGGGTCACATTAATCACAGAGAATTCTTTTAATGTCTCAGAAGTAACTGTCAGACTGGACATACTGAATCTATTTAAACTAAAGCATGCCATTTTTTATCTACAGTGATCTTTAATTCACATAAAAGGGTCAAGAAAATGTGATTAAGTGACAGTTTTAAAATGTACTATAATATTAAATAGCTTGATTAAGTGACAACTATAAAATGTAATACAATATTAAGTATCTGGCTATGTCCCAAAAGAACTTTAAAGTATTTTAAATGGTTTGGGAATTTTCTAACCCATTTGGAGTTACAAAAGAATAATTTTCATAAATAAAAACATGTGAAACCTCCCCAAAATGTGTATATGTACTCAGAACACCACCCTGAACATCTGATCATGTCTTGTCAAGCAACGTCTAAACTAATTTCAAGTATAGCTGCTTATTCCTCATATGCAGCTGAAATGAATTCTAAGTCTGTATCATTTGCAGTGACAAATTCATCCTGTTACCTTTTGCTCTTAATGTACATTCTTCCTTAGCACCTTTGTAGCTTTCTGCTCTTCCCTCGTTTTCTCTGCCCCAGTATTGAAATGTAAGACCTTTGCTTTCTCGTTTTTAAACAAGGACACATACTTTATTCGCATTTTCCAGCAGAAATGTTATAAAATGAACTCTTGCTCAACTTCCTGTTGATGCAGAAGGACTGTGTCTTCTGATTGTAGGACTGCCATTTCAGAAAGGATAAAGGGAATAACTTTCCTCTTTAACCCATGAATCAGACCATGAATGATTATTCTGCAGGAGTTTTTGTATCTTAAAATGTGCTATTATTTTGCAGTGCAACCTCGAGTAGGCATTCTGTCTTTGCTGCGAATCTCCATCCCCCGGCCTTAAAATCGGTTTGCCTCGTGGAGGCATATACTACAATGCAATGACTGCCTTATTTTTCTAGTCTAAAGTATGCATGTTACCAGATTCCTGCTGAACAATCGCCCCTTATGGGTATAACATCAAACTGGGGTGCACCTGATATGCACAAGAAGTAGTGAGCCTTGTCCTCTGGTGTGTCTGAAAGATGTTTGGAACCTTTTTTGCTTCCTAATCAGTGTTCAAGGGACGCGGGTGGCACTGTGGGTTAAACCACAGAGCCTAGGACTTGCCGATCAGAAGGTCGGTGGTTCAAATCCCCGCAACAGGGTGAGCTCCCGTTGCTCGGTCCCAGCTCCTGCCTACCTAGCAGTTCGAAAGCACGTCAAAGTGCAAGTAGATAAATAGGTACCGCTCTGGCGGCAAGGTAAACGGTGTTTCCGTGCGCTGCTCTGGTTCGCCAGAAGCGGTGTAGTCATGCTGGCCACATGACCGGGAAGCTGTACGCCGGCTCCCTCGGCCAATACAGCGAGATGAGCGCCGCAACCCCAGAGTTGGCCATGACTGGACCTAATGGTCAGGGGTCCCTTTACCTTTAATCAGTGTTTATTTCATTAAAAACTTGTAGCCAGTGTCAGAAGGACCCTGCTGCACCAGGCCAAAATCCCATCTAGTCCAGCGTCCTGTTTTCACAGTGACCAACCCTGTGGGAAGCTCTCAAGCAGTGTTTGAGTGTGACAGCCCTCTTCTCACTTGCAATTCCCAGCAATGGGTAAGCAGAGACATACCATTTTTATTTTAGTATGAACGTTGCTTTGTTCAATAAAGGCAGGATCAAATCATGGTTTATGATCTGGGTAGCTAACAAACCATGGTACAAACTAACCAGTTTTCTGAGGAGGAATGTGAGCATGAGGTTTGCTGTTCTTTAAAGCTTTGTGGGCAAATCACCACCACAACAACCTTGTAACAGTAACATAATTTTGTGTACTATCTACTCTTTTCCACATTTATCTCCAGCTATATTGCCAGTTATGGCATCATGAAACCTTGTTAGTTGCTAAGCCCCCAATATTGCATAGAAGAAGAAGAAGAAGAAGAAGAAGAAGAAGAAGAAGAAGAAGAAGAGGAAGAAGAGTTTGGATTTGATATCCCACCTTTCACTCCCCTTCAGGAGTCTCAAAGCGGCTAACATTCTCCTTTCCCTTCCTCCCCCACAACAAACACTCTGTGAGCTGAGTGGGGCTGAGAGACTTCAAGGAAGTGTGACTGGCCCAAGGTCACCCAGCAGCTGCAGGTGGAAGAGGGGGGAATCGAACCCGGTTCACCAGATTACGAGACCACCGTTCTCAACCACTACACCACACTGGCTCTCTTGCATAACTGGAAAGTGAAGCATCCCCCAGATACATAGAATTCTGGATAGAAGAGCTATTCATGAGAAGATTGTGTTTTTAAGCAGCATAGGAAATTAGCTTCCTTTGATCACACCCAGTCTCCCTTTTAAAAATATTTATTTCTTTATAATGCATGAAAGGGAGATACAGTGGATCGTGGACACAATATCCATCAGCTGTTCTCTTTCCATGAATTTTTCAATAAAGTTGTCTGTTAAATCAAAAATGTGGAGACAGATGCAAAGTTACCCATCAGTTATCTAATGGAGTGAGAGCATAATTAATCAGATATAACACCTAGGAATAATTGGTGCAGAAATGTGTATTTCCCAAGGTGGCAACGTTGGTTTCTTCAGGATGTTGAGTCAACTTGTATTAATCACATCATAAAATTAGTGCCAATTTGTCTTCGCAACTTTCGGATTTCTTGCAGGTTACCAGCTTATCATTCAAATGTGCTCTTTCTGATGGGGACAAGGAGAATATTAGCCCAGAGATCAGAAATCACACAGTCAAACAGACAAACTAGCAGGGCAAGGGGAGGGAAAGAAATTCCATCCCTGATCAAAGACAAATTACTCACATGGATACTGGGATGTTATGTCATTAGAACAGAAAGCACGGGGTCCCCTCAGCAGGTGTGACAGAATTAGTAATGTGGTTCAAGCTGAAATTAATGCAAAGCAGTGGTATGAATACGCTGTCATGTTAGTGTGTGATCACAACTTTCCGTTAGGGCCTTGTAAGCATACTAACAGAAATGTCGTTGCTATAATCTTGTTCGGTATGGTAGAATATTTGAAGATTTGGTCTTAACCTAGTTATAACTTTTGTTTGTCTGTTCTCCTCACAACCTTCTAGTCTTTGTTGAGAAACTTCCTTCAACTAGACCCCATGGATTAGCTTGAGGCAGGAGACTGAAGGCAGTAGGAAACTACAACTAATCCAGAATGCGGCAGCTAGACTGGTGACTGGGAGCGGCCACCGGGACCATATAACACTGGTCCTGAAAGACCTACGTTGGCTCCGAGTACATTTCCGAGCACTGTTCAAAGTGTTGATGCTGACCTTTAAAGCCCTAAACGGCCTCAGCCGAGTATACATGAAGGAGCGTCTCCACCTCCATTGTTCTGCCCGGACACTGAGGTCCAGCGCCAATGTCCTTCTGGTGGTTCCCTCACTGCGAGGGGCCAAGTTACAGGGAACCAGGCAGAGGGCCTTCTCGGTAGTGGCACCCGCCCTGTGGAACGCCCTCCCACCAGATGTCAAAGAGAAAAATAACTACCAAACTTTTAGATGACATCTGAAGGCAGCCCTGTTTAGGGAAGCTTTTAATGTTTAATAGGTTATTGTATTTTAGTGTTTTGTTGGAAGCCGTCCAGAGTGGCTGGGGAAACCCAGCCAGATGGGCGGGGTATAAATAGTAAATTATTATTATTATTATTATTATTATTATTATTATTATTATTATTATACAGAGGTTTTCAACCTTTCTGAGTCCATGGCTTTCTTGACCAACTGCATTTTTTTCTGTGGCACCCCTTTGACTTGTCTGCAGGCACTACATTTCATCATCATCATCATTTTATTTGTATGCTGCCTTTCCATAGTTGAAACTATGCTCATCTGTACATCATTACAGACATAACAGAAGCCATAAACAATAAATAAAAACACATCAAAAAGTACACAACCAGATGGAAACAGTTTCAAGGTAAATCATAAGATCTAAAACTTAAGATACAACAATAATATCAATAACAGCAACAGTTCTCTCAACAATACTTCAGCCCAAGAATCTGTACAACAGCCTTAACTTTTGTAGCTGGAGTCAGTCCGCACTCCACTCTCCCAGGCCAGATGGGAAAGGGCCAGAAGGCAGGGTGCAGGTCTTCCAGGGCTCACAGCCAAGATGGTCTCATTTAAAACAACACAGATGAAAATTAAAAACAAGTTAAATGCAGCTGCAGTCCTTGTGAAGCCTGTCAAGCCCCACCCCAAGCCAGGTGGAAAGAGGCAAGGGCAGGGTCCTTCAGGCCCTCAGCAGGCCGTCCTCCTCCCGCCAAGCACACTTTGCAGGTGAGGCTACCCTCGCTTTTGCCACAAGTGGCCACTTCCATTAATCTAATCTGCACAAACTCATCTATCTGTTAGGAGGAAGAAGGGAAAGAAGGAGGGACAGAGGCTGCTGCTGCCCATGGCTTCCCCCACCATCATTCAAGGCAGCCCAGCGGACCGAAACACATTGGGAGTTACGCAGCATTTGGATATTCCGCAAAAAATGAAGGGTATATTTTTTCTACGCCACAGCGGCAGCAAGAGTTCTTATTTCTGCAAAATGGAAGAGTATTGAAATTCCCTCTATACATGAATGGATCCAAAAGTTGACAGAATATGCTGAATTAGATGGTCTATCAGAAAAAAATAAAGAATAAATCAAAACAGGAATTTGTCTCAAAATGGGAGGTTTTCAAAGAATATTTGAAATAGAAATATAGTAGTTTAAACTCTGTTGCAGCATTCGAGGAACTTCAGTAATAGTTGCAAGTTAGGCATAAGAGTTAAGATATACAGTGGTACCACGGGTTACGCTTCAGGTTACATACGCTTCAGGTTACAGATTCCGCTAACCCAGAAATAATGCTTCAGGTTAAGAACTTTGCTTCAGGATGAGAACAGAAATCGTGCTCTGGTGGTGCGGCGGCAGCGGGAGGCCCTATTAGCTAAAGTGGTACCTCAGGTTAAGAACAGTTTCAGGTTAAGAACGGACCTCCGGAACGAATTAAGTACTTAACCCGAGGTACCACTGTATTAAGAAAAAGTTAAATTATGATAAAAGTGTGTATTGGCAATAAGTAAGATGAAATTGAAATAAGGAATAGACGGGAGGTTGAGTCTATAGTGTTAAGACCAAGTTATGTTTTATTGTTTCTTAAGAAAATTTTGTGTTTATTGTTATTCCTGTGTGTAATTCTGTATCTGTGTTTTCTGTTTCTTTTCTTTTCTTGCTATATCAATAAAAAAATTTAAAAAGGAAAAGAAAAGAAAAAAGAAAACCTCTGTCATAGTATGTACGTTCATCCCATTAGTATCACCATGTTAGGCCAAAGGTTCTCAATGAGCTGGTCTTTTTAACTGATGGCGTTTTTTGAGGGAGGATTAATAATTGAAAGGGGCATAAATTTCTTGTCATTTCTGAAGCAGGGGCTGGGGGTGCAGAGAAGGAATGATATGAAACTCCATAGCCCAGCTTTCAGCTCTTGTGCAATTGTCTGTCTTCAGCTAGAACTCCAATAGCTGAAGCAGCAAGATCTTGTTTTTTGGTTTTGTCATCTGGCTCTGCCTTATGATCAAAGATATACCTGTTCGTTCCTTTACTATGAGAAATCTCTGGCATATACAATTCTGCAAAGAATTCTTTGTATAGCATCTAGATCAAGGGAAGTAATAGTGCCACTGTATTCTGCTCTGGTCAGACCTCACCTGGAGTACTGTATCCAGTTCTGGGCACCACAGTTCAAGAAGGACACTGACAAACTGGAACGTGTCCAGAGGAGGGCAACCAAAATGGTCAAAGGCCTGGAAACGATGCCTTATGAGGAACGGCTAAGGGAGCTGGGCATGTTTAGCCTGGAGAAGAGGAGGTTAAGGGGTGATATTATAGCCATGTTCAAATATATAAAAGGATGTCACATAGAGGAGGGAGAAAGGTTGTTTTCTGCGGCTCCAGAGAAGCGGACACGGAGCAATGGATCCAAACTACAAGAAAGAAGATTCCACCTAAACATTAGGAAGAACTTCCTGACAGTAAGAGCTGTTCAACAGTGGAATTTGCTGCCAAGGAGTGTGGTGGAGTCTCCTTCTTTGGAGGTCTTTAAGCAGAGGCTTGACAACCATATGTCAGGAGTGCTCTGATGGTGTTTCCTGCTTGGCAGGGGGTTGGACTCGATGGCCCTTGTGGTCTCTTCCAACTCTATGATTCTATGATTCTATGATTCTTTGGCTTCTCCTAGTGAAGCAACCTAATGATAATTATAAAGCAACCTAATTATTCCTGGCTAAGATTTTAACCAAGGATACCCACGTTCACGGCTTATCCTCTTCAGGGACTTCCAAACAAACTGCATTCCCCCTGGTATGTTTTCAGAGCAAGTTTTAGGCCACATTTCCAGCGCATTTTCCTTATTTACGAAAGGAAGCAGGTTTGTTGCTCAAGACCTCCCACAACTTGATGTCTGTGGCATTTGTTTAATATTCAGAAATTTTGAAGTGGTGAGTATAAATGTTAACAAAGAAAAAACATACAAAGTATAACAATATTTAAAATTTATTATAAAAACAGAAAACTACTGCTTAATTTTGGTGAGCAAGATTTCATTTACAGCATTTTGTGCCAGCTTTCGCAAGAGAAACAACCTCTCTCCTTGAAGGCACCTAAGAATGTGTCATTAGTTGAATATGGAAGCAGAAAATAATAAAAATTGCATATTTTTTTTTAAAAATGTACTATTTCTCCTTATTTGTGTTTTTTGTGTGCATGGATTGCACGTCCACTTTTGATGAATTACAGTATCCTAGAACATTGGTAGCTGATTAACTCCATCACGGACAGGAGAGATTATAGCACTTTGAGACAAAGAATTAAGCTATATCCAGAAATTCTACCCCTCCTTGCAAATAAAGCTTAGTATATGGGAGATATGTCCCTGTGTCTCAATGTGAAAAGATGGAGGTTAGTCCTAATTTTGCTATTACTTTATGCAAACTAAGAACAAAGCCTGCATTTCTATGGCATTTTCACCCCGTCTTTGTCCCAAGTTCTTTGCAAGAGATTGACCGAAACAAGCAGTTGATGAACAATGTGGGCGATAAACTGCCAGATGTTCTCTCAGCATGCAAACTAGGTTTACGATCTTCTTTTCAATAAATGTATATCTTCCACCTTTACTATATGTGCAACATACTGGTAAGCTATTTAAATCAGGTTTTTATGGGGAGGAAATCTGCATGCTTGCCAGGAGCTTACAACCCGTCCAGAAGGAGTCCCCCAGCATTTTTAGGTAGCATGAATATCCTCCTGCACTCTAAATTTCTCCAGTAACACATAAATTCCTACATAAATTCCACAGTGGACACTAGCAGAAAGAGAAGGGGCTCGGCTGTTTTCCACTCTGCCCCCTCCTTTGGTGTTCATGAACACAAGACGATAGTTTTTTGAACTTTCATGAAAGAAATAGAGAAAAGTCTCTTGGGTCGGTTTCGCTTTGTATCTATTGTCTCCTTGTGGCTTCTTTTAAAATGGGAGGATGGACTTTTAAGTCTTTCGCTGTTTGTCTTTCGACAGTGGCATATATGCAAGAGTTCTGTTGAAGGGCTAGCATGCCACAACTAGATACAAAAGTACAAACAGTAAATCTGCCCCATTTTCGTTTAGAATGCAGCACCGATATGAACAAACAGGGAATAAAACTCTCCCTGTGTGTGCTCTTAGTTTTATATAAGAAATTAAACAGTATCTCCTATCTGACCTTAAGGAAATAGTTTCATCATCGCCATTTATTTCAAAGCAATTCCAAACCACTTATTTGTTAAAATAATCTGTAAGCACAAAAATATAAAACATCAATATAGAAACTTAAAACATAAAATATGCATCAATGTACAGTGTCTAGCATTAATGATCAGGAAAAGCCAGGGCAAAAAAGTAAGCCTGCAACAGAGATCTAAAATTCACCACGGACAATGCATCCCATATAGCAGAGCAAAGGACATTCCAAACAGCAGGCTCAATGTCAGAAAATGCCTGTTTACAGATCACTGCCATATGAGAGTCTGCAGAATATAGTGCAGAATATTCTGCAGAATATACTGCAGAATACAGTAAAACCTCTCCCTGTGATTTTAATCATCTAACAGGTCTGTAAAGGGGAAGATGATTATATATAAATGTAGAAATATGTAGAAAAATGATATTACATTTGCATTGCTCCAACCACACCTGGTACTCTAGGCTGTGTGGTGGGTTATGTAGTAACACAAACAATTCCTCATACTTTATTGCAGAGCTTTTGGGTCCACTGCTCCCTTGGCCAACGGCATTCTTTCTGCAGCACCCCTGTGGGGCTCAGGAACCCAGTTGTGTCACCCCTTGCCTGCAGAGCTGGCAGCCCCTCACCCCTTTTGGAACACCCTCCCTTGTGGAGTGTGCCCTCAGCCTCATCTCCCCTCTCTTTGGGAGTCCTATGGGCAGCCACAAGCTGCCGCCCCTGGTCTCTGAGCTGCCCCCCAGCCCCCAAGACTGTCTGACCCATGTGTCACCACTGAGGGGGGTGACAAAATACCTGGCAGCTCTCACCACGGGGCCTGCAGTGCACCTGAGCCACGCGTTCATCCTGGGAGAGATGTGGTGACTCGAGCCCACACAGGCTCCGCACTGCCCAACAGTTCACCTGCTGCCTTCCCCTTCCCAGGTGCCCAAGCGGTTTCCTCCACCGCTGGCCTCCTCCCACTGTCCCACAGGGGCCTGGGAAGCACCCCCTGGCCAGCCCAAGAGGCACCATTCACCTGGGGAGCTTGTGGCGAGGGCTGCTGCAACAAACAGCTGTGCAAGCCTTTGGGAGGCAGACATTACCTTGCAAAAATAAGGGCATGCAAAAAAAAATTGATGGTGCATTTATAGTCGGCAGCAAATACTTTGAGGGTTTCAAGGTTTTGAAAAATGAGTTGCGCATTAGATTTGTGCAAATACGGTAAATTAGTAAGCAGCAGACTTTTTTGCACTTTTCATAGCATCATAGAATTTTGTAGAGTTGACAGGGACCCCGAGGGCCATCTACTGCCAACCAGCCAAAGGAGCTAGTCAAGACTGCAGGCTGGGCACGTTTTTGCCCTTCCCTCCTTTGTTAAAACACCAAAGAGCCAGTGTGGTGTAGTGGTTACGAGCGATAGACTCGTAATCTGGGGAACCGGGTTCGCGTCTCCGCTCCTCCACATGCAGCTGCTGGGTGACCTTGGGCCAGTCACACTTCTGTGAAGTCTCTCAGCCTCACTCACCTCACAGAGTGTTTGTTGTGGGGGAGGAAGGGAAAGGAGAATGTTAGCCGCTTTGAGACTCCTTCAGGTAGTAATAAAGCGAGATATCAAATCCAAACTCCTCCTCTTCTTCTTCTTCTTCTTCTTCTTCTTCTTCTTCTTCTTCTTCTTAGTCTAGTTCAGGTGTTTGGTTGCCTCAGCATGGAAAAGTGCAGTTTTCTCCTCTATATCGAATGTTCAAGAGTTAAGGTAAAAGTACCCCCTGACTTTAGGTCCAGTCGCGGATGACTCTGGGGTTGCACACTCATCTCGCTCTATAGGCCGAAGGAGCCGGCGTTCGTCCACTGACAGCTTCCGGGTCATGTGGCCAGCATGACTAAGCCGCTTCTGGTGAACCAGAGCAGCGCACGGAAACGCCGTTTACCTTCCCGCTGGAGGGGTACCTATTTATCTACTTGCACTTTGATGTGCTTTCGAACTACTAGGTTGGCAGGAGGTGGGACCAAGCAACGGGAGCTCACCCCATCGTGGAGATTTGAACTACTGACCTTCTGATCAGCAAGTCCTAGGCTCAGTGGTTTAGACCACAGCGCCACCCGCGTCCCGTTCAAGAGTTAATATTTTCATAAATAATACCTGGGAGAGATGTCCGCTTTAAGAGAGAATATTCTAGTTTATTTTACATTGGAAAGTATCGCCATTTGTTTATCAAATTCTCCCGTCAGATTGGGGGGGGTGGGAGTGAGAGATCATCTGCCTGCCACACTTAAATCCCACTGTTCCTCCAGGGACCTCACATGTGGTTCCTAAGCAGAAAAGTGATTTGAGATCCCGCATCTAATGCTCTTACAGACACCATCCCTTTAGTTGGCCGTGTAAAGCTAAAGAACAGCCAGATTTCTCATTCCCTGCCCGCACTGACATGCCATGTTTTACACATGCTTCTACCTTCCCTGATAGGAGAGCACCAAAGAAAACAGTTTGCCAACCCCAAAAAGAACAAAATACTCTGATTCACATTTTAAACTCACTTGAATCATCATGACTAAAGGAGTAAAATGGAATTTGCATCTGCTGTCCAGATGCTAAGTACATTTGCTTGGGGGTATGCGCAGGTTTGTTGTAGAACAGTATAATATATATATATTATTTTAAAAGAATAAAATGAGCACTGTTGCCATGCACATTCCTGGCCGACCACCTCCAGACTATGAGAAGAAACAAGCAAACCATGTTGGGGGTTTGCATGTCACAATAAACCACAGCATGGCTTGTTTGAGCCATGCAGGCACTGCTCGTTGGTGGGTGGGTGAAGCTCCGTGGGAGGAGAGAGGCACGATCCTGATTCAACTATGGTTTAAGACAAACTGTGGCTTATCATGTCATGCAGAGCACCAGGCCAGTTCCCCAAAATGCTTCCCCAGAATGTGCTGGAACATGCAGTGAGTCTCCTTTGTAAGCGAAAGAGGTGTGTTGGGGTGTGTGTGTACATATCTGCACGTACATATCTATACTTCATGGGAAGATAGTTCCTGAAAACAAGCTCTGATGCCTTTTAGCTTACTGCAGCAGCGCAAATCATTTGCTTGCTGGGTGCTTCTTTCAAAACCTAATGAACGTGGTGCTGGATTTCTCTGTGCATATTGCAATATTCTTGGGGCTGAACCATTTTTAGGTTCATATGGCAGAGCTGTTTTGGGTTCCAATATACTGCCTACAGTAGTCACACATGGCTGGGTTGAGAATCAGAACTGCCTGTGGAGCTGGAACATGCTGGAATATGAAACATGCCAATACTGCTATCAATTAGACAATGACCCAGAAATTCTTGGAAGAATGGTTTTTCAGCTCAATTCAGCCTCCAGGGTATATAGCCCTATCATTGGGTCTCCACTGATTCTATGTTGGAAGCTGGAACAACTGGGGAATGAGCCAGAGGAAGATTTGGGAGGACAAAGAAATTTAATTACTGTCCCTAAGAGAAACAAATCGCTCAGTTAAACAAATGAATAATCAAAGCTCTTGGCCAGCTAACTAAGCAGTGATTTCAGTTGAGACACTGTGGTAAGGTTTATTATCTGTTTCTGGGCCAAAGTGTTATCCAGACAGATGTACTAGTAGTTTGGTTTGCATAATAAAGGTTGTACTTGGGGAAAATATTTTAATGACATCTAGCTACTTTTCCAGGCCTCCATTTCTCCATGCCATAGGACCACCGTTTGTGTCTGTTGACCTTACCAGCCCTTCCTGTCCTTTCTGAGTCTTATGAAGAACATTAAATTTGCAGATGCAATTATTGTATAATAAAGTATTGATTTCCTGAAAAACCCTCTAACATTTTCTTTTTGGAATTAGCATTTAAGAATTAACCACAACCAGCCCTAAAATGAATTAGAAGGCCCTTAAATTCTGAAATACGTATCCGTTTCCTCCGACTAAAGCATCCCAAAATAGCAAGATCCAGAACACACATTGTTTAATTTCAGTGAAGCCTAAAACAAGAAACATCTATACGTAAAGATGGTATGAAATCAATGTTTTCAAAATGCATCTCAATATCTCTCATGCTGTGATTGATGGTTATGTTCATTTACTCAAAGGTTTAGCTATCAGAAGTTTCCCTTTCCTCTGAGAACCTTATACATTTCCCCCCCAGTAATTTCTATTTTTTGCCGCAGTGTCTCTTAGGAAGGCTAGATGTGGTCGGCTGCAGGCATCGGAGCAAGTGAGGCATTTGTTGCTCCATTAGATGTTTGTGATTTCAGCAGCGCAAGTCTCATGGGTATGGGATGGCTTAGCTCTACTCTTCTCCCACAAGCAAAATTTCTCAACAGAATCTATCCTATCAGAAGCACGGTCCTAGTTTCCGGTTGCAGATTTACTGTGCAGCAAGCTTGAGGGTAACACTTTCAAGGGCATCAAAATAAGTGGTACTGATACAATCACATGGAGGAATAATATAGCGGCTGGCACCCCATAAATATGTAAGTGAATATATTGTCGTGAGTTTGATCATTCAATCTCTGTAAACGGTCAGGGATTTAAACCAAAGAGCCTTTGATAGTGGGGAATGTGCTCCTGTAACCTGAAAAGCAGTTTCTCCAGCCTCTGGTATATAGTACCCATCAGAGTTTAGAGAAATGACAGAGCTATAAGGGCTGGCAGAGAAACAAACTAGAGTAAGGTTCCCAGACATTCCTGGGGACAGTCCCCGGATTCACCAATCTGTTCCCAGACAAATATGTCCCCGGATTTTAATTAATGTCCCCGGATTTATGCCTGGGGACTTCCAGTGAAGCAACATGGCAGTGAGCACCACCGGAGGTCCCAGTCACGTCAAAGTTCCAGCCAGCCAATCTGCTGGCGGGGAGGGGGGCTATTTAAATCGAGGCGCAAGCCAGACAGCTTCCTTCTGGCTCGCTTCCTCAATCAACGCTTGTAGCGATCACACAGGAAAGTGGTGGCAGCGAATCGTCTATTGATCCCTGTGCCACCACTTTATTTCTCGCTGCCACCACCCAGGCCCTACCTGGGACAATACTGAGTCCAGTCAGGATTAAATTGGAACATAAACTTCTGTTTATTTATTGCAGTTTAACAAGCGAGTGGTTTCATAAACGGTATCGGTCCATTACAATCACGGGGTACCTACCCAGACCTATAACTTCCGCTACCTGCTGTCACTCACTAAGCCACCTCTCAGATATTTACTTGTCTTCCTAGCTCCTAACTGTTCCTGACTCAGCTTATTTCGCTACACTAACTCAACCTCCCCACAGACTCTATCCCAATTCACTCCCACTCCAACCAACCACCCAACTCCCAATGAACTCCCCCCTTCACCCCTCCCAGAGCTGGTTTTATAGTCGCTCTGACTCCACCCCCTGGGTCCTGATTGGGTAACCTGTTTAACTATTTCACCTCCAGCACTCTCATATGTTAACGTCACAACACTCGCCCCAAACCCGTGCAGAGCTGCCTGCTCTTATACTGTGGGCTCTGCGCGCCTGAGTTGAGGGGGGTGAACGAGGTGCTGAGGTGGTAAAGAAGAGGAGGAGAAGCCTTGAAAAGAGCTGTGCCGCGTTGCAAGACAGAGAGAGAGAGATGGAGCCTTGTGTGTGTGTTTTAATGCGTGTTTTCCCAAGACCAGCAAGCGCCTTTATTCGATCTCTCTCTCTCTCCCCACCCCCAACCTCTTTTTGGGGGGCGTTTGTGTGTTTGTAGATGGGCTTCTCCACCTGCCTTGTGTCGAGGTGTGTGTCTGACCACGTTGGGGTCCCCCCCCCAAAAAAGGTCAAGAACTCTGGGCAACCCTTTCCTAAAATAATAAAGCATGAATTTATTTATTTTTAAAAGTGTCCCCGGATTCCTTGAAAGAAATCTGGTAACCATAAACTAGAGGCAGTTTCACAGCAAGAGTATTTGGAATTGCGAGATGACGAGTGGTCAGCAGAATGGTGCCCTTCTGTAAGAGCATGCCTCCAGTATGTGCTGCTTGCGTCTTTGTCAGTAAAGCACATGAGTGACGCTTGCAATAATAAGGGTGGTGATCTTGCATTGTGGGAGGCTCATGCTCAGATGCTAGCCACCCTTTCCAGGATACTCCATTATATCCCCCTAATTGGGTAGTATCAATGAGTGAAGTTTTTAGAGCAATGACACCCTACATCTTGTCATATTAGGAAGAGGCGAGGGAGAAATGCAGGGCTTTCTCAATGGCACCCAATTGCCCTTGGTTTTCCACCAACACCCAGGACTGTGTATCTGTCTGAAGGCTTTTTAAAAACTAGGATGGTGTTTGGTGGTCATTCTGGTGGAAGTCTCTGGGCCAAATGTCACCATACTTTTTAAAAAAGTATGCATAACACTACCACTTTTATTTTGAAGGGGAAAGAGCCTGCGGTTTCCATATCCAGTTCAGATACTGGATGAGGCCTCCACCAGTGGGTTTTTGTACAAAATTAAAGAGGCAGCATTAAACATGATTTTTAAAAGGCTTGACTGATAGAACATGTAGTTTGGCCGTCCGGCAGCTGTCAACCCCTGTGCCAGCTGTGACTTGGGAGCCCTCATTCTGGATTATGACTGATGCAGTTCACCATTCCCTGAAATACAACATTTCTGTCACACCAAGTTTAGGCTTCCAGAAACTTCTGAGAATAGTTCAGCTCACACCTCCATGACTGAATACTTTTGAATTTTGTTTTTTAATCAATCAATCAATTAATTAATTAATACATGGGCAAATGTTCATATTTGCTGCCTGAGCATTCAGGATCAAACTAACAATTATAGGCTACTTTCAGGATTAACCTTCAATCCTTTCACCTCTTCCTGACTTAGACAGATTTAGACTAAACATGTAAAAAAAACCACCTCTCTTTCATAGGAGCAAGCCCCCATAATGAATGTTACATGTTAATTATTGTTTTTAGAGCTAGTCCAGGTTGTCCTATGTTACTGTCATTTCATTCAGGAAATTTCTTAAGTTTCCTTCATCAAAAGGTCCTTTGTCTGGAAGGTACCAGAAAGGAACTACTTTTCTTCATGGCCCAATGAGCAAAGGGAAGCCAACTCTCCTGTTACCTAGGGATATTCAAGAAGGTAATTAGTTGACAAATAATTAAGCAATGCATAATTGAAATGCTCCAGACAAATCACCTGTCTGTAGTATGAGGAGGGCATGTGCAGATTTATTTTGAAAGGCTGCATTTGGAAGTGAAATCTGGTCGGCCAACAATTTCAAATCTCTTAATATGGGAAAAACATTTGTTCCTGGTAAAATGTCCCTGGGCCCAATTCATAATGATGGTTGTTATCTTTAAAGCCTTAACTAGACTGGGACTAGGCTGCTTGTCTTCTTCTTTGGCGATCACTTGTAGCCGAGTAAAATTCTCTTCCATAAACACGGTTTTAACAGTGAGTCCGTAAGTGACTGTGGAGGCCGATTCTGGACCCACATGTCCTTCCACAGTGAGGACATTGGTTTCCGGGCGGGAGTTGATCACAGTGTGGATTTGCCAAGTGTGCCTTCCTCCTAGCATGTTTCTCCCTTGCGTCCTGAGTTTGAGTGTCTTCAAAGCCCATGACACCTTTGGTCAAGGCTGTTCTCCAACTGGAGCGCTCACAGGCTAGTGTTTCCCAGTTGTCAGTGTTTATACTACATTTTTTTAGATTTGCCTTGAGACAGTCTTTAAACCTCTTTTGTTGACCACCAGCATTACGCTTTCCATTTTTAAGTTCGGAATAAAGTAGTTGCTTTGGAAGACAATCATCAGGCATCTGCACAACACGACCAGTCCAACGAAGCTGATGTTGAAGAATCATTGCTTCAACACTGGTGATCTTTGCTTTTTCCAGTACACTGGCATTAGTGCCTTCCCAAGTGATGTGTAAAATTTTCGGAGACACCGTTGATGGAATCTTTCGAGGAGTTGGAGATGGCATTTGTAAGTGGTCCATGTTTCACAAGCATACAGTAAGGTTGGTAGTACAATAGCTTTGTAAACCTTTTTGCTTGTAGGGTTGCCTACACCTATATGAGTCTGCTTGGCCCTTAATATTGGCCATGGAGATTCCATTTGTGAGCCCACCAAGAGGCTGCTAGGAATGAAACAGAATATTTTCGGTGGTAGCCCCGACACTTGGAAGGTTTGCTATTTTTGTCATTCTTACTCTGCTTTTACTAAACCTTAAAGGCCAGCCAATTCAATGATCCTAGTCAAGGTGTTCAGGTTCCTTTTTTCTTCTTTCTACATCAGAGCCTCAAGCCTCAGCAACAGTGCTTTTTTCTGGACGGACGCAGGGGTACGCATAAACATTTTGTGAATCTAAGTTTGGCCTCATTGAGGGACAGTATTTCAATATGAGTAGGAAAATGAGAGGGACGCGGGTGGCGCTGTGGGTAAAACCTCAGCACTTAGGGCTTGCCGATCGCATGGTCGGCGGTTCGAATCCCCGCGGCGGAGTGAGCTCCCGTCTTTCGTCCCAGCTCCTGCCCACCTAGCAGTTTGAAAGCACCCCTAAGTGCAAGTAGATAAATAGGTACCGCTTTATAGCGGGAAGGTAAATGGCGTTTCTGTGTGCTGCGCTGGTGCTGGCTCGCCAGAGCAGCTTCGTCACGCTGGCCACGTGACCCGGAAGTATCTCCGGACAGCGCTGGCCCCCAGCCTCTTAAGTGAGATGGGCGCACAACCCTAGAGTCTGGCAAGACTGGCCCGTATGGGCAGGGGTACCTTTACCTTTAGGAAAATGAGAGTACCTCTAAACATTTTTTTTAAAGAAAAAAAAAATACTGCTCAATAATAATAGTAGACATCCCTTATTACAAAATACAACAGTTGTTCATCCACTTCATCCATTTTTTCTATATCTTTCTTTTAAAAATAAATAAATAAGCTTTCCCGTACTGTTCGATAGGAAAGCATGATTTCTCTATCACCCTTCCATGTTCTGGTCAAACCACTTCTTCCAGTTTGTTCTCAAATCCACTACTTAGTTCTTAAATGAATCTTCTTTGTCCCCCCCCCCCCCCTTTTGTGGTAAACCTTACATAGACAAAGAAATCCCATAACATCATGATTGAGGCTGCCTAAATTGTAAGGAGCAGCATAAAGGAGATTTATGGCAGGATAGGATTGAGCCCAATCTTCTTTTACTCTTCAAAATGTCTAATTAGTGCTTAATCAATTTTTATAATATAAGATCACCACTCAATAAGACCCAATCCCTTAATTTTCAACTCATGTAAGCATTTCTCTGTCATGTTAGAAACCCTCATATGCCATTTCCTGTTCTCTTTGGGGTGTAGAATCTGACAAGGTTCTTTATCCACCATCTGCTCATTAAAATGTCAAGTGTTTTTAAGTGTGAATGAAAAACTGGTCTCAGGTTCTTAAGTATTCCTCCCTACCAAGTACTGGCTAGTTTTTTATGACAGTGTAAGGTAACTGTGCCTTCTATTTAAGAACTGTGTCAGGTTCCTTTGTTTGAGTATACTTGCACCCCACCCTGGGAACATATCCTCATAACATTTAGGTAAGCTACATTGTGCATTCCACCTAACAGGAATAACTCATTGTTGATTCCTCATGCTGACCATATTCTGTTTGGCAGAAATGCAGAAATTCATCCTCCCTCATCCAGGCACAGTTGCTTTGCATGCAAACATGTCTATTCCACCTGCCTGGCCTGCCCCCCCCCCCCATTACCATTAACCCTAAAGAACAGACACAGACAGGACAGAATACAAAACTCATTAGAATCTAGGAACGTCTCTCAAGTTTCTGAAAGCATCTAGCCCTTGAGAGTGCAAAACGAAACTAATGAAAGCATGTCAGAATGGTTCAGATGCATAAAAATACAGCCTGGGTCTATTCTGGGGGGGGGGGGTGTTTGTGGTATTTGCTTAACTGAAACTGAACATCATCACACTAAGCATCTCAGGCACAATGGCAGAAAATGAGACTCACTTTAATAAGGTCTCTTGATGACCAAGTTCAAGGGAAACAGCTTTGCATATTCTACAGGTTTAGTGTACAAGAGTAGATTCCAGAATGAAGGAAACACCTTGGACGCTACAGAGACTTCTTTGTGTCTTCTATGCCTTATCACAGCCTTTTCAGTAGCCTAAGAACCTCATTTCTATGACCACGAAATACAGCGCTTGTTACCTCATACTCCAAGATCCTGTTCTCTGGAGGCCTTAGGTATTACAACACCCTACGGAACCTGTGCCAAATATCTGAAGGATCTACTACTCACATACCCCATGTGTACCTGATTCAATGAACCACATTCTCTTAGATTGCTCTCTACACAGTAGACCTCGCTAACCGACGCTGAGCAAAATGTTGGACCTCTGGCCTATACCTCTGAGAAGAAGTCAAATGAGACTTCTCTTGGCAGATCGGGGCAACGATATCACTGCTTTAGTAGCTTCCTTTTTAGCCACAATTTTACCCGAAAGGGTTCCCAACGAACCATTCTTTCGGGGAACAGACAGGGCATAGCAGAATATCTAAGTGCACACGATCACAGTGTGACCCAAAACAGCTTCACCCTTGTCCTTTTAATTATCCCAGTGACCTGAAATGTTTTATACTGTGATGCCAATAAAGGTATTTGATTTGATTTGACCTCATCTCAATGCTGCCATGTACAAGGCAATGGCCTGAAGAGAGCCTACATTGCCTGATTCATTGTTATGCAGACTTTCCAAAGCTCAAACCTTGAAAGTACCTGAAGGAACAAGTTTAAGCTAGTACATGTCAGCTGAGGCTCAGCATGACGAGTTAATTAATTGATTGATTGCATTTCCATCTCCCCTTTTCCCCAAGCATTTCAAGAAGGCCTGCACACTTCTCTTCCTCTCCATTTTATCTTCAAAACAGCCCTGTGAGAGGGGGTGAGGCTGAGGAGATAATGGCTGACCCAAAAGCACCCCGTGGCCTTTAGGGCTGAGTGGCAATCTGAAGCCTAGTCTCTCAGGCCCTAGTATGTCCCTCTCACCACAGCACCACATTGACTCGGTGCACCTGAAAATGTTTTGTAATGTAATATGGTCTTCCCTGCATTGGAACATTATAAGTGCATCTGGAAGCAGACAAGACAACCTGTTGGCGGCCTTTGTAAGGCTTCAGTTATTTTGGGTCACCCTTCTCACTTGACCTTTTAATCCAGTCCTCCTAGTAAGTGGTGACTTTTCTGCATTAAAAGTGACGTGATCCATTTTCATATTTAGAATGATGGACAAGATTAGCATTTCCACAGTTTAATATTTTACCAAGTGATCCATCTGCAGGGAGCTTCAGTTTCTGTTTTCTTTACAATGCCTGTCAACTGTTATATCATCTAACATCTCCTCTCTACCCCTGGAGATATTTCCCAATTTTCTGTCTAAGAACTTAGCATTTCAAATGCCCCTTTGTTCTCTAGCCAATGTTATATTCAGCTTGCCAGGTCACAACTTGATTGGCTCCCGGTTTATCATTGCTATATTGAATAAAATTTTGGTTCTCTTTCTTTTCTCTGGGAATGACAGAGCCAAAAAGTGTTTTCTGTAAGACTAGGCATTTGCTGTGGACGTTTTTTCTATGTTTCTTTTTATGGGGTATCTATATGACACCATCACAGACCCTTCAAGTGTTCCTATTTTCCAGGTACAGTCCCAGATTTACAGAAGCCGTCCAGGTTTCTGATTTGATCCCAGATTGTCCCACTTTTACTTAAAGGTAAAGGTAAAGGTACCCCTGCCCATACGGGCCAGTCATGTCCGACTCTAGGGTTGTGCGCCCATCTCACTTAAGAGGCCGGGGGCCAGCGCTGTCTGGAGACACTTCCGGGTCATGTAGCCAGCGTGACGAAGCTGCTCTGATGAGCCGGCACCAGCGCAGCACACGGAAACGCCATTTACCTTCCCGCTATAAAGCGGTACTTGCACTTAGGGGTGCTTTCGAACTGCTAGGTAGGCAGGAGCTGGGACCAAAAGACAGGAGCTCACCCCACCGCGGGGATTCGAACCGCCGACCATGCGATCGGCAAGCCCTAGGCACTGAGGTTTTACCCACAGGGCCACCCGCGTCCCAACTTTTCCTTAAGATGTCCCTTTTTTCATTTGAGACATGTTGGAGTGTGTGGTAGGACGTCCTTATTTTCATCGGATGGTATGGAGTTATGCGACCCCTGAGCCAATGAGATAAGTAAATATACAACCTTTAGAACAGAGGTCGGCAACATAAGGCCCAGGGGGTGGAAGCAGCCCATGAGGGTAGCTTAACCGGCCCATGATCCACCCCGAACCAAGCTGCCCACTCAGTTTGTCCCCGTGCGCTGCGCTAAACCAGTGTAGTGCGGTGCAAGGACTCTCTTCTGCAGCTCCGGAAATCACTTCTGCGCATGCCCAGATGCCGAAAATCGCTTCTGCACAGGCATGATTTCCGGCATCTGGGCATGCGCAGAAGTGATTTCCGGCGCCGCAGACATGTATAGATGCGATTTCTGGCATCACGCTGCACCGGCCCGGCCCACAGAGGATCTCCGCGGGAGTGATCCGGCCCATGCCCGGTAAGCCTTGCCAACCCCTGCTTTAGAAGACATCTGAAGGCAGCCCTGCACAGGGAAGTTTTTTAACATTTAATGTTCTATTGTGTCTTTATATATGTTGGAAGCCACCTAGAGTGACTGGGGCAACCCAGTCAGATAGGTGGGCCAATAATAATAATAATAATGATGATGACAATGATGATGATGTCTCTATTTGTTTGGAGGGTATTATTCCCCTTCTACATATGCCCTGTGCACACAAGTCACTCACCACACTTTTTTAAACTGATCAGTTGTTGTAAAATTGTACAACTGTTGTTGTAAAATTAACATAAACTTTGGTAAGCATGTGTCTCTTATGCAGATTGTAGCTGTTGAGTGTGGCCCTATATAGTGTAGAAGACATGTATACTCTTACAACAACAACAGGGTTTTTGATGTTTGCCCCCTTCAGATAGGATGGCTGTGGAACCAGACATTTAAAGAACCAACACACGGTGTGTTGTGGTCATGTGGAAGTACTCTTAGCCCTGTTCCTTTCTTTCTTCATGTCATTTCAAATCTCATTTGAAAACATATCAGATCCCCTTTTGCCATTACCTTTTAATTTCCCTCCTCTCATTTATTATTCAACTGCTAGCTGTATTATTAAACACCATAAAACATTTTAGGGAAACAGTTAAGATGTGTTATACGAGTCTAAACAGATATTTCTGATGAGCAACGCTGATTTAGATTGGAGCCATGGGTGGGGTCTAGTGACAATAACTTCTACCTTCGTGGGAAAGCTAGAACACTTCAGTGCTAGTGGCGATATCATCATCACCATCATTTTTTTTTTATTTGTACAGTGGACACTTGGGTTGTGAGCGTGATCCATGCAACCCGCAGCATTTGCAACCTGCAGCGCCGTGTGTGTGCATACGTGGGTCGTGATTTGGCACTTCTGCACATGTGCAAGCATCAAAACCCGGACGTAACCAGTAATTGCGCAACCCGAAGCGTCTGTAACCTGAGGTCTGACTGTATACCGTCTTTCTATCTTACAATACTCAAGGCAGTTTACAAGCTGAAGAAACAAAAAATGTACATCTTATAACAATCTAATGCAACACAAAAATGTGATAATAAAACAAAACTTTAAAATAAGCAACCTGCATCAAAAAGTAACATTCAACAATTATTAGAGTAGTATAAAAAAAGAATATCAACATATAAAAGTTAAACAGAAATCTACTCGTTACACTAAATAGTTTCTAAACTATAATCAATAAAACAACGGCAAGCCACAGTACATAAAATAATACAATACAAATTGAGAAGCAGAGACTGGAGGGGGGAGCAAGGCAGGTGGAAGGAGGCCTTGCCTCACAATCTGGTTTAATGTCACGATAGTCTGTTTTAATGTTTATCATAAGCTCCTGGGAAGGGTGGTTGGGAAGCCTTCGGACTGCTGCAGGCCTCCCTCTCTGAGGATTGGGGGAGAGATCCATAATTGGAGGAGAAAGTGAATTGGCAGCCATAGCTGAATCACCATTGGGGGCGGTGTCAGAGGGACATGGCAGCAAATGGAAGGGCAGATAACAAAAAGAATGAAACTCTGGCTCTCCCAAAAAAGTTCAACAACTTTGGCTCCGCGAAAAAAGAAAGAAAGTCAAACCATGTTTGCAGGCAAATAATATCTTTTTTTTTTAATGGGGAGGGGGTGACAAGAAATTTTCTGCACTGGGTACCTGACCTTTCTGCGCCACTGGCTGCAGCCTGCACAAAATAGAGAACAGGTCTTACCTGCTGTTCCCTCAGAGTTATACTAACCAGGAGATGTGGTTTGGTGTCGTGGTTAGTGTGTTGGTCTAGGACATGGGTAGGCAAATTAAGCCCCGGGGGCCGGATCTTGCCCAATTGCCTTCTAAATCCAGCCCATGGACAGTCCGGGAATCAGCGTGTTATTACATGAGTAAAATGTGTCCTTTTATTTAAAATACGTGTTTGGGTTATTTGTGGGGCATAGGAATTCGTTCATTGGGTTTTTTTTCCAAAATATAGTCCAGCCCCCCACAAGGTCTGAGGGACAGTGGACCGGCCCCCTGCTGAAAAAGTTTGCTGACCCCTGGTCTAGGACCTGAGAGACCAGGGTTAGAATCTTCACACAACCATAAAGCTCATTGAAAGACCTTGGACCAGTCATCATCTCTTAGCCTAATCTAATGCGGAGGCATTGCTAAGTACCGAAAGGACTTGGAGAACAGGCTGAGGCACAAGATTGTGTAATATCTGCACATGCTATTTGATATGTATCACCACTTCTGGGACATTAAGCTGGTGGGTGGGGGTGTCACCGGTGCTGCACTTTGAAGTGCACCAAGGCATTTTAGAAGCAAAGTCAATGTCAATGTCGAACAGGGGCAGGAGATCCAGGGACCACCACAAAAGACCACCCACTTGTCTGATATGTTAGGAGAACAGGTCACTCTGCAATTTCAGAAGAAGGAACGAGAAGGTACAGAAACTACAAAGGGGGGCTTTGCTATGCAATCTCCTTATCGCTTCAACACCCAGCAATAAGTATGGACATCTGCAGAAGTGAAGCCTTCAGGTGTAGACATAGAATCATAGAATCATAGAGTTGGAATAGACCACAAGGGCCATCGAGTCCAACCCCCTGCCAAGCAGGAAACACCATCAGAGCACTCCTGACATATGGTTGTCAAGCCTCTGCTTAAAGACCTGCAAAGAAGAAGACTCCACCACACTCCTTGGCAGCAAATTCCACTGTCGAACAGCTCTTACTGTCAGGAAGTTCTTCCTAATGTTTAGGTGGAATCTTCTTTCTTGTAGTTTGGATCCATTGCTCCGTGTCCGCTTCTCTGGAGCAGCAGAAAACAACCTTTCTCCCTCCTCTATGTGGCATCCCTTTATATATTTGAACATGGCTATCATATCACCCCTTAACCTCCTCTTCTCCAGGCTAAACATGCCCAGCTCCCTTAGCCGTTCCTCATAAGGCATCGTTTCCAGGCCTTTGACCATTTTGGTTGCCCTCCTCTGGACACAGACCTCTGTGTGCATAAGTTTCCAGAGGAGAGGAAAGCCTACAGAATTTGCATTCGCAATTTGGTGGAACTCTGTGTATACTGAATTCTCTCTTGCAGACATGCACACCCAACATGTAGAGATCAAGCGCAAGGGAGGCGTGCAGTTTCTGCAGCAGGGCCAGTGGTGCTACTCGTGTAGAACACATTAAGGAGGCTAGGGAGCGCCACAGTCCTTGCCAATTCCTACTACAGATGAGGCACCAAGTGTCCCAGCCATTGTTTCCTTGATTGCTTCATGTGTGTGCTATTGTTTGCTTGGCATCATGAAGGATGGGCTATTAGTCAAGAGCTTTTGTTTGCACAGCCTGCTGAGTCACTGGAGATGACATTAATTTACACTCCTCTGGTGGGAGGAGATGGTGTGAGGAACAGAGGAACCTGTCTTATACTGAGTCAGACCATTGATCTATCTCTCTCAGTATTTCACATACAGGGTGGCCGTAGCTTTCTAAGGTTTCGGGCAAGGAACACTTCCAGCCCTACCCTGCCAGGGATCAAACTTAGGACCGTCTGCAGGCAGAGCTGTGGCAAACTCATGTAGCATCTAGGCTGTTTTTGAGCATTTTCTCCATTCCTGGTGATCAGCCTGTTGAGGTGCACTTTTTGTGGCTCCTTCAGCCCCATATGACATATGAGTGCTTCTTGTGGAGCCTTTGCCTCCAAGCTTAATTAAATAAAATGTAGATGTTGTTGTTGTTTAGTCATTTAGTTGTGTCCGACTCTTTGTGACCCCCTGGACCAGAGAACGCCAGGCACTCCTGTCTTCCACTGCCTCCTGCAGTTTGGTCAAACTCATGCTAGTAGCTTCGAGAACACTGTCCAACCATCTCGTCCTCTGTCATCCCCTTCTCCTTGTGCCCTCCATCTTTCCCAACATCAAGGTCTTTTCCAGGGAGTCTTCTCTTCTCATGAGGTGGCCAAAATATTGGAGCCTCAGCTTCGCGATCTGTCCTTCCAGTTAGATATAGACCTTCAAATCTATTTAAAAAATTAAAAAATTAGATACAGTGGTACCTCAGGTTACATACGCTTCAGGTTACAGACTCTGCTAACCCAGAAATAGTGCTTCAGGTTAAGAACTTTGCTTCAGGATGAGAACAGAAATTGTGCTCCTGCGGCGTGGCAGCAGCAGGCGGCCCCATTAGCTAAAGTGGAGCTTCAGGTTAAGAACAGTTTCAGGTTAAGAATGGACCTCTAGAACGAATTAAGTACTTAACCCGAGGTACCACTGTATAGACCTTCAAATCCATCAAAAAATTCTATTTTTTGGATAGGACTTTCTGGTATCCCAGTCACTTTCTTTTTTTTATGAAAGACTAGAAACCACTAAAATCTATGCTAGAAATGCACTGGATATGGAGAAGATGGAGTTCATTTGCTCTTTAAAAAAACAGGACATTTGCTAGGGCAAAAAATTGTTAGGATATAGAACTGCAAGAATTTCATTACCCAGAACAGCACCTACCTGATTCACAGGTCCTGAAATAATATACAGACTGAAACACAGCTAGTTGTTTTTTGAAATTTGCGCTTCTCTCGTTTAGTTTCCCAACTAAATAATCTATGTATATTTTACAAGAAAGTGTGCATAAAAGTGGATATATTGGTGAAAATAACATACAAGAATGCATTATATTAGGAGAAAATGATTGCAAAAATGTGTCTATTATATCAGGAGAAATATGTGCTAAAATGCCAATGAATTTTCATGAGGACTTTTTTAAAAATAAAAAAAGTTCATGAGGAGTTTTTTCTTAAGAAACCAAAACAAAACTAACTAGCTGCAAACTGGTGTCAAAATGTGGAAAACTGAAGTAAAAATCTGCTGATTCAACTACCCCTACTCCAAGGGGGACTTCTAGGGAGCCTGAAGAGCTTGCTGTCATAGTTGGATCAGCCAAAGTTACCAAGCCCTAAAGATTTTTTGCCTGATCTCCTGACAGCCTCACACATTTCACTTGGACCCGAGATTCTTCCCCTTCACCTCCACCCTCAGAGTGGAGACAGTATCAGGTGTCCAGAGACAGCAGAGAAGTGCTCTTGGGTCTTCACTACTGGAGGACAGAGGAACTAGAGAAGGTCCAGGTGTGCATTGGGACCCAGCAAATGACCAGGAAGTGGACGAGCCACCTTTGGGGATATAAAGCTCACAGTGTCTCCTGGGTCTTTGGACTTCAATAGGCAGTGGCAAGTTTCCCTTGCCTCAGTCCTTATTTACTCCACTCCCAGATTGATGGCATACATTTCCCCTAGGCAGCAGTAGTAGGCCTATGATGCAGCTCCTCACTCCTTTGTTACTTTCAGTGAAGTTCTGTATGGTTTGGTGCTATAGAGTTAGATGTGAACATGTCCCTGCTTATGCCATGAACTTACCAACTATATTTGCACAAAATGCTAAGCCAAGGTTTGTTTTAAATAAGTTTGTTCAATAAACCATTCATAGAATCATAGAGTTGGAAGAGACCACAAGGGCCATCGAGTCCAACCCCCTGCCAAGCAGGAAACACCATCAGAGCACTCCTGACATATGGTTGTCAAGCCTCTGCTTAAAGACCTCCAAAGAAGGAGACTCCACCACACTCCTTGGCAGCAAATTCCTCTGTCGAACAGCTCTTACTGTCAGGAAGTTCTTCCTAATGTTTAGGTGGAATCTTCTTTCTTGTAGTTTGGATCCATTGCTCCGTGTCTCCCTCCTCTATGTGGCATCCTTTTATATATTTGAACATGGCTATCATATCACCCCTTAACCTCCTCTTCTCCAGGCTAAACATGCCCAGCTCCCTTAGCCCTTCCTCATAAGGCATCGTTTCCAGCCCTTTGACCATTTTGGTTGCCCTCCTCTGGACACGTTCCAGTTTGTCAGTGTCCTTCTTGAACTGAGGTGCCCAGAACTGGACACAGTACTCCAGGTGAGGTCTGACCAGAGCAGAATACAGTGGCACTATTACTTCCCTTGATCTAGATGCTATACTCCTATTGATGCAGCCCAGAATTGCATTCATCATATCAGAGATGATAAAACAAATAATGGCTTGTTTCTCCAAAGCTTGCCTTGTTTCCAGCTGCTCTTGCCTTTTTCCTTTATAGCTTGGTGAGTGTCTGGGATTGGGTAGCTACATAATCCATGATTATTGCAAGAGTGTTAGGATCAGACATGATAACATACTTATACCATAGTTAAAACAAGCCATGGTTCATAGGCTAGCAGCAAACCAGGGATTGGCATTGTCATTTGTTGGCAGAGAAAAATCCCTGGTTGGTTGCCGAGTGAGTTCACATGTTCAATGAAGCCATAGTTAAGTTAAACCATGGCCATTGTGTGGCCTCAGGCAAATTCAACTGCCATTTAATATGGGGAAATGGTGCCTCGTGACCAATTTGGTGTGAAATATAAAGCAAATCTGTAAATATTTAGAAAGGAAATCTCCTTTAAAATCCAGTTGATGGGTATTTTTCGAAAGGACCAAACTCTTGGCTTTCCTTTTTTATCTAGAGAAGATGCATTAAGAAGAGTCAGGGACAAACATGAATCACCATTCATGCAGTTAGCAATTGTGTGAATGGTTTTAAGGAAGTAAACAGCCGATTGGAGGTAGAAGGCAGTCCATATCAGGGGGCCCTGCGCCTGCTATTTGTGTTGGAAGAAACACAACAATATGTGCTCTTTCAGGCATGGCAGGACTGATCTGGATTGGGAATGCCTGAATGGCATCTTACCTAATTTGGTCCTCAGTTTCATTTGCTGGAGAAAGAACAGAAATTATGGGTCCTCACTAAAGGAGAGTAGGGAAAAGTGGGATTTCTGTTTTGGAGATCATATGATAGGTGTTTTCCGGAAGGAAGGAAGGAAGGAAGGAAGGAAGGAAGGAAGGAAGGAAGGAAGTCCAAGTTGGTTCCCTTTCCCTGAACAGATGCCACAACATTCTTAGCTAAGTGGCTTCTCTCGCCACCCCTATTCAACACTGAGTGCAAAACTATACACATCAAACTCAGACTTCCTTCTGAGAAGAGATGTAAAGAAGTGCATTGATTGCTATATAAATGAACAGGAATTTTTGACTAAGCAATGGGAGAACTGCATATGAGCTAAAACTTTGTTAACTTTTCTTTCTTTCTTTGCCTGCAGCAATATATCCACTGCAGAAGAGACAGGCCCCCGTTTTAAATGGAATGCAGGGGCTTATCACTTTAGCAGGGAAACCTGGTTAGCCAGAAATAGTGAGTAAAACCTGAGCTGCAAGAGGAGTTCCCTACCTGCACAGATGTTTTTTCTATGGCTCACAGACAGTTGTACAGTCCCACTAGGTGTAGCTGATGTCTGTTGCGTATCCATTTATGACATATTGAACAGCCTAAATTATTGCTACTCAATTTCATAGGGAACTACAGAAGGAGAAACTGCAGGCTCTACTTTTGTGGGCTTAGAATATCCCAAGATTGCGTGATTTACCCCACCCCACCCCTGAGTCTTTTCTTGCTTTCGTTAAGGTGGAAACTCTAGTGCCATGAGTTACTTCTTTCTTCTCTTTCCTCTTGGGCTTTGGCAACCTTGAGAACAGTCTTAAATCTGACATCACGGAAGGTTCCTTACCAGTCCAGAAACCTGAGCCACAGCTGTCCCGGCATTAAACTGAAATGGCCTTGCTCAGGGATGATGTAAGGGGTGGTGTATGTTACATGTGCATAACTTACATACTGGAATTGATGGGGTTTAAGCAATACAAGCACCAGAAACCAACCTGTGTATTCCTGGCCCTTTTCAGCATAGATCTGAGCTTTCTTGCTGGTGGCTAATGTGTGGCTCAGCGTTGCATTGAAGTCATTGTAGAACTGCCACTGTGAGGACTGAGAAATCTGCCTTAGCTGCCTCTATTCCAGAATGGAGCCAAACATTCATGCCCATTTCCCCTTGAAATATGAGAGTAATTAGTAACTGGTTAAAGTGAGATTTCGACTGACAGGCAACATGTTCAAATGGGACCTTGTGCTATCTGCTGTTGTGCCTCTGCCAGTACAAAACGTTCTGTGCACCGACTCCACCAATGCAAACACATCTGCCTAAGTCATTTGTGGGTCAAAGTCAGAATAACTCAAATATCATTCGCTGGGGATATTTTGAATTTAGAACGAGAGTAGCATATTCAGTCCTGTTCGATTTTTGTGTTCATTTTCTTAACCATAGTTGAAAAGCATCCAAAATACCGGACCAGATAGTGCTCTGCAAGCCTCACCAGACTGACCTGCTCTAAGCCCAAGTCACAGGTGATGCAAAGGACTTTATCCCCAGCGTGATTTGCAGACAAGTCACAGAGGGCCACTGTGAACTCTAGCTTCTCTCCAGGACCAGAATGAAAAAAGGCTGTGCTGGGCAACACTGAGAAGATGCAGTGAAGGTGGCAAAAAGTCTTCTTTACTGTATTACTGCCATTGAGTAGGCTTGGAAATGAGCATGTACTAGTCTTCAGTTGCATTCAGTGGTAGTTTTCCTCCACTTGCACTGAAGCCACCTCTCAACTTGCTCTTATGACTCTAAGCCCCAGGGCATACCATGGAGCATCTTAGATTCTGCTCAGAGACAGACGGTGCTCAAGAGTGATTGTGTTACCCACCGGGGTCATCTCCATATGCCACAGATTGTCCAGTGCTTTGACAGGACACCAGCCAAATTAGCCAGAAAAACCCATCAAAATCACCTGGAAAACTTCAGGGTCCATCAGTCTCCAGAGGCAGATAGTTTCCCCACCTGTGGATCACTCCAAACCCCCATATAGTTCCATAAAAATGCTAGTAATTATATCAATGTGCCCTGGTTGTTTATAAAGAGAATTTTGTTAAATTTTTGTAGAAGTATATTAGAAGAATCCACTGAATACCAAAGAACGAATGTATATATGAAACCATAACCAAAACAAACAAGTATGGGGGGGTTGCTGAATAAAATAAATTGTCAGTAAACATAAACATTCTACTGCTGTTGTCCTCATTATTGAAGGTAGACCCTACATTGATGTTCGGGAATTTGAGATTTATTAATATAACTAATAAATGGAAACCATGTAATATTAAAATTAGCCCGTTTCACTTTACCTTCAATGACTTACCTAACTTGGGTCAAATGTTCAGATAGTGCAATGTCCAAAAGAAATTTTGTACCATCCCTCCTTTGTGGGTACAGAATCTCCTCCCCTTCCAATGATGCATAATGAGAAAAGAATCTGAGAACAAACACTAAAGGAATAGGTATACCACAAGTGTGAATTGATTTAGAAGAAGAAGAAGAAGAGTTTGGATCTGATATCCCGCTTTATCACTACCCGAAGGAGTCTCAAAGCGGCTAACCTTCTCCTTTCCCTTCCTCCCCCACAACAAACACTCTGTGAGGTGAGTGGGGCTGAGAGACTTCAGAGAAGTGTGACTGGCCCAAGGTCACCAACAGCTGCATGTGGAGGAGCGGAGACGCGAACCCGGTTCCCCAGATTACGAGACTACCGCTCTTAACCACTACACCACATTTAACAGCCATTGTGTCATCACAGCAAATCCTGGGAATTATAATTAGGAGAAGGGCTGTCAGACACAAAGCACCTTGCTGAACACTCTTCTCAGTGCACAGAATTCTTGGGAATGTGCATGTTTCTACTGAAGGCAGAGCCCAAATGAGCTATTCCTGAATACCAACTGTGATAAAACCTGTTTGGCCCCTGACATTTATGTGACTATTAATAAACATTTGAATGGACAGCTAAAGGATATTTCCCCAGGAATCTAGAAGGTGGAGGGTCCATACTCTCTCTGCTCCCATAAACTATTGAACGGACTTTTGCTGTTTTCTTTCATGTGAGGCTCCTTTTGCAAATGGTTCAATAGTTGCAGCTGGTGCAAAAACTCAGTGGTCTGCCTTTTAACAGGCAGGTCACAGAGATCATATTTTGCCAACACTAGCTCAGTTGAACTGGTTGGTTCAACCGTGCTGATCAGGCCTTCATATGAGAGGGGCACATAATCCTGTAGTTCATGAATGGGGAGCCTGTGGCCCTACAGTAGAGTTCCCATCATCTCTTGATTATTGGCCATGCTAGCTGGAGCTGACAGGAATTGGTAATAGTGGGACTCATTGTCAGCAGGAAAAGGAGAGGAGAAGGGGGTAAAATGACTCCATTCAGTCCTCTGGGGAGCTGCTGCCAGTGTACATGTGATGATGAATTGTGGACCATTCCTAAGTGATGCTATGGGTATTTTTTCTAACTCGAAAAGTGTGCAACAAATATATCCAGCTAAATAGATATGGATACTGAAGGTGAAACAGCTGTGTGGGATCCTGGAGTGTCAACACAAGGGGGCTTGTGAAGAAGGTGCAGCAGAGACTGTATTTTTTGAGAATACTAAGGAAAAACCATCTTCCGCAGAAACTGCTGCTTGCCTTCTATCACTGTGCCATTGAGAGCGTGCTCACTTATGGCTTATGTGTGTGGTACGGAAGCTGTACTACCCAGGACAGGATGGGGTTGCGCAGGGTTGTTAAGGCAGCAGAGAGCATTGTTGGCTGCCCACTCTCCACCTTAGAGCAGATTTATGCCACAAGGTGCCATAGGAAGGCACTGGACATAGTAAAAGATCCATCGCATCCTGGTCACTGTCTCTTCGAGCTCTTGCCGTCGGGACGGAGATACAGGACGATGAAGACAAGAACGAGCCGTCTTAAGAACAGCTTCTTCTCCAGAGCGATCTCGGCCCTGAATGGGAAGCCCAGACTTTGAAAGTCATCTAATCTCCCTTGCTGTATTATACTGTATTGTTTAATTAGTGTTTTTATGGAGCAATCAAGTAATTTCGTTGTCCCCGAAGAGGGCAATGACAATAAAGATATTATTATTATTATTATTATTATTATTATTATTATTATTACCCCTGAAAATGCATGGGAAATAACCGGAGCACCAATTATTCTATATAGTGCTATATTAAAATATTAAAATATAATATAGAGCCTGAATAGGAGACCAAAAAGATCAGCCTACTAACTGCCTCTTTGAACTATTTCATTTATCTTCTCAGTGCCTCCTGCACATCTTTCTCTCTTATATTTCCTGGATGCAAGTGTCATTGTTCAGCACATGCAGAAATACCCTGATGCTGCTGCTGCATCAGTTTGGAATTCAGATGTGCTGCATCTTTGAAGGCTGGTTTCCACAAAGTGGGAAGCTTCCTGAGCTCAGACTTATACTGCCAAGCTGAGTCCCCACTTTGCTACTAGAGGTTACCGTGGAGATACTCCTCATAGGAACAGCTCATTTTAAATATTAGATTTCAGAGTATATATCGCCAGCTTACAGTTGCTGGTGAAGCCTTACAACATCTGCTTTTTCAAAGGAAGGAAGGAAGGAAGGAAGGAAGGAAGGAAGGAAGGAAGGAAGGAAGAAAGAAAGAAAGAAAGAAAGAAAGAAAGAAAGAAAGAAAGAAAGAAAGAAAAGGAAGGAAGGAAGGAAGGAAGGAAGGAAGGAAGGAAGGAAGGAAGGAGGAAGGTGTGTTTGCTAGGACTTGAGGAAAGCTGATTTCAGAAGAGGGATTTGGCATTGCTTGTTCGGTGTTATAGGAGACTTTGCTTTACAGTACATTTCCTAATAAAATTAAATGTTTCTGATTATAACAGGCACCCACATTGTTTTAATGATATCTCCATGTTATGTGCTTTGTAACAGCTTGCTGTAGCCTCATCTCTTAGGAATTTACAATAAATGCATCTTTTTGAAGACATGCTTGCTAATAAGACGCTGAAGAAAGGAACTGCATCTAATGACCTTTTAACAAAAACATGAGCAAAGCATTTATAAAATGAACATTCATTTAAAGTGCTTTTCAATATTGACTTAGTTTAGCTAGGGATTGGATTTACCTTTTGTTGTAAACCAAAAAGGCCACCCTAAAAAGGACTCTGAATAAATAGACCTTCCTTTACCTGGTTATTGGTAGGCGTATTCTAGGCACAAGTGCTGTTTAGTTTGCTGCTGGAGAGGCTCTTAATGTGAATCTAGTAGAATCTTGATCAGATCTTTTTAATGAAGCTGGACCCCTTGCCAAATACAAAAGAGGCATTTAAAAGGGGGTAGGGCTGTCAATTGTGATGAAGATGCCCAACCAGATTCTGGTTACAAAGCAGCTGGTGTGGGGAACATTTCTGCTATCTTGGATGCACTGTTGTTGGGGCAGAGTGTGGCCAAGGTCAAAGAAACTGCTGCCTCTCTCTTGTATCTGTCTATGTGAAACCTGTGACCATCCAGATATGGACTACAACTCCTACTGCATTATCCCTGGCCGCTGTTCATGCTGGCAACACGTCCAAGTTTCCAGTTGAGTATGCATGGAGCCATATGATGCATATATTTGCTTTCACGCTTTCTTAGGCGTACGTTTGAAGAACAAGTTGCACTGGACAGCAAAAGGAGCAAAACCAGGATCTCTACATTGAATTCATTTATTTTCTTTGTGTGCTGCTTTTCCACGCCCAAAAACCATGCTCAGAGCAGCTGACAACAACGAAAACAGTCCTGTGCAGAAGTTACCAATAGGAAAATGTGAACCCAGTGATGAAATAGGGACTTATGTCCACCTCCACTGCCATTTCAATCTCCTGCCAACTGATGGCAGTGGCGGAGCCAGGTCAGCTGGTACCCGGTGCAGAAAATTTATTGTCAACCCCCCCCCCCCTTACACACACATTGAATTTATTATTATTATTATTATTATTATTATTATTATTATTATTATTATTGCCTATAACAATGGTTTGACTTTATTTCATTTGAGGGGGGAGCCAACATTGTTGAGCTTTTTTTGGGGGGGGGAATCACAATGAGGAGCCATACAACTGACCATTTTGGCAGTGGGAAGCCTGCGCGCCAAAGTAACAGTGTGTGACATTAACATATGAGAGTGCTGGAGGTGAAATAGTTAAACAGGTTACCCAATCAGAACCCAGGGGGTGGAGTCAGAGGGACCATAAAACCAGCTCTGGGAGGGATGAAGGAGGAGTTCATTCGGAGTTGGGTGGTTAGTTGGAGTGGGAGTGAATTGGGATAGAGTCTATGGATAGGTTGAGTTAGTGTAGCGAAATAAGCTGAGTCAGGAACAGTTAGGAGCTAGGAAGACAAGTCAATATCTGAGAGGTGGTTTAATGAGTGAGAGCAGGCAGTGGAAGTTATAGGTCTGGATAGGCACCCCATGATTGTAATTGACCGATACCGTTTATGAAACCACACGCTTGTTAAACTGCAATAAATAAACATAAGTTTATGTTCCAATTTAACCCTGACTGGACTCAGTATTTTCCCAGGTAGGGCCTGGGTGGTGGCAGCGAGAAATAAAGTGGTGGCACAGGGATCAATAGATGGTGAAACGTCCGAGGACCCTGTGTGATCGCCACACAGTGTCACTCACAGCTGTTGACTGCCGCACAGCATTTTGTCACCCCCCTCAGAGGTGGCACCCAGGGCGCACCGCACCCACCTTGCAACGCCTCTGACTGATGGACGTCAGCTGACAGGAAAGGGCTTTATGTATCCACCCCAATGACATCAACCATCATGAACACACAACGAAAAGAATGTCTGGAGGATTCCCAAGGCTACTGTTTTTAAAAACCCTGTTATTACCAGCATGTGGGGTTGAGATATCCTGAGGGTTTCAAATCCAGAAGGCAAATTGATAGCAACTTACAATTTCATCTCATATTACTGTGCTCTGCAGGTGGTGTGGGACCTCTGAACCTCCATGGAAAGCCTCTGAACAAGCTTGGGAGTCTTGACTGCTGTGCGTTTTGACTGGGCTTATTCAAAAGATTGTGCATCAGGAATTCTGTACCTCAAGAGGTGATGCCAATGATTTGCACCGGCCCAGAGGATGCGGTGAAGTGGAATCCCAAGGGGGACACTTTAAACTGAACCTTCGCCTCCTTGAAGGCAGAGCAAAATGCCTCAGCAATGCAATGCGACTGAGGGTAGCTCATCTCTCTCTCTCTTTTTAAAAAAAGAAAGGAAAGAAAGGGGTGAAAACATGCACTGCATATTTACATAGAATTCCCTCAAGAGTATCTGTCATGCCAGAGATTAAACTGAATGTCTCTCCCCAGTTTAATGTTATGCCTCGAGGCAGTTTGTGCCCAGTAGGTTTCCTTACTCTGCACCAGATTGGAGATTGTGAACACAGACCGTTTAAAATCTTGCCTTTATTTTCCATAAGGTAACCAATGCAGACCCCTCCTCCCTTGCTGTTAAATCACAGGCCGGGAGAGGGGTCTTCCTGTGCTGCCCGTTCCCTCTCCCACATCAGTTTTTTTACTCTTTCCTACAAAATGTTTAATGCTAAAGGAGGGTGTAGTGCCTCTCACTGAAGGATATTAAACAGTGATCATCATCATCATTGGGCAAGAGGATGGCTTCTCAAGAGCAGGGGTGGGAAAATGTTCATTCAGTTCATACTTTGGCTGTGAACCTGCAGGCCTTCCTACCTGGCCTGGGAGGGCTGGACATTGGCCGACTGTGGCTACTAAAGCTGAGGCTGCTGAACAGACTCTTGAGCTGGAGTTTTGTTGGTGGGAGTGTTGCTATTGTTGGGGGGAGTGTTGGTATTTTTATTTTAGATCTTGTGATTTCTGCAGAAATTGTTCAGTTTGGTTGTGCAATTTTTAATGTTTTATTTATGGTTTTTGACTATTTGTGTTTTAGGTTTTTTTTTCCATGTTGCAAGCTGTCTTGAGCATGGCTCAAACTGTGGGAAGGAAGTGTCACGGCTAAAATGGCCGCTGTTTCTTTAATGCGAATAAAGCTGGGTCAGCATGACTCAGCGGTCTGCACCAAGTTGTATATATAGAGTGAGAAATGTTAGTTTTGGGGGCTTCCGGGTTGGCATGTCTGGATAATGGCGGATTTCCTCCGTCTCGGAGGAAACCGCTCTCTGAAAAGAAGGGTCTGGCCGCCACGGCGAGGCGGAGACCCGCAAAAAACCACGGTCGGAGGAAGACCGTGGGCTTGGGATTCGGCACGTGCCTTTTGCGCCTCCCCTACTCGCGGGGAGACCCGGTTTCGGGTCTCCGGAGCGACGTGGGGTGAGTGGCGCGGCACATTGAATCGATCGCTGTTTTTGGGGAGTGAAGCCGCACAGCTGTTACCAGAAAGCACCCACTTTTCCTGTGTACATTTGGACTTAAATAAACTTCGTAAGTAACTGGAATTGGACTACAAAATTTTTTGAATTTGGCACTTGAACGTGAAGGTTTAAACAGGAAGCCCACCTTCCATTTTGTAGAAAGATCAAAGCAAAGCCGCTGTAAGCTGGAGCTTTTGAAAAGTACTTGGCAAAGTATAAATTTTCATCATTCAAGTTTTCAGAGCCCCCCCTCGGAAGCAGGGGAAGAGGGGGAGACTTCTTTGGTGGAAGATTGAGACCTGCAGGACAGTAAAAAAACGATCTAATTTACTACCGTCTCAAGCCTGGGATCGGGCTGTCAAAAAGTTTTATAACTTAAAAATAACAATAACGGAGGAATGAAGTATATCTTTATGGAAGGACGATCAGAGATAGATATTTTTAGGTACTGATTTTGTGGTATTTGGAAGGAAAGGAGCTGATCTGTAACTTTGTAACTGAAACTCGAATGGAAAATAACCAAAGGAAACTGTTGCAGATAGAGGGCATAACTGTGACTGTTACATTTTTGGATGGAAAATTTTGTGGAGGTTACAGACAAGTGACCTTGAAGAGCAGCAGATAACACTGGAAAAACAAGGAAAGCCTGGGAACATGGCTGATAGAATAACAGCTCTGCTGGAACAAGTTATAAACAAAGTGGGCATTCTTGAACAGGGCATCTCTGATCTGAAACAAAATGTATCTAGCTTGGTACAGAAAGTGAGCAATTCAACAGGTGCAGTTTGGGAAGTGGAACCAACTTTGCAAGGATGAGCATCGGAGAAGAGGACGGAACAATCTAAACCTGTCTCTGCAAGAGGAATTTCATGTGGAAGCCCCAGTATTAGGGCCTCAAATTGATGGACATAAGCTTAAGTTTGAGGTTATGGAGGTTGAAGAACTGACTTGGAGAGGCAGTGCCCCACTTGGATTGAGTAAAGCAGGATGGATGATCAATATGTTGGAGGGTGGCACTGCGGGAAAGTTTGGAAAGATGGATTTCCACAACCCCAAAGAGACTGTGGAGTACGCTTTGGAATACTTTTTGGTTTATAAATTGAAATATGGAGTTTGGGCAAGCGTGCTGAAGAGGATTAAAGGAGATGTCGCGAAAGAAGTTCTTTGGGACTCAATTTCAGGCTGGAAAAGAAACTTGCAGGCAGTCCAGGGAGATGATTTAAGAGCCTCGGACAGAAGGGAACCGGGTTGAGGGAATTAATTCGCTGACAGGAAAGACTGATAAAATTTGTAAAAAGGACAGGCAGAATCCGAAACCAGGGGGAAGAGATGGTGGGAAAAATTGGGAACTTTTAAAAATAGTATTTAGCATAATATTGTATGATTAAGAACTTTTGGGAGATGGTGGAATGATTCTACCTGGCTTTAGGGGAAATAAGATAAAGATTTAAGATATTAGGATATAAGGGTATAAGGGTATATGATATCAGGATTTAAGAGTATAAGATCTAATGTTTTTTCTTTTCTTTTCTTTTTTTCATTTAGTGAATTGGAGTTTGGATAATTATTTTTTTTAGATGCTTACTTACTTACTCTGCCCATCCTCAGAACACTCAATGTTGGGGCTTTCTGCCAGTCCCTCTGTTTAGGGTCCCTTCAGTCATCCACACACTCACATGTTTCATGGATGAAAGCTGTGGGGATGTTCAGGGAGGCAGGAGAGGATATATTATTTTATGATATCCTTCCTAACTTGATCCAGCAAGTTCTATAACTTAGCACAGTTGTTAAACAATCCCTCTTTTAAATTACACAGCGGTTAGCTGGTTGCAGGCTCATCGGAGCCTCCCTGTTTAGGATTCCTGGTTTCCCTTTTTATATCCACCCTAAAAGAATAGACACGACCATCTGATTAAAGTTAACATAAAACTGGTTTACTTACAACCATCCAGTTCACAATAAGTTCCCTGAAGACAGACTTAATTTACAGAACAACATATAACTATGTGAACTGTCCCATAAGGGAAATAGTCTCAAGTGACTTCTCCTAAATCCTAGGAACACAAAAATGGAGAACAAGAAGAGCAGAACATGGAGGCCGTGTGCTCCTCTGACCAAGAACAGCTCACACTCACATTAAGTCACATGCAAAGGAAGTCTGTCCCAGCTTAGGAGGAACTAGCAAGTTTTCTCCTGAGTGATACAAAGCATTCCCCAGCATGGGCATTGTAGGAATGTTGTATTTGACTGCAATACGTTTTTACATCCCACAAAAGGGGGAGGTTGGCAGCAGCCAGCCAGCTGAACTGGGAGAGCTGGACAAAGGGATGCCTCCCCTTTCTGCAGCCTGGCATAAAGGGAGTTGTCTTGCTGTGCCATCTGATTGGCTTCAGTGGTCCTTTAATAATAAAATAATAATAAAAATATTCTGGGCTGCATTAATAGGAGTATAGCATCTAGATCAAGGAAAGTAATAGTGCCACTGTATTCTGCTCTGGTCAGACCTCACCTGGAGTACTGTGTCCAGTTCTGGGCACCACAGTTCAAGAAGGACACTGACAAACTAGAACGTGTACAGAGGAGGGCAACCAAAATGGTCAAAGGCCTGGAAACGATGCCTTATGAGGAACGGCTAAGGGAGCTGGGCATGTTTAGCCTGGAGAAGAGGAGGTGAAGGGGTGATATGATAGCCATGTTCAAATATATAAAAGGATGTCACATAGAGGAGGGAGAGAGGTTGTTTTCTGCTGCTCCAGAGAAGCGGACACGGAGCAATGGATCCAAACTACAAGAAAGAAGATTCCACCTAAACATTAGGAAGAACTTCCTGACAGTAAGAGCTGTTTGACAGTGGAATTTGCTGCCAAGGAGTGTGGTGGAGTCTCCTTCTTTGGAGGTCTTTAAGCAGAGGCTTGACAACCATATGTCAGGAGTGCTCTGATGGTGTTTCCTGCTTGGCAGGGGGTTGGACTCGATGGCCCTTGTGGTCTCTTCCAACTCTATGATTCTATGATTCTATTTATATCCTGCCCTCCCCAGCCGAAGCCGGGCTCAGAGTAGCTAACCACAATAAAAGTAACACAGCATTCTCAATCACTTCTGCATTTCTAGATTCAAGTAAGTAGCCGTGTTGGTTTGACGCAGTTGAAATATATATACCGTATATATATTTTTAAAAATTGTCCAGTAGCACCTTAGAGTAGTTACCAGATTTTTTTCAATGAATCCGGGGACACTTTTTTGGGGGGGGAGGGGAAGCTGAGTAGCAACAGGGAGTCAGTAGTGGGGATGGTTAGGCAAAAGACCCTGGGCCCAAGCATATTGTATAAAGGTGCAAAGCCCTTCTTTTGCACCCTGTGAAACATAAATGGGCAGAGTTTTTTAAAAAAACTGGGCAATGGCTGCCCGCCTGCAACTCCCGAGCCTCCCCGATCAGTCAAAACAAAGGGGGCAGGAGTCCTGTACCACCGGACGTCCCCGGTTCCCCTTCGGCAGTGGCAGCAGCAGCTGCAGTCAGCAGCCCGGAGCCAGCCTGGTAGTGCCGCCCGGGAAATGTGGCGGCGTCAGCATCAGCTCTGGCTGGCTTCAGGAGCTGCCTGGTGCCATGGTGCCAACCATTTTTCCGCGCCGGAAGTTCCGGTGAGGAAAAATGGCAGGTGCCACGGTAGCAGGCAGCGAGCAGCTCCTGAAGCCAACCAGAGCTGATGCTGACGCCGCCACGTTTCCCGGGGACAGATTTGCAAATCTGGGGACATTCCAGGAACGGAATTTGTCTGGGGACGGATTTGCAAATCTGGGGACTGTCCCCAGGAACATCTGGTAAGCCTACCTTAGTGACCAACTAAGTTTGTTCTTGGTATAAGCTTTCGTGTGCATGCACACTTCTGCATGCACACGAAAGCTTATACAGTGGTACCTCGGGTTACATACGCTTCAGGATACACACTCCGCTAACCCAGAAATAGTGCTTCAGGTTAAGAACTTTGCTTCAGGATGAGAACAGAAATCATGCTCCGGCGGTGCGGCAGCAGCGGGAGACCCCATTAGCTAAAGTGATGCTTCAGGTTAAGAACAGTTTCAGGTTAAGAACGGACCTCCGGAACGAATTAAGTACTTAACCCGAGGTACCACTGTACCAAGAACAAACTTAGTTGGTCTCTAAGGTGCTACTGGACAAGACACACACACACACACTTCTGTGTTTGTTGAGTAGGGAAATAGCCTGTCTTCTGACCAATGCAACACATTTTACAAAAGGGTTATTTCCTCATGCATTCCCTTCCCAATGCATAATTGTTATCGAGTCTTTAAGAATGCATGGAGCCCAATCCAGAATGCCACTTCATTCAGCGGTGCTTATTTCCAATGAATTGTGCACAGGGCTTCAGCATTAAAGAACGGATTTGAATGCTAATCCACTGGTTTATTTTGCACTTTCCATTAATGTTTCTAGTTCTGTATGTTTCAGATCAGGCTCACCTTGTTAATCCTTTGATTTCAGCCTCTAAATTTGGCAGGCCAACATGGCTTAGAACATATCTTGCTGAAATTTTTCCAAATGAGCCACCTATAGTCATTTTTACCAACTCAACTGCCTATTCTGTCATCGTTTCCCCCATAGTCTAGGGCAGCGTGTATGTCATCAAGCAAGGTTGGTGTTTGCTAGGAATCTTAAAACACTTCATTAGCTGCCTAAGAGCTTTCAGGGCTCTTAACAGCTCCTCCATTAAACACATACATTTCTCCATAAATGCCCTTTATATTTGAATCCCACACAGTATAACTAACTGTTGCGTCATCAAAGAATGAAATATTTGGCCTGTCAAATGCGCCGGGACTCAAGAGGTGTAGGAAGATGAAGGTACTTTTAGTCTGATAAAGATGGTTATCATTATATCCCAAATTTCCCACCGTGTTTTCAAGGTAAGATCTTGTAAGCAGAAGGGCTTCTGTGCTCTTTAAGAATTCCCTAGATCAGGGCAACAGAGCGCTGTGGTATCTTAGGGTTACATGCCCAGCAACACCCGCCCCCCATACATTTGCTGCACTTGAGAAGGAGCTCTGTCCTGCAGTGGCGTAGCGTGGGGGGTGCAGGGGGGGGGGGCCGGCCACACCGGGCGCAACATCTGAGGGTTAGGGTTAGGGGGCGCAAATCCACGGGTTAGGGGGCACAAATCCACAGGTTAGGGGGTGCAAATTACTTGCCTTGCCCCGGGTGCTGACAATGCACGCTACGCCACTGCTGTCCTGTATACCTGAAGGAGCGTCTCCACCTCCATCGTCCAGCCGGGACACTGAGGTCCAGCACTGAGGGCCTTCTGGTGGTTCCCTCACTGTGAGAAGCGAAGTTACAGGGAACCAGGCAGAGGGCCTTCTCGGTAGTGGCGCCTGCCCTGTGGAACACCCTCCCATCAGATGTCAAGGAAATAAGCAGCTATCTTTTTTAAAAAAAAGACATCTGAAGGCAGCCCTGTTTAGGGAAGTTTTTAATATTTAATGCTGTATTGTTTTTAACACTCGATTGGGAGCCGCCCAGAGTGGCAGGGGAAACTCAGCCAGATGGGCGGGGTATAAATAATAAATTATTATTATTATTACATTAGTAGTAGTAGTAATATGTGTAATGTGTATCACTCCTCTGCTCAAGGCGTGGGTACCCTAATGGTCTTGGTTGATCTCCAGTTGCCATAGACACATCCGCGTCTATGCGCGCATCTCATGCGCACTGAATGCACAGTTGGCAGGGAATGTGACTAGCACATGCATTGGCAGCAGAGTGAGTCGCTTCCCAGTGCAACCACACTCCTGGGATGTTCTTGGGCAGTTATTATTCCCATTTACAGGTGCGTGGGGGGGGGCAGAGACGGATTCAGTGCAGCGCAACCATTTCTGCTGCCCTGGGCACTGAGTCTAGGGCAGGCCTCAGGGTGTCAGAATGTATTGAATTGAATAAAATGGAAGGCGAGAGGCAGAGAAGCGCTGAATTTTGGCCTCACAGAGGGTGCCACTGAAATTTGAAAGACCAAAGTCTGCCCCTGGTTGGAGGAGGGGTGTTAAACGGGCCAAAAGAGAGTTGCTTGTCTAAGGGTAACTAGTGAGTTTGAGGCAGGGCCAAGGTTCAAAAGATGGATTTCCTTAACCCACTGCTTACTCTCTTAGCCCTCAGGCTGCATAAGCTCTTGCCTCAATGTGTTGTGGATCCAGTGACTTCTCTGAAATCAAGGCATCAGCTTGGGCACATGACTATGCTTGATTGATTGCTACTGTGGCAGCGATGCTCATACATCAAGGGAAGAGAGCACCTGGACTTCAGTGCAAGCGGCCCCTCCTTTCCCACCTAACAGAAGAGCTCTTTAAGAGTGGAGGTCTGTCAGGACAGGCATGAAGACTACTGTCTAGATTGCTTGAAGTCTCCAACTTTTCTGATGCCTGGACTGGCATTCAAGGGCTGGAACGCTGTACTGGCTGCGCATACTCACTGCCAGGTGGAAAAGGTGGGCTTAACTGCAAAGCAGCTCAACTCAAAATCCATGTTGTACTACATTTAAATGGTCAGCCCGGTATCCACATTACGGTGGAAATCTATCAAGGCATTTGAACAGAGGGAAATCAAAAGGAAGACAGCTAAAATTCCTGCCTTGGTCCACCTTGCTAAAAATGGGCTGAAAGGATGTATATAAATATTTTACATGCTTCAGAATAAGTCCCTGGAAACCCGTCTTTCAATTTTCCCTGCTTCTTATACACCCTGCATTTTACGAACCAGCTATATTTGCATGGGTGTTAATTACATCAGATTGTTTAATAACTCAGAAAGCCATTAAAAATGGCTTGCCCACGAGCAGCTATTTAAACCCATGGGGTTACATCATCTGTTGATGTAAGTGGGCAAAATTACTACAAGGAGGTTACTCTGATAAATGCCAACAGGGCCTCTTGTTTTATACCATGACTTTAAGTAAGGTGTGTATGCCATTTAGTGGGGAGGTCTTTTCCATTAGGTCCATTGAAATGAATGAGATTGGAGCAGGAGGGAGATTGTACCCAAGCTGTTCACAACTAGCCATTGTGAGCTGTGATGCAAATGGGCAGAGCCTGCTTGTTGGCCAACACCAGTGTGGCCAGTGTGGAGAGCCAGTGTGGTGTAGTGGTTAAGAGCAGTAGACTCGTAATCTGGTGAACCAGGTTCGCCTCCCCGCTCCTCCACATGCAGCTGCTGAGTGACCTTGGGCTAGTCACACTTCTCTGAAGTCTCTCAGCCCCACTCACCTCACAGAGTGTTTGTTGTGGGGGAGGAAGGGAAAGGAGAATGTTAGCCGCTTTGAGACTCCTTAAAAGGGAGTGAAAGGTGGGATATCAAATCCAAACTCTTCTTCTTCCTCTTCAAATGCGTTCGGTATACAAATGGGACACATTTCAGATTTCAGTAAGTGAGAAAGGCAAATACCGTATATTTCGCTCTATAAGGCGCACCAGACCACAAGACGCACCTAGTTTTTGGAGGAGGAAAACAAGGAAAAAAATATTCTGAAGCTCAGAAGCCAGAACAGCAAGAGGGATCGCTGCGCAGTGAAAGCAGCAATCCCTCTTGCTGTTCTGGCTTCTGGGATAGCTGCGCAGCCTGCATTCGCTCCATAACACACACACACATTTCCCCTTACTTTTTAGGAGGGAAAAAGTGAGTCTTATAGAGCAAAAAATACAGTAGATTTTTAATGGGGGAGGGTCAGGATAAACCAAAGCACAAGCACCTCTTGAAATTCTCCAAGTTTTGTAGTTCTCCAAGTTTTGCAATGTGATTCTGCAGCTGGGTAGCATGTACAAAAATGGTTATACTAGGGGAAAGTGTGCTTTAAATATACTAGCAACAAGAACATGCCCAAATGCATTAAATTAGGAGAAATGCTTTGCAAAAATGTGCATATAAGGAGACATTTTCAGTAAAATGCTGGTGAATTTTTACGATGCCCCTTTTTAAAATTGCAAACTGATGTGGAAATTTGAAGAACTTAAGATTGGGAAAATGAATTAAAGATAGGAAAAATGAGAAACCTTTTTTTTAAAAAACACACTGAATGAACCAATTTGTCTCTGCTCCTGCCAAGCTAGCAGTTCAAAAGCATGAAGTGCAAGTAGATAAATAGGTACCACTTCGGTGGGAAGGTAAATGGCGTTTCCATGTGCTGCTCTGGTTCGCCAGAAGCAGCTTAGTCATGCTGGCCATATGACCCAGAAAACTGTCTGCGGAAGCGGACAAATGCCGGCTTCCTCGGCCAGTAAAGCGAGATGAGCACTGCAACCCCAGAATCGTCCGCGACTGGACCTAACGGTCAGGGGTCCCTTTGTTGTTGTTGTTTAGTCGTTCAGTCGTGTCCGACTCTTCGTGACCCCATGGACCAGAGCACGCCAGGCACTCCTGTCTTCCACTGCCTCCCGCAGTTTGGTCAGATTCATGTTTGTAGCTTCGAGAACACTGTCTAACCATCTCGTCCTCTGTCGTCCCCTTCTCCTTGTGCCCTTTGGTCTGTCTAAAAGGTAAAGCTAAAGGGGTCCCTTTAGCTTTACCTTTTAGACAGACCAAAGTCCCATCTGAATGATGCATCACACAGCAGTTTTGGCTTTGGCGTTTGTTTCTGGTACAGGCTCATTTGATTACACCAGTATAGCTGCTGCCCTTGCCCAGTTGCCAAAGTTATAGGGATAGAGCTAATAATTGCTCGTTGTCTGAAGCACAGTGGAGATCCTCTTTTCCCTCTGTACTGCCAAAGTGGTGCTCGCTGGATTGCTCCCAGAGACTTCACAATCTGGCCTTTAATTTATATTGTGAATGCCACTGGACAACCCTATGCCGTTGAATAGAAGGGATCGTCTTACAATAAATAATCAGAATGCACTGATTAGGTTTTCCAGGCCAGGGCTGAAAGAAATAAACATACTTAGGCGGGGAGAGAGGATGAGGGGGGTGAGGGGGAAAAGCTTTTAATGTATTACACCTCCTTGTCCCTGAACAGGCATTTTTTTAAACTACTCAGCTGTACAAAGCAGCAGAATTGAAGACATAATTTCAGTTTCAACAAGTCATCAAACATTGTAAAAGTCAATTATATAAACATTTGGATTTTCTGACATCTGATGCCAGGGCTGCTTGGGCAGCCTGGGTTCACAGTGGAGGTTTCTAAACAGGCAATTCAGTTTTCCAGGTAATTAAAAATGTTTGTATAGGCTAGTAGATTTATCTTCTGAAACCATTTTAGCACTACTGCTCTCCAGAGTGGTATCAGTTGACAGAGCGCATAATCTAGAACAGACTAATTGCTGCATGATTTCTAATTTTTCTGCAGCCATGTAAATGAGCTGAAGTCTGCACAGGTGGAACCTATTAGAGTGAATGATTTTGCTCTCATGTTGCTATCTTCATTTGCCGTTGTCTTATCAACTCAAAGGAGGAAGTCTGCTGTCATGAAAAGCAGGCAGGGGAACAATGTCTGACTGAAAAGTCGTGTTTCATTACTTTTTAATTCATACAGTACTACCTGCCTAATGCAGTTTTCTGATTATCATGCTAGGCAGACCAGCAATGTGGTTTTATTCAAATAAGGAAGCAGTGCTTTAATTTAAGCCAAGAAATCATCCACATTTCTTACGAGGCAACAAGAATTGTGATTCAATAATACATGAATTTAATAATGCATCATGATAGACTTTGCAGGTACTAAATAGCAGTATCGGAATGAATTAGTATACTGCGTTATTCTGGGGGAAGTGTGTGTGTGTGTGTCCCCTCTTCCAATCTTTCCCTTCATCTAGGCCTTTTCTCCGTCCTCGGTTATTCTCCGCATAGGTGAAATAAACAAATTAAGCTTGCATTCCAAGAGCACTTCCCTCAGAAAACCTTTTGGCTGCACCGCAGGACCCCGCTGCCAGCTATAATGCAATATTTAGAATGGTGGGCTGTGTAGGTAAAGGAAAATAAACATAATTCTCTCCAGCAGATTTATCCTTTCCAGGTGGGGCCATTGCCTTGACTAGTTGTACCACCAGCAGGGATGTATGGTACCTTCTTCAGTGCCACCCCCTCACAGAAATCCACTTTAAAAAATGGCACTCGATTCTGCGCTTCAGATTTACCGTGCAACATTTTCATTTGTTTTGTGCACATGTCTTTCATATGATTGAACTACATTTTATCATTTTGTTTAGAATACTCAGTAACTCTGCCCAACTCAGGCAGTGGCGTAGCGTGGGTTGTCAGCACCCGGGGCAAGGCAAGTAATTTGTGCCCCCTAACCCGTGGATTTGCACCCCCTAACCCGTGGATTTGCGCCCCTTAACCCTAACCCCCAGATGTTGCGCCCAGTGCGGCTGCCCCCCCCCTGCCCCCCCCACACTACGCCACTGAACACAGGAAAGAATCACATGTCTTCAGCATATTTTTTTAAATGAAGGACATTGATGAACAAACTGGTGAAGATACCATGCAGAGCTATCATAGACCAGTAAAATTATTATTAGTAGTATTTATTTAAAGGAAAAAAAATCTCAAGGTGGTTTGCAACACATTAAAACAAAAAAAAATCAATAATAAAACATTACTGAAGAAAGTCAAATATAGAGTCTGCATCCAGAGCAACACAATTAACTGGAAACTAAAAGATTTCAAAATAAGAAGATTTCAAAATAAAATGTTACAGAGGAGGTCAACTACAGAATGCACATTTTAACGCAGCAAAGCTGACTAAAAATATTATTGTAAACATTTCAAAAGAAAACATTACAATAGGAAGTAAAAGATACAATGCACATTTAACACAGCATAATTAACAGGAGAATAAAATATTATCATAAGCATAGAAGACCAATAAATCAAATTATACAGATAAACCAAGATTTTGTTCTAAACCTTTTGAGCCCTCTTCAGAGACTATTATTTAGTAGGTGATTAAACATTATCCAATGTGTGCTCATCCTGTCCTCAGGCAAAGTATTAGGATTGGTTTGTTCCAGCAGTCCTAAATCTGTTCTGTCAATGGCCAATTCACTGACACTCACAACACAACTTTTACAATTTGACAGTAGCACCAGAATCCAGTTGTTGTTTTTTTTAAAGAAATATTTGTTTGTTTAAGGTTATATGATGCTTTTCGATGAACAGAGAAAGATCCACAGGGCAGCATAAAAGAACTTTAAAAGTGGCAATAAAAACCTAACGGCATAAAAATGGCATAGCATCTAGGGATGCTTGAGGAATTTGATTTCTGTGAGGTCTCATGAAAACTGACCTGATCCATGCATCCCAGAATAATATGTGGATCGGATTGTAAGAATTGGTGGCTATATCCTGATTCTGCACAGCTGGTTTCTGTTCAAAAGTACATAGCAGAAGTCAGGCTGCAGCAAACATATGGGTTTGCCATCTTTCCCCACAAAGCTTTATTTTGTGCCCAAAGTATGGGAGTCTTCTCCAGTAGTGAAGACTCACGTTTCCACGAGTTTAGCTCGGTTGCATGTCGAGGTCCCCCAAGCCACCACTAAATAATTCACAATTCACACATAATTTTTGTTTAAGGTTTTTGGCATAATTTTGGCCACAACTTTATTAAAATACATACCGTATTTTTCGCTCTATAAGACGCACCAGACCACAAGACGCACCTAGCTTTTGGAGGAGGAAAACAAGGAAAAAAATCATGCCACCAATTTCTGATTGGCCAAAAGGCTGTGGTGTGACCGTGGGGCTATTGCATGGGCCGGGCTCAATCCCACACCCCCTCAAGGATAGGGGGGGCACCTTGGGCCCGCACGTAACACAGACCCTTAATTAGAAGGCTCTGATTTAACAAACAAACAAGCTAGCAAAAACAAAGACCTAAGCAGGGGTTGGAACACCATGGAACAAGAGAATAACTGGAGTAGGGAATTGTGCAGGTTAGGTGGGAAAGTTTTGCATATTTGTCTCTTTGAGGTTGGTTACTTACAACCCCAGATGTGTGGGGTGGTTAATATAAAGCCTATTAGAAGTACAGTGAAGCAGAATAACCAGCTTAATTCCCTATCCCCAGTGAAAATGCCCAACGTTGAAATGTTAAAGTCTACATTCCTGCTGCATATGTCCTCCTCATGTGCTGATCTCTAGAGGGTAGTGGTCATTCTTCATACGGGATGAATTAACCAAGCAGAGTTCTTGGAAAGTTGGTGAGATTCTCTGCATTGCACAGTCTTGTGGTTTAAAATGGGGCTTTCTTGTAACTAGGCCAGGTTTTGCTAGTGTGGTTTCAGGTTGTTCTTCATCATATTCTAGCACCAGCCTACAAGTCGCAAGCAATCCTGTGTCTGCTCAACAAAACTATCCTCAGTTTTCGGCATGGAAAGCCTGCAAGGGAGGAAGGGAAAGGAGATTGTTAGCCGCTTTGAGACTCCTTAAAGGGAGTGAAAGGTGGGATATCAAATCCAAACTCTTCTTCAATCATTCAAAAGCATTTCAGGTTTGAAAAATAAACAGAGAAGTTACTGCTGTTGTTTATAACATTCTTTTTCCCCCCAGTGAGAATCTCCCTCTTTGACATTCCCTATGAGAAAAGGAGGTTCCATGACATTTAGGTATAATAGCAAAATGCACCAGCGCCAAGGGCTTTGGGGAGCCATAAAGGCAGCCATACGGCTGCTTTAAGGTATGTGTCTGGTTGCCTGGCCAACTATAGCTGAGTCAAAGCTGAACGATCCCAAGGGAACTGTCAATTAGGAGCTGGGTTCCTATAGCCAAAGGGACAAGCAAGAGAGACATAAACAGACTTTTCTCAGTCTCCAGTAACTAGTGCTTTGATGTAAACAAATTGTTTGGATTTTAGAGTTTGGCTCTAACCTTCTAGCCTTCTTTACTGGGCCCTCAGGTGTGAATTTCCGTTTCCCTTTGCCACTGCTAGAAACAGGCTTAAAGGCCACTTTTCATCAAGTTCCACGATTCTTTCCTCTGCTGTTTTCTGCGCGTTAAAATCTAACGTAGCTCAGGCTGCTCCCAAGTAAAAGTGGGGCATGAATTTGGTCTCTGGACAAGGGGTGGTGGAGAAATTCGATTCAGTTCGCAATTAAAGGTGAATTTTCCAGATCCGCATCTTTTGAAACAATATGTAAACCAGAGCAATATGTAAACTTATCCTTTGAAATTTACACTTCTCCAGATTTTACAATGTAGTTCTCCAGTGATGTCATGTTTACAAAGCTGCATATGCTTTGCAAAAATCTGCATTTAAATGCATGCATTACTAAAAAGTAATGCATTTTGAGCAGGCGTTTGTCTGCTCAGAATCCCTCCCCAACCACTTTCCTACTCACCAGGGAAAAGATACAGGGTTCTGTTTCCAAGGAGCTCTACCACTATCCTAAGTATACCCTAAGTATACAGGGGGTGGAGGACTCCCTGGTCCTGAATGAGGTAACTGTGCCTCTGAAGGACCAGGTGTGCAGCCTGGGAGTCATTTTGGACTCACAGCTGTCCAGGGAAGCTATCTACCAGCTCCATCTGGTACACAGGCTGAGACCCTACCTGCCCGCGGACTGTCTCGCCAGAGTGGTGCATGCTCTAGTTATCTCCCACTTGGACTACTGCAACGTGCTCTATGTGGGGCTACCTTTGAAGGTGACCCGGAAACTACAACTAATCCAGAATGTGGCAGCTAGATTGATGACTGGGAGCGGCCACCGAAACCATATAACACCGGACCTACATTGACTCCTAGTACATTTCCGAGCACAATTCAAAGTGTTTGTGCTGACCTTTAAAGCCCTAAACGGCCTCGGCCCAGTATACCTGAAGGAGCGTCTCCACCCCCATCGTTCTGCCCGGACACTGAGGTCCAGTGCTGAGGGCCTTCTGGCGGTTCCCTCATTGCGAGAGGCCAAGTTACAGGGAACCAGGCAGAGGGCCTTCTCGGTAGTGGCGCCTGCCCTGTGGAACGCCCTCCCATCAGATGTCAAAGAGATAAACAACTACCTGACATTTAGAAGACATCTGAAGGCAGCCCTGTTCAGGGAAGTTTTTAATGTGTGACATTTTAATGTATTTTTAATCTTTGTTGGAAGCCGCCCAGAGTGGCTGGGGAAAACCAGCCAGATGGGTGGGGTACAAATAACAAATTATTATTATTATTATTATTATTATTATTATTATTATTATTATTATTATTATTCCCTGTAGCACAGGGTGAATAAGCTTTTTCACCTTAAGTTCCACATCCTCTTGTGATTAATTTCCAGGGTTCACATGTCAATGGTGGGTAGGGCAAAGCCAAACATGGTTGGGGACAATGCCACATACTTCTTGTTGCTGTCCTCCATCTGCCTCGAGATGCAATGATGTGCGTCTCCAGTGGTGAAGCCAAACTGCTGGAGAATCTCAGCGCCTGCTGTGGTTGCAGAGACCAGTAACTCATAACTGCTGCCTTCAATATAGTTTTTGCACCCAAGTGACCTCCCCAGGGCACAAGCCCAGGCAGTGGGGCTGCCCACATGGCAAGATGCCTTCTTACCCTCGCTGATGTGGTTCAAAGGAAAAACTTTCCGACAGCAGGAGCTGTTCGGCAGTGGAACGTTCTCCCCCAGGAGGTTGTGGACTCTCCTTCTGTAATGGTTCTAGGGGTTGCTCGTGCGTAAGCTTGTCCCAATGTCTGGCTGGGTTGCCTGAGTGAACCTTTCCTGTCCGGGCAGCCACTCACCCGTGACTGTCTCAATCGCTGGCAGAATCCGTCAGTGGGTGTTTCTTAAACTTCTTCCAGCAAAGAAGTTCTTTGACGCCCAGTCTCCGCCTGCTCTCCCTGCACGGAAGCCTTCTGCGCAAGGAGGGCGTGGGCAGCGGAGGACCCCTTCTCTCCCCGCTGGTCCCTGGCAAGGAGTCATGGGATCGCCTCGCCGATTCCCCCATCTCCCCCCTCCCTTCTCCACTGGAGCTACGCTGATTCTCTCCCCCAGAAGATGGGCTGCCCCTCCCACTCCCGGGACGCTCTCTGGGATCCCTTCGGAGCTTGCTCTCTCCCTCGGACACTGATGGCAGTTCCCTGACAGCTTCCTTGGAGGTTTTTAAGCAGAGGTTGGGTGTCCAACTGTCATGGATGCTTTAGCTGAGATTCCTTACACAACACTGTCAAACCGATAGTTACGTAAATTCAACGAACAAATATACCCACAACGTAACTGGCTGTGTTTAACGATATCAATTCTTTATACATCATATAAACAGAACTCTTTTCACATTATCTAATTAAGTAGAAGCAATTAGGGACCAACATTTAGAACAGGAAATACAAATAGATCAGTTCTTCTATACATGATGTCCAAATAGAAGCTTTTGTGTCCCCCGTGTGTCTTAGCGAATACAAGTGTCAAACGTAACAACTTTCAGGAGCAGTACTTGCAAAAGATGAACTTTTTTTGGTAATGTTCCACATCTGCCTATGCAAAGTATGCTTGTTGTATGCAGTTGCTGTATGCAGCTTTTATTTTATGTTGGTCCTTAATTGCTTCTGCTCAATTAGATAATGTGAAAAGAGTTACTGTCTTTTTTGCTCTATAAGACTCACTTTTTCCCTCCTAAAAAGGAAGGGGAAATGTGTGTGCGTCTTATGGAGCGAATGCAGGCTGCGCAGCTATCCCAGAAGCCAGAACAGCAAGAGGGATTGCTGCTTTCACTGCGCAGCGATCCCTCTTGCTGTTCTGGCTTCTGAGATTCAGAATATTTTTTTTCTTGTTTTCCTCCTCCAAAAACTAGGTGCGTCTTGTGGTCTGGTGCGTCTTATAGAGCGAAAAATACGGTATGTTTATATGATGTATAAAGAATTTATATACGTTGAGATTTCTGCATTGCAGGAGGTTGGAGTAGTTGGTTCCTGAGGTCTCTACCAACTCTGATTCCATGAAATGATTAAGCAGCCCCACTGCGCCGCTGCCCCTCTTCCAGTCCTCTGGTCAAGATTTCCATAGGTACCGGTACTTTTCCTTGGAATGTGGAGAGTGGGGGGATATAAGGGAAAAGAATCTTTAAAAGCCTCCATTTTATTACATACCCAAATTCCAGCAGCCCAAGCAATGCTATCCAAGACAGGGCTACTCCCCTCAAGGGTGAGGATGCTTTTGTCCACACCAGTTGCAGCTTAATCAAGCTAATGGGGAGAATTAACTTTATTGCCAGAGATACATACTTGGGAAAAGGTTGTCATGTTGCTACAAGAGACAGAAGTGTAGGAGCGGTCGTGGCAGAACGTTGCCTGATCCTTCTCCAGATGTGTTTCCAAGCTCAAGATCTGGAGTTTCTGTCCCAGGTTTATTATCCTGTCCGGAGACAACAAAAGCTTGAGAACACAAGGTATTCCAGGGTTTTGGGGGTGGGGTAGGTTTTGTGGGAGTCACATCTTCATGCTCATTATTCCTGGGAAATTCACTGGTCATTCTGTGGGTTTTTTCTTCTCCTCCTATATAGAGAGAATCTATCTAAGAGATATAGAGACACCACAGCTCTTGTTTTGCATGATAACGTATCCAGCAAGGAGAGGTGAATCAAAAGCTGTCTTGCTGAACATAGTTGTGTTTCACTATCTAATTAGAAGTTCAGGTAGTCTCATGAGTTTTCTTACAATAACTTTGTGTGTAGGCATAGAATAGCTTGTGTAGCAAATCACACACTTTTGATATGCATACTTGAAGGCATGCTGGAAGCTCTAACGTAGAGCAAGACAATGGTTTAATTGAGATTTATTCAAGCACATCCATGTTTTTCATTGCTTGATCCAATACAATTTTCAATAACATTATTATTATTATTATTATTATTATTATTATTATTATTATTATTATTATTACTATTCTAATGCTTCAGTGGTGGGGGTGGGGGAAGGAAGGCTTGATGATGAAGGATGATGAGTTACAGAGCCGCAGAGATTAAAGGGACCAAGTTTTACCAGCAATCACAGCAAATATCCAACTTGCTTAAGTGAAGCCAATTATGGTATTATTGCCTCCTTTTGCACTATGCACAGTAGGGATGTCACTGGATAATGGTTTGCATGTAGAGTTAATCACTTTGATGCATTTCTGACTGATCCCAGCAAATTATGTTTTGGTTCCACTATATTAAACACAAGAGCAGGGGATTATCATTAATAAATCTAAGGCACAGCATGCATAAATCTTGAATAAATCAAATATCAATTACATAAGCAGTATATGCTGACATCTGCTTTCATCAAATAATATATTTCAAATAGGTTTTATTCTACTTTGCTGGAGTCAAAGGATTGTGTGCCCAGACCCTGCGCTCCAAAGACTTGGGTTTATATGGGGATTGTCTTGCACACAACCTCCTTTTATTGACATTTATTTTTGTATATAATATAAACGGGACACTGATTTCACCTGGTGGCTCGCATGACCAACAATTTACAGTACTGTGTGAGGAAAGCACCGGGTGTGTGCCATTTCTCTGGGCATCTCTGTGCAAGCAGGCTCATTCCCTTTTAAAAGTAATTTATGGCTGTGCTGCTGATTTGGCTCCTGTGAAAGATGCCTTTCCACAGCGGGGCTGTTGGGTAGGGTGGAGCTGCTTTGGGATTTAGTGGTGGTTGTGACAGCAGGTGAAGAAGGGCAAGTTTAATCAATGACTGATTCCGAGGGAATTGTGGAGTGGAAGGATTAAAAATGGGCAGAGCCTGTGAACAGAAGGGTGCAGAGAGGCCTGTGGGCAGGGTGAGTATTTAACTCTAAGCGCATCACCTTGCCTGCCGCAAAAGGGTTGGGTATTTCGCTGCCTCCTCGGCTAGTATGAACATGCCCTGAAGGAGTCTAGTGGAGCAGAAAGCCAACATTCTGCCTCTTGCCAACTCTGCCGTTCCCGTGATAATTTGCTTGTACTTTTCCCCCTTCGGAAATACCCAAGGGTTTAGACTTGCCAAACACTGGTCAAAATTGGGCCTTCTGACCCTTAGAAGGAGAAATGGGACCAGTTCAAAACTGCCAAGGTCAGTTCACGGATTCACTTAACTAACTGAACTATTCATCCAGCACTCTGCTCATCAGGTTTATAAGGGATTTGTTCATGACCGCAATCTCATGGTATGAATTAGGCCAAAGTTATATGGTCCTCCATGGGCAGGGTTGTCCTTGTCAATGATTTATTTTGGAAAAATTGCATCCCACCTTTTGGCACTAAAAGGGCACCCAAAGCAGCTTCCGCATTAAGAGAGAAGCAAAGGAGGAAAACGAAAAGAATGGGTCAGTTTGAAAACACTACTACAGTATGAAGTTTAAAGGATCAGCCTATTGCCACCTTCCTGAAACTCAGACTGTGTACACACTGCACCTTGAAAGCACATTCTTTCGCTCAAAAAAAAATCTGGGCACTGTAGCTTTTATCCCTAGAGAGTTACAAGTCTCAGCAGCCCTCAAGAAACTGCAGCACCCAGAATTCTTGGAAGTTATAGTGTGCACACAGCTTTGAGGGGATGAAATGAGCCCGTCTGCACTATAACTTTATAGCAGTATTATACTGCTTTAAACAGTGTGAGGCTCTCCCTCTCTCAAAGAATCCTGAGAACTGTAGTTTGTTAAAAGTCCTGAGAGTTGTTTGCAGACCCCTAGTGCCCTCACAGAGGTACAATTCCCAGAGTTCCCTAGAAAGAGTTATTGATTGTTAGACCACTCCCTTAGGAAACGGTAGCTGTGAGAGAGAAATGTGGGGGGGGGGAGGGTCTCAACAACTCTTGGTACCCTTAATAAACTAAAATTTTATAAAATAAACTTTGGGTTGACTTTAGGGAAAGTCATGATGGTTAAAGAGGCACAATACAGTGGGGATGGGGCCTGACCAGGCATAGGCCAACTCGGCCCTCCAGATGTTTTGGGACTACAATTCCCATCATCCCTGACCACTGGTCCTGTTAGGTAGGGATGATGGGAGTTGTAGTCCCAAAACATCTGGAGGGCCGAGTTGGCCTATGCCTGGGCCTGACTCTCTTAAGGGAGGGGTTCCATAATCAGGGTGTTGCTTTATGATTTATCACCCTCCTTTGTAAATACACTTTGTAAAAAAAGTGATCTCATTCTCTGAGCATGGATCCTTACGTTGTAAAAACAGCACAAAACCACACCCAAGAGGGAGGTATCAACTTGCTTGGAGGAATCTCAAGCTTTGTAGAAGTACACCTCCCCACAAAAAATAACCCTTGGGGAGAAAGTGGGCAAAAAACCCCAAACCCTGACTGAGCATGCTTTGTGGCCATTGACCACAGAGTAATTGTTGAGGGGGACAGTTTGATGGCCAGTTTCACACACTGCTGCAAACAGAAGAATGTTGGTTGAGAATCTCAACAGAGTGTTGTATCTGGGATCAGGGGAGATCTCTCCGTCAACCCTTTATATTAGCTATTAACTTGCTTTCTCTTTTGGCTCCTAGTTGGACTCATCTGCTTGACCTGACTGGATTCTAACATTGTTGCTTCCTGCATGTGTTCTTCTCAGCAGCCTGCATTTGTGTGTTAAGATCCCAAGACCTCCCCTAATAAATAAAGACACAATTGACACAGAATTTAGTTTAAGGTTCTTGGCATAATTTTGGCTACAGCTTTATTGATTACATATCATGAGTGGTTTGGTTCCCAACTAGCTGCACCTGACCTTGGCAGGGCAGCACTGACGACTGGACTCCAGCAGAGCTCAGTACAGGTAAACATCCTGGGGGAGCACTGGACCAGGCTCAGACTCAAGCTCACCCCAAATGCTCCCAGGGGCTCTGGTGTGGCCCTAAGCCCTGGAAGGGGATCGGACAAAAGCAGGGCGAGCCCCTGGATTCCTTTAACGGAATACCCTTTCACTCATTGGAGGGGTGGGCATGACAACCTCCCCTCCACTCCACCTTGAACCAATGCCTAACTGCCAAACTTTACAAAGTTGTAATGATTTGCTACGCGGCAGGCGAAACCCAAGTGGCACCAGCCAATCAGCCAAATGGGAAAATTCCTACCGGGCCCCAGTCCCAAAAACAGACGACCCATGATGGCATAGGAAGGTCATAGGTAAAGGTAAAGGTAAAGGGACCCCTAACCATTAGGTCCAGTCATGACCGACTCTGGGGTTGCGACGCTCATCTCGCTTTATTGGCCGAGGGAGCCAGCGTACAGCTTCTGGGTCATGTGCCCAGCATGACTAAGCCACTTCTGGCGAACCAGAGCAGCGCACGGAAACGCCGTTTACCTTCCCGCTGGAGTGGTACCTATTTATCTATTTGCACTTTGATGTGCTTTTGAACTGCTAGGTTGGCAGGAGCAGGGACCGAGCAACGGGAGCTCACCCTGTCGCAGGGATTTGAACCGCCGACCTTCTGATCAGCAAGCCCTAGGCTCTGTGGTTTAACCCACAGCACCCCCCGTGTCCCAGCAAGGTCATAGCAAGACCCTAAATATAGGGAGGGAGGGTGATCCCGTGCATGAGGCGAAAAAGAGGAAGCTCAACGCAACGTGTAGCGGTAGATATAGGTCTCTCGGTTAATGCATGAAACGATCCCATTGGCCAGAATTACCCAAGCATCCGAGGGACCACCAATCGAGTTGTTGTGGCTATCCAATTGCTAACACCCACAACAGCAGTGAGGTCAGTATTGATTATTTCACTGCAACGTGTGTTCTCTGGGAGGAGGACACGATTTCAGGGTAAACTGATGAACAGGTGGCCTTGCAGACAGAGAGGTGGCCTAGAAATGGGCTTTTGTCCTAACTCTGTGATTCTGCTGTGGTGGTTCATTCAAATGAGCTGCTGGTTCCTTTGCTCCTTGGTCTACCAGAGCCCTTTTCTTGGAATAAATAACAATAATGTAAGCAAAAAAAAAAAAGGGTGTTGGCAGTGATAGAATATGAAAAATAACAGTGTAATCAACAGTACTTCAAATTGCTTGTTCTCACCCCTAACCCTTCTAATCACATCTTTCTACCTCTACCCTATTTTTCTCAGTATTATTCTGATTAAGTATAATTAGCATAAAGCATATAGGAAATTATAGCAGAAGATTGCCCCCCCCCCTTAGTATGGCAAAACTGTGGGTTTTTTTGTTTTGTTTTGTTTTGTTTTAAAGCTCCCTAGATAAGTGGAATCCCTGTCTGTATAGTCTTGTTGTACAAACTTGGTGAATCTCATTCATGGATGGAATCCACAAAGCCCACATTATGAGCTCTACAGCCAGACCTTTGACAAGCCCAGACCTTGAGAGTTCTTGGTATGCCCCTAATGGCAGGACATGAGCTCTGATCCATAGAGATTTTTGAATCTTTCCATAAACAAAAACATGTGCAACCTGGATTATGTTGGGCAGAGTGCTTTTCTTCTCGCTACTTTGCTGCTAAACCACAGGCCATTTTTCCAGGGAGCCAAATTATGACCCTTTTCCCAGATGGGATGGGGTAATGGGATAACGATGCACACCGTACTATTTTAATTTTTAAGAACCTGCTTTAGAAGTGACTGGGGCAGACACATTAAAATGGATACCACACGGGTGCATCACAGGTGTGTGTTCCCCAAATTATAAGAAAAAATCAAAGTGCTTTGTGGAAGATGCTCACTTTTCAGAGTCAGAATGCTCTATTAAAAGGGTATCTCAAGGTGGATCAAGGACTCCCTCAGCTGCTTTGGCAGCTTCCGGTCTCCATAAAATATATGCATGGCTTTGTGTGCCCCTCTGCCCTAAATAAACAAAACTAAGATGAATGGGGAAATGCCTGGAACTCAAGAGGGGAGGGAGTAGAGAAGTCATTTTAATCATAGTGAATTATTGCCCAAGGCCACACCAATCACAGTCATGATGGGGAAGTATGTTGAAGCACAGTAATGGGTGTTCCTTCTCCAGATTTTGGCTTTAAGAACAGGAAGAAAGCAGCAGAGTTAGGCTACTGGAGTGGGCCTGCTTCTTTTCCAATAGTAGTTCTTTCCCCTAACAGTTAAAATTCCTAGGTTTATCTCTTTATTCTCTTTTGAGGGCTCTTCCAGGAAGGAAAGGATGTGGTGAGAAAAAGCAGAATTTTCCCATTTTTTATAACAAAGGTAAAATCTCCTAGCACGATAGCCTCTTACTGAGGGACACATCCCTCATACAACTAGTTTTCAAACTGATTCCACATTTAAGAAAACTATGGGAGGGAACATTAATTATATTTCCCCACCCCAAAATGGTGGTTGCAGGGGAAGCACTGCAGCTGTCCTTCTGAATTTTTTCCAGGCTTCATTCCCTCAGAAAGGGGCAAGTGTGTCTACAATGTGTGTCAGATTTTGAGGGAGCCGGGCATGAAATCCTTGAATGGGTCTGCCTAAAAGTTGGCAGAAGTTGGCATTCTTAAGGGGCTCGCTTGATTGCAAATTTCAATTACTTACCGTCTTTTTTGCTCTATAAGACTCACTTTTTCCCTCCTAAAAAGTAAGGGGAAATGTGTGTGCGTCTTATGGAGTGAATGCAGGCTGCGCATCTATCCCAGAAGTCAGAACAGCAAGAGGGATTGCTGCTTTCGCTGCACAGCGATCCCTCTTGCTGTTCTGGCTTCTGAGATTCAGATTATTATTTTTCTTGTTTTCCTCCTCCAAAAACTAGGTGCGTCTTGTGGTCTGGTGCGTCTTATAGAGCAAAAAATACGGTACATGAAAAGGGGGAAAGTGATACGCCATTCCTATATAGTATACACACCTGGAGGAAATATCCAGAAGCAGATTATATATGAGCAGTTCAACTCGTGTAGGTGTGACTGTCCCCCTACGTTCATCTGACATGGCCCAATGAATTTAGGAATAAGTGAACTAAAAAGAGGTCTGGAGGGTGGCAACATAAGAACGGGCCTTTTCTGCTGTGGCTCCCTGTTTGTAGAATGCCCTCTTCAGGGATGCTCACCTGGTGCCTTCATTGCATATCTTTAGGCGCCAGGTTAAAACGTTTCTCTACAACCAGGCCTTTGGCTGATTAACCTTCTGTGACCTTTTAAATAATAATAATATTTTATTTATATCCTGCCCTCCCCAGCCGAAGCCGGGCTCAGGGCGGCTAACAACAATAAAATAATACAACATTCTAAATAGGTTTGTGAGAGGAGGATTTTTGGTTTTATTGTGTATTTTGTGTTCTCATTTTGTATTTTTGTGTTGTAAACTGCCCTGGGATCGAAGGGCAGTATGCAAATTTAATTAACACCAACAGCACTACATATGTAGAATCAATTTCTTGCACCTTATTTCATCATTGGCAAGGAATGCCCCATAGATCATTCTTTCTTCTGACTGTTTTGAAACTTATTTTGGTCAGTGACCAGGAAGAACAAAGCACATAAAAAACAATAAAATTTTATCAAAGCATTTCGGAACATACAACTATTGATATAAATAGCCCCTTTTATTCCCGTTTCTCTAGTAAAAAACAAAACCACGTTTCCATATTCCCTCTTACCTTTTTCTTTTTTTACCACAAGCTTAGGTGAACTTACATTCAGCCAATATCAAAATCTCATTCCTTCCTCAAACACAGTTAATTGGTACTTGAAAATGACAGTGTTCTGGTCTTGGATAGATAGATATATAAAATTCCCATTAACATCGACAGCTGTTATATCCATAAGACTGAAAGCAGATTTTGGTGAATGGTTTTCTGCAGTTAATGATACACAGTTGGCTTTCTCTGTTACACCTGTGCAAACATAGGTGTAGATAACTGAGAGTTTGCAGGGATTTAGCTCTCACATAAATTCAGGAGTGGTATTTCATTCATAAGTAAATGAGACATTGAAGCGAGTTTATCTCACGTAACACAGCCCAGCCTATTAAAGCCAGTGAGGGGTTTTGCCACAGATTCTAGAGCAACCCCATATGGCACAATGCAAAGTTCTAGAAGCATGTAGTTATAAAAGTTTGAGGAGCACCCCCAACTAAACAGGATTTATGGCTATATGGAGCAATACTGCAAAATTTAAATTATCACCTGTAAAACTGAAAGCATATTTTGGTTCAGGCGGCTGAGTGACTGGTGCTGAATTTAAAGCAAATTTACTTTGTAGCTCAACTTGTAACTTTGATTATATATTACAGTAATATGAATAATCAACTTCCCAGTACTTAGAACTTTTTAATGTTTGACGTTTTATTATGTTTTCATATGTGCTGGAAGTCACCCAGAATGGCTGGGGAAACCCAGCCAGATGGGCGGAGTATAAATTATTACTATTAGACTTCTATCCAAAGCAGTGGTAAGTTTCTCATCCTGTTAGCACAAGGATTATCCACATACGATGGACATTTGCCCCTTCCAAACACCCTAAATAAGTTCTGGGGGGTTTCCCCCAACCCTCTGGAGCAGGGGAGGGTGCAGGCCACTTACATGAGGAGGTTTGTTGCAGAAGCATGAATCCCTGTGCTAACAGAATGAGGAGATTGGATACTGCTGTGACGTTAACATATGAGAGTGCTGGAGTTGTGTACACAACACCAGTGCAGTTAGGGGAAATGTGCAAAACTAGTTCAAATATATGTTGGAAGTGTAAGGAAAAGGAGGGGACATTTTATCATATGTGGTGGGATTGTAAGGTAATTACAAAATTTTGGGAAATGATATACAACGAATTGAAGAACATGTTCCACTTAACATTTGTTTAAAAACCTGAGGCATTTTTGTTGGGGAATATAGGGAAAGACCTGCCAAAAAAGTTGAAAGACATCTTCATGTATGCGACAACGGCCGTGAGAGTTCTGGTAGCACAAGGATGGGAGACTGAAGAAACCCCAACTAAAGAATCATGGCAAGAAAAATTGATGGACTATGCAGAACTGGCAAAACTGACATATAAGTTATGGGACAAGGATAACTGTGACTTTAAAGATGAATGGGAACCCTTTACAAAGTATCTGAAGACGCAACAAAGCGAACTGGACTTCTTGGCAGGTTTTGAATAAACATTCACAAACTTTTTATTGATAATAATCAGCTAAATAGTTTGAGGATCTATACAACTTTGTAACATGCAGAAAACAGCATTCTTAGAGAAACCAAAGACTGGAACTGAGGAAAGTCGGGGGGTGGGGTGGGGGTGACTGGGTTTTGTGTGGGAGGAGGGGAGGGAGGAAAAATGGGGGGGGGACAAGAATGATATGTTTTGGATAATATGTCTTGTTATAATTTTGAATTAAAAAAGAGAGAGAGAGAGAGTGCTGGAGGTGAAATAGTTAAACAGGTTACCCAATCAGAACCCAGGGGGGTGGAGTCAGAGGGACTATAAAACCAGCTCTGGGAGGGTCGAAGGGAGGAGTTTGTTGGGAGGTTGGTTGGAGTGGGAGTAAATTGGGATAGAGTCTATGGATAGGTTGAGTTAGTGTAGTGAAATAAGCTGAGTCAGGAACAGTTAGGAGCTAGGAAGACAAGTCAATATCTGAGAGGTGGTTTAGTGAGTGAGAGCAGGTAGAGGAAGTTATAGGTCTGGATAGGCACCCTATGATTGTAATGGACCGATACCGTTTATGAAACCACACGCCTGTTAAACTGCAATAAATAAACAGAAGTTTTTGTTCCAACTTAACCCTGACTGGACTCAGTATTTTACCAGGTAGGGCCTCGGTGGTGGCAGCGAGAAATAAAGTTGTGGCACAGGGATCAATAGACGGTGAAATGTCTGGGGACCCTGTGTGATTGCCACAACTGCCCTTAGAATTTACAGGAAAATGTCTCTCCATTGCAAACGCACACTTAAATAGCTACAACAGAGGTAGGGAGGGGAGGCCCTCCAATAAGTTACTAGGCTCCTGCTCCCATCGTCCGTGACCATTGGCCATGTTGGCTGGGGTTGATGGGAGTTGGAGTTCAACAACATCTGGAGAAGCACAACTTCTGCACCTCTGGGCTACTATTTGTGAAGTTCCAAGGATCATACCTCTACTGTCCTGAAAGGAATCTTAGAAATCATCCAGCTGAAATGCCAGTGCTGAACTAGGATTTTCTGTTTTGAAAATGTTCCAATAAAGGTTAACATTCTGACATCCTAAGCATGCTCATTCTACAGGTGGTTGTCTTCCTTGGCGATCACTCATAGCCGAGTAAGATTGTCTTCCATAAACACGGTTTTAACAGTGAGTCCGTAAGTGACTGTGGAGGCCAATTCTGGACCCACATGTCCTTCCACAGTGGGGACATTGGTTTCTGGGTGGGAATTGATCGTGCTGTGGATTTGCCAAGCGTGCCTTCCTCTTAGAACCTTTCTCCCTTGCGTCCTGAGTTTGAGTGTCTTCACCTTTGTCAAGACTGTTCTCCAACTGGAGCACTTGCAAGCCAGTGTTTCCTAGTTGTCAGTGTTTATACTACATTTTTTTAGATTTGCCTTGAGACAGTCTTTAAACCTCTTTTGTTGACCACCAGCATTACACTTTCCATTTTTAAGTTCAGAATAGAGTAGTTGCTTTGGAAGACCATCATCAGGCATCCACACAACATGACCAGTCCAACAAAGTTGGTGTTGAAGAATCATTGCTTCAACACTGGTGATCTTTGCTTCTTCCAGTACACTGATATTCGTTCGCCTGTCTTCCCAAGTGATTTGTAAATTTTTTCGGAGACACCATTGATGGAATCTTTCGAGGAGTTGGAGATGGCGTTTATAAGTGGTCCATGTTTCACAAGCATATAGTAAGGTTGGTAGTACAATAGCTTTGTAAACAAGAATTTTGGTTTCCCTGCGAATGTCCTGGTCCTCAAACACTCTGAACTTCAATCGGGAGAAAGTCGCACTCGCAGAGCTCAGGCGATGCTGGATTTCGGCATCAGTGTTGGCCCTTGTGGAAAGATAACTGCCTAGGTAGGAGAAGTGATCAACATTTTCCAATGTTACACCATTGAGTTGGATTTGTGGTGCTGCATAGGGGTTATTTTGTACTTGTTGGTGCAGTACTTTGTTTTTTTGGATGTTGAGTGATAGGCCAAGCTTTTCATAAGCTTCTGGAAATATATTTAGGATGATTTGGAGGTACTGCAGCAGTGTCAAGAGCAGATACGCCAGTACAAATGCTTAGGTTCAAAGGCCAGGTTGCACAACCCAGAAAGTCTTATTGGCATTTGCACCCAAAGTTCCATTTGCAGCTGGGAACAGGTGCCAGTAAAGGAGCAAGTGACTATGTTCCTAATGTGTTTAGCATCTGTATATTTCCTTTTGAGTATATATTTGGAGGCGGGGAATTATTGGAAAGTATATATTTGAAAAGTTGAGGGCATAATCTGTTTATTCATCGTATATTCCCTTTCAAGAACAGACTTCAAAAATTGAGGGAACAAACAGTTTATCATATTCACTATATATTTTCTTTTGACTAAAAAACTTAAAACTTGGAGACATAATCAGCTTATTCACTATATGATTTGGGGGATTTACTTCAGTGTCAAAGTCAAGATGTGAGCAATATATTTATTTTTTGGAATATTATTATACAGCTTTTCAACTAAAATGTTATCAAGAATGCAAGACAGTTTACAAATGTGTTTAAATAGGATTATTATTACTTACTTACTTACTTACTTACTTACTTATAGCCAGCCCAGCCACTCTGGACAACTTTCAACATAAAAAAAAACATAGTGAGACATCAAACATTAAAAACTTCCTGAAACAGGGCTGCCTTGTGATGTCTTTGAAAAGTTGTGTAATTGTTTCTTTCTTTGACATCTGATGGGAGGGTGTTCCACAGGTTGGGCGCCACTACCGAGAAGACTCTCAGTCTGCCTGGTTCCCTGTAACTTCACTTCTCACAGTGAGGGAACTGCCAGAAGACCCTCGGAGCTGGACCTCAGCGTCCGGGCAGAACAAAGGAGGTGGAGACGCTCCTTCAGGTATACAGGGCTGAGTCTCAGTGGAGGTGGGCTTCTATGTGTCCTCTCATCCTTATGAGTTTGGCTCTCTTGGCTAACCCTGCCCAAAAGCACCACACAGCAGCACAGACCAGATTGAGGGCAGTGATGTAACAATATCCAAGAGACAGCAAACCGTTCTTTTTTTCCGCAGACAGCTGGCTAGATAGCAGCCAGTGTCCTAACAGGAAGAGACTAGGGTTGCTCTCCTCCCTCATCCATGTCTGTTGCCATTCTGATGCCTTTGGTTTATGTACCATTTTAAAACCCAATATCATTCAATTAATATTTTTTTAAAAAAACCAGATAGAAACCAAACATCATATCACAATTAAAACTGAGTAGTGTGCAGAAGATAGAATTAAATATTTAGAGTCTGAGTCCAAGAAAGCTTTGGTAATTCTATGTTTCAAAGAGGTGTCTTGCTGCCACATGGATTACCTGAGAGGAGAAGAAGTAAGAAGAAGAGTTTGGATTTGATATCCCGCCTTTCACTCCCCTTCAGGAGTCTCAAAGCGGCTAACATTCTCCTTTCCCTTCCTCCCCCACAACAAACACTCTGTGAGGTGAGTGGGGCTGAGAGACTTCAGAGAAGTGTGACTGGCCCAAGGTCACCCAGCAGCTGCATGTGGAGGAGCGGAGACACGAACCCAGTTCCCTAGATTACGAGTCTATCGCTCTAAACCACTACACCACACTGGCTCTCAAGAGAAGGCATGTGGGGGTGGATGCATCACCAAATGGCTCTCTGTTGCTCATGGAATGACCAGGAGGGTCTCCTCAGAAAATCTTCAAAGATCAGCTTGGTCTGTACCAATAGAGGTGGCCTGCTAGGTATTCTGGCCCCAAGTTGTTTAGGGATTTAAATGTCAACAACAAAACCTTGAACCTAGTTTAGTAACTACACAGGAGGCAGTACAGATCATTCAGCAATGGTGCAATACACCCTTATGCAAATTAATTGAAACAAAGCATGTTTTCTATCTTTCTCGTAATCCTGTACTGAAAACAAACACGAAAAGTCAGTTGATCATTATGGTGTCGGAAGCCTGCAGCCAATAGAAGGAATGGTGCGCTCACCATAATATATTGAGGTTCTATGAAAGAGAGTTATTCCAGAGCTGGAAAAGAGGTATCCTGACAGTACTAGAATATTGTAGCAGGACCTAGCACATCGAAAGTGGTGAAGAAATTCATGACAGAGCAGCAAATCCAGGTACTTGATTGGCCAGGGAATTTTCCAGACGTAAATCCCATTGAGAATTTGTGGGCTATATGCAAAAGTCGCCTCCGTGCTGTAGACTGTATGACTATGGAGAAGCTCATTCAGGCACTGATTCAAGTGTGGTAAAAAGGTAAAGGGACCCCTGACTATTAGGTCCAGTTGTGACCAACTCTGGGGTTGCAGTGCTCATCTCGCTTTACTGGCCGAGGGAGCCGGTGTACAGCTTCCGGGTCATATGGCCAGCATGACTAAGCCGCTTCTGGCTAACCAGAGCAGCGCACAGAAATGCCGTTTACCTTCCCACCGGAGCGGTACCTATTTATCTACTTGCACTTTTTGCGGTGCGTTAGAACTGCTAGGTGGGCAGGAGCAGGCACCGAGCAACGGGAGCTCACCCCGTCGCAGGGATTCGAACCACCAACCTTCTGATCAGCAATTCCTAGGCTCTGTGGTTTAACCCACAGCGCCATCTGCGTCCCTTTCAAGTGTGGTACAGGGATCAAAAAATCAACAGTGACAGTTCGAAACTAGTCGGCTGCATGCCAAACCATGTTCAAATGCTGTTCAGATATGTGAGTTTTGTACAATAAACTACATTGTTTGTTTCCATTAATTTGCACAAGGGCGTATGTGTAAAGAGGAGTGTCACACTAAGCAGCAGCTTCCGAATCCACCACAAAGAAAACTCCACATAAAACGTATTATAATAGTCTAACCACGAGGTTACCAATGTATGGTAAGGTTATCTCTGAACAATTGCACAATTTGAAGTTGGTAATGGGCACTCAGAGCCACTGAGTTTATGTGGGCTTCTAGTGACAGTGGTAGATCTAGGAGCATCCCTAAACTACAAATCTGTTCCTTCAGGGAAAGTGCAACTTTATTTAGAGCTAGTGCACAACCCAGTTCCGGGATCTGAATCTACCCATTCATAGGGTCTCCATCTTCAGTTGCTGCTTATTAACCCTTATCAAACCCATGACTGTTTCCAGGCACCAGTTTAGAACATGCATAGCCTCTCCTGATTCAGGCATTACAGAGAAATAGGTCTGGGTGTCATCAGCATCTGAGTATAGGAGATTCAAAACCGAAATGCCATATAAGCCTGGTTCTAAGTTTCATTTGGCTAGCGTGATGAGAACAGGGCTATGCAAAGCCTTGGGCAATCCTGATAGATTAATCTTTCGTTCTCCTAAGGTTTAAATTCTTACTACTTAGAAATGTGTGATAATCAGCCTGAAGCACACCACCTGGAGTGCAGTGTTGCTATTATTAAATGGAATGTATGCCTAAAAATAAAGAGCAAGTGAGACTCATTTACTGGGCATTACAAGCATAGGAATGACATCACCGAAAGCCAATCAGAAAGCTCACATTCTCTCCAGCATTCTAAAGCCATTGATGTCATCATTTTGTGGAAAAAAAGATTTGATATCAAAGCTGTGTTCTCTCAGATGTGATCTCACCCATGACCCTAAGTGGCACTTTTAGGAACAGCTTGCTCAGATTTACTTGTTTCAGATTATATATTTTAAAACAGAAACAACCAAAACCCACCCACCTACCTACCTGTCCCCATCACTCAATTTATTTTGACAAAGTTACATTTGTCACTGGAAATCTGAAAAGTCTGCCTCCCCCCCCCCGCAGGAGAATAATAGATATGAAACTTTGCTTTAGTAGCTCAAAAGCAACACTTAGAAAGGAGAGGTTTGTTTTTGTAAAGGTATAATATTCTCCCTCAGCCACTAGGTGAAAAGTAATTTTAAAATAGCACTGGAGTATAAGAACACTCTGGGAATGGGAACAAGAAGGATGCTCATAATTTTACTGACTGGCATATAGCTCTCTTTATTGACCTAGACTTCCCACAGACAGACCAATCATCCCATTTGACAGCACAGGGACTTCCTGCCCTGGTGGTGCTTGGGAGATTATAAAGATTGTACCCTGTCTTTAGAAAAGTAAAAAGAAAAAAGAAAAGGTAAAGGACCCCTGACAGTTAAGTCCAGTTGCGAATGACTCTGGGGTTGCTGCTCTCATCTTGCTTTACTGGCCGAGGGAGCCGGCGTTTGTCGGCAGTCATTTTTTCCAGGTCATGTGGTCAGCATGACTAAGCCTCTTCTGGCGAAACCAGAGCAGCGCACGGAAACACCATTTACCTTTGGCATGCTTTTGAACTGCTAGGTTGGCAGGAGCTGGGACCGAACAATAGAAGCTCACCTCATCGCGGGGATTCGAACCACCGACCTTCCAATTGGCAAGCCCTAGGCTCAGTGGTTTAGACCACAGCGCCACCAGAGTCCCCTTCTTTAAAAAAGTACTTTCTGTTAATTAAGGACCAGGGGCTAATAAGGGCAACTGCCTTCCTGATCTCCATTGAGCCAAATGGCTGAACTGCTTCAGGGCCACTGTGGAGATGAAGCTCCAAACATGGCTGGCTTCCTTGTATAACAGCCACTTGCTTGGTTGAGTCAAAATTTATTCTAGGTGTTCACTCAAGGAGACTTTTGCAAACCAGGAGGAGTTGGTTTTTCCTCAGTGCCTCCCAGGCTATTTAATGTGTCACAAATGACTTGCTAATATCCTTGTGCAGACTAGTAAAATCATGTATATATATATGAATGACAATGGGCTGGATCCAGAAATGCTCTTTCATGAGCTGAGGGCTTCTTTTGCTCAAAGAAGGGTCAGATTCAGCTAATGAGTCCTGTCAGTAGAAGCCCCGCACAAAGACTTCTGCTTGCACAATGGGGTTCCCCTTCCCCCTCTCCTTCCCCCCACACCTCCCAAAATTGGCTCAGAGGGGAAAGAGAGGGGATGTTTCCACCTGACAAGCTGAAATGCTTGCCCTGACAAAATGATTGCCTTCGCATGACAATGAATTCCTCATTTAGTGTTGGATCCTTGTTTGTGCAAGACATTGCCGTCTCTTACATGTCACAGAATGTATTCCGCTCGCTCTTGCACAACAGTCCATGGAACATGTTTGCACTGGGGTTATTTCTTCCCCTTGCGCAGGCCATGCGATTCCAGTGGCGTAGCGTGGGTTGTCAGCACCCGGGGCAAGGCAAGTAATTTGCGCCCCCTAACCCGGGGCAAGGCAAGTAATTTGCGCCCCCCCCCTGCTGCACTGTCCCTCCCCCCAGATAGTCCCTCGCTCTCTCTCCGCACCGCACCGCACGCCTGGCACCCTCCCCTCCACAGTGGGCGGCGACCCGGCGGCTCGGATCGGATTCGCACAGCCAGCACTGCAGTGAGAGAGAGTGAGTGAGCCAGGTAGGGGCAGAGAGCTGCGAGTGCGAGCACACCCCCCCCGATGTTGCGCCCAGTGCGGCCGGCCCCCCCTGCACCCCCCACGCTACGCCACTGTGCGATTCTGACTGTGGGGAACTCCACACAGATGCAAAGCTTGCACTTTCCCAGCCCACTTTTCATACTCATGTTTGGACGCCTAATTGGAAGTGGGGGGAACTATTTTGTACCGTAAGGCTTATAAAAAGGTATTGAAGATAATATTCTTCTAACCATTCTACTATGCTCCGTTGCGCTTTTCATTACACACACATGGTATGGCGGTTCCTATGTTTTGGCTGCTGTCCTTTGCACGCTTGCTTGAGAGTAAGTCCCATTGATCAGAGTGGTACTTACTTCTGAATAAACATGTGCTGTCTGTTGCTGATCTGGCTTAGTGTCTTATAAAATATGTAAGGGGTTTCCACTCCATTTTCTTTAGTACCTAGAAGATGAAGAGACGTTAATGTGAATGGTATTGATCTGAATCAATTGATCATTGGAGGAGTATAGAAGACAGGATCATCACTGCTGTCAGGTACTAAGTACATATAGAGATCCTTTTTAGGAAGATGCAACATCAATAGTACTATTTTATGCAATTTCATAGACTCCTACGTTATGCTAAAATAGTACCATTAGGAAGTGCAACTGCAACTTTTTCTTCCATTTAAGCATTAATTGCTTTGGCATTCAAATGGCTACTCAAGAATCAGCCAGTTTGAGCAAAAGGAAAGATTGGACCTACCATGGCTTCTTACTGGATTTGAATAAATACTGAATTGCTCTCTTCTGGTCCTTTGTTTCATCCAGTAAAGAAGTAACTGGAGGTCCCTCTTGAAGGTCCCAAGCCACAGAGAGGTTAGGCTGGCCTCAACTAGAGCCAGGGCTTTTTCAGCTGCGGCTCCAACCTGGTGGAACGCTCTGTCACAAGAGACAAGGGCCCTGCAGGACTTGACATCTTTCCGCAGGGCCTGCAAGACAGAGCTGTTCCACCAGGCCTTTGGTCAGGGTGCAGCCTGACTCCCTCCTTTGGCAATCTTTACAAAACTTTAGTTTATGGTTGCCATCAATTTTGATTTTAATTAATTTTTATAATGTTTTTATAATGTTGCACTATTTTAGTGTTGTTTGCCGCCCTGAGCCCGGCTTCGGCTGGGGAGGGCGGGATATAAATAAAATTTATTATTATTATTTTTATTATTTTATTATTATTATCATCATATGTAATGTTGACGTGGAGTATATTTACTCAAAAGTAAGCCCCTCTCTGTTCAACTGAGCTTACTCTCAGTAAAAGTGTGCATAGGACTGTAGCCTCCCAGCTGCAACCCAGCACAAACTTACTTAGCAATGACTTCCATTGAACTCAGCAAGACTTAGTTCTGAATAAGCTTCATTGGGATCAGACTGTTTAAAAATGAATCTAGGGGGAATCATTGGGAAATGGCCACATGCACCTGTAATATCAGAAAGGTCAGATCCACATACAAGTGGCATGAACTCCGAATAAGGTTTGGTTCTGGGAGTTTGCTGGGTGAGAACCTCATATTCATATTTGACCTTGAAATGCTACAAATACATGATTATTTGCCTGCTTGGTGGTGATGGTGGTGCAATATTAGAAGAACACTCACTGTCTGTAAGACCCATGGAGAAGTAATAAAAAATAAAGTGAGAGACTGGCTTCATTACTATCAGATAATGGGGGCATACAAATTGCATAGAAAAATTGACTTCCAGGTGGAAAAATCAAAATTGGAAACAGAACTGTTAGAACCCAAAACTAAGATTTTGTCAAGAATGTATAACTTGCTGTTGAAATGGAATACTCAGGATGAAACAGTAAAATCTGCTATGATTAAATGGGCACAAGATGTTGGACACAACATAATGATGGCTGACTGGGAACAGTTATGGACCACAGGTATGAAATTTACGGCATGTAATGCCTTAAGAGAGAATATTATGAAAATGATATATAGGTGGTACATGACACCAGTCAAGCTAGCAAAAATCTATCATTTGCCCGATAATAAATGCTGGAAATGTAAAGAAACGGAAGGCACTTTCTTTCACCTTTGGTGGACGTGCCCAAGGATTAAGACCTTCTGGGAAATGATCTATAATGAAATGAAAAAGGTATTTAAATATACCTTTATGAAGAAACCAGAGGCCTTTCTCCTGGGCATGGTTGGCCAATTGGTGCTAAAGAAGGATAGAACTTTTTTTATGTATGCCACAACAGCAGCAAGAATACTTATCGCGAAGTATTGGAAGACACAATAACTACCCACTCTGGAAGAATGGCAGATGAAGGTGATGGACTACATGGAATTGGCAAAAATGACTGGCAGAATCAGAGACTAGGGAGAAGAGATGGTGGAGGAAGATTGGAAAAAAATTAAAGACTATTTACAGAAATATTATAAAATTAATGAATGTTAGAATGACATCAGATGGAGGCTAAAAGGTTATTAGTAATAATGTGGCGAAGGAGTATGGAAAATTCGAAGGTCAAAAGATGAAGAATTAAAGGTTTAATATATTAAGATAAAGATTAAGATAAGATAGAGGGAAGGGATTTGCTGATTAAATATTTGAAATTGGAATACAGTGAGGGGAGGTGTGGGGAAGTCTGGGAAATAAGCAAATGTAAGAAATTTTATGAAAATTGAATTGTTTTTGTTTGTTATTCTTTTTATCTTTGTATTTTTGTATTTTTCTTTCTTTTTTCTATGTGAAAGTCTTAAGAAAAATATTACACAAGACCCATGGAGAAGTAAGACCCACGGAGTTCAAGGGGACTTACGACTAGCCAAGTAGATAGAGGGTTGCCTCTTGAGTGTCAGTTGCCTTCAATATAGGGATCCAACAAACATGGAGGAGGAATATTTGAGGCATGGGGGCAGATTAACATGACTTTCCATTGCAATATTCCATATTCAATGTTAGATTAGTGTGAAATGCCAGCATCTTTCTTTCTTTCTTTCTTTCTTTCTTTCTTTCTTTCTTCCTTTCTTCCTTCCTTCCTTCCTTCCTTTCTTTCTTTCTTTCTTTCTTTCTTTCTTTCTTTCTTTCTTTCTTTCTTTCTTATTAAATTTCCACACAATTTTGAAGCCATTTCAAAATGCATTTGGCTGCAGTCCTGAACTCAGTCACATGTGTGTGAAGTTGAATTCATTCCAGTTGCTGTTCTGAATGTAACAGGGTGCAGCTTGCAGTATCTGAAAGTGTGTTCAGTAACTCACTGCTTCTACGTAGTTCTGTCAAAATTGCCAAGCCTTCTCTCAAATCAGAATCTGGGAAATAATTTCTTCTGCACTCTCCCTGAAAGGCACACTCTGTACTAACAAATTATCATATCCTGAATGGGGTAACTCTGCCTCTGAAGGACCAGGTGTGCAGCCTGGGAGTCATTTTGGACTCACAGCTGCCTGTGGAGGCACAGTTCCATTCTTTGTCCAGGGCAGCTGTCTACCAGCTCCATCTGCTACGCAGGCTAAGACCCTACCTGCCCGCAGACTGTCTCACCAGAGTGGTGCATGCTCTGGTTATCTCCCGCTTGGACTACTGCAATGCTCTCTACGTGGGGCTACCTTTGAAGGCGACCTGGAAACTACAATTAATCCAGAATGTGGCTGCCAGAGTGGTGACTGGGAGTGGCCACTGGGACCATATAACACCGGCCCTAAAGGATCTACACAGGCACCCAGTACATTTCCAAGTACAATTCAAAGTGTTAGTGCTTACCTTTAAAGCCCTAAATGGCCTAGTATACCTGAAGGAGCATCTCCCATCCCATTGTTCAGCTCAGACTCTGAGGTCCAGCCTTCTAGCAGTTCCCTCACTGCAAGATGTGAAGTTACAGGGAACCAAGCAGAGGGCCTTCTCGGTAGTGGCGCCCTCCCTGTTGAATGCCCTCCCATCAGATGTCAAGGAGCTAAAGAACTACATAACTTTTAGAAGACATCTGAAGGCAGCCCTGTATTGGGAAGTTTTTAATGTTTGATGTTTTATAAATGAATTAATAATACAATACAATACAATACAATACAATACAATACAATACAATACAATACAATACAATACAATATAATATAATATAATATATAATTTACCTTTTTTTAATATGTGTTGAAAACCACCCAGAGTGGCTGGGGAAACCCAGCCAGATGGGCAGGGTATAAATAATAAAATTATTGGAAGACACAAGAACTACCCACTCTGGAAGAATGGCAGATGAAGGTGATGGACTACATGGAATTGGCAAAAATGACAGGCAGAATCAGAGACCAGGGAGAAGAGACGGTAGAAGAAGATTGGAAGAAATTTAAAGACTATTTACAGAAATACTATAAGATTAATGAATGTTAGAATGACATCGGATTGAGGTTAAAAGGTTATTAGCAACAAAGTGGTGAAGGAGTATGGAAAATTTGAAGGTTAAAAGGTGTAAAATTAAAAGGTTTAACATATTAAGATATTAAGAAAAGATTAGGACACATTATGATATTAAGATAAACATTAAGTTGAGATAGAGGGAAGGAATTCGCTGATTAAATATTTGAACTGGAATACAGTGAGGGGAGGTGTGGGGAAGTCTGGGAAATAAGTAAATGCAAGGAATATTACGAAAATGGAATTGTTTTTATTTGTTTTTTCTGTGTTGTTGTTTTTTGTCTTTTTGTCTTTTTGCATTTTTGTATTTTTCTTATGTTTCTTTCCCTTTTATGCAAAAACCCTAATAAAAAATATTATAATAAATAAATAATAAAATTATTATTATTATTATCATAGACACCAAGATGTTTGAGCCTCACTGGTTATCAAATTGATTAGAGTACTTCCACAAAAAAGAGAGAACATAAGACACATATGATTTAGATCACTCGGAAACTCTTGAACCCAAGCCTAGTCTACCTCTTTTCTACATGAACACTACTTTGTAACAGCTACTAGGACTAGAGAACTGGCCTAGCCACACCCATGATGGATTAGATGGGTCTTCACAAAATTAAACCAGGCTTAGATTAGATGAACTGCAGTGTCAACCAGGAATGTGCGTACACTTGTAGAACACAAAGTATAATTATATATACCGTATTTTTCGCCCTATAGGACACACTTTTTCCGCTCCAAAAATGAAGGGGAAATGTGTGTGTGTCCTATGGAGCAAATGCAGGCTCCTTGGCTTCAGCGATAGCAACGCGAAGCCTGCGCTCCGGAGGCTTCGCGTTGCTTTCGCTGAAGCCAGGAGAGTCTGCTCTTTGAGGCTCTTTAAAGGCTGTGCGGCTCTTGGGGGCTTTTCCTGAAGGAGGGAGAAGGGACTGACTGGCTGAGTCAGTCCCGTCTCCCTCCTGTGGGCTTTTGCGGGAGATGGGGGAATTCCCCCACCTCCCGCAAAAGCACCCAGAAGCCGTGCGCTTTTTAAAGGCTGCGCGGCTTCTGCAGGCTTTTCTATGAGGTGGGGGAATTCCCCCACCTCGCAGAAAAGCCCGCAAGAGCCGCACAGCCTTTAAAGAGCGCACAGCTCTTGGGGGCTTCTCCCTCCTGTGGGCTTTTGCGGGAGGTGGGAGAATTCCGCTACCTCCTGCAAAAGCAGGAAGAAGGTCTTGGAGTAGCGCACAGGCTGCATGCAGCCTGTCCGCTGCTCCCAGAGCTGCGGGGGGGGGGGGGGAATCATATTTTTTCCCTCGATCCCCCCCCCCTGAAAACTAGGTGCATCCTATGGGCCGGTGCGCCTTATAGGGCGAAAAATACGGTAAATATCAGGATGCCGCGCTTAACGCAAACTTGTGAACCAAGCTTAAATTTGTGAACCAGATTTAGGTTTCTGTCTATGGTGGTGTTACCTTGACAGTTTTGATACACTCATTAGTAACACCACCACAGACAGAAACCTAAATCTGGTTCACACATTGTCCAGATTGTTAGAAAAGTATGGAAACTGGACTTTACAAGGAGCATGAAGTATATTTCATAATGGCAGCCGTTACTTCAGCAGAGAGTAAATGAAACCACACATATGATGGATCACACAGACTGGGGGAAGGCAGATTTACAGTGGCAATCTGGACTATAGGTCTGATTGTGGAATAAGCATCACATGTGACATGGGTGTGTGTGTCTGTTTTCATGCACTTTAAAAATCGTCAGACTGGCAATTTCCAGTGGCAGCTAGGGATGTCCTTGCAGAAGTCTGGCTGTATTGACTAGTTTCCAATGTGCTGTCATTGGAACATGGACTGGTCTGGTGAACTCCTAAAACCACAGCAGAAAGCTGCCTCCTGTTTTAAATTAGCTGCATGCTTTTTGTCAAAGCCTTGGTGATTTTTTCAGCGTCAAAAATACACTCCAATAGACCTGGTGCCTTAATATACAGTGGTACCTCAGGTTACGTACTTAATTCGTTCCAGAGGTCCATTCTTAACCTGAAACTGTTCTTAACCTGAAGCAACACTTTAGCTAATGGGGCCTCCCACTGCCGCCGCACCGCCGCTGCATGATTTCTGTTCTCATCCAGAAGCAAAGTTCTTAACCCGAGGTACTATTTCTGGGTTAGCGAAGTCTGTAACTGAAGCATATGTAACCTGAAGCATATGTAACCTGAAGCGTATGTAACCCGAGGTAAAAGGTAAAGGAACCCCTGACCATTAGGTCCAGTTGTGACTGACTCTGGGGTTGCGGCGCTCATCTCGCTTTATTGGCCGAGGGAGCCGGCGTACAGCTTCCGGGTCATGTGGCCAGCATGACTAAGCTGCTTCTGGCAAACCAGAGCAGCGCACGGAAACGCCATTTACCTTCCCACCGGAGTGGTACCTATTTATCTACTTGCACTTTGACATGCTTTCGAACTACTAGGTAGGCAGGAGCTGGGACCGAGCAACGAGAGCTCACCCCGTCACGGGGATTCGAACTGCCAACCTTCTGATTGGCAAGCCCTAGGCTCTGTGGTTTAACCCACAGCGCCACTCACGAGGTACCACTGTATATCTATGGCTGAGCTCCAGACATTGTCCCTCAACTCCACATATGCACCTAGGGATCCCTTTGCCGTCTATATAAGATGAAATGCCGTGAGTACATGTTGCATTGTCTGCAGCCATTGCTGACAAGTTACAACAAGGAGATCCTTCTTTGTATGGGCAGCCCTCCATCCCCGAATTATGAGCCTTCAGCATTACGTTTCAAGAAGCCCATGGAACCATCGGCCCTGGCTTGCAGCCTTGGAGGCTGACGTCCAAAGCAGCAAAGGGGCATTGACTCATCTCATGCTGTTTTTTCTGGAATGGGTCCACTGCTTCCAAAAAAAGCTGTGCATTATGAGTCTGCTCTGAAAATTGTTCTGCTTCAATTGCAATTCTGGTTTTTTTTTCCACACACAAAAAGAGGAGCAGCAACAACGTGGTTTTACTATTAAATCTTATTTAAGCCATGTTGTGATTGAGAAACTTATTTAGAAACTGAACAGTTAGCATTCCTTCCCCTTCTGGCAAAAGAATATCACCAAGAAGAAGAGGAGAAAACTCATCACTGGCTCTCAGCAAGTTATTTTCCTTAGCAGCACACCGTCTAGTACAATTTCTTCAGTATGGAACCAGTCAAAGCTCCCTCTCTCTACCAGACTTTAAAGGTAAAGGTAAAGGGACCCCTGACCATTAGGTCCAGTCGTGACAGACTCTGGGGTTGAGGTGCTCATCTCGCTTTATTGGCCGAGGGAGCCGGCGTACAGCTTCCGGGTCATGTGGCCAGCATGACTAAGCGGCTTCTGGCGAACCAGAGCAGCACACAGAAACACCGTTTACCTTCCCGCTGGAGTGGTACCTATTTATCTACTTTCACTTTGACGTGCTTTTGAACTGCTAGGTTGGCAGGAGCAGGGACCGAGCAACGGGAGCTCACCCCTCGCGGGGATTCGAACCACTGACCTTCTGATCGGCAAGTCCTAGGCTCTGTGGTTTAACCCACAGCGCCACCCGCGTCCCTGACTACCAGACTTTACTCCACCCCAAGGTTCTATTGGCTTGTAATGAACTATTTAAATATTGAATGCATTACAGTTATTTGAACCCTATACTTTGAAAATGAAATCTGCAGTAGCCTATAATATCTTTTGTATTGCTGTTCAGGGCTGGCTCCAGGTCTTGGGGACCCTCCCTTTCTTCCTTAAACATATCCCTCCTCTTGACCCCACCATTTAAACTTAAACAAACTGCACTCGTCTCAAAGAAAAACACAAACTTTACTATAGTATTTCAGTAGCTGCCCTTTAAACATTTTTGTCAATAGTATAGCTTACAGGAGGGACGCGGGTGGCGCTGTGGGTTAAAGCCTCAGCGCCTAGGGCTTGCCGATCGAAAGGTTGGCGGTTCGAATCCCCGCGGCGGGGTGCGCTCCCATTGTTCGGTCCCAGCACCTGCCAACCTAGCAGTTCGAAAGCACATCAAAGTGCAAGTAGATAAATAGGGCCTGCTTACTAGCGGGAAGGTAAACGGCGTTTCCGTGTGTGGCTCTGGCTCGCCAGAGCAGCGATGTCATGCTGGCCACGTGACCCGGAAGTGTCTTCGGACAGCGCTGGCCCCCGGCCTCTTTGAGTGAGATGGGCGCACAACCCTAGAGTCTGTCAAGACTGGCCCGTACGGGCAGGGGAACTTTACCTTTACCTTTTTATAGCTTACAGGCAGCCTCCACACACCTACTGGGAGTAAGTCCCATTGAATGCATCAGGCCTTATTCTAAGTAGGCATTCATATATGTAATTGCTCTGTCAGAGGTAGACCCTGAGAGGCACATAACGTAAACGTAGAAGCAAAATGCACACATCAAAAAGTAACCAGCAGAATAAATTCTGCCCTCTGTTTTGAGATTAGAAATTGCAAGGAAGAACAGTGAAACCTTATCAGATTGAATTAATGCATAACTCCCTGTACCCTCTTAATCCTTTCAACGTGTCCAGAAAATGATAAGTCCCTTTACTAAATTCTGTGTCAGACAGTGCACACACACACACACCCCACACAACCTGCTGATCCAGATTGTGGAGATCACATTTCTCCCATACACAATGATGTTATCTCATAACTACAAGGAACACTTACCTCGCTGGCTGCCTCCCTCTCCCTCATCTCTCCCATACCTACCTCTCCCCTCATATGCACCACACAACCCATAGCGAGTGACACTTCCCCCCACGACAATCAGAAAACCCTCTTTACCAGGTGAAGCATGTGACTGGCAGAAGGCATCCAGGAGCCAAGATGGCGGCCCTGTCGCTACTTCCTCTTCCTTCATGGACACTCAGGAAACTCTTTCTGGGGGACAGCATGTGGCTGGGTAGGCAATGGACAATCAAGTCCAGAGGCCTGTTGCTCCTTCGCCTCTGCCTGCCAACAATCGAGCAAGCCAGTCACTTCCACACCCTCATCCACCCATATTAATAATGTTGTTGTTGTTGTTGTTATTCCCCCACATTTTTCCCTGACAGGGACTCAAGATAAAATGTCCTATCTGAAGAAGTGTGCATGCACACAAAAGTTTATACCAAGAACAAACATAGTAAAGGTAAAGGTACCCCTGCCCGTACGGGCCTGTCTTGACAGACTCTAGGGTTGTGCGCTCATCTCACTCAAGAGGCCGGGGGCCAGCGCTGTCGGGAGACACTTCCGGGTCACGTGGCCAGCGTGACATCGCTGCTCTGGCGAGCCAGAGCCGCACACGGAAACGCCGTTTACCTTCCTGCTAGTAAGCAGTCCCTATTTATCTACTTGCACCCAGGGGTGCTTTCGAACTGCTAGGTTGGCAGGCGCTGGGACCGAAGGACGGGAGCGCACCCCACCGCAGGGATTCGAACCGCCAACCTTTCGATCGGCAAGCCCTAGGCGCTGAGGCTTTTACCCACAGCGCCACCCGCGTCCCCATAAGAACAAACATAGTTGGTCTCTAATATGCTACTGGACAATTTTATATATTTATATTTATATATATATGTATTGACTGCATCAGACCAACACGGCTACCTACCTCAATCTAGAATCATGGAAGGCACCACATTGAGCCACAAGACATGGAAGTCCATCAGTATCTGAAGAAGTGTGCATGCACACGAAAGTTTATACCAAGAACAAACTTAGTTGGTCTCTAAGGTGCTAATGGACATTTTTATTTATTTTTATATATATATATATATATATATATATATATATATATATATATTGACTGCGTCAGACCAACACGGCTACCTACCTGATAAACTGAGATCGGCTAAAAACATAGGGGGGAATAATTTTAAAAAAAATTAAACATTCAAAGGTCTATTAATAATATACAAATAAATAAAACAAGCATGGCACAAGCCCCCTCATTAAGTGCAGTCAGTGTGGTATAAGTGGTTAAGAGCCATAGACTCGTAATCTGGTGAACCAAGTTCGCTTCCCTGCTCCTCCACATGCAGCTGCTGGGTGACCTTGGGCCAGTCACACTTCTTTGAAGTCTCTCAGCCTCACTCACCTTACAGCGTGTTTGTTGTAGGGGAGGAAGGGAAAGGAGAATGTTAGCCGCTTTGAGACTCCTTAGGGTAGTGATAAAGCGGGATATCAAATCCAAACTCCTCTTCTTCTCAAAAGCCTGTTGGAGCCAACAGAAGTACAAGGAGAGAGCCAGTCACACGTGTCCTTATGAGGAGAAGGGCGGCCAATGATTGGTGGTAGGCTGGTGCCTTGATGTCAGTTCCCAGGCACTGTGGGCCCTCAAGGGTCATGGGCCCTCAGCCAGTGCCCATCTGACCGACTGCTGCTGGCCAGTTTAGAATGGACTTCTGGACAGTTTAGAAGCCTAATGCCTGCCCAGATATGCTTGTCATTGCTAATGAATTCCTTGCATGATTAAAATGACAGAGTAGCAGCGGTCAGCATTTTGTGGGAATGATGGGATCAATGAACACGTACACTTAGAACAATTGGCAGATGCAGGAAGTCTGGGCTGACCAGACCCATATTTCCTTTCATTGAAATCAGTCGTTTCATTTGTAATGTTATTAATGGTAGCTTCTAGATGGGTAAAGGGAATTTAGAGCCAACTCTACTTGCACACAGCTTAAGGGCGATGTACACACACAGAAAAGGTAAGCAGACAACTGTCTTTCTAGGGCTGTACTTTCGCTGAATGAAGACAAGGGGCTGCATAAGTATTATCTCATACAGAAATAACTCTTTGCATACATACGCTGCATTGACCTGTCTAACCAGAGCAATACCATTTCCTGGTTCTTCTGCCTTGTAAATCACTGGCCATGTTCTTTCCTAAAAAATTATTGGGTCAGATCCAGACTTAAGCCATGCTTAGTTTATGTGTGTGGCAACAGTTGCCGTTCTCTGCAAATCTGCCCATCAGTACTGTGGGAGTAACATTTATTACTGGGGAAAGGCGCACCTTGTTTTATGTACACATGTGTTGAAAAGGAACCGCGTTGAATGCATATTTTGCTACCTCATCAGGAGGCTTCATCTTCAGCATGAAAACAAGAGCGTTATGTTGTGAAATATCAAAGGATACGTGCACATTGAAAATTAGCACATAAGAGAGAGGTCTGTGGCTGGCTGATATGCTAGGTTCCCAAGTGTGGTGAGGTTTTGACATTAGGGAACGTATAATGGTTAATTTTTAAACTGAGGGCTCAAATCCACTTGGAAGTCATATGGTACAATCTGGGAGCCCTTCTTCCACATCCTAGACATTCATGTGGTGGCTATGGTTCATGGAGAAAAGACTACAGCATGCACTTTTCCAAAATCAATCTCTACATCACATGTTCCATCACATCAGATTAATTGTGTAGCAGTAGACTGACATGATTAGCAACCCCCCCCCCCAGCTCTTTTCCTACAACAGTCTAGCAACCACGCCAGCCAAACATATCCTGAGAATCTTGTACTACAAAGCAAGCCCAAAATAATGGATTTCCGCTTTCCGTTGCCCATGGCTTCCACAAAAGAGACCCAACTTTGCCAGTTATTGAATTCCAAGCAGTTAACATCGAGTGGGCCTGAGTTTAAAAACAAACAAATACAAAACAGACTAGTCGATGTTGCAAGCACAGACTCATGCAATAGTCAGGCCAGATCTCCTCATCTGCGTAGAAAGAAACAACAAATTACTATCAAAGGGATACACTTGGTTCAAAGCTGCTGGAGGGCTTCTCTTATGGAACCAGTGCCTCCTGCATATGTAGGTTGCTTATATCAGCGTCAGAGTAAACTCAGTGACCTAAAAGTAGTACCTGCTTACTTATCCTGGCATGCACCTAGAGGGGAACCTCTGCATGCCTCACCTCGCTGGTTATCATTATTATGTCATACAGATCAATCATTTGCGGCTCAATGCATTGTAAATGCAGCTTTGATCATTCGTTACACTTTGTTAGTATTTATCAGCTCCAGGACTGCACTAATCTGAAACAGCAAAGCAAGGGAGCCCAGTCACCACATACAGTCACCGGATTTTAAATATATGTATTTTTTTCCCCCTTCCATAAAAATTATCCAAACAATGGTGAACTATTCAGTCCAAAATGCACAAAGAAAAACATGCAGAAAACATGTTGAGAGTGAAATGTTAATGAATGACAGGCAAACTGTCACCCACCATTCCTGCAGCGGATAAGGGGTTCCTCAAGAATGAAGGGGAACACGACCAGCTGGACCAAGTCAAGCTGCGGGTCATCAAGGCAGAGTGACACAACTGAAGGCAGCTGGAACAACGAAAAGTTTCTTCCCGTTTTCTTAGAACACAAATGAAGAATTGATCACTGGAGGGGAAACTAATTTCATAGAATCATAGAGTTGGAAGAGACCACAAGGGCCATCGAGTCCAACCCCCTGCCAAGCAGGAAACACCTTCAGAGCACTCCTGACATATGGTTGTCAAGCCTGTGCTTAAAGACCTCCAAAGAAGGAGACTCCACCACACTCCTTGGCAGCAAATTCCACTGTCGAACAGCTCTTACTGTCAGGAAGTTCTTCCTAATGTTTAGGTGGAATCTTCTTTCTTGTAGTTTGGATCCATTGCTCCGTGTCCACTTCTCTGGAGCAGCAGAAAACAACCTTTCTCCCTCCTCTATGTGACATCCTTTTATATATTGGAACATGGCTATCATATCACCCCTTAACCTCCTCTTCTCCAGGTTAAACATGCCCAGCTCCCTTAGCCGTTCCTCATAAGGCATCGTTTCCAGGCCTTTGACCATTTTGGTTGCCCTCCTCCGGACACGTTCCAGTTTGTCAGTGTCCTTCTTGAACTGTGGTGGCCAGAACTGGACACAGTACTCCAGGTGAGGTCTGACCAGAGCAGAATACAGTGGCACTATTACTTCCTTGATCTAGATGCTATACTCCTATTGATGCAGCCCAGAATTGCATTGGCTTTTTTAGCTGCCGCGTCACACTGTTGGCTCATGTCAAGTTTGTGGTCAACCAAGACTCCTAGATCCTTTTCACATGTACTGCTCTCAAGCCAGGTGTTTAAGAGACTAATGCATCATGTGAGTAAATACCACCACAGCCTCACACATGAACTCAGGCTTATGGCTCCCTTTGTCACCAGCAACTTTCCTCCATCTGAATGAGGTTTGATAGATCACACATTTGCACCCTACTGCTCAACTCGCATTTGGTACAGTTGCACAAAGTGAAAGAATTGGGGCACCACAGCTAAGTAGTAGATCCCATGTTTTGAATGCAGAAGACCTCAAGTTCTCCCAAAGATTTAACTGCAGCAGTGGAATTTTTTTTTTAATTAAAAAAAATAACCCTCTCCCCAGGAGCACAAAGAGCAGACCATACCAGACAAAGATAATCTGGGTCAGAACAAAGAAGCTTCATTATGCCCAGCTCGTATTTGGAAGGTGTGTGCTGGCAAATAGAACCACCCTTCTGCTCCTGATGAGTGTTTTATGCTTGAATCGCAGCAGAGAGTGCTTATCCTTTTCTACCTCGGCCTCTGCTCCCACTCCAAATTGCTCCTTGGTTGCTTTTCCCTTTGTGAAAGCTTACATCTATAACTCTTAGGGGAAAGGAGCTTTGGTGGGTGATATGGAGAAGTGGTAATTACGCAGGGAAAAGGTTGTTCTGCCACTTCTGAATTTCCTCTTCAAAGGTAGCTTTTCTGAAAAAAATAGTTCATTGGCATTTGATGACATACATTTGTGTCTAGTACGTAGTTAGACTCTGCCTATTCCTAAACAAATTCTTGAAGGATCTACAGACAATGTATAGTTCAACTTTGCTGTTATGTTCATATTCTTAAATGTATTACAGTGATACCTTGGGTTACATACACCTCAGGTTACATACGCTTCAGGTTACAGACTCTGCTAACCCAGAAATAGTACCTCGAGTCAAGAACTTTGCTTCAGGATGAGAACAGAAATCGCGCAGCAGTGGCGCAGCGGTAGCAGGAGGCCCCATTAGCTAAAGTGGTGCTTCAGGTTAAAAACAGTTTCAGGTTAAGAACGGACCTCCAGAACGAATTAAATACTTAACCCGAGGTACCACTGTACTGAAATTGAATCAACAGAATTTACTTCCAAATTTAAGACATGACAAATGTTATTTAGAAGGGAATCATCAACACATATGAACAATATGCAGGTTGTATCCTCAACTTGTTTACCAGTTTTTATGAGGAAGAACGGAACTAACTGGTATTGAAATATGGGCCTGCGGTTCCTCTCAAGAATGGTTATTTCCACGTTAAGTACCTTGACAGAAACCAACTTATTCCCTGCAAAAGAATGCTTTTCTCAAGGCAAGCTGCTACAAGTCTTTACATTCTGCAGACGTGAGAGTGACGCACCACACTACTGGCAGAAATGGGAAAGCACAAACATGAGTGACAATTTTTCACCTTCCCTGTTGTCTGAAGTAAAACTCATGGATCTGGCCAGTTTGGTCTCATTTCTAGTGAGTTTTCCCATCCTCCTCTCAAAGCAGAAATGAGAGCAACTTGTACTAACACCTCTATGTAATGTGTGAACCACTTTCAAACAAAAGGATTCCCTGGATTTGCATAGCTTTGGGCTTTGCTGATTCTAGGACAAATAAAAACACTTTCACCAGAAGCATCAGTTAGGAAGGAGAGATACCCTGTCCTATTCCAACATACCCATACCTATGTCCAACATCAGCGCACACTGCGCTGCTCCATAATGACATCACATGGCCTCAGCAGCCATGGCCTCAGCAGCCTCAGCCAGCATGGCAGCTATGGCGGCTGCAGCGCTCAGTGACCACGATGGCTTCAGCATTCGGCTGCCTTGATGCTTGCTGGCTGCAGTGGCATCAGCAAGTGGCATGGTGGCAGCCTCAGAGGGGGTCAGGGGGTGGAGGCCAGGCACCTATAGCAAAAATATTTTGAGTGCCCGGGACCCCAGGGCCCCTATGTGAACATATCCATGTTTCAGATGAGACTTGATGAGTCAACAGTGACACCTACATGTCCCTGGTTATTGTCAGACAATTGGTTGGGAATGATTGATGGAAAGATGGGCTATCAATATTTTAAACATATGTATTAAATCCAACTTTCCCCCCCCATCAAGCTGGTGCACATTGTGTTGTCCTATCCAGGAACCGTCCAGACACAGACCTGTTTAGCTCTTAGAATCCAGGCCAAATTGTTTTAGTTGCCCCTCTCCGCAGTCCTTGGATACATAGTATTTTAATAATAATAATAATAATAATAATAATAATAATAATAATAATAATAATAATTTATTATTTATACCCCGCCCATCTGGTACCTCGGGTTACATACTTTTCAGGTTACATACGCTTCGGGTTACAGACTCCGCTAACCCAGAAATAGTACCTCAGGTTAAGAACTTTGCTTCAAGGTGAGAACAGAAATCGTGTGGCGGCAGCAGGAGGCCCTATTAGCTAAAGTGGTGCTTCAGGTTAAGAACAGTTTCAGGTTAAGAACGGACCTCCAGAACGAATTAAGTACGTAACCAGAGCTACCACTGTATATTCAAAAAGTTTCCTGCTGTAGAAGATAAGATTGCAAGGAAAGAAAGAAAAAACACTAAAGACTAGATATCGAGAGGTGCTTGTGAACAGGCGCAGCATCTCGAGGAGGCCCTAGGGTCCTGAGTGCCCATAATGTTTTAATTGTGGGTGCCTGTGGGTGCCCAGCCACCGCCCTGCCCACCATTGCAGCCTCCTGCCTCCTGCCCCCTTTGTGGCCCAGTGTTGTGGCCTCCCAGGGCACCCAGGGCTGCGGTGGCAGCGTGTGGGCTGCAGCATTGGGCTGCAGAGGAGGCGGGAGGCCACAGCGCTGTGGCAGAGTGCTGCCTTACCTCTGGTGCTCTGGCACTGCATCATGGCAGAGGTGCAGGCCCCAGTCCAGTCACCACCACAGTGCTGCAGCATGCGCCCCACCCCATCATGACCTTGCGGCACAGGGTGGGGGGCGCTGGGCACCCAAAGTGTGGGGCTCAAGTTGGCACCCCTGCTTATGGATATCTGTAATTTTGTAATACAAAAGATGTTCACCTGAAGGACCATCTTGCTCCTTATACACCAGCTGCAAGCATTTTGAGAAGGCTTCCTAACTCTCCCCCAGTTATCTCATATTTTTTGAGTTTCTAAAGCAAAGCAAGGTTTTTGGCATAGAGGCACCAATAATCTAGAACACTTTTCCTATTGAAATCAGACCCATGGGTTGGATGGGGGCCAATATGCAATTTGTAAATATCCCTTTAAATAATCATAATTAAAATGTATAGGGTAGCAGAATGAGATTTATTAGGTAGAATCAAGGGATATGAGACTGGAGGCTAGTTTAAAGAGCCCAATAAAGTCTGTAGAATGGGATGCGGGTGGCGCTGTGGTCTAAACCACAGAGCCTAGGGCTTGCCAATCAGAAGGTCGGCGGTTCGAATCCCCATGATGCGGTGAGGTCCCGTTGCTCAGTCCCAGCTCCTGCCCACCTAGCAGTTCGAAAGCACGTCAAAGTGCAAGTAGATAAATAGGTACCGCTCCAGCGGGAAGGTAAACGGTGTTTCCGTGCACTGCTCTGGTTCACCAGAAGCAGCTTAATCATGCTGGCCCCATGACCCGGAAGCTGTCTGCAGACAGCTCGGCCTATAGAGCAAGATGAGCGCACAACCCCAGAGTCCTCAGCGACTGGACCTAACAGTCAGGGGTACCTCTACCTTTACCTTTAAAGTCTGTAGAGCTTACTTCTGAGTAGACAGGCATATGATTGTGCTTTTAATACTATGCATACAAAATATACAGACATCCCAAGCTGTGTTGATAACACTGCTAGTTATTATGAGGCCATAATGAATTATTTTAACTCATACTTGTATTGCAATTTAAATACAACTGATGGTCTTGGAGTTACTAATGTGTTTTAAATTTACAAAGAAAAGCTAATCCTAAAAATGTAATTTCTCTCAAGGCCTTAAGAACCTAAAAGAACAAAAAGCACCTAATGTGGCATAGTGTGCAAGAATCCCAGCTACTAGCACGCACTATGCAAAAAGTCCAGCACAAAGTGGCCAGAGGTCTACTGTAGTTTATGAAGTGTTCTGTTCTAGGACTAGCACACTAAGAGGCTGTGATCCATGTAAGTGCAAAACCCATAACTGAGCAGCTTGAATAAAAAAGGTAAAGGTACCCCTGCCCGTACGGGCCAGTCATGACAGACTCTAGGGTTGTGTGCTCATCTCACTCTAGAGGCCGCAGACACTGGTCATGTGGCCAGCGTGACAAGCTGCATCTGGCGAGCCAGCGCAGCACACGGAACGCCGTTTACCTTCCCGCTGGTAAGCGGTCCCTATTTATCTACTTGCACCCGGGGGTGCTTTCGAACTGCTAGGTTGGCAGGCACTGGGACCGAGCGACGGGAGCGCACCCCGCCACGGGGATTCGAACCACCGACCTTTCGATCGGCAAGTCCTAGGTGCTGAGGCTTTTACCCACAGCGCGACCCGCGTCCCGAGCAGCTTGAATACCTTGATGCAATGTGCATAGAGAACACACAACAATGCATTGTGGCCACTGCAGAGCCTTGTTGGGGAATTTTTACAATCCCTCACATTTTAATAAAAGTCCTTTTCCTTTATTTTGAGCTAAAGTCATTAGGATTTGTCCCTTCTGCCCTGCAATCAAATGTTGTTTGAAAGAATGCTAAGCAGCTGGTAAATAATGGCAGTTTAAACAAACTGGAATTCACATGGGTCCAGGCTTGAAATGCTGTGCAGCTGATGGCCTCTTTTGCATGGGTCAGGCATTCTAGCATATTTTTAGCACAAAGCCAAAAGTGTGGAAAATTGATGAACAGCTACGAAAAGAAAATGGTTACTTTTGTCCCTGCAAGAAACCTTGCAATGCAGATCACACCGCATATGCGAAAGCCACAATCCCTCCTGTGTGTGGTGTGTGGATGCATGGCTGGGAGACAAGCAGGGATTTCGTAAACTGAAATCACCGGTGTGTGTGGGCGAACACAGATGCACACCTGATCCCCTCTAGACCACCATGGGCTATGCAGACAGAATTATCCATGCTGCAAATTGACACCAAGGAAATTTGGACAACCATGCACGCTGCATCTAACAAATTCTTCTGGTCTGATCTACAGATTTCCCACTTAAATATCGGAGGGGTCATGGTGGCATATGCATGCAAGATATCATAGTTGTGTTGTCATAGTGAATTTCTCCCAGACCAGGCCCTTATTGGGACAACAATGCTGGTGGCAGCAAACAGAATGGCTTGTTTTTGGCATGTCAATGGCTTTGGTATGTAGTTTCAGCAGGGATTGTTGTTGTTTAGTCGTTTAGTCGTGTCCAACTCTTCGTGACCCCATGGACCAGAGCACGCCAGGCACTCCTGTCTTCCACTGCCTCCCGCAGTTTGGTCAGACTCATGTTTGTAGCTTCAAGAACACTGTCCAACCATCTTGTCCTCTGTCATCCCCTTCTCCTTGTGCCCACCATCTTTCCCAACATCAGGATCTTTTCTAGGGAGTCTTCTCTTCTCAAGAGTTGGCCAAAATATTGGAGTCTCAGCTTCAGGATCTGTCCTTCCAGTGAGCACTCAGGGCTGATTTCCTTCAGAATGGATAGGTTTGATCTTCTTGCAGTCCATGGGACTCTCAAGAGTCTCCTCCAGCACCAGAATTCAAAAGCATTATGGGGGGTTGGGCGGGACTGGGAGAACCAGAGGACACATTGCCATTGATATTAGTGAAATTCTGTCCTGTGTGCTGGGGACAGAATAGAGCAGGCAAGGGGGTAGTTCTGTGCCAGATGTAACAACAATGTTACCTTGGTTTACGAACTTAATTTGTTCCGGAAGTCCGTTCTTAAACCAAAGCATTCTTAAACGAAGGTGCGCTTTCCCATAGAAAGCAATGCAAAATGGATTAATCCCTTCCAGGCTTTTAAAAACAACCCCTAAATCAGCAATTTAATGTGAATTTTACTATCTAACAAGACCAATGATCCATAAAATGAAAGCAATAATCAATGTACTGTACTATAAAATAAATAAAACAGTATTGTAGATGCTAAAAAATATTTTTTTTCCCTTACCTGCCCTGATGATAGTCCTTGTTTGGATGGGGGGCTTTTATCCATTTCCACAGTCACACAATCAATCAATCAATCAATCAATCAGTAGCTGAACTGGGATCCACACAGATCCGCCACCCCACCCCCACCCCCCACGCTGCTGTGGGAAATGGCGAGCGCGCAGGAAACGCCGTGACGCCTCCCTTCTCCGCTGCCGGACAACGGAAGTGTGGCACTCAAAACGGAAGTGCACCCCCAAACGGAGTACATTCGTATACTATCAAAAAATACACAACCTGGAACACTCATTTCTGGGTTTGAAGTATTCGTAACCCAAAAAGGTCGTTAACTAGGCCGTTGTTCGTAATCTGAGGTACCACTGTAGATCCCTTTTCTCACTTCTTGCTTTTTAGTATTAATGGGAGCATTCTAGCCTCTGCTTTCAGTGCAAACAGCCGGCATGAGGGCTCCAATCTTTATTAGGGGGAAAGAGTAAAAGTCACACAAACCTCTCCAAGCTCTTCTCCCAGTATGGAGTGGCTTGTTATTTACCTTTAAAGAGCCATTCGCACAATTGCTAACTATGAATGGTGCCCCTAAGAGAAAATTATAGAGTGCGGCTATGTGCTTTCTTTCGTTGAAGGTTTTGTCTAGCTCCCTCAGATCTTCACAGGGGCCCTCCTGCTGGGTTCAGGGTCTTGCTTTCCCTCTCCACCCTCCGGAACAGGCCAAGGGTGGCTTCTTGGCATATGTAGGATGGAGCACAATGCAAGCAAGTCCAAGAGGAATGCCTTGGTCCTCTCACTGTGCTGCATATTATAGTTCTTGTGGCCGGTGGTGTAGCATTGGTTGCCAGTGCCCGGGGCAGGCACACAGGTGTGCATGAACCAGTTGCACCAGCCCAGTCCTTGCCGCTAGCACTACCAGAGCAACCCCACCCCTACCAGAGCAAAATGGGGCCACGCTGAGCCACTGAGCTGGGCTGTGCCAGGGGGTGCCTGCATGAGGGCGCCAGTTTCACGCACCCTCAAAAAATGTGTTCCTGGGCCATGGCACCCCTGGCATACCCCATGCTATGCCCCTCAAATGTGATTTGAGATTATGTTTAGGATTGTGAACCACTCAACCACTGTCAGTTATAATAGGAGGGACTCAACATTCATTTGCCCCCCCCCCCTTTAAAAAAAAAAGTCTGGCTTCAGAAAAGCAAATGGCATAATAATTACTATTCACACTAAAACCCAAATGTATATTTTCTCTGCTTTTTTATTTACAACATAAAGTGCTTTCCCCAGTAAATCAACAAATATGAGTATTCATGTCACCAAGTGCTGATGATTAAAAATAATTACTTTAATGGTAGCTGGCCCGGTGCCAAACATGATTAGGGGCTGCGTTTCAAGCACGATAGTAGATAATTTACATCTCCTTTCAACCAATTCCAAACTACTCTTAATGGATTCTATTTTAGTTTTTATGAATTAATAGAAATTTAGTGCCCAATCCTCTATATTATAGTCACAGTTTGCTCTCATATCTACAGAACTGTCTAGAATAAGGAGGTGGTGTCTGAAACTCCCAACCAATCAGTTTTTCTTCTCCCTACCCCTCCCAGAAACCGATGTCCTTGCTTTTGCCCTTACATGACGCAAATTCAAAGGGAAACCTTTCTTCACTTTCTTCACAAAGGGAAATTTGCCACCACATCGGCATGTGACAATTGCCCACTGTGTTCCATTTATGTAGACATGATATAAAGGTAAAGGTACCCCTGCCGTACGGGCCAGTCTTGACAGACTCTAGGGTTGTGCGCCCATCTCACTCAAGAGGCCGGGGGCCAGCGCTGTCCGGAGACACTTCCAGGTCACGTGGCCAGCGTGACAAGCTGCATCTGGCGAGCCAGAGCCGCACACGGAAACGCCGTTTACCTTCCCGCTAGTAAGCGGTCCCTATTTATCTACTTGCACCCGGGAGTGCTTTCGAACTGCTAGGTTTGCAGGCGCTGGGACCGAACAGCGGGAGCGCACCCCGCCGCGGGGATTCGAACCGCCGACCTTTCGATCAGCAAGCCCTAGGTGCTGAGGCTTTTACCCACAGCGCCACCCGCTGTAGACTAGAACTCCCATAATTCTCCCACAGATGTTGTTAGACTATGACACCCATCATCCCTGACCATTGGCCATGCTGGCTATGGCTGCTTGGAGTCAACAGCTTCTGGAGAGTTGCAGCTTACAAACCCAATGCACACGGTTCCTTACTTTACCTTGTCTCCAGGAGCTTACAGTCTAAAGATGAGTAACTAAGGACTGATCCATGCTTATCATTCCTCTACATTTCCCAGGCATGGTCTGCACTTTAAAGCTCTGTGTCTGGGCACCTCCCCCACCTCTTGCTTTCCCTGCAAAAACAAAAACCCGAGACTACTCTGTAAAGCTCAATTGAAGCAAACAGCAATCTGGAAAACCCAAATTGTCATTTGCTCCGATTGAGCGCCAAAGAGCAGGATTTTGCAGAGAAAGCTTCAGGGCAAAAGATTAAACAATGGTCATGATGAAACAATTTAAATGGCAAGTTCACAAGATAAGCACTTTGGAGTATCGCTTGCTTATAATATGTGTTCTCTCTCACACTCTTACTCTCACTCTCACTCTCACTCTCTCTGGCTGTTTGGATCTAGAGAACAACATACATGTTTGCACCATGTGCTAAAGAGGGCACTGCTGCATACAATCAGCTACGAAAACTGAGTCCTGCTTATACTGAAAATAAAATGCTTGCAGTGAAAGAAATGTTAAAGCATTTTGTATTTATCCCTTCCTATAATTTTGAAGGAAAATGTAGCCAATCCACTTTAAATTATTTAATTGCAATGGTTCCACAGTCAGCAATTTTTTAGGAAACATGTGGCATGCTTATTTCTTTCTTGTAAATTGAGCCTTACACTGCAACATATCTACTCAGAAGTAAGTCCCACTGAATTCAGTGAAGCTTCCTCCCAGGTAACTCTGTAAACACTGTGTAGTCTTATACAGTGGTACCTTGGGTTAAGTACTTAATTCGTTCCAGAGGTCCGTTCTTAACCTGTAACTGTTCTTAACCTGAAGCACCACTTTAGCTAATGGGGCCTCCTGCTGCCGCCGCGCTGCCACTGCACAATTTCTGTTCTCATCCTGAAGCAAAGTTCTTAACCCGAGGTAATATTTCTGGGTTAGCGGAGTCTGTAACCTGAAGCGGATGTAACCTGAAGTGTATGTAACCTGAGGTACCACTGTATTGCAATCGTAAGCATTTTTACTCAGAAGTAAGTCCCACTGAGTTCAATAGGCCTCTGGTATGTGCCTGATCATTCTCAGAGTTTCCATTATTATTATATTCATACCTCGGCACTGAGGAGAGCCTTTCCTGTAGGAAGCGCTTGACATAATAATAATAATAATAATAATAATAATAATACTTTTTTTATTTATACCCCGCCCTCCGCAGCCAAGGCCGGGCTCAGAGCGGCTTACAAGCAATAATAAAAACAAGATGAATGATTACAACTTAAAAACAAAAGTAAAATACAACATTTTTACAAAACATTTTACATTTTACAACATTTTACAAAAGTAAAATACAACATGCAGAGCTCGTAGCTGTGGGGCAAAGTGGGGGCTGCCTTTCCTCAGAAATATGTGAAGGGGGAAAATATGCACCCGCGGATGAAACTGCCTGATCTTGTGTCAGGCAACTTGGTCTCTCTAGCTCAATAGTGCTACCAAAAACGTGCTCTGAAATAAAGGCCACTTCAGAGGCTCAAAGGAACTTGACAAATTGGTGTGCTCTTTACTTCTTTTCTGGGGGGGGGGGTGATTGGTTCAGTGCATATTACTGTGCTTGCCTTCCTAACATAAGAGGGAGGAGGCTGGAAAAAATGCAAGTGATTGATAAAAAATAGTTCATAAAAAATGAAACTTTGTATTCAGATAATATGGCCTACTTTTTATGCCCTTTTAAAAAAAATGTGTTGAGGCAGGTATGCACATGTGTGCATGTGTATGCAATTGCGCATGGGAGGGGGTGCCGAACTGAGTCTTTGACCCGGGTGAAAGAAAGCCTAGTTCTGCCCCTGGGGTCCTGAAAATATACATCTCGGACGAGGAAGTAAAGTCGGTCATGATACACTGGGCCAGAGACATTGGGTACAATATTCAGTTTGAAGATTGGGAAAAATTATGGAAGGAGAACTTAAAATTTACAGCATGTACGGTATTGAAAGAGAATGTTATGAAAATGTTTTATAGGTGGTATATTACACCGGTAAAACTAGCAAAAATGTATAAGACCTGTAATAAGTGTTGGAAATGTAAAGAAAAAGAAGGTACATTTTCCCATATGTGGTGGGAATGTAAGAGAGTCAAAGGCTTCTGGGAAATGATATACAATGAGTTGAAAAAGATTCTAAAGTATACTTTTACAAAGAAGCCAGAGGTCTTTCTGTTAGGTATATTAGGAAAGGAGATCAAGAGAAAGGATAGTAAGTTTCTCCAATATGCAGTGACAGCTGCAAGGGTGTTACTGGCACAAAAATGGAAACAACAGGAAATACCGACAATAGAAGACTGGAGATTAAAGTTGTTAGACTATGCTGAATTAGATAAGATGACTGGAAAGATTAGATACTTAAGAGACCAAAAGTTTACAGAAGACTGGGGAAAATTTGTTGAATATCTGGAGAGCATAAGTGAAGGTCAAATAACGCTAGAAAGTTTTAAAAGAGCACTGTGAAAATGTGAGAGATATTGTTAAAAGGAAACAGAGGAGAAAAAGATTTAAATAATGACAATATTTAAAAAAGGAAATGCGTAATTTAAGAATGACTACGAAAGATTTACGGAAAAGCTGAAGGAAGTCCAAAAAGAAAGATTTGGAAAAAATTGGATGTGAAACTAATGTATGTTTTGTTTTGTTTTGTTGTAAATTAATAAAAATTATTTATATAAAAAAGAAAATATACATCTCAGGCGTCAGCCAGGGTAAAGAGGAGTATCTTCAGCATTCACCCCAAACTGCACAATGGAGGTACCTGACACACCTCTGGGGGGAGGGAATTTCACAACACAGCGGCTGCCTCCTGGATCATAACCCCCAAACTTCTGAGGGCAGTGGAACTACCAGGAGGGCTCTCTCTGCTTACCTCAGCACCCAAGAGGGTCTTTCAAATATTTGGTGACTAAGTCATTTTGGAGGGACGCGGGTGGCGCTGTGGGTTAAACCACAGAGCCTAGGGCTTGCTAATCAGAAGGTCGGTGGTTCGAATCCCCATGACGGGGTGAGTTCCTGTTGTTCGGTCCCTGCTCCTGCCAACCTAGCAGTTTGAAAGGACGTCTAAGTGCAAGTAGATAAATAGGTACCGCTCCAGCGGGAAGGTAAATGGCGTTTCCGTGCGCTGCTCTGGTTTCGCCAGAAGCAGCTTAGTCATGCTGGCCACATGACCCAGAAAAACTGTCTGCAGACAAACGCCGGCTCCCTTGGCCTGTAAAGCGAGATGAGCGCCTCAACCCCAGAGTCGTTCGCGACTGGACTTAACTGTCAGGGGTCCTTGACCTTTTTAAAGTCATTTTGGACTTTAAACACTAATTTGAGCATCTTGAATTGGGTCTGGAAAAATTGGCAACCAATACAGCTGTTTTTTAAAACAGGTGTTATATGATATCTAAACAGAACTCCAGCCAGTAATCTGGCTGCTGCATTTTGGACCAATTTCTGAGTTGTCTTCAAGGGCAGCCTCGTAGAGTGTGTTCCACTGATACAGTATGGAAGTTACCAGAGCATGGAGTACAGTAGCCAAATAATTTCTATTTGGTGGTGAACCAGTCAGAATTGGGGAAAGGCCCTTCTTCATGTTTTCCCTCCACAGATCTGAAGGCTGGCCATGTTGTGTTGCCTTTCCACTTGTGGAACGCTCTCTTTAGGGAGTAACGTCTGACACCATCTTTATTTTTGTTGTTGTTGTTGTTTAGTCGTTCAGTCGTGTCCGACTCTTCGTGACCCCATGGACCAGAGCACACCAGGCACTCCTGTCTTCCACTGCCACCTGCAGTTTGGTCAGATTCATGTTTGTAGCTTCGAGAACACTGTCTAACCATCTCGTCCTCTGTCGTCCCCTTCTCCTTGTGCCCTCCATCTTTCCCAACATCAGGGTCTTTTCCAGTGAGTCTTCTCTTCTCATGAGGTGGCCAAAGTATTGGAGCCTCAGCTTCACGATCTGTCCTTCCAGTGAGCACTCAGGGCTGATTTCCTTAAGAATGGATGCATTTGATCTTCTTATCTATTTTTAGATGCCAGAAAAAACCTTTCATTTTTACCAGGCTTTTTGCCCATGGTTGGCAGGGTTTCAGAGATTTGGTGAACTCATTTAATGGGGTGGGAATAAATATAGAAAACAGTAACAACAACAATGACTTTGGAACATAGGAACCGCCTTATACCCAATGTTAAGCCACTCTGAAGCAAAAAAGGCATCTAGTAAATGGCTAAGAAAATAAAATAAATCTGAGTCAGGCCATTGCTGTGTTTTTTTCTAGCTAGGATGGAGTGCGTTACCCAGGTTGCTTTGACTTATTTACTGATATTCTGTCTGTGTGAAAGGTAAAATGTTATGACGGGCATATAGTTCATAAAAAAAAAATCCTGGCTGTTGTATAGTTCATGAAAAGATTTGTGTGTGTATGTTTAGAAACTGATGAGAGTAAAATATATTAAAGATGGTTTTAGAATTATGTCAGAGTGCAAGAATATTTCCCACTTACTGTGATGCCCATGCAGTGGCGTAGCGTGGGGGGTGCAGGGGGGTTCGGCCGCACCGGGCGCAACATCTGGGGGGGGGCGCTCGCACTCGCAGCTCTGCCCCTACCTGGCTCACTCACTCTCTCTCACTGCAGTGCTGGCTGTGCGAATCCGATCCGAGCCGCCGGGTCGTTGCCCACTGTGGAGGGGAGGGTGCCAGGCGTGCGGTGCGGTGCGGAGAGAGAGCGAGGGACTATCTGGGGGAGGGACAGTGCAGCGGGGGGGGCGCAAATTACTTGCCTTGCCCCGGGTGCTGACAACGCACGCTACGCCACTGTGCCCATGCAAGTTGACAGAGCATTGCTGCAGGAAACTGAAGCGTTTTCTCTCTTCCTTTTTTTCCACAGAAGTGTTAAGCCACTAGCAGCTTCCTTGAACTGCCATATCAGTAAGACTTGACCCTGACTTCAAGAACCACTGCTTGAGGTGAAAGGCTACTCATTTGCTTCTGCTGAGCTTCCCCCCAAAAGGGAAGCAATTAGGGACAATTGTAATAGTGTTTTGTGCAATGTGTATATGACCAGGTTGCCATCGGCTGGACAGAGCACAGCAAAGGATATTGCAAAAGTCCTGTGGAAAAGTAACTAACAGGTTTCTGTCCATCTAGAAATAATTTGAATAGAGGAAATGTAAAGATAAAGAAGGTACATTTTACCATATGTGGTGGGAGTGCAAGAAAGTAAAAAGCCACTGGGAAATGATATATAATGAATTGAAAAAAATGTTTAAATATACCTTTGTCAAAAAACCAGAAGCACTCCTACTTGGTATTGTAGGGAATGAGATAAATAAGAAAGATAGGAAACTATTTTTATATGCAGTAACAGCAGCGAGAATACTCATAGCTCAGAAATGGAAGCAAGAAGAATTACCAACATTGGAAGAATGGAGAATGAAGATGATGGACTTTGCAGAACTTGATAGATTGACAGGAAGAATCCGAAATCGATGAGATCAGAGATTTACTGAAGAATGGGAAAAGTTTTCAGAATATATACATAATTTAAGTGAAAAACAAATAACGCTTGTAACTTTTAATGAAGCTTTGTAAAAAAGAAAGATTAGAATTGGAGTGAAACAAGATTTAATTTATAAATTAGATGAGATTTCGGAAATGTGTAGGAAAGTAAGAAGGGAAGGAGTACCAGCCAAGTTGAGGGAAGTCAAAAAAAGAGAATGGACTTAAAAAACTGTATGAATTGTATTAATTTGTTTTATTTGTAAACTGAATAAAAATTATATTGAAAAAAAAAATAGAAATAATTTGAATAGTGACTGAGAGCCAAAAGCTTTCACATTATTAAACCCCCAAGTTACCCCACCCAGATAGACCCACCTTTATAGACCCAATTTGAGAATGTTTTCAAATATTTTGATCCTTTTAGTTCAGCAGACAATATCTGTATCACATTGCCCCAGGGTCGGAGAGGGACCTTTAAAATGAAACCCATGGATACAAATGTTGTTAAAGCATCAAACAGAAAGCTTTATGGTACAACATCTATGGTGGGAGCAAATCAAATTGTTTAATACAATATTATAGTTGATAATTTAAACCATGCAAAAGTCAAACAAAAAAATCAGTTCCTCAAGAAACTTCAATAACCGGGTCTCCTTTCATATATACATCAAGCCATAAATTTAACAACATTTTCGCAGCCGTATAAAAAAAACTGTGAAAGTTCCTGTTATTAACATAACGTCATCATTTTCTACACTGTTCATTTACATTTTCTATAACAGAAAGTTATTAAGGCAAGGAATGAGGCTTTCATTGAATAGAAATCCATGTTGAAAAAACTCTGAAAGACTGAATCCAAATTAAGAGATATTAAATCCACATTATGGGTTTGTTTTGTTCTTTGGAAATGTAAATTTACATCCACCTGTAGTCCTGGTTCCAAATGAAACATGGAGATTAATGCCTAAGGCAAGTCAAAAACTTTAAGTATCAGGTTGAGAAAAAAGCTGTCAAAGACAGACGTATAATTATTGAAGAGCAGCATCCTAGGATGTGTATCACTTAACCACCCTGTTCAATCAATCAAGGTGACTGAAAAGTTTTAAACAGATAACGCTTGTTACCGTTGTAACACATCATGTGGTTAAAATTATAATCTGTATTATTGATTGTAAAGCATGGAACTAAAGGGTGATAGTTAATCTGAATAAACTTTTATCACGTGGAATTTGTCTTTAGTTGGGAGCATAAACAAATTATAAAATTCGGTGGAGAAGGGATGAATGAAATCAAAGAGGCATCCAAAGGAAGAATTATTGTAGCAAAGAGTAATTTAAATAACCCAGAAAAAGACTGAGTAAGTGCTTGTTCCTGGTATGTCAAAGAGGTAACATTTCTACAGTATATAGCCTAAGTGATGATGCCCCAGAACAGAGGTTCTCAACCTGTGGGTCCCCAGATGTTGTTGGACTACAACTCCCATCACCCCTGACCACTGGTCATGCTGGCTAGGAATGATGGGAGTTGTAGTCCAACAATATCTGGGGACCCACAGGTTGAGAACCACTGCCCTAGAAGAGTTAGAAGAGGAACCAACGAGTGATGCTTCTTTGAATTCCATGGGGACCAATTCCGTTTGGAAACAGAAAAATCTAGATTTCATTATTTGTGACTTGACATTGCTCAGGGAATCTAAGAACCAAAAAGTGCAGTTTTGAAAAGTTCAGTCTGCCATCAGGATTCAAAATGGTGTCCACTTGTATCCAAACATAGATGAAAGCCTGCTCCTTAATCTCAGGAACTGCCATGTCAAATTTGGTTACACTAGCTTAAGAGGCATCCAAATGCATAGGGAGGAGATGAACAATTAAAAAAAAAAATTATAGTGGATTAAATAAAACCCAACAGGCTTTGTAACAACTTAAAAAACCTCAAAGGCAGGAAAAACTACAACTGAGAAAAAGTGGTCCCATCTCTGCCACTTTTGAATCGTGTGGTCTTTATGAGATAGTTGCTTGTATATAAAGTTTTAATACAAATATTCAACATACGCTTACAACTTGAGTAATGCATTAAACAGAAACTAAATCATGAGTTTGAAAGCACGTAAAAGTGCAAGCAGATAAATAGGTACCACTCCAGCGGGAAGGTAAACGGCATTTCCGTGTGCTGCTCTGGTTTCGCCAGAAGCAGCTTGGTCATGCTGGCCATATGACCTGGGAAAACTGTCTGCAGACAAATGTCGGCTCCCTTGGCCAGTAAAGCGAGATGAGCACCGCAACCCCAGAGTCGTTCGTGACTGGACTTAACTGTCAGGGGTCCTTAACCTTTTTAAATCATAAGTAGGTTCGTGAGAATTAGATTTTCTAAAATATCTATCTATCATCTATCTACCGTATTTTTTGCACCATAACACTCACTTTTTTCCTCCTAGAAAGTAAGGGGAAATGTCTGTGCGTGTTATGGAGGGAATGCCTACGGGTGACATGCCTACGGATTTTCCTCTTCTAAAAACTACGTGCGTGTTATGGTCGGGTGCGTGTTATAGAGCAAAAAATATGGTATATCTATCTATCATCTATCTATCTATATCTATCTATCATCTATCTATCTATCAATCAATCAATCAATCAGTCATCTATCTATCTATCATCTATCTATCTATCTATCTATCTATCTATCTATCTATCTATCTATCATCTATCTATATGAGAGAAAGCCACATTTTAAAGCATATCTGCCTTTATAGACAAAACTTACCTGAAAACTGGCCATGGGCTTCAGGTTCCTAGCAAAGGTGCTCATCTCAAACTTTGCTTTGGTGCCACATATAACATAGGAAATTCTCCTAAGACGAGCCAGAGCAAGGTGTGTGCTATTCTAAACAATTGCACATGTATGTTACCTGGCTGCTTTTAGTCTGAAGGGAGGAAGAAAACAGCCATGTGCCCTGATCCAGAACATGCTCCCAGTCCAGATCAGGGGGCCACACCAGTTTTTTACTGAAAAGCAAATGCACACTGCTACTACTTGGGGGGAAGGAGGAAGCAGCAAGGCGAGGCTGATTTTCAACAGAAAACCCATTTCCAAATACAAATCAAAAGCACATTCCAGCTTGGCAGCCCACAGCTAGATTTTCTCTAAAATAAAGGTAGCCAGGTTGAGAATAAATGCTTGATGTCACATGTAGTGTGCAATGCTGGAGCTACAAATTTCACCCTAGGAAGCAAAAGTCTGCACTGCCACCCTCATCTCCTGCAAGTTTGTCCACAAGGTTCCTTCTCTCAGGGGCAGGGGTGCTAGTGGGAATGAAGGGCGGAAAAGTTTTTCTCCTCTTTGTGTCCCTTGCAGTCTTCCTTCTGTTGCCACCAGCCGGTGTGGGGGAACACAAAGAGGTGAAAGTCTTTATTGCCTTTGTGTCACATGCAGAGCTTCCACAAAGCCATCTGAAAAATCATAAAAGACTAATAGAGAGAGGACAGAACAAATGTCCCCTGGGAGTCACTGTTGAGATGGATTTGTCCTGGCTAAGCCAGCACTATGGGACGTGGGTGGTGCTTTGGTCTAAACCACTGAGCCTAGGGCTTGCCAATCAGAAGGTCGGCGGTTCGAATCCCCGCGACGGGGTGAGCTCCCGTTGCTCGCTCCCTGCTTCTGCCAACCTAGCAGTTCGAAAGCAAGTAGATAAATAGGTACCACTCCAGCGGGAAGGTAAATAGCATTTCTGTGCGCTGCTCTGGTTCACCTGAAGCAGCTTAGTCAAGCGGGCCACATGACCCGGACAAATGCCGGCTCCCTCGGCCAATAAAGCGAGATGAGCGCACAACCCCAGACTCGTCCGGGACTGGACCTTACAGTCAGGGGTACCTTGACCTTGACCTTTAACCCAGCACTGTATTTCAAATACTGGAGGACCTTTGGCAGGGCCTCCAAGGAAGATCTTAAGGTTAATAGACGAGAAGGTAGGCCTTAAAGTATCCTGGACCTAAACCATTTAAAGACTGTAAAGAACAGTACCAACACTTTGAATTGAGCTCAGAAGCCAATAAGCAGCCTAAGAATCCCCCCCCCAAAAAAAAAAAACCATATTGAATGACCAACTGCATCCAGGAGCCTTATAACCACATTCTGCATTAGTTATAGTTCCCAAGAACTCTCCAAGGCCACTGTAAATAGAGTATGTTAAAATAATTTATGCTGGCTTTTGCTGGTCTTTTGTCTGTTGTTTCATGCTCATTTCTAATTTTTATTAGCTAATATTGATTATTGCTTTGATAGTCTTAAGTTTTGTTTTGTTTTTTAAAAGTTTGCTACCGTCTTGAGACAGCTGGTGTATAAATATTAAAATAAAAAGTAAAAAAAGGTAAAGGTACCCCTGCCCGTACGGGCCAGTCGTGTCCGACTCTAGGGTTGTGCGCCCATCTCACTTAAGAGGCCGGGGGCCAGCGCTGTCCGGAGACACTTCCGGGTCACGTGACCAGTGTGACGAAGCTGCTCTGGTGAGCCAGCATCAGCACAGCACACGGAAACGCCGTTTCCCTTCCCGCTATAAAGCGGTACCTATTTATCTACTTGCACTTTTTAAGGCTGCTTTTGAACTGCTAGGTGGGCAGGAGCTGGGACCGAAGGACAGGAGCTCACCCTGCCACGGGGATTCGAACTACCGACCATGCTATCAGCAAGCCCTAGGCACTGAGGTTTTATGCACAGCGCCACCCGCGTCCCCTAAAATAAAAAGTAAAGGTAAAGGTAAAGGTACCACTGCCCATACGGGCTAGTCGTGTCCGACTCTGGGGTTGCGCGGCCATCTCGCTTAAGAGGCCGGGGACCAGCGCTGTCCGAAGCTGTCCGAAGACAGCGCTGTCCCAAGCCAAACGGAGGACATAGATGATGCCTTCCTGGAACAGATGGCCAAGCATGCAAAAGGAAGGGAGATAGTAGTAATGGGGGACTTCAATTACCCAGATATTTGTTGGATGTCAAACTCAGCCAAGAGCATAAGGTCAAACAGATTCCTCACTGGCCTTGCAGACAACTTCATTGTCCAGAAAGTGGGAGAAGCAACAAGAGGAACAGCCATTTTAGATCTGGTCCTAACCAATGTCGATGACCTGGTTAATGGGGTAGAAGTGGAAGGATCATTAGGCGCAAGTGATCATGCTCTTCTGAAGTTTACTATACAACGGAAAGGAGCAGCCAAGCATACTAGGACTCAATTTCTTGACTTTAAGAAAGCCGACTTCATAAAACTTAGGGAAGTGCTGGGTGAGATCCCATGGACAGTAATACTAAAAGGAAAGGGAGTTCATGATGGCTGGGAGTTTGTTAAGAGGGAGATAGTAAAAGCACAACTTCAGGCAATACCAATGAGACGGAAACATGGAAGGTGCCTAAAGAAGCCAGGGTGGCTATCTAAAGAACTTTTAACTGAGTTAAGATTAAAAAAGGATATGTACAAAAAATGGAAAAGGGGGGAAACCACCAAAGAGGAATTCAAACAAATAGCCAGCACGTGTAGACACAAAGTCAGAAAAGCTAAAGCACAGAATGAACTCAGGCTTGCTAGAGAGGTTAAAAGCAACAAAAAAGGCTTCTATGGGTATGTTCGTAGCAAAAGGAAGAACAAAGAAACAGTGGGGTCACTCAGAGGAGAAGATGGTGAAATGCAAACAGGGGACACAGAAAGGGCTGAACTCCTCAATGCCTTCTTTGCCTCAGTCTTCTCCGATAAAGAAAACAATGCCCGACCTGAAGAATTTGGAGGAAATGATTCAGCAGAGGAAACACAGCCCAGAATAACTAAGGAGATAGTACAAGAATACTTGGCTAGTTTAGATGTATTCAAGTCTCCAGGGCCAGATGAACTGCATCCAAGAGTATTAAAAGAACTGGCAGATGTGATCTCAGAACCACTGGCAGTCATCTTTGAGAATTCCTGGAGAACAGGAATTCCCGGCAGACTGGAGGAGGGCAAATGTTGTCCCTATTTTCAAAAAGGGGAAAAGAGAGGACCCAAATAATTACCGCCCAGTCAGTCTAACATCAATACCAGGGAAGATTCTGGAGCAGATCATTAAGCAAACAATCTGTGAGCACCTAGAAAGGAATGCTGTGATCACCAATAGTCAGCATGGATTTCTGAAAAATAAGTCATGTCAGACTAACCTGATCTCATTTTTTGACAGAATTACAAGCCTGGTAGATGAAGGGAACGCAGTGGATGTAGTCTACCTTGATTTCAGCAAGGCATTTGACAAGGTGCCCCATGATATTCTTGTAAAGAAGCTGGTAAAATGCGGTCTTGACTATGCTACCACTCAGTGGATTTGTAACTGGCTGACTGACCGGACCCAAAGGGTGCTCATCAATGGTTCCTCTTCATCCTGGAGAAGAGTGACTAGTGGGGTGCCACAGGGTTCTGTCTTGGGCCCGGTCTTATTCAACATCTTTATCAACGACTTGGATGATGGACTCAAGGGCATCCTGATCAAATTTGCAGATGACACCAAACTGGGAGGGGTGGCTAACACCCCAGAAGACAGGATCACACTTCAAAACGACCTTGACAGATTAGAGAACTGGGCCAAAACAAACAAGATGAATTTTAACAGGGAGAAATGTAAAGTATTGCACTTGGGCAAAAAAAATGAGAGGCACAAATACAAGATGGGTGACACCTGGCTTGAGAGCAGTACATGTGAAAAGGATCTAGGAGTCTTGGTTGACCACAAACTTAACATGAGCCAACAGTGTGACGCGGCAGCTAAAAAAGCCAATGCAATTCTGGGCTGCATCAATAGGAGTATAGCATCTAGATCAAGGGAAGTTATAGTGCCACTGTATTCTGCTCTGGTCAGACCTCACCTGGAGTACTGTGTCCAGTTCTGGGCACCACAGTTCAAGAAGGACACTGACAAACTAGAACGTGTACAGAGGAGGGCAACCAAAATGGTCAAAGGCCTGGAAACAATGCCTTATGAGGATCGGCTAAGGGAGCTGGGCATGTTTAGCCTGGAGAAGAGGAGGTTAAGGGGTGATATGATAGCCATGTTCAAATATATAAAAGGATGTCACATAGAGGAGGGAGAAAGGTTGTTTTCTGCTGCTCCAGAGAAGCGGACACGGAGCAATGGATACAAACTACAAGAAAGAAGATTCCACCTAAACATTAGGAAGAACTTCCTGACAGTAAGAGCTGTTCGACAGTGGAATTTGCTGCCAAGGAGTGTGGTGGAGTCTCCTTCTTTGGAGGTCTTTAAGCAGAGGCTTGACAACCATATGTCAGGAGTGCTCTGATGGTGTTTCCTGCTTGGCAGGGGGTTGGACTCGATGACCCTTGTGGTCTCTTCCAACTCTATGATTCTATGATTCTATGATTCTATGACACTTCCGGGTCACGTGGCCAGCATGACAAGCTGCATCTGGCGAGCCAGCGCAGCACATGGAAACGCCATTTACCTTCCCGCTAGTAAGCGATCCCTATTTATCTACTTGCACCCGGGGGTGCTTTCGAACTGCTAGGTTGGCAGGTGCTGGGACCGAGCAACGGGAGCGCACCCTGCCGCAGGGATTCGAACCGCCGACCTGACGATCGGCAAGTCCTAGGCGCTGAGGTTTTACCCACAGCGCCACCTGCGTCCCTAAAATAAAAAGTACTTACCTGCATAAGATTCAGAAAGGAGCACTGCAGTCTGGTACACAAGACACATTTTGCACACTATGAAGAATAGTTATCCTATTGAACAGACAGCCACTGCTTTGGTCTCAGCCAGTTCAGCATCAATAATATTGAGAGTAGGATTTCCTGAATGCTCAGGAACACCATATAGCAGTTCTTAGATGTCTAACAGGGCAATCCTGTTGTTTACCCCAAAGCAAGTCCCATTGATTTCAATGGGGGTTTCCCCTGACATTGGTATGTATAGTATTGCAGCCTGGATATTTGGGGTGAATGCACAGAGCTTTGATCAAATGGGTTGAAGCATAACTGTTATGAATGTGCAACAATATTTTGTGACATGGGTTCTCATCAGCCGCCCTCTGCCTTCACTATTAGTGAAGTCCCTGGCTATATTTAGCCTCTTTCTTTATATGACACTGTTAATTGTATCTTTTATTTCTTGTACTCTCTGTTCCTAGTAGGAGGGCTGAGAAAGAACGCTTAATTAAAACCATTGTTCCTGTATGTTTTCCCCTTGTGAACTAAAGATCATGGCTTGTCTGAAGGGTTTTTATAAGGAGTGTTGGCATCATGGTGCAACTGTTTCAGAGCAAGGGAGATCACTCCTGAGGAAATTGCGTATTTCTTTTCACGGGCTCAGTTTGGAAACCAAGCGTCAACTTGATTTGTCTGGTGGACAGTAGCACCAAAGGCAACTTAGAGAGGTCTTCTGCTACATTCGTGCAGCCTCGCACTCCAAATAGCAGAAGGTGTTGTTGTTGTTTTTTAAAAAAAGTTAATTAACTGTAGTTTTTGACTAGTTGTCTTTCTGAAATAATAATGGAAGCAAAGAATTGCACTGGGTTCAATGTGAGGAAGGACACCATTGGTCTAGTCCTGATGTAATGGCAGTGATCTTTTAACTGCAGTTTCAAGTGGGCTATGTGAGATCACATGTCCTCTCTTAGGTGAACTCCCCTACCATTTGCCCATTGGTCTTAACTGTAGGTAAGCCTCACCTCAGCACCATCAACAGCAGCAGCATTATCCCCTCCTACAGTTTCAAGCAACTGGTGCTCTGACCAAGGTGCAGCCATCATGGCTAGGAGCCATTGATAGTCTTTATCTCCATGAACTGTTTACTCTTTTTTTAAAAAAGCCATCCGAGCTACACTGTGTGAAGAAGAACTTTATTTTGCCTGTCCTGCATCTTCCATGAGTTCTAGTGTTATGAGAGAGAAATGTTTCTCTGTTCACTCTCCCTAGTAAAGGTAAAGGGACCCCTAATCATTAGGTAAAGTTGTGGCCGACGCTGGGGTTGCGATGCTCATCTCGCTTTATTGGCCGAGGGAGCCGGCGTACAGCTTCCGGGTCATGTGGCCAGCAGGACTAAGCCGCTTCTGGCGAACCAGAGCAGGGCACGGAAACGCCGTTTACCTTCCTGCCAGAGCGGTACCTATTCATCTACTTGCACTTTGATGTGCTTTCGAACTGCTAGGTTGGCAGGAGCAGGGACCGAGCAACGGGAGCTCACCCCATCGCGGGGATTCGAACCGCCAACCTTCTGATTGGCAAGTCCTAGGCTCTGTGGTTTAACCCACAGCGCCACCCACATCCCTAATCCACTCTCCCTACACTATGCCTAATTTTATACGCCTCTTTCATATTCCCCTTTACTTGCCTTCTCGCTAAACTGAAACGTCGCAAATGTTGTAACCTTTCCCCTTCCAGGAGTCACTCCATCACCTAAATCATTCGGGTTGCCCTTCCCTGAATATGGAGTACATCTCTGCAGATATTCACAAGCTGGAACATGTGCAGAGGAGGGCAACCAGGATGATCAAGGTTTGGGAAACGAAGCCTTATGAGGAGTGGTTGAAGGAATTGGGTATTTTTAGCCTGGAAGAGAGGAGAGTGAGAGGAGTTATGATAGCCATCTTCAAATATCTCAAGGGCTGCCACATGGAAGATGGAGCACACTTTTTTTCCTCCTGCTCCAGAGCGTAGGACTCAAACCAATGGATTCAATTTGCAAGAAAGGAGATTCCTACTAAACATTAGGTTGTCTCTAGTATTCCTGTAAGGCTATATTATGCCACCCACTGTTCTTCCCTCTTCATCCTGATGTCATATCTTAGTGGATTGTATCACAGGGGGATTAAAGCCACAGAAGGGTCTTCTAGAACCTGGAGCCAGTAAAGTAAGGGTGCACAGAAGAGGCATGTGTGGGCTGGGGAGGGCAGCACATGTGACTCCCCTGTGCTCCTTTTGGATTGGCTAGGAAGAAATCACTCAAGCAGCACGATTGGCCGAAGAGTTGCAGATGCGGCGTTTATTCCCACCTGACTAGCACCCATCCAAACATAAAGTCCTAATTTCCTGCATGCTTCCAGGTGATGAACAGCACCCATGTTGTTCAGCCTGGCACACTGGGGGGGGGGGGTGAACAAACTTGTGGTGGGCTGGATGCTGCCTTCAGCTGCCAGTTGACCATGTCATCTTAAGCTATCCTTGACTGCATTACAAACAGGGGAGAAACCCACAGAAATCATCTTGTCTACATATATGTGAAGCTAATCAATTAAATGAAAGGCTCTTGGTGATGCTTACCATTTTTGCCAACAAAGGTCTGTATAGTTAAAGCTATGGTTTTCCCAGTAGTGATGTATGAAGTCAGAGCTGGACCATAAAGAAGGCTGATCACTGAAGAATTGATGCTTTTGAATTATGGTACTGGAGGAGACTCTTGAGAGTCCCATGGACTGCAAGAAGATCAAACCTCTCCATTCTTAAGGAAATCAGCCCTGAGTGCTCACTGGAAGGACAAATCCTGAAGCTGAGACTCCAATGCTTTGGCCACCTCATGAGAAGAGAAGACTCCCTGGAAAAAACCCTGATGTTGGGAAAGATGGAGGGCACAAGGAGAAGGGGGCGACAGAGGACGGGATGGTTGGATAGTGTTCTCAAAGCTACCAACATGAGTTTGACTAAACTGCGGGAGGCAGTGGAAGACAGGAGTGCCTGGCGTGCTCTGGTCCAGGGGGTCACAGAGAGTCGGACACGACTAAACGACTAAACAACAACAAAGCAAGGAACCCTGCACCCTGCCTGGTGTGCTCTCCTCCAGGCTGTTCATCCAGGCCTCCGTCATGTGCAAGTTAAATCAGCTCATTTGTTAGTTTGTTTATTTGTTTACTGAAAGCCAGATATTTTGGAGCCCTTGTTTAATTCTGATTTTATTTTTAATTTACCCAGTCCAGGTCAGATGAAAAGCAAATGAAAAGGCTCCAGAAAAAAGGGGAGAGGGTTCTTTGCTTGCAACTTTTGAGGTCTCTGGGATGTAGATTTCCAGCTGTGCTCAGTAAAAGTCATTGAAAACTGGCAAACCGTTTTGCGAGCCAACACAACATGACCACAAGCTTGGCAAGCAACGGCAGCTGCCAGATGCCTTTGCAATTCCTTTGCTTTCTATGGATTTCAGGCGCTCGTGGTTTTCTTCTTCTTCTTCTTCTCTCCTTCTCTCTTTTTTCATTGCTGTTGTTGCTGGAAATACTTTCAAAGTGGAACACAATGTTTTGGGTCACCCAGCCAAAGTTTAACTGTCCTTTTGCAGCACTGCCAAACTTCCTGTTTTCAGCAAAAACAATTTATTATCATGCTGGTTCTTTAGAAATGAAAGGATTTTCAGGCACAAACCTCCCCCTCCTTAACTTGGCTTTTCATGCTTTTTCAAAGAATAAACTTGCTTGCTTCCTCTTAATTATTCTCTCTCTGTATACCAGCGCGGAAATGTAGTTAACATTTGGAATTGCTAGGAAGGTGCAGAAAGTGTTTTAATTGTTCACAAATTTGGCAGCCTGGACTTAAAAGAACAAGATTTTTTTTCCCCCATTGACTGGAGGAATAGTGCTGTGTGTATGTGCTTATTCCTCAGGTGGTTTGGCAATGCCACTTCTTCAAATGTGCCACAGACTCAGACCTTCAGAGTCAGTTCTGTAGTGAGTTTACTAATTATCCACAAGTTCAGGAAACTTTGTAAATTAATGTGGCTCCCAGCATCCACTTTGTCCAGTGCGAGGAGAATTAATAGAAAACAAGTATTCCAAACCACATTTGGAATTTACAGCCTGGTCCTTCCAAAAGGGTGATCACGTATTGGGGAATCAGAGTGCAGTTTGCTGACAATGCCCAGCTTCCTAGGAATATATCCACCCTTCATATGCGGCCAGCGCTAACATGGGCTTTTGTGAAACAAGCAGCTCGAAGAGCCCATGCAAGGAATCAGGAAGAGACCCTTTGAAAGTGGGCTATGCAAATTCATGAACGATTGGTCTGTCAGTGGTTACTAGACAGGATAAAGGTAAAGGGTAAAGGGACCCCTGACCATTAGGTCCAGTCGTGGTCGACTCTGGGGTTGCGGCACTCATCTCGCTTTATTGGCTGAGGGACCTGGCGTACAGCTTCCGGGTCATGTGGCCAGCATGACTAAGCTGCTTTTGGCGAACCAGAGCAGCACACGGAAATGCTGTTTACCTCCAGAGTGGTACCTATTTATCTACTTGCACTTTGACGTGCTTTCGAACTGCTAGGTTGGCAGGAGCAGGGACCGAGCAACGGGAGCTCACCCCGTCGCGGGGATTCGAACCGCCGACCTTCTGATCAGCAAGCCCTGGGCTCTGTAGTTTAACCCACAGCGCCACCCGTGTCCCTACTAGACAGGATAGCTATATGTAAACCCCATGTCCATAGCGACTACACCTCCAAATATGAACTGATGGGGAGCAAAAACAGGAGAAGGGTGCTCTTGCCTTCAGGCCCTGCTTGGGGTCTATGGTGGCACCTGATTGGCTCCTGTGGAAACGGGATGCTGGAGAAGATGGAACTTTGGTCTAATTGGGCCAAGCTCTTATATGCTCTTGCTCATCCTCTGTACCAGAGCAACACAATGAGCTTTACATAGCACAGTTTGGGACTGGGGAATCACAGTGGTCAGACCACAGCACAGCAGTACTTTTTTTCTAGAAAAAAGGTACCTGTACTCACCATGAAGTTGTTGCAGTAATCGATTGGTGTGGTTTTAATAGAAGAGAGAGAGAAATAAATAGCTAGGAATAGAGATAAATAGATGATATAGTTTTAATTTTATCCATGTGAACATATTGTTTTCATTTGCTTTTTAAGACAGAAGTACTTAAGTCATAAACACTACTCCTTTTCTTTTTTTTAACCAAAAGAAAACCAGCCTAGAAATGCAACCCTAACCCCATACTCAAAGGCCCACTGACCTCAAGAATACTTATTTCTGAGTAGACATGGCCAGGCTGTAATATAAGCTACCTCTCTGGAAATGTGAAGCAATAATAGCAATAAAACGAGGCACAACATTGCACTTCTGAATTCACCGCTTTCAAGTTTTCTGCAAATAAATAAATCTTGGGAGGAGGGAAAAATAAGGTTTTCATCTTAGGCTGCGTACTAAAGGTATTCAGCGCATGCACAGTATCGGAGGGGGCGAGGGGAGGAACCCTTATGCAGAGAGTGGGGAGGGAAAGCTGGAGGATAAAAACAAAAACATGCAAATCAGAAGACGCGGGTGCAATCCTGTCCATGCTGACTTAGAATCAAGTCCTGCTGAAATCAACAGGGCTTACTCGCAGGCAAGCGGACCTCTCACAGAAAAGTGGGGAGCAGCTGCCAAGGGCACCACTCGCCCTGCACACACATTGTGGGTCGGTGGGAAAGACCCACCCTAATTGCCTCTCTCCTTGCCCCACACCCCTGCTCTCACTGTCACTCCATTGGCATCGTCCCCCCACACCGTGGCCATGCTGCCTTCAAAACAGTTGGGCTCCGCTTGCCCCACATGAACTGCAGGCCATGTCCAGCTCATCTCCTTCACAGCCCGCAGGTGACTGCAGAGACATGAAAAGAGAAGAGAGGCTGCAAACTGGGCCTCCCTTCTTTCTCTTTTTATGTATTTGGGGGGGGCACTGAGTACCACCAGTAAAAGCACTGCAGCACAGGTATACAGGAATGTGTGCCCAGTTTCTTCTTCTTCTTCTTCTTCTTCTTCTTCTGCTTCTGCTTCTGCTTCTGCTTCTTCTATCACTTGTAGCCGAGTAAGATTGTCTTCCATAAACACAGTTTTAACAACGAGTCCGTAAATGACTGTGGAGGCCAATTCTGGATCCACGCGTCCTTCCACAGTGGGGACATAGGTTTCTGGGTGGGAGATGATCAATGTGAGGGTTTGCCAAGCATGCCTTCTTCTTAGCACATTTCTCCCTTTCGTCTTGAGTTTGAGTGTCTTCAAAGCCCATGACACCTTTGGTAAAGGCTGTTCACCAACTGGAGCATTCACAGGCCAGTGTTTCCCAGTTGTCAGTGTTTATACTACATTTTTTTAGATTTGCCTTGAGACAGTCTTTAAACCTCTTTTGTTGACCACCAGTGTACGCTTTCAATTTTTAAGTTCAGAATAGAGTAGAGTTGCTTTGTAAGACGATGATCAGGCATCCTCACAACATGACCAGTCCACTGGCATTAGTTTGCCTGTCTTCCCAAGTGATGTGTAATAATTTTTGGAGACACCATTGATGGAATCTTTCGAGGAGTTGGAGATGGCGTTTATAAGTGGTCCATGTTTCACAAGCTTATAGGTATGTTTGCAACATCAACCTTGAGGCTGGGCATTGTCAGACTTGGGAGAAATAATCAGAAACCTTCTCTGCCAGTGCTGAAGATACAGAAGTCCTTTCTTGGTTCAAAGACAGGTGTTTAGAAATACATGGGAGAGGAATCTTCATTCTGTATGGGACTATTGAGGTTTGTGTGCTTCTCGACAATACACAACAACATCTCTACTTCCTTTATTTAGGTAATTCTGATTGCACTTCCCCCCTTATCCCTTTCTATGTTGGTTTTCATTGAGATATTTTAATATGGCTACTTTTGGAGTTAGGATGGGATACAATTAAAAAAAAAAATAGGTAAGAATGTTATCTGTAAAACTCCTATATGCTGCTTATTTTCCTTTTAACCTAACCATTCATATCCAGTGGCATTGTATTGCTATGATATTTTACAAAAGAACATTTGTGACCGTGACTTCAGCAAAATACATTTCCAGGCTTGAAGGCAGTGGTTATCTATTTCTCCATGTGCTTTCAGAAATTATTATGCCTTACTTGCAGTGGCTAAGAAGCAGCTGCAGTCTTATTTTCTGTAGTGTACTTCAAAGAAGCTGCTAATTTTTCTTTGAAGGTGATTTAACTTCTGCACAATTAAAGCTTTTATTTAAATAAAAGCAGTATTTTGAATACTGGATTTGGATGCGCAATGTAAACTTCTAAAGTGTATATTCTGCAAACCATTCACACCAATCGGTCTCACTAGCAATTCTGTTCTGGTGACTGACAAACATTTCCAAGAGAATAGCATTCGGTCTCACTTTCGGGGAAAGGATACATCTGTACTGAATAACGTGGTGAATTCTATACTCGTTTCAGGATCACAGAAAATATGAGACCGGCACACTTAATTCCCTCTAACAGGCATTTGACCCCCCTGAGCTTACTGTCAATTTAGAAGTGAAAAAGGGTCGCTTCCAAATTAATGTAGCAGTTGAGGAACTCCATAGGTATACAGAACAGCAAAAGTTTGCAAATTAAAAGAAAAAGTACAGGAGGAAACTAAGCACAATGAGGACTGAATGTGCTCAGTCATCTACTGTAGCCACAGAATGCTGAGTCCCTGGCCGTGTGTGCACCGTACATTTAAAGTGCCACCCCACCCCCCTGCAGAATCCTGGGAACCGTAGCTCTGTTATGGTAAATCATAGTTCCCAGGATTCTTTGGGAGACGGGGAGAATGTGGTTTAAATGCACGGTGTTTTTGCAGCCGCAGTTGGAAAAGGCAAATGGAAAGGAGCAGGGATTATAGTATCCTGGGGCAGTGGCGTAGCGTGGGTTGTCAGCACCCGGGGCAAGGCAAGTAATTTGCGCCCCCTAACCCGGGGCAAGTAATTTTCGCTCCCCCCCCCCCGCTGCACTGTCCCTCCCCCAGATAGTCCCTCGCTCTCTCTCCGCACCGCACCGCACGCCTGGCACCCTCCCCTCCACAGTGGGCGGCGACCCGGCGGCTCGGATCGGATTCGCACAGCCAGCACTGCAGTGAGAGAGAGAGAGTGAGCCAGGTAGGGGCAGAGAACTGCGAGTGCGAGCGCCCCCCCCCCCCCCGATGTTGCGCCCGGTGCGGCCGGGCCCCCCTGCACCCCCCATGCTACGCCACTGTCCTGGAGGGAGACCTGACTGGCTGGCTGGCTGGAACCCTGAGCTGGAGCACTTCCAGTAGAGCAGGAATGGGGGGACATTTTCAACCTTCCAAGGAATGGATAATCTGCCCACCAAGTCCAGCACTTGGTGGAGAGATTTAAAGCTCTCTTCTAAGCCCAGTTTTGAACTTAGTGGAGAGCAAGTGTGTGTGTGTGTGTGTGTGTGTGTTCGAGAGAGAGAGAGAGCGCACTATGTCTGCGTGTATGTGAGAGAGATTGGGTGCAGGGGGGCCAGGCTAACTTTGGTCATGCATGTTGGCAAAATAACAACATTGCTAAAGAAAGTGGGTCCGTTTCACCGTTGCAGCATCCTAAATAGTCTATATAATTAAACAGGGGTGGGGGAAACTTATGAAGTCAATATGAAAAATGAGATGTGCACATGGAATGATCAACATCTGAATAACAAATGCAAGCATGCTGCTCTTTGAACAAGATGTTCTACACATCTATCAGTTAACAGCAATAGAAACTTCCAAAATATATCAGGAAGACAAATTGCAGTTGTAACGCCACTGAAAGGAACATTTCTCTGCACCGCTGTAGATTCTTGCTACTTCCAACCCTTGTCAAGAATTCAACATTTGTCCTTTTCACACACAAAATGAAAACCTACAGAACACAATCAGAAATAAATTTTGATATAAATGGCTTCAAAGATGTTGCCTGTACTTAGTGGCTTTGGCTTTCAGCTTCATTTGCTAAATCATGCTGGTTTTTAAATTTATTGGGAAATTATTGTTCTCTGGGGAATAATTATAATTTCTGGTTCTCTTCTGGTAATATTTTATCTGTCTAGGAATTGAAAGAAATCAGAATTTTTCACACAGATTTGCCTTGTTAACAATATAAAATTGAACAAATCATGTGGCGCTTGAAAGGGTGCCCTGAAAAGATGGTGGCCCTCAGGCTTACAAGGTTTCAGCACCCTGTCATGGAGAATTAGCCACTTTGGTCCTTAGAATTTAAGCAGAATTTTGGTCTAATAGCAACAGCCTTTGCTATAATGCGCTAAGATTCCCCACCCACCCGCCCTCTTACACAATCTCTTTATTTCACAGTGGCCGGAAACTCTGGAAATAATATGACAATGTGTATCTTTAAAACCTTTGGTCCCCATTTTAAACAAAAGTTTTCGATGCGGCTTACAATCAAAACTGACAATGAAAACAAAGTCAGGCAGAAAATAGCATAAAAGCAGCGGATAAAATCAGTCAGTGCCCGTAGTCTTCAAAGGTAGCCCCAAGTACGACACAGTGTAGTAGCCTTCAGAAATTAGGACTTTTGGAAACGGGGATGAAAGGACATCCAGGATTTTTAGTTCTCTCTTTCAGTGCCAAAAGATTTAAGTTCTGAACTCACTAGCAGGTGACACTGACAGATGCTTATGCGGTCAGCACTAATGAGAAATTGATGAGATGTGCAGACCATGTTGTTCTGCTGAGTCTTGTGGGAGACAGCAAAACTCCTGGACAGATGCAATCACACCTGGAGGGAGGGGGAGAAGAAGAAGAAGAAGTGTATCTGTGGAAGAAGATGGGTAAGGCTGCAAATACGCAGAGTTAGGCACACCAAAGCCCATCCATTCCAAGGGAATTAGGTCATTTAGCTGCATGGGATTGGGCTATAAGGTCAATGGGTATAATTACGTGTATAATTACGTATGGCTCAACATTTAAGCCTTTCTTGTTTACGCTGTGGCAACTTGCATCCACCCAGTATTGGAGCACATGAAGCAGGAAATTTATAACATGCACCTTCTCCCGTTGTTTGTTCCAGGCTGACATTATTGCAACTATCAACGCAAGCTTATGTCAAATGCACAGGTTTGTGCTGTTAGCTAAATTTTATAGAATAAAAAAAATGGGCATTGCTATTGGAAGCACAGATCTGAAATGCTAGGTAAAGGTACCCCTGCCTGTACGGGCCAGTCTTGACAGACTCTAGGGTTGTGCGCCCATCTCACTCAAAGAGGCCAAGGGCCAGCGCTGTCTGAAGACACTTCCGGGTCACGTGGCCACCGTGACATCGCTGCTCTGGTGAGCCAGAGCCACACACGGAAACGCTGTTTACCTTCCCGCTAGTAAGCGGTCCCTATTTATCTACTTGCACCCAGGGGTGCTTTCGAACTGCTAGGTTGGCAGGCGCTGGGACCGAACAGCGGGAGCGCACCCCGCCGCGGGGATTCGAACCGCCGATCTTTCAATCGGCAAGCCCTAGGCACTGAGGCTTTAACCCACAGCGCCACCCGTGTCTGACATGCTGACCAGGTACAAAAAAACCCAAAGCTCTTCTCATTTCCTTCGCTGGTCCATCAGCATCTCCTCCTCCTACGTTATTATTATTTAAACTTTTTGACTAGAAGGGTTTTTCTTTTTTCAATACTCATCAATGGTTGGGGAAAGTAGACGTTTTATTTATTCATGCCAGCTTCTTCATGACACTTTTCCTTAATATGAGACTGTGTTCAATGGAGCATACCCTGAGATGAATCTGCACAGGCTTGCAGCCTTAGAAGGGGCACGATCTCTCCCTCTGTGTGTGCTGAGACACTGCTCTGTTTCTTGGGTCTGCCCAATCCAATGTAACAGGGTATGTTAATGCCTTGGAAAGGTTTTCCATCAGAATTGCAAAAGTTCACCAGGCCTGTGCCAATTTGCACCAGCTGGAGATTTTATCTCATATGTATATTTCCTTTTTGCTTAACAGGAGTCTCCCCTTTGATCTGCCTTTCTCACGGCAGTGGAGGCATGGGGTTTGCATGTTAGCAGCAGAGAGCCGAATTTCGATCTAACAGCAAAAATCAAAAACAATTGAGTGATTGTAAGTTTCAGAAAATGCATATGGCATCTTTCAGTAATAGCTAGCTAGCTACATCAACTCATTCACAATATATGAACTATTTGTTCTGGATTTGTGTAAAGCCCTCTTCCGGGGTAATAGCAAACTGGCAAGAGAACTAATTTGGCATGCATCAAGAAAATAAAGCAGATTGGGGGCGGGGGGGGGGCAATCTAGACAAAGTTGTAATGGTGGAGCTGCGCATCACAAGTGAAATTGGACCGCTTCCTAAACAAACAAGCTGACAACGCATTCTCTGTCTAATATATAGGCTTTCTTATCCCATATTGCACCATCGTTTCATTAGCGCTATTGAAATTACTAATGCAAATGGCACTGTGCAACCATGCTCCACTCCCTAACCCATGTGCATTGATTGCACATGCCACAGTCCATGTCTGGATACAACGATACTCCATCAAACACTAGTAGCGAGTTTGCCACATGAGATTTGTGTGTGTAGGTCCCCAGGCCACCCCTCAAATAACTTCACACATAACACGTAATTTTAGTTTTGGTTTTTTGGGCATTATTTTGGCCACAACTTTATTAAAATACAAAATCAGTGAGTGGTTGTTTAGACATTGGTCCCTGAGACAGAACTGACATCCTGAGGTCCGATCGGTAGCCAGTAGAAGGGAAAGTCAAACTTGGGGGTCATTTGAGCTACACGTCGGACCCACGCCGCTCACCCCAGCAGCTCCCCGAAAGCTTGCTGGCCCTGGTCCTATGACAAGGATTCCCATGACAGGGATTGGGCAGCCCTGGTCCCATGACAGGGATTGGACGAAATCGTGGCAAGCCCCAGGATTCCTTTAACAGAATTCCCTTCAGCGCAATAGGAGGGGCAGGCACAGCCTATCCTGACCCCTCCACCACCAGCATATTATAATCAATGCCTAACAGCAATCTTACAAGTTGTGACGAATTGCTGAGTAGTAGGCAAAAACTAAATGGCACAGCCAATCACCAAATGGCAAAATTCCTACTAGGCCCCTGCGCCAAGGCAGACGACCCCATGACAGGCAAAGCAAGGTCAACCGGAAAAGAGGGCGGGCGGGTGGGCGGGTGATCTGATGCACCAGAGTGCACCAATATTTAAAGACTATGGTTCCACCCACCCAATTTGCAACATAAAATTTGCCCCAGCAACCCGGTTATCCAATCACAATGCCAAGCAACAACTATTAACCTGCCTGGCAACAAGAGGCCTGGCCCGGTGGCCCACACCGCAACACGTGCTCTCATTTATTGGAGAACACGCTTTTTCAAAACGCATTAAAACATTTGGGAGTGCAGCAAACACACTGAGGCACAGCTGACAAGTGCATATAGTTTCTATTTAATAATAATACAACAGAAAATGGCCCAGCCTCTTACTTGTAACCACACATTTCGGAGCAGGGATCCCCCCCCCCCGCCCCCGCCTCCCTTCTGAAAGGTATTTATGGACCAAGATCTTGTATATCATGTTTCATTCCAGAGTAAATTTTTACAGCCGAGTTGTAAAAGAGCAGCATATACTGCAAATTTCAGCTGAAGCTTTAACTATAACAGTGCCAATCCATTGCTACAGGAATCCGGTTGCAGTCATGGCCCCTTGTATCAAACCTCAGCTGGCAGCATGAAGAGGAAGAGGCATTCAGCTCTAAACCACAATAAAAGCCCCACTGAGAGGACCAAATGCTCCAAACTTTAAGTGGTGAATGAATGTATTTACCTCTCCCCAGGGTTCAAATAGCCCAACATTTGGTAAGTGTTTAACAAGAGGAATTCACCTTCCCATTTGTCCTTTCCCCTCATATGTAGTAAATTAACAAATTTGATTTAACAAGGCGAGCTGGATTACCCCCTGTAATCCCTCAATTAGAGCCCTTCCTCCTCTTCCCACAATAACACCCTACTGCATTTGTGTGATAACAAGAGTGCCAACTGCAATTAGCCATGTGGTATTATTCCCAGCCATTTCTCTTCCGCCAGCTTGTCCTTTGAAGGGGGAGGGGGGAGGCAGCTTCCTTCCCCGCCCCCACCATAGGTCTGCCTATCTATTCTACTGAACCGAGGGTGTGCCCCTCTTGACAGAACTATTTATTTATGTTTCACCCCACAAGAAACAGTTGAACACAATATTGCCAGGAGGAGACATTATATGCTGTTACTTTGGATGAGAGCTAAGCTGAAAGGCTTTTGAATTCTGGTGCTGGAGGAGACTCTTGAGAGTCCCATGGACTGCAAGAAGATCAAACGCATCCATTCTGAAGGAAATCAGCCCTGAGTGCTCACTGGAAGGACAGATCCTGAAGCTGAGGCTCCAATACTTTGGCCACCTCATGAGAAGAGAAGACTCCCTGGAAAAGACCCTGATGTTGGGAAAGATGGAGGGCACAAGGAGAAGGGGACGACAGAGGACGAGATGGTGGGACAGTGTTCTCGAAGCTACAAACATGAGTCTGACCAAACTGCGGGAGGCAGTGGAAGACAGGAGTGCCTGGCGTGCTCTGGTCCAGGGGGTCACGAAAAGTCGGACACGACTAAACAACAAAGCTGAAAGGCAATCTTCTCTCTTTCTCCCTCTCGCAGGGAGAGAAGGGGGGAGAGTTGCATTCCTTGTGGTGTACATGGCTGCAGTGTATGTACAAAATTACTGCCTCATGGGTGCTCTTGGGTGTGATATGCCCACCCACAGGGTTGCATTATCCACCTATGCACCAGAGCCTTATGCGAAAACACCACAGAAAGCAGACCCCTGAACACTTAATATTTGCATGATGGAGGCCAACAAGAAACTTAGACTGCGGTTCTGAGAACACTCGCTGCTAAGGCACTGCTTTGACCTAATTGTTCCCTATCCTTGTCATCATCATCATCATCATCTTTAATTTCTATACTGCCTTTCTATCTTACAATACTCAAGGCGGTTTACAAGCTGAAGAAACAAAAAATGTACATCTTACAACAATCTAATGCAATACAAAAATGTGATAATAAAACATAACTTTAGAATAAGCACCCTGCATCAAAAAAGTAACATTCAACAATCATTAGAAGAGTGTAAAATAATAATATCAGCATATAAAAGTTAAACAGAAATTCACTGTTAACAGTTACAATAAATAATTTCTAAACTACAATAAATAAAACAACGGCAAGCCACAGTACATCGAATAATACAATACAATTTGAGAAGCAGAGACTAGAGGGTGGAGCAAGGCAGGTGGAAGAAGACCTTGCTTGATGAAGTCTCTCCCCTCACCTATTGCAATCTATTAGGGCTATTTCCAACAAATACGTATAAAACGTTTGGTGCCCATCCACTTCTACTGCATGCCTTTTTCTTCAACAAGTGTGCGCTACTGTCTTCCACTGCCTCCCGCAGTTTGGTCAAACTCATGCTGGTAGCTTCAAGAACACTGTCCAACCATCCCGTCCTCTGTCATCCCCTTCTCCTTGTGCCCTCCATCTTTCCCAACATCAGGGGCTTTTCCAGGGAGCCTTCTCTTCTCATGAGGTGGCCAAAGTATTGGAGCCTCAGCTTCAGGATCTGTCCTTCCAGTGAGCACTCAGGGCTGATTTCCTTAAGAATGGGTAGGTTTGATCTTCTTGCAGTCCATGGGACTCTCAAGAGTCTCCTCCAGCACCAGAATTCAAAAGTATAGGGGTCTCTAAATGACTCTCTGAGCCTTATCAAACTACAGTTCCCAGACATTTTTGGGAGAAGCCATGAGTGTTCAAAGTGGTATGAGACTGCTTTCAAATGCATGGTGTGAGTATGATCTAATTCTGTTAGACAAGTGGCACTGTGAAAAGCTCCCCTTTCATCGGCAGGAATTTCTTTTACCTTATTTCCCACTGACAAAACTCAAAGTCCATACATTTCTATGGCATAGTTCACTGTATGATTCAGTATTCCTCTTCCCTCCCCAACAAGGCACACATTTTTCCCTTGTCAGATATTGCCTCCTTCAGAGATGTCCAGGTGTGCAAACGTGCCTGCGCCATTAACCTTTTCATTATGCTATTAGGCAAAACAAGTTATGTGGCATTCTCCAAATTTCTAGTGACCTTTTTGCACAGGAGATGGAGGCATGTTACACCCCTGACTTGGAAAGAAAACAAGAAGAAGAAGAAAAAGAAAAGGCATTTTGTGTATAAATCACACCCATAGAGGCAGCAGGGTGGAGATCGGGTGGATAATCGGGTGAATATCAGCACTGGCTATAAGCAAGAAGAATCACCTTACAGCACAGATCTTTTCTCATTTTCTTTGCCAAGCAAGTTGGGGCCTGGTCAGTATTTAGATGGAAGGTTGCCAAAAGAAATCTAGGTGGAGCAGAAGGTAGCGTCCCATTAGGTAATTAGAGGGAATACAACAAAAAAAACCTACAGTATGATGGCAATAATAAGGAATGGGAGACTTGAGTTTCTGTATTTCCAATGAGGCATAAAACCGGATGGAATCTCAAATTACTATAAACCTGGAAACATGCTTTTGGGGAGATTTGCCGGGGCAACTGGAGAGTCCTTCGTGGCCGTTCTGTGTCCATAAATAGTCTCATTCCAGTTAGCTGAGGCATTCATTCCTGACTCAGATCTAGGTTCAGTTGTGTTCTACGTCACAACTGTATAACAAGTCTTACCAGAGCCTGAGTGGAATTAAAGAATGCATTCAAAATCCCACACAACAAAACAGGGCTTATGACTAGATTTTGCTCCACTGGCGCACGAAGCTAGAGAGCACTAAATGTGGAAACTGAAGTTTCGGAATGTGAGGGTCAGGGTTTGAAAGGCTTTTATTTACTCCTTGTTTGTTTGTTCCATTTGTATCTTGCCTTGCCTTTGTTCAAGCTGGTGAAGAAAATCCCACCCTCCACAAAAACGAAATAAAATACAAAGAAAAGCTTGATACAGATACTATTAGTGAGAGAGTTTTTATTTTATTTTTATAAGGGTAGTGGTGAAGATAGTGAACACAGCATCCCAGTTTGCAGACCACTTTAATGTTACTGATGGCAGGCAATACCTGCCTTTGGTGATCTCTTTTTTAAAATATATATATATATATTTATTAAGGTTTTCAAATAAAGGAAAGGGGAAAAAAGAGAAAAATACAAAAATAAAAACAAATAAAAACAATTCAATTTCCATGATATTTCTTACATTTGCTTGTTTCCCGGACTTCCCCACACCTCCCTCTCTGTATTCCAATTCCATTGTTTAGTCAGCAAATCCCTTCCCTCTACCTTATCCTTATCTTTTTCTTAGTATGTTATACCTTTATTTTTTCATCTTTTAACCATCCATTTTTCCATATTTCTTCACCATGTTACTGCTAACAACCCTTTAACCTCAATCCAACATCATTCTAACATTCATTAATTTTATAGTGTTTTTGTAAATAGTCTTTAAATTTCTTCCAATCCTCTTCCACCAGCTCTTCTCCCTGGTCTCGGATTCTGCCAGTCATTTCCGCTGCCTTTGGTGATCTCTGGACCAAAGAGTAGGGTCCCAGAACAACGGCAAGGGAAACTTATGGAATATGCAGAACTGGCAAAACTAACAGAAAAATTACATGAAAAGGACAACAAAGACTTTAAAAGAGAATGGGAACCATTTACAACATATATGAAGAGGCAACTTAAAGAAATGGACTCATTGGCAGGGTTTGGGTAAACAATCACAACTGCATACAGCAAAAGATAAGACTCTATGTATTGAGAAAATTTTGGGGAAACAATATGCAGGTGAACAATATGGAAATAAAACAAAACGGGAGTATAAGGGAAGTCCAGGGGAGGAGGGTTGAAATATGAAAATTTTTTAAAGATATATTGTTAGAAGAAGTATACATGGAAAAATCACTTTAAAAAAAAATTAAAGGGGGGTAGGGTCCCCTTCTGTTTGTTGTGTGTCAGAGAACTAAAGCAGAATGGCTGAGTGAGAGTGACCATTCTGTCTGCATAGCCTTGCCCTGAATTCTCTTTCCGTCAGTGCTTCGAGACTTGGATAGCTTAGAGCAGTGACTGCGTACACACCACACATTGAAAGCACATGACTTCCCCCCAAGATTTCTAGGAACTGTGGTCTATCCCTCCCAGGGCTCCCACTTAACAAAGTACAGTCCCCAGAAATCTTGGGGAGAAGTCACAGGCTTCAAATGTGCTTTAAATGCATGGTGCACGTGTAGCCAATCTGCTTTCAGCTCTAATAGCAACTCTGCTTCTAGGCTTCTGGAATCTGGACAACATTATTTAATGAGATGGGCAGTTTCCATTTTCCCAGCCTCATGGGGAAAGGTGAATTATCCCTCCACCCTCACTATATTCCTGATCATGATCGCATGCCCCACTGCATGGCAGGAGGACCATTGTAACAGCAATCCAATCTGGAAAGAGAAGGATTAAAGTTAGAGAGATGATTCCTTGGGAAGAGAGGCAAACTGTGGAGAAGGAAATTGCTGCAGCAATTGCTACAGACCATAACTAACCAAACAACCTACTGAACAGCTTCATAATGTGTCATCCAGCCTGAAGAACTTGTACAACTCTTTCATTGTGCTAAAAGGGCAGATCTTCTGAGCTCTGAAAATAAAACAGAACCGGAAAAACACGGGAATAGGATATTCGGTTCATGGCATCATACAGTGTATGAACGAACTGTGGCTATTTCACAGTAAATGTTCTTGAGAGGACATTCATTATACCTGGGTACTGAATTGTATCCGTGTAATAATTAATATTAATTAATTAATATCAAACCTATCCATGTAATAATTAATATTAATTAATTAATATCAAACCTATCCATTCTTAAGGAAATCAGCCCTGAGTGCTCACTGGAAGGACAGATCATGAAGCTGAGGCTCCAATACTTTGGCCACCTCATGAGAAGAGAAGACTCCCTGGAAAAGACTCTGATGTTGGGAAAGATGGAGGGCACAAGGAGAAGGGGACAACAGAGGATGAGATGGTTGGATAGTGTTCTCGAAGCTACCAGCATGAGTTTGACCAAACTGCGGGAGGCAATGGGAGACACGAGTGCCTGGCGTGCTCTGGTCCATGTGGTCACGAAGAGTCGGACACGACTAAACGACTAAACAATAACAATAATTAATACCTTGAATCAGACCCAGAAGTACACTGGTACCTGATACAGGCTTGTGCAGTATTCTCAAATCAACCCAACCAAGTTAAGAGCTACCATTTTCTGCAAGAGATGACACCTTCACAACCTCACACAAGTAGAAGTCTCTCCTCAACTTCAGAAAGGCTGAGTTGACAGTTCACTCTGAATCAAAATGAAATGGTTACGCCCTCCTCATCAACTGTAATTGGTAGCCAAGAAAAGGCAATCTAGCAGTATTCCTAAGTGGCAAATGTGTATGACATGCTTGAGAAACTGTGTATAGCATTTTTCCCTAGCACTTAAGCAGAGGCACTCTCCAGCTTATTTCTGTAACATAAATGTATTCTGGTTGACCAAAGGGTTTGTATTACATTTTATAGAGCTGAGAAATACTCGAGAAATTCTCACAGGAATGTGAGGTCATGTTCACAGGCATGACTTAAGTCCTTTTCACACATGATGCTTAAATTGGCTTGAGTTTAAATCAGCTTTAATGGAAACGTTAAAAACTGTATTGCCTCAGAGAGATGCACATTTTATTTTTTTCTTTCAAATCCTTTTTATTTAATCAACAGCTTTCAGAAATAGAATCCTTGATGTCATGCATAAACATATCATAATGCTTTGCTATCTATTTCTTGAAATAACTTGCACATGTTTCTAAAAACTAGGGGTTGGGCCCCTGCTTGCCAGTGCCCTCCGCCATTCCCCCACATTAACCCTCAAAAGGTTTCCGTGAAACTACTAAACTCACATTTCACCTCCCCAACCCCATTTCTGAAGCTCCATGTCTCTCTTCTATTCTTCAGCACAGCTTTGCACCCGTGTTTTGACCCTCACTCGGGCCTGGATTAACCATTAAGCAAAACAAGCATGTGCTTAGGGCATCAAGGAAAGGGGGGCACCACAGAAATTCCCCATTGCCACATTTTTAACATTAGTGGTCACAAATTGCTCAACTGAGCCTTCGTTTTCTCAATGGAAGTACATTAAAAATCCCAACAGAACAACTATGCAACAAGGCAGGCTGGAGGCCTCCTAAGGATAGAAGCAGATGTGCGTTGAGGATCTGATCAAAGACTTTGCAATTAGGAAAAAGTAGGGGAAATTGATCAGAATGTGTAAGTGCTGCAGCCAGGTTCAAAGCCAATTTGGCAGGCATTCAGACTGCGAGTAGCATCCAGGTGTGACTGAAGTTGCAGAGTGACCATCAGAAAAAGGGGGAGGTGGGAGATAATGCAGTAAATGAGTAAATCCCTGCCTGATTTAACAGCAACATTTGAGGGGGTGTTATATATATATATATGTTATATATATGTTATATATATATATATATATGGCACTGAAAATTCCAGACAGTGTTGAACTGAGCGCCAGTTCAGCCAGTCCCTAGTGACTTCTATTCCCCGTGCTAAAAATCTAATATTATCAAAGTTAAAGAAATGGAATAAAGGCATCTGAATGCAACAACTGAGTTGACTAAAAATAATGAAAACCACCTTCTTCTACTGAATAGCTTTAGTTCTCATTATAGATTAGTAGTTTTGTGAGATGATGTGGAAATGTTCCTTATTATCACAGCTTTATTGCCTCCCCCTGTACATCTGTTCCAAAATTCATATTGAAATGGCCAGACATTTCAATAAGCCAATGTGGCTTGGAATTTTCATATTGTATCTGGTGCATTAAAATCTGGATGGAAAGCTGGTACTCTTAAATTTACAATTGCACAGACCTTGCAACATCTGGGGAGCTTTGCTCTATTGCTTTCCCTGTTCCTTTAAATTTAGACCAAAGTTATGATGTGCATGAAAGGCTAAAGACCTTGTGTGTGTGGCAGGTGTTACTGCAAGCTGACAAAAAAAAAAAATCAGTAATATGTTCATTTTCCTTTTGATACAATCTCTTCCAAATTGTGCATGTGGCTGCATCCAGCCTTTTCAAATAATTTTATTTTAGGCAAACTTTATTAACAAGCTTCTGAGATCAGAAAAGTCTTCAATATCAACTGTACTTTTCTGAGGAAGATGCGTTTTATTCCTTTCTCTTTACAGCTACTACATTATGCCGAGTTTTTCTCTCCATATGTTCTATCTGCTGGCATAAATTGCCTAAAATAGTTTTCATAAGATAAGCATAAAATGAAGGAGATTCTTTCTATAGTCAGAGGTACAATAATGGTGTAGCATCAGACACATTTATATTACATTAGCCTTACAACTAAATCTGCTCCCCATCACCACTACTTACTTAGGCTGCAATCTTATATACACTTTCTTGGGAGTAAGCTCAGTGAGATTTACTTATGAGTAGACATGTCTCAGATTGCACCCTTAGGTGGTGATGCTACACACATTTGCCTGGGAAGGAGTTTCACTGAGCTCAGTAACGCTTTTGTCATGTGTAGGACAATGCTGCAAACCGTCTAGCAGATCACACACCTTGAGCGTCATCCACTAGAACTTGTTGTTGTTGTTTAGTTGTTTAGTCGTGTCCGACTCTTCGTGACCCCATGGACCAGAGCACGCCAGGCACTCCTGTCTTCCACTGCCTCCCGCAGTTTGGTCAAACTCATGCTGGTAGCTTCGAGAACACCGTCCCACCATCTCGTCCTTTGTCATCCCCTTCTCCTTGTGCCCTCCATCTTTCCCAACATCAGGGTCTTTTCCAGAGAGTCTTCTCTTCTCATGAGGTGGCCAAAGTATTGGAGCCTCAGCTTCAGGATCTGTCCTTCCAGTGAGCACTCAGGGCTGATTTCCTTCAGAATGGAGAGGTTTGATCTTCTTGCAGTCCATGGGACTCTCAAGAGTCTCCTCCAGCACCATAATTCAAAAGCATCAATTCTTCGGCAATCGGCCTTCTTTATGGTCCAGCTCTCACTTCCATACATCACCACTGGGAAAACCATAGCTTTAACTATACGGACCTTCGTTGGCAAGGTGATGTCTCTGCTTTTTAAGATGCTGTCTAGGTTTGTCATTGCTTTCCTCCCAAGAAGCAGGCGTCATTTAATTTCGTGACTGCTGTCACCATCTGCAGTGATCATGGAGCCCAAGAAAGTAAAATCTCTCACTGCCTCCATTTCTTCCCCTTCTATTTGTCAGGAGGTGATGGGACCAGTGGCCATGATCTTCGTTTTTTTGATGTTGAGCTTTATTATGTGGCTTCAGAATCTCTGCGGGAGATGGGTGGATAGAGAAATTCAGGAGAGCAGAGCGCAGGGGGAAGTTCCGTCGAGCAAGTGAAACTCTCCTGTGCCGTATTCAACTCATTGCCCCTACGTGCCCATAGCATTACAGCAGAATGATCAAAATTGGCCAGTTTTTGCAGCTTTGGAAATTCTGAAAGCGATGTTCTGAATTCAAATTTCAAATTCACTTTTTGTGACATTTTAAGCCAACATTCCGTTGCTTCAGGCTTGCTGGCATCTTTTGATTATTTCGGCAGGCTTCAAATATAAAACCTGATAAGCTGTCAGCTGTCAAATTCTAAATTCAGTTACATGGCAACTATCTAATACTGTCAAGTACGAAATATCATTTCGTGTGAACTGTCAAGTACAGACAAATATCAAATAATGAAATCAAATACTGGATGTCAAAACAGATATAAAATAATTGATGAATATTCAGGAAACACCTGACCATTCAGAGAATATCTAGAAAATATTCAATGTGAAACTTCACAGAAGAAAATTTGAGGACAATTTGAGGAAGTGAGCTAGTTCAGCAATGAATACTATATTTTTCAAATGCTTTTCTTTATTTACGTTTATTAATTTATTATTTTTTAAAAAATTAAGCCTGCCTTTAATTGCAAAAGCTGGCTCTTGTCAGCAACTACTGTGTATCCCCCTTTTGCCAAGACCACTTCTGGGGTCTATTTGTGTCACACGTACCCCATGACTTCTGGCACCAAGCTCTTGATTAAGTCACTCACTGATGTGGTTGCAAAACCTCCAATTTTGTTTTCTACCCATAAATTCCCCCCTTTCTTTTTTTGTGGTTATTGGCAGGTGCCCTGATTTCTACAGGCCATTGCAGCAGTAGCATTTACAGATATTGCTTAGGCTCAGAGCATTTGTTCCGGTGGGTGCCATTGCCATTCTAAGAGAACAAAGGAGGAGTTCGTGGTGAATTCTGGCACCTCTTTTTCTAGAAAAATGTGGGAAAGCATTTTAAATGTGTTTAAAAAGGAAAACAGAGGGATGCAGGTGGCGTTGTGATCTAAACCACAGAGCCTAGGGCTTGCCGATCAGAAGGTCGGCGGTTCGAATCCCCGCGACGGGGTGAGCTCCCATTGTTTGGTCCCAGCTCCTGTCCACCTAGCAGTTCGAAAGCACATCCAAGTGCAAGTAGATAAATAGGTACTGCTCTGGCGGGAAGGTAAACGCTGTTTCCGTGCGCTGCTCTGGTTCGCCAGAAGCAGCTTAGTCATGCTGGCCATGTCTATGGACATGGCCAGCTCCCTCGGCCTATAGAGCGAGATGAGCGTGCAACCCCAGATTCATCTATGACTGGACCTAGGTCAGGGGTACCTTTACCTTTTAAAAAGGAAAACAGATTCTTGGGATCCTAACACACTCTTTGGCTACTCTGAGGGACTTGCATTTACACAAACCATCGGATGATTTGGGTGCCTTTAAATGTATTTAAGAGGAGTGGGGATATTTTATTTGTTTATACGTTTATATCCCACCCCACAATGGACTGTATCTCCCAGATGACTTGCATCATCTCAGTAAAACAATATAATGTATAAAATATAAAACAACTACAGGAGCACCTCCATCAATTAGCCAAACATATATAAGGTAAGACAGGAGCAGGAATTCCTGGAGTGTTCCTCTACCTGAATTGATTCAGATGTTTTTATGCTATGAACATAGGAAGCCGGCTTATAGCTCAATATTGTCATCACTGACTGGAAACAGATTCCCAGGATTTCAGGCAACCCTGCCTGGAGACACCAGGGATCAAATCTGGGATCTTTTGCACAAAGAGCTACGGTGAGAAAGAACCACTGTTCACACATCTTTCAACATTTGACGCCCCCCCAATTTGTATGTACCCCAGTGCAACTGCTGTATTGTAAAGAGGGCATGGGAAGATATGGGATTGTGCATGCTTTGCACAGCATGGTCATCAGACAGAACCAGGTGGGTCAGATCCTTTACACTGGGACTGATGGACCCTGGAAGAGATGGCCACCATGTCAATTTGAATAAGAGATTTGGTACTCACTTCCAGGGAGTAGACTGGGAAATATATTCTTTATCAAGTGTTCTGGCCTCCCTCCCCTAGCCAGGAACAGGAAAGATGGATGCTTGGGAAAGATGCCCTCTCTTGCTACATCTGGTAGCAAACAAAATGGTGCTGGAAAAAGCTTGCGTGCGGGAAACAAAATCCACACTAACGGCAGCTACTTAATTCCTGCAAGTCACAGTAACCTCAGCTCCAAAATATGCTGGTGGGCCCTTCCTTCGTAAAATAACCGATCAAAAGTGAGACCCAGGCAGCCTTGGCTTTTGGCTGGGGTTTAGCTTTAAGGATGGCAAAATGATATCCTGCGAGTTTAAGGATAGGTTGGAGCAGGCTGGATTTTCAACCTGACCTTGTACTGACCCCTAATAACTTCCTGGTTCCTTGGTCAGAGAAGGATTTATGAACAAGAACAAAGAATAATGTGTCTATCCAAGCAGGGAAGAAAAAAAGAAAAAGGAAGGGGAGGGTGAAGGGAGAAAAAACAGAGACAGTCACACTGTACTTTAGAGTGAAGTACTTCGGTGCCTGGTCTTCTGTAATTACCTACTCAGTGAAAAAATAAAACCGGGGGGGGGGGGTTTCAATTTTATATTAAAAAATCAATGTTTTAAACAATTTGATGAGCTCTCATAATTTTAAATCTCTCTACAACGTATACATTGCAGCCCTGATCACCTTCAAAGTGAAGTGCTCCAATAATTTTAAATTGTTCTGTACTGAAGAAGCACAAAAGCACCCATACTGTTCCAAATGAAAGCAATCTGAGAAATGTGAAGCATGCTGATAATTTTAAATATCACTCCCTGTCTAGGCTTCTTCCCCTCATATCTATTTTGTCCTGTCCCTAGGGCAGTTAAAAAAAGAATTTCAAAACAAGTTTCACTGACTGTACATTTTATTCTAACCTACAAACTGTAAAAATAAAACTGTAAATTTTATTCTAACCCATAAACAAACTGTTTTAAAAGCTCTTTGTAATAACTAAATAAATAAACCTTCCATTATTTTAAAAGATGCAGATTTTTAAATCTGCAAACCGCTCCAAAAAAAATCAGAATTAATGAATATATATATATGATACATATATATTATACACACACTATTCTTTGCAGAATACAGGAAATAAAATGTATGTGTAGATTTTTTAAAAAATAATATGAACTCTAATGTTCTCAGCAAGCACTTTAAGTCCTAATGTAATTAAAACACTCCGATCCTCTTCAAATTAGAAAAGCAAATTGTTACATATCATAAGTAGGTTCTTTTCACTGTAATGACACTCACTTAGATGATTTATGACATACATTATTCTATATCAAAGGACAATGAAATAGGCATTACCAAAGGTAATCTCTGTAATGTCTGGGAAGGGATCTAAAGCCTCGGCGCAGCGATGAATGCTGTATTTAAAATGCAAAACCCAAAGACATTATTATGGTTTTGATTTCTTATGCTGCCGCTTCTCCTGATCTCTCATATTACTGTGGCAGCACAAAGGGTGTTTTGGGGTGTATTCTGTTAAGATAACAGATGGGGGGAGGAATGAAATATAAAGTCAGCGTTTTATCATTCCTTCGGTGACAATTTTTGCCTTAAAAAAGTTAAGGGGGGGGAAGAAAGCTTATAATCTCAGTGCATACAATTGATGCACAAACTGAAAATATAAAGAGCTCTTGGGATATGCTTGCTTTTAGCATGTAAAGCCTTGCAGCATTGTGCAATAAAGTAAACTGCTAAACTAACATGTAAACGAATCAGACTAACGAGATTTCCAGACGGGATTATTCTTGCAACCTGCTTGTTGTGCGCTGGCAGTTCCTGATATCCTTATGTCTGTGTTTCAACTCTGGAGCTGCTACCCAAAGCCAAATTCCCGATGACCACTAAAGTAATACAGTTCATTTAATGCCATTAAAGGGACGCGGGTGGCGCTGTGGGTTAAACCACAGAGCCTAGGACTTGCCGATCAGAAGGTTGGCGGTTCGAATCCCCACGACGGGGTGAGCTCCCGTTGCTCAGCCCTAGCTCCTGCCAACCTAGCAGTTCGAAAGCACGTCAAAGTGCAAGTAGATAAATAGGTACTGCTCCGGCGGGAAGGTAAACGTTGTTTCCGTGCACTGCTCTGGTTCACCAGAAGCAGCTTAGTCATGCTGGCCACATGACAGTCTGCGGACAAACGCCAGCTCCCTCGGCCAATAAAGCGAGCTGAGCGCCGCAACCCCAGAGAAGGTCATGACTGGACCTAATGGTCAGGGGTCCCTTTACCTTTACCTAATGCCATTAAATCTCAAATGGCTGAATTGCAGAGGTCGTCTATGCCTGTAGGTGGTGCTGTGTGGATGCTAGGCTCCTCCCAGTTACCTCTCAGTGGTTTTTTTGTGAAGAAGGGGAAGGTTGGGAGATTATACTGCTTTCATAGCAGCTCCTGGAAACCTTAGAAGGGAAGAATGTTGTTACACTCAGGTCCTGCTTGCAGACTTGCTGTATGGCATCACCCTCACCCCACCTCTCAGCCTCCCCACAATTATTATTATTATTATTATTAGTGTTTTTTCTGGGGGTACGCAGGGGTACGCATACCTCTAAACATTTTGTGAATCTAAATTTGGCCTTATTGAGGGGCAGTATTTCAATATGAGTAGGAAAATGAGAGTACCCCTAAACAGTTTTTTAGGGGAGGGAAAGAACTATTAGTATACTATTATTAGTATACTGCCCTTCATCTGAGATCCCAGACCAGCGAACAAAAGATAACACAAACTACATGACAAAGAAACAAAACAACCCAATAGCACCAGTTCATAAACACATTTAAAAGGCCATGTATGCATACCAGGGACGCAGGTGGCGCTGTGGGTTAAACCACAGAGTCTACGACTTGCTGATCAGAAGGTCGGCGGTTCGAATCCCCGTGATGGGGTGAGCTCCCGTTGCTCAGTCCCAGCTCCTGCCAACCTAGCAGTTTGAAAGCACGTGAAAATGCAAGTAGATAAATAGGTACCGCTCAGGCGGGAAGGTAAACGGCGTTTCCGTGCGCTGCTCTGGTTCGCCAGAAGCGGCTTAGTCATGCTGGCCACATGACCCGGAAGCTGTACGCCGGTTTCCTCGGCCAATAAAGTGAGATGAGTGCCGCAACCCCAGAGTCAGTCACAACTGGACCTAATTGTCAGGGGTCTCTTTACCCTTTACCTTATGATCCCTTCAGAACGTTGAATGTGTTTAAATGGCTACAGTTGATTCATTTTACAAACGAAATTAAGAGACGCCTGCTTCTTGGGAGGAAAGCAATGACAAACCTAGACAGCATTTTAAAAAGTAGAGACATCACCTTGCCAATAAAGGTCCGTATAGTAAAAGCTATGGTTTTCCCAGTAGTGATGTATGGAAGTGAGAGCTGGACCATAAAGAAGGCTGATCGCCGAAGAATTGACGCTTTTGAATTATGGTGCTGGAGGAGACTCTTGAGAGTCCCATGGACTGCAAGAAGATCAAATGTATCCATTCTTAAGGAAATCAGCCCTGAATGCTCACTGGAAGGACAGATCGTGAAGCTGAGGCTCCAATACTTTGGCCACCTCATGAGAAGAGAAGACTCACTGGAAAAGACCCTGATGTTGGGAAAGATGGAGGGCACATGGAGAAGGGGACGACAGAGGACGAGATGGTTAGACAGTGTTCTCGAAGCTACAAACATGAATCTGACCAAACTGAGGGTGGCAGTGGAAGACAGGAGTGCCTGGTGTGCTCTGGTCCATGGGGTCACGAAGAGTCGGACACGACTGAACGACTAAACAACAACAACATACCTGGAAAGTAAGGGGTGTGGGGGCATTTGTCTGCCAGAGGCAGTTCCCTGGCAAGCACTGGTCAGCCCGGCCGCATTAGGATTGTAATGGAAGGGCACAGATAAATTTCCTTTGTTTCCTGAATGAGCCATACTTAGGAAGCTAGCCTTTCACCAGAAAGCTAGCCTGGCTGTTGCTTGGATTTTAACGCTTGCTGGATCCCAGAATTAGAAGGGTATCGGCATACAGTGTTACACCCCCCCCCCCCAAAAAAAAAAAACCCTGATAACAGAACCCAAGGAGAGTCCTGCAGGATCAGGCCAGGGCCTATCTAGTCCAGCATCCTATTGTCACAGTAACCAACCAATTGCTGATCCAAATCCTAAGGCCTTTAGGGCCTTTTTTTGTAGGTAAGTGAGCAGCAGGTGAATTATTATCTTTAGTTTGTGGAATTTACAGTTCCAGGAAAATACTCAGTGCCCTATGAATTACTCAGCAGGGTCAGCGAGAGATTTGGTAACGACGCCTTTTTCTTTTCTTGGTATCATTTGTTTTAAAATACACGTAGACAGGCGTTCTTTCAGAGCTGATTCAAATAGTATTCTCCTAATGAAGCAGTTCATCAATTTGAGTCACTCTGACACCCACAGGAACCAGATTGGTGACCCCTGTGCTAGACAGTTGTCAATCTCTAATAAAAAATACGCAGTTTATAAACCTACCTGTCTACGAACTGACCTGCAAACATAACCTATTGGGGCATGAAAGCCTGAGTGCCAACTGCACTGTTGGGACGCACAGGCAAAGAGAGAGAATATTATAATCTAAGACCATCATAACTGATGCCTCTTGTATAGGTATTCGGGGCAGGGGGGAGTAGCAGGGCTTAGCTGAAAATATTTTTTAAAAAATATTTTTTATTAAATTTCCCATTTTAACAATCCAATCAAATCACATTAAATATTCCAAATTATACAAATACATATCATATAGTCCGAATATTCTGCCAAATTATAAATTTTTATTTGGGACTTCCCATGCTTCAAGGGGGGCTCTGATCATCTTATATCTCTACTGCCTTGATTAGCTGGAAAATTTTCGTCCATTTTTCAGTCTATAAATGCAAGGGGAGAAAGGATAAGAGAAGTAACATGTTCACTGAGCAATCAGGCAGCTGCACTCTGAAGAAGTAGTGCAAGGTGGAAAATATGTCTCAAACAGTTGTCCTATACAACTCTGTCTCCTGGACCTTAGAAGATGCTCCTGGACAAAGCTAAGATCATTCACAACTTAATGACTTGCAACAGAAATATGAAAGGGCAATCAAGCTTTCTCTGAGGGTTTTCTTTTTTATACTTAGCACCCTGTTCACATGAGCTCTTACTTCAGGTATTTTCCCAGCACTAACTCATACTTCAACTCCTGCTCTGTTCTCAAAGATAAAAGGAGGGACACAGGTACCTTTACTTCTCAGCTGTGATCTGTGTTCACTTCTTCCTGATCCTTGGAAAGAATTACCGTATTTTTTGCTCTATAAGACGCACTAGACCACAAGACGCACCTAGTTTTTGGAGGAGGAAAACAAGAAAAAAAATATTCTGAATCTCAGAAGCCAGAACAGCAAGAGGGATCGCTGCACAGTGAAAGCAGCAATCCCTCTTGCTGTTCTGGCTTCTGGGATAGCTGCGCAGCCTGCATTCGCTCCATAAGACGCACACACATTTCCCCTTACTTTTTAGGAGGGAAAAAGTGAGCCTTATAGAGCAAAAAATACGGTATGTGTGGCAATTCTAGAGGATGACTTGCGGGTGTGGGGAGCCCAGCACACAGGGACCTCTGGGAAACCCTTGTCATGTTGGCACTAAACTTAGCCTTATGTGTGGAAACAGTGTTGGTTAAATTCAAAATACTAAGTGCCTAGAGACAGTCACATCGTGCGTCCATAGCAATGACCAGAGAAGGAATGACTGCCGGGAGGAGCACAGAGATAAGAAACACCATAGTGCAGCTGCAGGAGCACAACCAGATATAAGCTGCAAAAAAACCACATTTCTCCTGCATTGGTCTCTACAGCCACAGCAGGCGCTGCAACCTTCCAACAGTTTGACTCCACCCCCAAAGACACACTCCTCCATTTTCTCCCAAGAGAGGAAGGTGCCAACACAATAATACTATTTGACTATCGCTCACATTCTTGAATCTTCTCGGGCAATAAAGAAGCATGACGCTGGCCCCTGTGATGGTTCACATCTATTCTATACCTTCCCTGGCTTGAAACCTAAACATATTTAAGGTGGTGCCAAAACAAAACAAACCCCCTGCTTCTAGCATCTAGGAATGTGAAATATTTTTCCAGGCCTGCTTGAACCTTGATTTTAAAACTTGGGAAACCTTTTCCTGAAGATCTCAGCCCTTTGGCAGCATGAGTATTATTTCTAGCACTCCTGAGAACGTATTAGCCAGACTGTCCAAGAGAGTCTCACAACTCAAGATTCCCTTCCCATCGAAGCTGCTGCTCAGATTCTCAGCTGCCAGTTTGGTTTGATGGCCAGGCATTCCCAGCTCTTAGATTCTTGCTTCCTTTTTAGGCAGATTCGTTTGGTTGGCCCTTAGATCCGCTAAGAAAGCCAAACTATTTCCCCCCAGACAGACTCTTCCATATGCTATCCCTTCCTGAAGTGTGTATCACTGGAAACAATCAAAATGCAAATGTCATTCCTTAGTCCGTTAATCAAAATATAAACTGGAGCCTGGAAGAGCTGAAGTTTAGCTTTCTTTTTCAGAGCGCAGCAACCCCAGAATCATCCACAACTGGACCTAGTGGTCAGGGGTCCCTTTACCTTCACCTTTACCAATTCAAAACATCATTGAACGTCAAAAGAAAGGTCTTTGGTCAAATATTTGCACAGGCAGAGAATATCTAGAAAGTACAGTGGTGCCTCGCAAGACGAAAAGAATCCGTTCCGCGAGTCTCTTCGTCTTGCAGTTTTTTTCGTCTTGCGAAGCAAGCCCATTAGCGGATTAGCGCTATTAGCGGTTTAGTGGCTATTAACGGCTATTAAGGGATTAGCGGCTATTAAGGGATTAGAGGCTATTAAGGGATTAGCGGCTATTAAGGGATTAGCGGATTAGCTGCTAAAAGGCTATTAGCGGCTTAGTTGATCAGCTGATAAGCGGCTTAGATCAGCTGTCAAGCGGCTTAGCATCAGCTGATAAGCGGCTTAGCAGATCAGCTGTTAAGCGGCTTAGGGGCTGGGGGAAAGGGGGGGAGGGAAAAAACCCCGCAGAACTCGCAAGACATTTTCGTCTTGCGAAGCAAGCCCATAGGAAATTCGTTTTGCGAAGCACCTCCAAAACGGAAAACCCTTTCGTCTAGCGGGTTTTCCGTCTTGCGAGGCATTCGTCTTTCGGGGCACCACTGTATTTAACAGCAAAGTTGGCATGTATGCATTTAAGCTCCGTGGGTTGGGAGAAAAAGTACATGGAAAATACACAGCAAAATATCCTTATCTTTGCTGCCATGAATAGTCGAAAGTGGTCTAGAGAAAGGTATTATGCATCCTGATGCTTAACACGACATAAAAATGTCTTTCTGCTTGCAACTGTCGGTTTTATTAGGTTTGCATCGTATTAGTGTCATATGAGTACTTGATTTCAATATAGCAATATGAAAGTGTGCATGTAATTTCACTTCTATATCACATTAATACTAAACTGCTGAACATGGTAGTAATATAAAACTAATGTGACAGAATACTACCAGTCTGAGGTGATGTAAAAATTCCTGATATTGCAGAAAGTTATTCAGACCAAATACAGAACAATGAAGGAGCAGTTTGATTTTAAAAGTCTCTCATTCCTTTTCCTTGACCTGCTTAAAAAATCCTGATCATCAGGTAAGGCACCTGGCTTGTAATTTTTCCATTCATGGTTTTCCATCCCATAGTCTTTTCACTGACCCTGCATTCCATGATGCAAGCCAACCCTGTATAACATATCACACAATAGACCAAAGGTAAAGGTAAAAAAGGTAAAGGACCCCTGGACAGTTAAGTCCAGTCAAAGGCGACTATGGGCTTGGGGCGCTCATCTCGCTTTCAGGCCGAGAGAGCCGGCGCTTGTCTACAGACAGCTTTTGAGGTCATGTGGCCAGCATGACTAAACTGCTTCTGGCACAACAAGACACCATTATGGAAAACAGAGTGCACGGAAACACCATTTACCTTCCTGCCACAGCAGTACCTATTTATCTACTTGCAGTGGTGTGCTTTTGAACTGCTAGGTTGGCAGAAGCTGGGACAGAGCAATGGGAGCTCACCCTGTTCTGCAGACCAAAAGAACTCAGTCAGTTCTGTATTGTAGCCTGCAACAAACCCCTCATTTTTGTTGTTCCTGAAAGTGGAAGTAATAGTGAAATAACAGCCAAGAAGCTTAAATCATATATACGACTGACACCCTTCTTCAGAAATTAAACCAATGTCCAGGACTTTAACATTCAAAAACTTACATTCAAAAACTTGCATTGCAGAAACTTATAGCTATAGATGAATTAAAACATAATATTAACTGTCACATGCTTATCCAAGCATTGGCTTACCATCTCATCTTCTAGCTTCCAAACAACTGTATTTCCCTCCCTTTCCAGAGCTCAGGACTCAGCCTTCTGTATCTCAATTACCGTATTTTTCACTCTATAAGACGCACCAGACCATAAGATGCACCTCCTTTTTGGAGGAGGAAAACAAGAAAAAATAATATTCTGAATCTCAGAAGCCAGAACAGGAAGAGGGATCGCTGAGCAGTGATCCCTCTTGCTATTCTGGCTTCTGGTATAGCTGCACAGCCTGCATTCGCTCCATAAGATGCACACACATTTCCCCTTACTTTTGGGGAGAGAAAAAGTGAGTCTTATAGAGCAAAAAATACAGTAAGTCATGCCTTGCAGCTCGTATGAGAGATTTCCACTTTCACCTTCTCCTGCAGCTTTGCTTTCTTTCCTTCTTTCAAGCAGAGAAGAAGCACCTCCAACAGTCTATTCAAGTTAGCAGTGTTCACAGTGGATTCTAAAACACAGCCATTTTGCTTCACATAAAATGGAGTCTCTCCTTCACTAGAAACCTCCCATGGTGACCAACGTTAGCCAATCACATGAGAAGTCTCTAGAATTCAGTTTCCAACAGTAATATTTAAACACTTCAGTGGTACCTCGGGTTACATATGCTTCAGGTTAAATACGCTTCAGGTCACACACTCCACTAACCCAGAAATAGTGCTTCAGGTTAAGAACTTTGCTTCAGGATAAGAACAGAAATCAGGCTCCAGCTGCGGGCCCCATTAGCTAAAGTGGCGCTTCAGGTTAAAAACAGTTTCAGGTTTAGAACAGACCTCCGGAACGAATTAAGTACTTAACCCGAGGTACCACTGTAATGCGTACTTAACGAGGGTGGTGCTGTGGGTTAAACCACAGAGCCTAGGACTTGCCGAGCAGAAAGTCGGCGGTTCGAATCCACGCGACGGGGTGAGCTCCTGTTGCTCGGTCCCTGCTCCTGCCAACCTAGCAGTTCCTAGCAGTTCGAAAGCACATTAAAGTGCAAGTAGATAAATAGGTACCGCTCCAGCAGGAAGGTAAACGGCGTTTCCGTGCGCTGCTCTGGTTCGCCAGAGGCGGCTTAGTCATGCTGGCCACATGACCCGGAAGCTGTACGCCGGCTCCCTCGGCCAGTAAAGCGAGATGAGCGCCGGAACCCAGAGTCGGCCACAACTGTACCTAATGGTCAGGGGTCCCTTTACCTTTACCTAATGCTTATGTGCATTTACATTTTCAGTGAATTACGGTAAATTACTGTGCTTAACACAGATGGCCCTGGAAGACATGGCCAGTAGACTGCATGGATCCTAATTTATACAGGCCTAATGGCTAACCAGTTCACTTCTGGGTCATGTGGCCAGCAGGACTAAGCCGCTTCTGGCGAACCAGAGCAGCGCACAGAAACACCGTTTACCTTCCCGCCAGAGTGGAACCTATTTATCTACTTGCACTTTGACGTGCTTTTGAACTGCTAGGTTGGCAGGAGCAGGGACCGAGCAATGAGAGCTCACCACGTTGCAGGGATTTCCCACAATGCCATGGCCTGGTTTCTCCTGCTACTGCACTGATAGTGCTTCTGTAGCCTTTGTGGAGGAAATGGTGTTCTAACCATCTTGGGAAGTATTATCTTTGCTCCCTATGTGCCCCATTTCACTACTGAGGCAAGGATTCCTTTTTAGACACTGTCGTTTGAGGCACAAAGCAGTTACCTCGGGCAAAGGGAAGCCCCAGTTTGCCTGGGAAGAGATTTCTTCCACTGCCGTTTCTGAAGAAAAGAGCTTATTCTCATGGAGCGAGAGGAAAAACAGAACCAAACAGGCACTTCAAGACCTTCAGAGGGAAATGTGAATGAAATTGGTCACTTAAATTAAAGGGGGGGTGTCGAGAAAAAAGGCTGGTGTAAGTGATTGATCTGAATCAAGTTTCCCGTTGATCATTTCTTTATATATTTTCTTAAAATGATGCAGATTTTACCATTAAGCTGCATATTCTATTGTTGTTTTGTTGTAATAACTAGCCTTGCTTCTTGCACTTGTCAGATTGCATGTATTTTATGGGTTTTGCATTTTTTAAAACCTATAGTAGGAATGTGTTTAAAATATTCTCTTGCAGGGAATAGTATGTCCTGCAGCCAGAAAAGTTTGTGAGGCTTAAACACACACACACACACACACACACACACACACTGATTTTCAGTGGGTTTTTAAAAATATATATTAATTTATTTATCTATGGTAATCCATCCTGAATTTTGTTAATTTGCTAGTTTAAGGAACGGTTCCTTGCACATTGCTGAAGGAAAGGAAGGAAAGAGTTGCCAGATGAAAAACACAGCAATGTGTTCATCTCAGATTCATTTTTGAAAATGAATGGCACGTTTCCCACCTTTAAAGTATACGTCACACTTTCGTGAATCAGGAGGTAAAAATTCAATGGCATGGGTTGCTGCTTAAATACAAGAATGTAAGAGCTGTAACCACTAGCTCAAAAACCCTGACCGCATACTGGGTATAAAAGCAAGTCTTTTCGCAGTAGCTTTCAGCATGTCTCTGAGCACCTCTGCCACTCTGTCTGTTTTAAGTCTATGCATCCTTCTGGCTCTCCTGTAGCAATCTAGGACTACATTTGCACCCGAAGAAGCACATCCCTTTGTTTAATCAAACTCTCAGATACCAACAGTACAAGTTAAGGCGAGTTCAGCATTAAAGTAAGTGGACATATAGGGCTATGCCATTAAAAAAATGCCCTTTAGGTTTGCCTTTTTATTTTATTTTTAATTTTGGGTGCAATATTATTATTATTATTACTTGCACAATTTGTATTTAGGAACATTACTGCTTTAAGAGAGAAAATTTTAAACCCTCAGAAATTACTCTCAGTCTAACGAGTTCTTTTCCACTGACTACAGACATCATTAGGGGATGCCTATAGCCTGGGGCTGTGCATGAACTTTTTCTTCTAACTGTACACTTTATGTATAATTTAGCTTCCTTGCCTAAATTATTCAAGCAAATAGTGAGTGAAAATAATGGAGTTCACTGAAACCTTCCAGAGTATTAGAATAAAACAGTTTTTTACGTTGATTTGAATTTTTAAGCTTTTTAATCATGGGTTTCAAATGGAATATGAATGTTTTCAGCTCTTCATGGCTTGTCCCCCTGTGCCTTCTCCCTCTTTCTTCCCCCCGCCCTCCCCTGAAAAAGAAAATAAGGCAGGAAACTGCCTTTAACAGTTTATACTGTCAATTAATAAACACTGCTGAGGTGGAAAGCTACCTAAGGTAGAAAAGTTAACAGCTATGGGGCAGAAACTGTAGATACATTGTGCGTGAGGATTTCCTCTCAATATCGCTGTGTGCCCTCCACTTAAAACATATGATAGGTCAGCCTCATAAAGAGGCCCACAAAAGTTACTAGCCTAGCCTCTAGTTTGCTAAAGGGCTAGTAGTTTGTGTTTCTATTCCCTGCAGCCAGCCAGCAACTTTAAAAACCGCCTTTCCTCCAGTGGACTAGCTTGGTTTCCATGCTGGTCACAAAGCAAGAGGCTTTCTTCCACCACTGGCAGTGGGCTTGTTTCTGGTAACCTGCAGCTATTGCAGCTGTTGAGTCATTAAATACAAAGCTGTGGTCTGTCTTTCCAGGCGCTTGGTGTTTGTTTTTGTTTTTTCAGTGTACAGAAAGCATAGCACCTACTAACATGTTGCAAAGGATCCTAATTCTTAAAGTAGTGCAGATGTTGTACTACCAAACATTCCCTTCTCTCTGGAGGAAATTGCATTTTCCCAGTGATAAACCATAATATTTTGCTTTGGGGGAAATGCTCCTATTTCAATAGAGCCACGTGGATTTGAAATCTGATTGCTTGTGCACATATTATTAATGCTAACGCTGATTAATATGTCCACTATGTCACTGGCGTTGCATCAGGGTCTCTGGGTGCATTCATAAAGAATGTGTTAACTGATCAACCACCATCTTCAGATTAATGAAACCTGAGGACACTTGAAATGTTTTTAACATTAGGCTGAACAGCTTGCGACGTGCAAATTTGCTGAAATTCCTTACTACAGATCTTAGGATAAGAGAAAAATTGGAACCAAGTCTGGCGTAGTTACACTCCTGCTGTGACCTAATCTCATGATTTGATAATGTCTTGATCTGTTTTCTGTGTGGTTTTTCCTCTGTCGCTGTCTCTCCCCCATTAATATATGTCTTTTTTTAATAAAAAAAATACCTATGTATCTTGCCATAGTAGAGGCTCGGGTGGGAACGGGCTATGAAGTTGTGCAAAGTGGGCAATTGCAGTCCCTTAGAATCATAGAATCATAGAGTTGGAAGAGACCACAAGGGCCATCGAGTCCAACCCCCTGCCAAGCAGGAAACACCATCAGAGCACTCCTGACATATGGTTGTCAAGCCTCTGCTTAAAGACCTCCAAAGAAGGAGACTCCACCACACTCCTTGGCAGCAAATTCCACTGTCAAACAGCTCTTACTGTCAGGAAGTTCTTCCTAATGTTTAGGTGGAATCTTCTTTCTTGTAGTTTGGATCCATTGCTCCGTGTCCGCTTCTCTGGAGCAGCAGAAAACAACCTTTCTCCCTCCTCTATGTGACATCCTTTTATATATTTGAACATGGCTATCATATCACCCCTTAACCTCCTCTTCTCCAGGCTAAACATGCCCAGCTCCCTTAGCCGTTCCTCATAAGGCATCATTTCCAGGCCTTTGACCATTTTGGTTGCCCTCCTCTGGACACGTTCATCTGCAAGAAGATCTGATGAAAGAAGATTAAAGCAGAGAGGGAAATGTCTCTTCAGAAGAGGTAGTGTTTCTTGTAAACATGCAAAAAGTAGTCGTCATCATCATCATCCATCCACTATGCAAAGCTGACTGTATTTCTTAGGATTTGAGTTTCTACACAGAATTGCTGCATAACTCCAAATCATTGTGATAAATGATCTGATCCACCAGACTGGGAATGTTGGAGATGGAAAGATATTGTGATGGTGCTTAACACCCAAGGTGCTCTAGGATACAGTAAGTGATAAACATTAGCCCCACAATGGAGAGCTTTGAAGTAAACTTTTAAAAATATTCAGATAGAGCACAGTCTGGTATGTGTATTTGTCTCATTGAAATGAACAGGTTGTAAGAGCCTGGCAAGATGTTTAAACCCTGATTATTTCAAAGGAATATAGGCGTCCAAAACTTCCTCCGAATCATTCATACGTATCTACTGAAATGTTTTGGTGGAGCTGGTTTTGTTTGAATAATAAACCTTCAATTTGGCAATCACCACAAAGGCACAAAATTCAGATTCACAAAATTCATCCGCAGGATTTGGGGTTATTGCTCATAACTGGTAGCCACTGGGGATTAGCAACCCAACTTCATACAGTCAGACTCTCAGAAATGTATGCACTCCAAAATTCCACTGAAGGTTAGAAAGAGCAAGAGTTTAATGTGAAGTCTTGATAGGAGCTTAGATAGAAAAGAGTCAATCTTTGTGGTCCATGAGGCAGAGATGAGAAATTCCTCATGTGTATCCATGCTTACTGTTAGTACCTGAACCAATGCTTCATTATTTCACCAGAAGTCTGAATTAGCTGGCATAACCTTTGGATCAAGTCCTTTATAACTTATGCAGTACAGACCTCCATACGATTCTAGATCTATTTAGTGGACCATAACACTATTTGTGCAACCTTAGGAATCTTCAGAGGTTCCATTCCAATAATCATCTAGAAGTTTGAATATTTATCTGCTGCCTGCCTATCCATAACTTTTTTCTCAAACCTTCTTTTGGAGAATGGGGGATTTGCCTGAAATATTTTCACTAGGTTACCAGGACAAGAAACAGAGAGAACACCAAAGACTTATGACTTTCTACAACGGCTGCTTCAGAGTTAGTTATTTTTATTAAAAGGTAAAGGTAAAGGTACCCCTGCCCGTATGGGGCAGTCTTGACAGACTCTAGGGTTGTGTGCCCATCTCACTCAAAGAGGCCGGGGGCCAGCGCTGTCCGAAGACACTTCCGGGTCACATGGCCAGCGTGACATCGCTGCTCTGGCGTGTCAGAGCCGCACACGGAAACGCCGTTTACCTTCCCGCTAGTAAGCGGTCCCTATTTATCTACTTGCACCCGAGAGTGCTTTCGAACTGCTAGGTTGGCAGGCGCTGGGACCGAACAACAGGAGCGCACCCCGCCGCGGGGATTCGAACCGCGACCTTTCGATCGGCAAGCCCTAGGCGCTGAGGCTTTTACCCACAGCGCCACCCGGGTCCCTGTTATTTTTATTACAATAATATTAATAATTGCTTTCCCCAAGTGATATTCTGAATCTGTTCATTACCAATTGGGCATGGTCAAAAAATCTTCATAAGAAGCCACAACACTTATACAAGTTTTAAAACTGAACAGTTTAGGTATGCCCCCAATATATTTTTCTGTGAATTTGTGAACACATCTAAGTAAGCCCTTCATGAATTGAAAGGTGCCTTCTTGTAGAAGCCCCCAGATTTTACAAGAGCCTAAATCTAAATCACGTTTTTACACACTTTCTCCAAAAAAGTGCTTTCCCTGGCATAGGATCAAGGGGAAAACTGTAGCTTTTCTTCTCTGTGTCTTTCTATAGGACATACCACTGAGCAGCTCCCTGACATAAGGTTTAAATAAATATATGTTTAAATGAAGGGGCAGGGGGAAAAGAGCTGAGAACTCGGGAAACTATTGGTCGTTCCCTTTTTTCATCAGGTCAACTAAGCAGAAAAGAAAGAAATGGATTGTGAAATCTCTTGATAGAGTTGCATTATTTCCCACAGAATTCAAATTCACAAAAGCCTCCTGCAACTCTCCCTTATGAGAATTTCTTTTCCAACATTGCTAGCGATAACATATATCCATAGGTAAGCTCAGCCCATTCCCCGTATCTCTTGAAAATTAATGTATTCCCTTAAGCCGATATAACTTTCTGACATCTCGATCATCTATCCTTTTATCTCACTCTTCCCCTTAGAGTTTGAAATTTTGTTTTATTTTTAGTTTAAAGCAGGGCTGTGCTAAATCTATGTGAGGCTTATTTTTTCTTACAAAAGTGCCACTTATTGGATTTGGTGAAAGACCAGCAACCTCCTATTCATTGTGAAATGGTTCGCTTTCATTTAGATGTGAAGTTTGTGGCCAGTGCTTTTTTCTGGAGGGACACAGGGGTACGCATACCCCTAAACATTTTGTGAATCTTTGCACTTTTATCCATTTTCTGTATTTATTCCCCCTGATTTGAACTACAAAATGGTGGTTTTCTTGAGTCAAAATGAGAGCACCCGTAAACATTTTTTTTTTGGGAAGAAAGCACTGGTTTGGGCACATTTTCCAGAAGTGCTCCAGGTTCTTCTTTGGTATCTTATGGGCTGGCAAGTGTATACACTATATTGAAAAGTATATGAGAGCCAGTGTGGTGTAGTGGTTCAGAGCGGTAGTCTTGTAATCTGGGGAACTGGGTTCGCGTCTCCGCTCCTCCACATGCAGCTGCTGGGTGACCTTGGGCCAGTCACACTTCTCTGAAGTCTCTCAGCCCCACTCACCTCACAGAGTGTTTGTTGTGGGGGAGGAAGGGAAAGGAGAATGTTAGCCGCTTTGAGACTCCTGAAGGGGAGTGAAAGGCGGGATATCAAATCCAAACTCTTCTTCTTCTTCTTCTTCTTCTTTCTTGGCCCTCATGTTCTATTAGGAGGATGCCAACTTTATTCTTTTCGGATGCGAGCCCTTGTTCCATATTTGCCAGAGCTGTAGCCACTTCTGCCACCAGCCTTGTGGCAAAGTTTACTTCCACAAGTGGTTCCATAAGATAGAGCAGCACTTAGTATATTGTGATTTGCATCCGTCTGCCTCAGGAGAGTTACAGCGCCTGCTGTGGCTGTAGAGTTCCTGGCCCAACTGCACTGACTGCCAGTTAATTTCTGGGCCCAATTCAAAGTGCTGGTTCTGACCTATAAAGCCTTAAACAGCTCAGGACTGCAATACCTCAAGGACCACCTCTCACCATATCCAGGCTCTGCAATCATCATCTGATGCCCTTCTTCGTGTGCCTCCTTCATGAAAGGTCCAGAGGTTGGCACAGGGAGGTTCATCTGGTGCCTTCATTACACACCTTTAGGTGCCAGGCGAACATGTTCCTCTTCAACCAGGCCTTTGGCTAATTAATATCCTATGGCCCTTTAAATGTGTTTGGGGCAGATGGGGTTATTGTCTTGTTTTGTTTTTGTTCTCACAGTTTTTGTGCTTTTATCATGTATTTTCATCTTGTGAAGTCCCCTGAGCACTTCGGATGAAGGGTGATATATAAATTTAATTACAGTGGTGCCTCGCAAGATGAAAAGAATCCATTCCGTGAGTCTCTTCGTCTAGCGGTTTTTTCGTCTTGCGAAGCAAGCCCATTAGCGGATTAGCGCTATTAGCGGCTATTAGCGGCTATTAAAGGCTTAAGGGCTTAGCGGATTAGCTGCTAAAAGGCTATTAGCAGCTTAGTGCCTTAGAAAAAGGGGGTGGGGAGCGGGGGAAAAAACCCAGGAATCGCAAGACATTTTCGTCTTGCGAAGCAAGCCCATAGCAAATTCGTCCTGCGAAGCACCTCCAAAACGGAAAACCCTTTCGTCTAGCGGGTTTTCCGTCTTGCGAGGCATTCGTCTTGCGGGGCACCGCTGTATTTAATCAATTGCTTTCTTGCAGCTGGGGCAGATAGAGGCATCCAGTTGTGCTGCTAAAGATGCACCATGGCATTTCCTCTATGCTCCTTCCTTCTCTGCCCACAGCTAGGGATGCATGACCTGGCTGTCTCCAGGCACCTGGTATGTGCTTGACAAGTAATGCTGGTGTTACTTGCTGTTGAACAACAAGCTTATGTTGTACAAGAGAGCCAGTGTGGTGTAGTGGTTAAGAGCAGTAGACTTGTAATCTGGTGAACCGGGTTCGCCTCCCCACTCCTCCACATCAGTGGCGTAGCGTGGGGGGTGCAGGGGGGGCCGGCCGCACCAGGCGCAACATCCGGGGGGGGGCGCTCGCACTCGCAGCTCTCTGCCCCTACCTGGCTCACTCACTCTCTCTCACTGCAGTGCTGGCTGTGCGAATCCGATCCGAGCCGCCGGCTCGCCGCCCACTGTGGAGGGGAGGGTGCCAGGCGTGGAATGCGGTGCGGAGAGAGAGCGAGGGACTATCTGGGGGAGGGACAGTGCAGCGGGGGGCGGCGCAAATTACTTGCCTTGCCCCGGGTTAGGGGGCACAAATTACTTGCCTTGCCCCGGGTGCTGACAACCCACGCTACGCCACTGCTCCACATGCAGCTGCTGGGTGACCTTCGGCCAGTCACACTTCTTTGAAGTCTCTCAGCCCCACTCACCTCACAGAGTGTTGTGGGGGAGGAAGGGAAAGGAGAATGTTAGCCGCTTTGAGACTCCTTTGGGTAGTGATAAAGCGGGATATCAAATCCAAACTCTTATGTCATGTTAAGCAACAGTATATACACCTGCACTTGGAAAAACATGCATGGACATTTCATAAGGTGGGCCAAAAGTAAACAGAGGAATAATTTTGTAAAAAGCACTGCCCTTTTAAAATGCTGACCCAATGTTCTGCAGGAATTTGCCCTTTGTCTTTCTTTAATCTTGGTTGAACTGCCCTTGGAATCCTTCTGAGCTCTAGAGATATATTGGTTTTGCTTGTTTGTTGCTCTCATTTCCAATGCACAGAAGTTCTTTGAGCCAATATTTCATTTTGGCATTCACAGCGCTTGAACACTGTACATACAACATGCAATCATAGGAATGGAATGGTGGGCCTGCCTGTGTAAAAATGCAAGTGCAAGGCTCTTCCTTATAATGAATGCTTGAGCCTTGTACTCGGCTTTTTACAAAATGCGTTTCTGCTTAAGTATCAGATAATCACAATGAAATATTCTTAACGTTCCATCCTGTAAATGGAATTTTGATGTCACACACATTTCTCCATCAGTTTTGCTCAGGAATGAATTAATGACAGTACTGATGATGGACGCATACATTAGCAACTCTTCCTAGTGAGAGGCTCTGGCCTGTCATATTATCATGCAGAGCTAAACAATGGAACTGTACGCCAGGAGAAAGAACTCTGTGTGACAGAGACCAAAAAAAGACCAAGCATACCAGTTCACTTTCACATGCGACACAAACCAGCTGTTGCTGTTAAAAAACAGCAACAACACCCTGTAATATTTGTTTAATGTACTATGATGTACATTAAGCCATTTGGGGGGAATAAAGAAATCACAGTACAGTGGTACCTCGGGTTAAGAACTTAATTTGTTCTGGAGGTCCATTCTTAACCTGAAACTGTTCTTAACCTGAGGTACCACTTTAGCTAATGGGGCCTCCCGTGGCCACCGCCATGTGATTTCTGTTCTCATCCTGAAGCAAAGTTCTTAAACCGAGGTACTATTTCTAGGCTAGCGGAGTCTGTAACCTGAAGCGCCTGTAACCTGAAGCATCTGTAACCCGAGGTACCAGTGTATAGGGTCTGGGGGAAACTGGGAAAGTCTAATTTTGATAGAGCCTCTAAAGCTGGGTTGAGAAACCTGTGGCTCTCCAAATGTTGGAGTCAAAAAAGTTCCCCATTGATGCAAACATATGAAAAAGATCCTGAATTTGAATTTGTGACATGAATCAGAAAATGACTCCTTGAACTGTTTCTGGGATGTCTATGATACCTGGCATACCTGAGTCCATTGGGCAATACATTCCACTAAACCCTTCAAGTACAGTGGTACCTTGGTTGTTGAACAGCTTGGTTCCCAAACAAATCAGCTCCCGAATGCCGCAAGCCCAGAAGTAAGTGTTCCGGTTTGCAAATGTTTTTTGGCAGCTGAACGTCCAGTGAAGCTTCCACGGCTTCCAATTGGGTGAAAGAAGCTCCTGCAGCCAATCAGAAGCCACGCCTTGGTTTATGAAAGGTTCCGGGAGTCAAACACACTCCCGGAATGGATTAAGTTTGACAACCAAGGTACCACTGTATATATATATCTAAGTGAACATGTCCTAAACTCAACCAGTGATTGCTAAATAACAAAGCTGATTCCAGTTCAGATAAACTTTATCTGGGCATATTCATATTACGGACTGAAATTGATCTAAATATCATTTCCTCTTCCCAGAGGAAATTGATCTAAATATCATCTTCCTCTTCCTGGTAACTGTAGTTTAGTGAGAGGGATTGGGGACCTCTAAATGTGGAATGTGCGCATCACCATAGAATAATTTGATGGTTCTCTTACACAGATGTCAAATGAATATTTGCAGGGGAGAAATTCTCTTGTCCTTCAGCTCCCCACCCACTTGTGACGTCTCATCTTCTACCAGATTGGCAGCACAGCCCCTTCCTCTCAAGAAGCTGCCAAACAAACGAACTACTTGGAGAAACTGGAGATGGCATCAGACTTTAGTTTCAAAAATTCTGGGACCTGAGAGATACCAAAGGGCAAACTCTGGAGCACACATAGTGGCATAGCGTGGGGGGTGCAGGGGGGGCCGGCCGCACCGGGCGCAACATCTGGGGGGCGCGCTCGCACTCGCAGCTCTCTGCCCCTACCTGGCTCACTCACTCTTTCTCACTGCAGTGCTGGCTGTGCGAATCCGATCCGAGCCGCCGGGTCGCCGCCCACTGTGGAGGGGGGGGTGCCAGGCATGCGGTGCGGTGCGGTGTGGAGAGAGAGCGAGGGACTATCTGGGGGAGGGACAGTGCAGCGGGGGGGGGCGCAAATTACTTGCCTTGCCCTGGGTTAGGGGGCGCAAATTACTTGCCTTGCCCTGGGTACTGACAACCCACGCTACGCCACTGAGCACACAGCACTTTGTCTCTTTATTCCCTACCCCACCCCTCCCCCGACTGCATGTTTAATTAGGGTTTCTAAACCCTGATGAGACATTAGGTTGCCAAAGGAAGGAACACAGCAACTCTCCTTCTTCCCTTGCCCCCCTCCTGACTGCAGATTTAATTGGGGTTTAAAAGCCAAATTAAACTTTAGGGCTGGCCCCTGAATCATTTGGGGTCTGCTTAGGTGCCAGATTGGATCCGGGAGCGGGTGGCACGCACAGACCTACTGACTGCTGCCTCACATTACTGCTTAGCATCTGTTCTAGAGTCCCCAGCAGATACACCAAGCGACAATGATGCTACTGACTTTTACTGAAAGAATTCTAATTACTGTCCCACAGCCCAGGCTAATCTTTCCCCCTTGGTTGGCTGGCAACATTAATTGGATCGGTTTCACTTAAGCACAAACCTCCGTGCTTATACAAGGGATGCACAGTAGATTTTGGGGAGGCCGGGGGGAGACCTGGAAGTGTGTGTGTGAAGGTTCTGTTTATTAACTGAATAGAAAAACTAGTTGAGGAGAAGAGAAGTTGGCAGTTGGGGCCTTAAGTTATTCACCAGCTTTATTCTGCAAGGCTGGCATTCAGCGCCAGCACTGTGCATTGAGCAAAGAGGGTGAACGATGCAGTTCATTGAGAGGCAGCGATTCAATAACCAGCCCTGAAAATGATAGTATTACAGTTGGTCGTGTGCCATGCAAACTTAATGCCTGGATTCTTGAACTGGCAGCACCAATCCAACAGCCAATTGTTCCTTTTTTCTGAGGCTCCTCTCTTTCCCCCTGTGCTATTATCCTACAAATTGAAATTGGCCTTTGTTTTAGACTGGTAGCCCATAGCATGGCTTAGGGAGATGAGACTTTATTGGGTGACAGAATGCATTATAATTGGAGGCCCACAGAAATAGAATGGAAATTGAAATGTGATGGCTGCATTGGTAACTGCTTTTCACCGGTGCCATTGTCTTGCGGTGGATCTGATAGCTCGTTGGGAAAGTAGTAAAAATGAAATTAGCCTAGACATCATGGTTGAAAAATAGTGATGAAATTATTCTTTCTCTTTGTGGCAAGGGAATGCAGCCTTTGGAGTCGATGGAAGAAGATTGGAAAAAAATTAAAGTATATTTACAGAAATATTGCAAAATTAATGAATGTTAGAAGTATATTGGAATGAAGTTATATGGTTTTAGCAGAAGGGTTATTAAGAATTATATGAATATTAAGTGTTAATGTGTTAAATTGGAAAATTGAAAGTTAAATTGTGTTAAGATAAATTATAGAACAAAAATTGAAGAAGAGGGAAAGGATTTGTTGAACTAGATAATTTGAACTAGAATACAAAAAAGGGAGGTGCGAGGAAGTCGAGGAAATAAGCTAATGAAAGATTTGGATACAAAAATTTGGATGTGTGTTTTTGCTCTTTTTTTCTTATGTTGTATTGCTGTATTGTTTTTTTTTCTTCTATTGTCGATGTATTGTTTGTTGAATTTATGTATTTTTTTTCTTTTTTTCTTCTTTTATTGTTCTTCTTTTTATAACTATAAAATATCTAATAAAAAATTTTATTTTTTTAAAAAAAGGGAATGCATCCTTTGCTTCCTTGGCAGAAAAGGAAGCTGTATTGTGACAGAATTTCTTCCTGCCTCTTAAAACTTTAGCATCCCTTTCCCCAAAGATACTAGGGCAACTGACCACAGTGCCTGTGGGAAGAAGAAGAAGAGTTTGGATTTGATATCTCACTTTATCACTACCCAAAGGAGTCTCAAAGCGGCTAACATTGTCCTTTCCCTTCCTCCCCCACAACAAACACTATGAGGTGAGTGGGGCTGAGAGACTTCAGAGAAGTGTGACTGGCCCAAGGTCACCCAGCAGCTGCATGTGGAGGAGCGGAGACGCGAACCCAGTTCACCAGATTACAAGTCTACCGCTCTTAACTGCTACACCACACTGGCTCTCGGGTTGAGTTGCTGGAATATTAAGCGAAAGGTCTCCCCAGCATCCCATAATACCCTGTGTGGCTAGCACATAACAGGGGTTTTGTTTCGCTGAGCTCACCAAGGTATGGAAAGGTGTGTAAGTGCTAAAATACAGTTGTACCTTGGGTTAAGAACGTAATTCGTTCTGGAGGTCCGTTCTTAACCTGAAACTGTTCTTAACCTGAGTTACCACTTTAGCTAATGGGGCCTCCCGCTGCTGCATGATTTCTGTTCTCATCCTGAAGCAAAGTTCTTAACCTGAGGTACTATTTCTGGGTTAGCGGAGTCTGTAACCTGAAGCATTTGTAACCTGAAGCGTCTGTAACCCGATGTACCACTGTACGAAGGAGGTTTTTTTGTAGCTCCACCTCTTCTTCAACTTGCATGTGAAAAACTCTTGGGCGAGTGGTTTCATTTTGGAGCAAACTACACTTTATGGTGAACATGTGCTGGTGCAAACATGCTGGCAGGAGCACCAGATTGGCTCCACGGGTGCGTTTGCACTGTGCAACCTCACCACTGACTTGTTCTTCATTCTCATGGTTTGCAGGAGTGACTCAGCTAGAGAGACATCAGTTAAGTGGTGCCACATCACTGCATCATCTTCTATATTCTTTCCCAGCTTCTGACTGTTCAGTAGCATGACATATACAGTGGTACCCCGCAAGACAAATGCCTTGGAAGACGAAAAACCCGCTAGACGAAAGGGTTTTTCATTTTCTGAGGTGCTTCGCAAGACGGATTTTCCAAAGGGCTTGCTTCGCTAGACGAAACGGCCCTGCCTCTCCTGTCATGGCGACGGTCGCACGCTCGCTTCCCCGCTCCTCCGGCTCCCTCCCACCTTCCTGCTGATGGCTGCTCCGGCTCCCTCCGACCTTCCAGCTGACCTTCCGACCTTCCGGCTGCCTCGTTCCACTGCCCACCACCCTCGCACGCTCCCCTCGGGAGCCGTTGCCGCCAGCAGCCAGCGCTGCAGCCAGAGTCGCGCTCCTGAGCCCCGCCGCCCTCCAGCAGCCGCGTCGCGCGGTGTCCACAAGGCGCGGGTGAGTCCAAGGACCGGCTGCGGCAGCTGCCCTCCTTCTCTCCACCCCTCCCCGCCTTGGTGCTCCGCAAGACGAAAAAACTCGCTCTACGAAAAAACTCGCGGAACGAATTAATTTCGTCTTGCGAGGCACCACTGTATATTAACTTCTTCATCTTCTTTACATCTATCATCGATCTACCCTAGATATGCTGTTCCAGTAGCATGTTTGGCGGAGGTGCTTTGATACAACATACAATTGGTTTTGCAACTTTACGCATATTGTTCTTTTCCTGCACAAAATGTGCAGTGTTCACTCACTCCATATATCCCAGAAGGCTTCTCTTGCTAAACTTTGTTTTAAATAATTATTTTATTTCAATTATAAATTATTGTTATTATTTAAGAAATGGATTTATTAGAATTGAATGTCCACAAAGATATTAAAGGCTTTGGCCAGCATCTAGGCTGCAGTCCTTTTTGGACCAGCTTGGGAATGACCAAACCCAAAGAGTGCTCACTTAGGTGAGCACCACAACTTAAAAAGGATATTGATAAGCTGGAACATATGCGGAGGAGGGCAGCCAAGATGATCAAGGGTCTGGAAACCAAGTCTTATGAGGAATGGTTGAGGGAATTGAGTATGTTTAGCCTGGAAAATAGGAGAGTGAGAGGAGCTGTGCTAGCCATATTCCAATATCTCAAGGGCTGTCACATGGAAGATGAAGCAAGCTTGTTTTCTCCTGCTCTGGAGAGTAGGACCCAAACCAATGGTTTCAAGTTACAAGAAAAAGGTAAAGGTACCCCTGCCCGTACGGGCCAGTCTTGACAGACTCTAGGGTTGTGCGCCCATCTCACTCAAAGAGGCCAAGGGCCAGCGCTGTCCGAAGACACTTCCAGGTCACATGGCCAGCGTGACATCGCTGCTCTGGCGAGCCAGCGCAGCACACGGAACGCCGTTTACCTTCCCGCTAGTAAGCGGTCCCTATTTATCTACTTGCACCTGAGGGTGCTTTCGAACTGCTAGGTTGGCAGGCGGTGGAGCGCACCCCGCCGCGGGGATTCGAACCGCCGACCTTTCGATCGGCAAGCCCTAGGTGCTGAGGCTTTAACCCACAGCGCCACCCGTGTCCCAAGTTACAAGAAAGGAGATTCCAAATAAACATCGGGAAGAACTTTCTCAGAATACATATCCAGAACCATCATTGATACATCACTGATACATCTTCATCATGTCACAAGGAGGGAGGGGAGTCGTGAGGTTACCCAAGTTCATCAACTTGCCCTGGTTATCAGATCAAGTTCCCAACACCTTAAGTACCTGCCACCTAAAGAACAATAAAACTATCAATGCATATTCTGGCCTTCTGGCCTTCCCCAGGATGGGCTGTGGGAACACCCGGCCTCAGGAAACCTATCAATGGATGTTCATTGTTCCCCTCAAGGGAGGGGTGCTGTGCACTTGACTGTATATCCCAAGGATTATGGGAGGTGGTGATATCCAAGTTGAGTACGTGACTTCTCCCTTAGAGGATTATGGAGGAAGACGATGTCCAAGTCCGCCTTTCCTTTTGAAGCAAAATGTCATTGAAATGAGAAAGAAATGCCCTCGCATGAAGTCTTGGGTTTGCAATTTCGGGAGAGGGAAGACTGTCTGTGGCACTGGGGAGCGGGCAGGATGGCGAGGCCCCCTACATCTAGAGGCCCTTGGCTTCAGCCTACTTAGCCCATACATAAATCCGACCCTGACTTTCTGACAGTGAGTGCTGTTCGACAGTGGAATGGACTCCCATGAGAGCTGGTGGGCTCTCCTCTCCTGGAGGTTTTTAAGCAGAGTTTGGGTCGCCATTGAATCATAGAATCATAGAATCATAGAGTTGGAATAGACCACAAGGGCCATCGAGTCCAACCCCCTGCCAAGCAGGAAACACCATCAGAGCACTCCTGACATATGGTTGTCAAGCCTCTGCTTAAAGACCTCCAAAGAAGGAGACTCCACCACACTCCTTGGCAGCAAATTCCACTGTCGAACAGCTCTTACTGTCAGGAAGTTCTTCCTAATGTTTAGGTGGAATCTTCTTTCTTGTAGTTAGGATCCATTGCTCTGTGTCCGCTTCTCTGGAGCAGCAGAAAACAACCTTTCTCCCTCCTCTATGTGACATCCTTTTATATATTTGAACATGGCTATCATATCACCCCTTAACCTCCTCTTCTCCAGGCTAAACATGCCCAGCTCCCTTAGCCGTTCCTCATAAGGCATCGTTTCCAGGCCTTTGACCATTTTGGTTGCCCTCCTCTGGACACGTTCCAGTTTGTCAGTGTCCTTCTTGAACTCTGGTGCCCAGAACTGGACATTGGTCATGGATGCTTCAGTTGAGATTCTTGCATTGTAGGGGGTTGGATTAGATGACCCTTGGGGTCCCTTCCAACTCTACAATTTTGTGATTCTAAGTCCCATTGGACTCAATCAGGTTTCCTTCTTAGTAAGCATATATGCGCTGTCAGTCGTCACCATCATCATCATCATCATTTTTATTTATACCCCGCCCTCCCCAGCCAAGGCCAGGCTCAGGGCGGCTAACAAGCAATAATAGAAACAAGTTGAATGAATACAACTTAAAAACAAAAGTAAAATACAACATTAAAATAATGGAACATTAAAATATTAAAATGCAGCCTCATCGCAGGAGGAGAAAGGAAAAAGAAAGAGAAAGAGGGGGAGGGAATCAAATTGGCTCCAAGCCAAAGGCCAGGCGGAACAACTCTGTCTTACAGGCCCTACGGGAAAAAATCAGATCCTGCAGGGCCCTGGTCTCATGAGGCAGAGTGTTCCACCAAGCTGGAGCCAGTGTTGAAAAGGCCCTGGCTCTGGTTGAAGCCAATCTAACTTCCTTAGGGCCTGGGACCACTAGGGTGTTGCTATTTATGGACCTTAAGGTTGCTATTTATGGACCTTCATAGTGAATAGCTATTGACCTATTATCCTCTATGAACTTGGCTAATCCTTCTTAGGCATGGCAGGGTAGGGGGAAAGTAATTAATGAATAACCCAATGACATAATTTCTTTCATGATGTCTCTTTAATATGTTTCAGCACAAATTCCATGGTGAGGAAGCACACTTGCTGCCTCATGTATTTTCTTGGAAACAGTTGCTATATATATATATATATTAAAAGGAGCTACAGCGTTTATACTGCACTGTTGAATTAACATTTTCTGGTTAAGAAAGGCAGCCTGAGAAATTAAAATGATATTTGAAACATAAATCCTGTGTGCTAACAACTATCGTTATAGAAGCCAGCCAGAATCAACAGACACGGCTTGTTTTCCACACGGTCCTTCCTGGAGGCCAGTTTCTCCCGTTTTTCAGAAAACATCTGTGCAAATGCAGGGGATGGAGGGAAACCCTGCAGGAATAGAAGCCATCAGTGGTTAGGTGTGTTATAAATACATTATTACTTCATTGTAATGGCATACAGGCCTTGGCTAGACTTCTCAATGACCTCACTAGCTGCTGTCAACCCTTGACTTGCTTGGTGAACAAGCATTCAAGACGCAAAAGCCTGCTAGAATGAGCTCAGTGTATGGTGAGCAAACAGGGAGATCAATCAGGAGGGATCCACACTCATGTCTGACCATAATTCCTCTCCTTGTAGAAAGGGTTGGGCCATATTAAATATAATGTCTCATGAAAGAACTGCAAAGCGTAACCTTATTCAACCTTTTCCTATAGTTTTAGCTCTGGATGATTTCCTTTAGAAGGTACGGGGAACCTGTAGTCTTCCGTATGTTGTTGGAGTATAACAGCTCCCATCATGTCTGACCGTTGGTCATGCTGGCTGGGGCTGATGGGACCTAGAGTCCAGCAACATCTGGAGAGCCAAAGTTCCCCCACCTTTGTCCTAAAAGGTCATATAGTCCAGGCTTTAAGCAGTATCATTAGAACATCTAGCAGTGAAGTTGTTATAAGCATATTAACAGCTGTCAAGCTTACAGAGATGTAGAGTTACAGATAAATTTGGAGTAACTCACCCTTGATAGAGAACTTCCATTTTATATCCTTTCTTTACCTCCCCTGGAGTAGATTGAGTGGTTTGGCACTCAAATGAAGTGGTTTGGCATAGCTGGACCATAAAGAAGGCTGATCGCCGAAGAATTGACGCTATTGAATTATGGTGCTGGAGGAGACTCTTGAGAGTCCCATGGACTGCAAGAAGATCAAACCTATCCATGCTTAAGGAAATCAGCCCTGAGTGCTCACTGGAAGGACAGATCCTGAAGCTGAGGCTCCAATACTTTGGCCACCTCATGAGAAGAGAAGACTCCCTGGGAAAGACCCTGATGCTGGGAAAGATGGAGGGCACAAGGAGAAGGGGACGACAGAGGACGAGATGGTTAGACAGTGTTCTTGAAGCTACAAACATGAGTCTGACCAAACTGCGGGAGGCAGTGGAAGACAGGAGTGCCTGGCGTGCTCTGGTCCATGGGGTCACAGAGAATCGGACTCGACTGAACGACTAAACAACAACAAGCATTTATTTCTGGGCTGCCTACCGGAAATGATATCAGGTTCAACCCGGCAGCAGGGATTCCTATTCCACCAAATAGGGGGATCCCTGTAGGGTTCACTGCCTCTAGGAGCGCTGAGGTCCAATCCCTCCTTTAATGGGATACCCTATTTCTGGAAGGAAAAACAAGAGTACAAGGGAGCTTCAACCAAGGCTAAGGTTACCCAACTCCTAAACTGCCGAAGTTGTGATAATTGCTACGAGGCAGGCAAAACCTCCAGGTCATAGCCAATTCACTGGATGGGCAAATTCCTACATGACCCCCCCAAATACAGTGGCCACTGCAGTCATAGCAAGGTCAAGGACCCTCGTACCTACGGGACCGCCTCTCCTGGTATGCCCTGCGGAGGACCTTAAGGTCCATAAATAACAACACATTGAAAGTCCCGAGCCCCAAGGAGGTTAGATTGGCCTCAACCAGGGCCAGGGCCTTTTCAGCTCTGGCCCCGGCCTGGTGGAACGCCTTACTGCAGGAGATCAGGGCCCTGCGGGATTTGACATCTTTCCGCAGGGCCTGCAAGACAGAGCTGTTCCGCCTGGGCTGGACTCAGTCTAACCCCTCCCCCTTTCGTTTATTTTTTTGATGGAACCCCTTATATGGGATTTCGTATATAAATTTTCCTTTGGCTCTTTTTGCTGGCCCATGTAGGGCCAGCATGGATAGTTGGCCCCAGTGAATATTTGACATTTTCTCCCCTTATGGCTTTGATCTATAGGCTACCACTAAAATGAGGCTGCATTTTAAACTGTATTCTAACTTATATTTTAATCAACTGTTTGTTTGGGTTTTTTGTTTTGTTTTGTTTTGAATGTTTTTACTGTATTTCCTGGCCGGGGAGGGCGGGGTATAAATTATTATTATTATTATTATTATTATTATTATTATTATTTTGATGACTTTACTGGAGTGGGTGGGTTGATCTGACAAAGAAGAGCTGGGTGTCGGAGGCTGGCGCAGGCTGATTTAAATCCACCAGGAGTGGACCCGAGGGAAGCCTGACTGTTCCCTCAAGTCCGCCCCCAGAGAGCCCCGCCCTCCGTGCCAGCCTGCCATTGGCTTGTGCTGGGGGGGTGCCCCGGCCGTCCCACAAAACTGCCGCACACCCTTAAAAGGGGTTAAGCAGACTTCTTGCTCAAGACCTCCCAATCAACTGTAGTTGTGCAACCCTGTGTGACTGAATCCTACCTGGAAATTGAAACCGTCTGGAACAGGGGTCAGCAAATTTTTTCAGTAGGGGGCCGGTCCACTGTCCCTCAGACCTTGGGGGTGTGGACTATTTTTTTTGGGGGGGGGAGGATGAACGAATTCCTATGCCTCACAAATAACCCAGAGATGCATTTAAAATCAAAGCACACATTCAACTCATGGAATCAACACGCTGATTCCTGCACCGTCTGTGGGCCGGATTTAGAAGGCGATTGGGCTGGATCCAGCCCCCAGGCCTTATGTTGCCTACTCATGGTCTGGAGGAACCAGGAGATAGCACAGGTTTTAGGGGAGTAGTATTTTAGGGCAGGAAGGATTTATGTTTGTGTAAATAATAGTGTATTTTTGTGTGCTTTTGTTTGGGTAGGATGTACATTGCTTTTGCTCTTCTTTCCTTTTGTATTAAAAAATAATTATTAAAAAATAAAATTATTATTATTATTATTATTATTATTATTATTATTCCTTCATTCATTATGTTCCTTCTTCTATCCCACCCTCTAAGCTTCAAACACCACTGGTTGGAGCCCTGATCTGGAGCCCTCGACTTACAGGGGGAGAAATTGAGCTTTCCTTCCAGGGCTGACCCCAGCTTGGGCAATGGTGGGGTGTCATCAAGACTGTGGCTTGGGGGCGGGGAGGATTGAGCCCTGTCCCTGCATGCCATGATCCCCCTACCATTTATGTTAGCAGAGAGGAGCTAGACATGTTAATTGCCATAAAATATTCAGTGTCATGTCCCATTTGGCACAGGATGACTATAGCTACAAACATTCAGCTGACCCTCTACTCTATTATGACAGAGCCTTTATTTTATGGATGGCAGGTTGCTGAGTTTTGTTTCTTTTTCTTTTTGGGTAACCCTGCTATAGTTAGTATAGAAAACAAGCAAACTTTTGCTTTTAAAATACACTGCTTTAAAGATAATAACAATGGTTTATGTACTCTTGAAATCATGATTAATCTTTCTCCCGCATACACACAAACACACTGAACACAGGTCAGCCTCTCCCAACCACACAATTGGAACCTAACATAATGGTTATAGTGATGAGATTTGTATTTTTGTAATTTATAGACTGCCCCTCATCACTTGTTTAAGAGGAAAGGAAACAAACAAAAATACGAATCAGCGCTGAAGTGCTTTACAAGTTGCAAGTGTTGTGTAAATGATAAATAAACCTATGTAAAAGTGTTTACATTTTGTTGTTTTTTGCCTTCTGTTGTCATTGAAAAACCAAAATAATAAAGCTCCCAAAAAGTGGGGTGGCGGAGGAAAAATCCGAGGGATATATAAAAGCTTTCATGAAATGACTATTCAAATAGGGACCACTTGTAACACTTCAGATAATTCTGCTATCAAATATCTCTACCATGGGTAGAACTCTGAGGGGTTTTTTAAAGAAAAAGAAAAAGAAAAATAGCACTTGTCATAACAAATTTTGGAGAGGATTATGCTGTCATAAACAGACCCAGCAGGGGTTTCAACTGCAGTTGGAGGAGAAAATTATGCCGGAACTTACTTTCCTTTTGCTGGAGATCTGTGGCACTTTGAGAAAGGCAGACTGAATGGACGCGCCATTTTGTACATTCTGCTTTTTCATTTGTCACCATCATCCAACAGGGCAGATAATTCAGAGCAAATACAATGGGCACAATCTCTCCCCTGGTGCCTCCACCTTCGGAGTTGCACTGCCAGTGGCCCTGTGATCATTCTCCCCAGAAAGTAGCCTGGCTACTTGGGAGGAAGTGAAAGTGCATGGAAACACCTGTGTTGCATAGCTGTCAACGTTTCCCTTAATGGAAATTCCCTTATTCCGAATAGGATTCCTCGCAAGAACAGGGAAAAGTTGACAGCTATGCCTGTGTGGATCAGGGTTTGACTGTGAGCCAAGAAGGGATGTAACCTTCTCAGTTCCCAGTTTGATCTGCTTCACTGCTTGAAGCTTCGTCTGAGATGCAGTCTGCTTGACCTGAAGAACCAGGTGGCTGGTGGATGCAAGTTGGAGCAAGAATGCGAAAAGGCAAGCTGTGGGTTTCTTAGGACTGCAACATGGAATGGAATGTGAGCTGGGATAGCTCAGTTGCTAGAGCATGAGACGCTTAATTTCGGGGGGTGGGCCGCCCCAGGTGTCATCACTGAAGGGGGTGACAAAATGACAAAATTATGAGTTTTAAATAATATTTTTTAAATTCCTAAGCAGGGGTAGATGAATGGGGTAGGAGAAAAACCTGAGGATAAACTGGGCCACATTGTTTGATGACCAGAGCAAAATTAATAACTAAATATAAACCTGACATATGCCCACTTTGCAAAAGAAACAAGAAACAATTAAATAACTGTTTGCCACCTTTGAAACATCACAGCCCTGTTCCAGCACTAATTGTGCTATGTTGCATTCGACTAGCGAATCCCAGATGGAGATAGGCATTCTCTTTCACATTAGACACATCTATCAAATTCACTGGGGACTAGAGGAACATCGCAATGTGCAACTAGATATGCATCTGTGTAACAGCTGTATGTGCAGATAGCTCTCGCTGGATTGTGAGGCACATCCCAATGGTTTTAAAAGCTCCTTGTGGAGGCAAATGATAGTAATAATTTTCTCTTCCTTGGCTTCCGAGTTGGCTGCGTTACTACCAGTCCTGGGACTTGTTGTGTCACACCGTGAATGTGTTCTACAGAGCTCTAGCTACTACTCGTATATTTAACCCAAAAGCAGACTTGAACTCATCTGGTATTCTGTTACACATTCAGTAGCCTGCTTCTGAATACAGAAGAGATGCTGCTCTGCTGAAAGATTGTTTACAAAAGACGTGGAAATTGTGTGGGTATCTTTTGCTTGATCTACACATCAAAAGTGAAATTGGAAGCATACATTTCATAATAGCAGACATCATTTAAGCAGCGCTACTGTAGATAAAAGCAAGGCATGGCTGTTTCCTCCTTGCCTTTGCCTTGGGGACTTTTGCCTCTAAAGCTGTGTAATAGTCCAATCCAGGCCAGGGCTTCATTTGAGTAGCTGCATGCCATCTTCATTTCCCCAGAATTCTTTCAGACTAGCAGTAGTAGTAGTAGTAGTAGTAGTAGTAGTAATAATAATAATAATAATAATAATAATAATAATAATAATAATTTATTATTTGTAGCCCGCCCATCTGGCTGGGTTTCCCCAGCCACTCTGGGTGGCTTCCAACAAAGATGAAAAATACACTAAAATGTCACATATTAAAAACTTCCCTGAACAGGGCTGCCTTCAGATGTCTTCTGAATGTCATGTAGTTGTTCATCGCTTTGACATCTGATGGGAGGGCGTTCCACAGGGCGGGCGCCACTACCGAGAAGGCCCTCTGCCTGGTTCCCTGTAACTTGGCCTCTCGCAGTGAGGGAACCGCCAGAAGGCCCTCGGAGCTGGACCTCAGTGTCCGGGCAGAACGATGGAGGTGGAGACGCTCCTTCAGATATACAGCAAAAGAGAGAGAGAGAAATGTGAACTCTTAAGCTGGTGGCCATCCACCACCACAGCACAAATTTGGCAAAAACCTCCTTAGTGGCATGAGTGCATAAAGTATAGTAGTTTTCTCAATACCCTTTCTCCATGATGTTGTCCATATGGAAACACAAGCACTGTACACACACATTCTACATCCAAGAATGATGGGTTCATGGAGTGAGATTGCAGTTACAGACCTTGCTTTCCCAGTGGCCATGAGTTGATTTGGCGTACAAAGCCCAAAGGACACATGCACCTAGATTTGTGCAGACTTCTGCAAGCACAACACAGGGCTCTCCATTTTCTTGGATGTTGGACTCAATTGTGCAGATATGTGTAGGCCCCATGTATGATCACAATCCTGCCCTGACATGTTGATTGTACCTAGATTTAGAACATCTATGCAAGCTTTTTATTTTTAAAGAAGTAACAGCTAAGAGAAGGAATTAAAAAAATTAAAGTGAGCATTTTGAACTGATACAAATATTGATTCAATTTTGAATGACTGTGGGTAGGTTGGTTTTTAACATTAAGGCCAGATCCCCAGCTGGTGAAATTTAGCATAACTCTGTTAACCAGAATGGAGTTGTGCCAATTTAAGCTAGCTGAAGATTGTAAAGATTGCCACATAAAAGATCTCAAATGTAGATTTTTTTTTCAGGCAGCTGTATATATTTAGTTCAATTCTCTATTACTAAATCTATAAAGTATTTATAAAAATGCTTCAAATTTTACAGTTTCCCATAACGATAGTAGAACAGTATTATCTCTTTAAAGTTGATGCCTTTAAAACAGAGTTTGTCAGCCTGGGAAGGTAGCCCATCTATGAGAATGAAAACTCTGATCCTAAACCTCTGTTGCCTTGCGAAATAACTTTGGGAGGAGAAAAGACTACGTAGAGTAAATCCTTCACAAATCCAGAGTGGAGTCCGTAAGGCGGTTGGAAGGTGCCTTGTACACCTCCTTCTGGCAATTTCTGCAGCCAAACTGGTGCCAAACCTATTGCCCTGCTTTTCTTTGGACCACATCAGAGAGGCCAAGACGGGGGACTTGTTGTCTGGGCAGCCCAGGACCTCCAGACACACTGGCCAGGCTTGCATCCTGAGGAAGTCACTTTGGTGCTGCTAATGGAGCAGCTTGACTTCACCCCCCAAAGACGTCCTTCATTGTTTCTTGAGACAGACAGATGCCAACCACAAGGTGGGTTAACTTCCCAGGTTGATGAGCCTCTCACTTCCCTCTACATCGTACACAGAAACTTCCTTGTTGACTGTTGGACCCTCTATTGGTTTCTTTTTTATATATATATAATAATATTTATTAAAAGTTTAATAGTTACAGAAAAGAAAAAAAGAAAAAACAAAGAATTTAACAAACAATACATCAAAGATAAGAAAGAAAACAGAAAAAACAATACATCAAAACAACAAGAAAAACAAAAACATTTAAAAACACATCCAATATTTCCATATCTTTACCTTTCATTTACTTGTTTCATCGACCTCCTCACACCTCCCTTTTTTGTATTCTAGTTGAATTAGCTATTTCAGCAAATCCTTTCCATCTTTCTCAATTTTTTGTTCTATAATTTATCTTAACACAATCTAACTTTAAATTTTCCACTTTGGCCCATTAACAATCAGTTTTTGCTTAGTTCTTTATAACATTTCTACTAAAACGATATAACTTCTTTCCAGCTTTCTTCTAACATTCATTAATTTTGCAGTATTTCTGTAAATATACTTTGAATTTTTTTCAATCTTCTTCCACCGACTCTTCTCCCTGGTCTCGGATTCTGCCAGTCATTTCCGCCAATTCTATGTAGTCCATCAGCTTCATCTGCCATTCTTCCCGGGTGGGTAAATCTTGTGTCTTCCAATACTTTGCGATAAGTATTCTTGCTGCTGTTGTAGCATACATTAAAAAAGTTCAATCCTCTATTGGTTTCATCCACTCAATCCACCGGTGCCTGTCTTCACATGCAAGAGAAGTCCCATGAATGTACCGTGTAAAAAATCAACATACACATATATATTGGATTTTCACATCTTCTTCATAACTTCTAGATGATGTCAATTGTCATGGAACTGAATGTTCTCAGTGTTGGTGCTTCTGGGTGCAAGGCGGCCTTCTCCCAGCACCAGCACTGGTCTGGAACGCATAGCACAGCATTCAGAGCCAGTGTGGTGTAGTGGTTAAGAGCGGTGGACTCATAATCTGGTGAACCAGGTTCGATTCCCTGCTGCTCCACATGCAGCTGCTGGGTGACCTTGGGCCAGTCACACTTCTCTGAAGTCTCTCAGCCCCACTCACCTCACAGAATGTTTGTTGCTGGGGAGGAAGGGAAAGGAGAATGTTAGCCGCTTTGAGACTCCTTCGGGTAGTGATAAAGCGGGATATCAAATCCAAACTCTTCCAAATCCAAGCAAGCAGCAGCTTTGCAGAAGTTGAGACTGAGGATATGTAGCATCTGGGTTTAGTGATTTATTTACAGGATCAAAATAAAGAACAGAGCAATCATGGTGTGCCTCTTCTCCTCCGAGAGAGCACAACAACAGAACAAAGAAGACGGAAGTGGCGTACAGTTCCTTCCGTTCCCACACTTCCACAGAACGGAATGTCAACACACAGAGCATGTGATCTAGTAGACACATATCCTACAGCACAAGAGAGAATGAAACTCCTGACATCCAACCCCTGGGCTGCTGTCTAGGCTAGAGGTGGAAAACATCAGGTCTGGTGGACTTCTGTGGCATCTCCAGGCCCCTCCATCCGGCCCCTAGGACTTTCCTCCGGTCACAACCTCTCCTCAGACAAGTCCCGTCTCTTCAGACCACACCATCAGCAGCCTTACTTCATACCCTCTTGCCTGAATGGAATGTGCTCTTGAACAGAGATCATGCCTCTTGGATCCACACATGGAGGAGAGAGAAGGTGGCGAGGGGGGTACTGGCCTACTGTGCAAAGGTGAACTTTGCATTTGCTTCTATGCCACACTGGCAGAAGGTTGCTCAGATGCGAATGCAACCCTCTGTCTGAAAAGGGTTCCCAAACAGTCAGTGACCCCAAGAAAACAGGCATTGGCCATTGGCCATCCTTGATCTAGATTACAGTGAGACTTTGCCCATGTACAAATCTGCAGATAAGCCTCTGGGATGCAAGTCATGGAACTCTCTCTAAAGCGCTTGCTAAATGTTTTGTGCACATGGCAGAAGGCCAAACTAGATGTGCTGTTAAATGCATCTTAATAAATAAATAAATAAATAAATAAATAAATAAATAAATCCTAATAACAGCTGTTGGAACGGAGCTAATAATTACTGGGATAGCAGCAGACAGGCAAAAGGAGTTTGCTCTGCAACAATCTTGTTGAAAATTGCGCTTTTGAATCTTTCGTTTGCATTGGCAGGAGATGCCCTATGGATGCCCATTGCAGGAGAGGAAAGAGATAAACTTCCTTTGACTGCCTGTTACTATCTCAGTAATTATTATACCCTCTTTTTAAGTGTTTGTTGAATGCAATACTCAGTTTGACCCCAAGACTGTAAGAGTGCAAGCTGGAGAAAGCTAACCATGCATAAGTCAGCTAAATCCAGGATTTAAATGTTTGAACATGTACTTAGCACCTATTGATGATCATGAGGCTTAAATGCATTCAACTGGAATTGTCTTGTGCCAGATATAAAAACCCAAACCCCTTTGAATACATGGCTTGAAATAATGTTGTTAACAGCATGCACTGTATCCCAATGCTTAGTTTGCCCAATTGTGTGTGTGTGTGTGTGTGTGTGTGTGTGTGTGTGTGTACATGCATGTGCATGTGCATGTGCATGTGCATGTGGTCACTCTTAGGTCAAAGTTAAGTACTTTATTTATTTAAAAATATTTATATACCACTGTCATCTGAGTAATAGCACAGCGATTCACAAAATACTCCTATTAGCACCCATAGGACAAAGGCTTAACCCTCTCATTTAACACTTACCTTTGGTAGGATCCTGTCCTTGACCATGAGCCCATGTAGCCTAAATCATACCACATTTGTTGCACATCTTTCAGGGCAATTTGCATGGTGGAATTATCCCACTGTATCTTCACAACAACTCTTGTCAGTTTAGCTACACCTGGGAGATAGTCCAAGGCCAGTGAGCATCGTGGCTGAGCAGGAATTTGAACTTAGGTCTCCCAGGACCAGGGGGGGAAATCATAGAATCATAGAATCATAGAGTTGGAAGGGCCATCGAGTCCAACCCCCTGCCAAGCAGGAAACACCATCAGAGCACTCCTGACATATGGTTGTCAAGCCTCTGCTTAAAGACCTCCAAAGAAGGAGACTCCACCACACTCCTTGGCAGCAAATTCCACTGTCGAACAGCTCTTACTGTCAGGAAGTTCTTCCTAATGTTTAGGTGGAATCTTCTTTCTTGTAGTTTGGATCCATTGCTCCGTGTGCGCTTCTCTGGAGCAGCAGAAAACAACCTTCCTCCCTCCTCTATGTGACATCCTTTTATATATTTGAACATGGCTATCATATCACCCCTTAACCTCCTCTTCTCCAGGCTAAACATGCCCAGCTCCCTTAGCCGTTCCTCATAAGGCATCGTTTCCAGGCCTTTGACCATTTTGGTTGCCCTCCTCTGGACACGTTCCAGTTTGTCAGTGTCCTTCTTGAACTGTGGTGCCCAGAACTGGACACAGTACTCCAGGTGAGGTCTGACCAGAGCAGAATACAGTGGCACTATTACTTCCCTTGATCTAGATGCTATACTCCTATTGATGCAGCCCAGAATTGCATTGGCTTTTTTAGCTGCCGCGTCACACTGCTGGCTCATGTCAAGTTTGTGGTCAACCAAGACTCCTAGATCCTTTTCACATGTACTGCTCTCAGGCCCGGAGTCAAGCATGGCCCTCTGGGCATCTCTTTCTCCCTAGGCCACGGCCCTCACTACCTAGCTCATATCCCTTCTTGAATGCTTCACAGTTGCCATGACTCTTGCCTGTAGAGAGGATGGAGGAGGGGATAGAGAACTCTGACCTTTGCATGGCTGGAACGTAACCACCTTTGCTGTGCCCACTTTGACTCCGACCCCATCCAGTCCTAGCATGTGGCCCCCCAGAACACTGCCCTCCTGGGACATTCACCAGCCCTGCCTTAGCCCAAGTCCAGCACTCCATTCAACCCACTCCACTCTGCAGTTGTTGCTGTGGGGACGATTTAGCATCATTTGCCTGGCACACACGGATATGCAATTCGAAGGCAAGTTCAGTGCTGGGTACCTTCTGAGTGCAAACCTCTTCCCTAAAGCCAAGCCTGCGTGTTTTGGATGCTCGTTCCCTGTTATGAATAACAGTAATTGTTTGGCTTGCTCTGGCTTTGCACTGCTTCCAGCTGGCAGCACACAGAGGCTGTGACACATGAGACTCCAGCTGGTTCCACATGTTCCAGGGCTGCAACATCCACTTAAATAATTTACTCTTTTTGATCAACAGTTGAGCTGTTCAAGCAAAGTGCCGTTTACTTCTTAGATCACCCATCAAACTCTCCAAGTAAGTTCATCAGGTTACATATGCCATCCATACTCACTGGATCTCCAAGAATACTTATTTTGCTATTTTGAGGGGTTCTTTCTTTGTTTTTTAAGGAAACAGCTTTATTCATTATTCTTTATAACTTGCAGTGCTGCAGCAACTTCATTAAACCCAATGCAGTAAAAAGCCATATTCCTGATTGAACAAGTCTATTGTTTTTTCCACTGAATACACATAATTACAAGACAATCACTTAGTATTTAATCAAGAGACATTAAAATGGTAACTAACAGTGACCTCATGGATACTGATGGGAAAACAGAGAAACTGTGTGGTTTGAGCTTTCTCTTTAGAGCTGTGAGGCATCAGTATATGGTCATTGAAGTTAAAATGCAAATCCATTAGCATAGCCCAGTCCTAGGCATGCTTACTCAGAATATTGGAGATTACTGCCTCACAACTTGCTAGTTGTGCACACTTGGAAATAAGTCCTACTGAACACAATGTGATTTATTTCCAAGCCAATATGCTGCTGCACATCTGCAACCCTTAAGCCCACTTCCTAAGAAATAAATCCTATCAAATTTAGTAGGATGTACTCTGAAGTGAAGACATACCGGACTTGGCTCTTAAAAAACGACAATGTTCTAGCAATGTTCTTACATCACAGAAGTAGGATTTCTGGAAACCTTTTCATTTCTTTCAAAACGCTGCTTGCGCAAAACTCATGGACGTAATGGATGGATAAAGAGAAACATCCATACGTCTGAAGGCATCTCTGTTCAGGGAAGTCTTTGATGTTGTATTGTGTTTTTACTATTTTTTGTTGAGAGCCACCCAGAGTGGCTGGGGCAACCCAGTTTGATGAGCAGCATGTAAATTAGTAGTAGTAACAACTGACCAAGCATAAAAAAGCGGATAAAGGGGAGTTTCTGTGCTCAGGAAAAAAGGCACTGGCAATCTTTTACAGATGGGCAAAAACTGAAGAGAATAAAAACCTGCACAATAACCTTTAAATCAGGCATAGGCAAACTCGGCCCTCCAGATGTTTTGGGACTACAACTCCCATCATCCCTAGCTAACAGGAACAGTGGTCAGGGATGATGGGAGTTGTAGTCCCAAAACATCTGGAGGGCCGAGTTTGCCTATGTCTGCTTTAAATCATGGCAACCATTGTGGTGTCCTACAGAAGTCATTTGAATCCTCCCATCATCCTTCAGTATTGGTCATACTTCTGGGTCTGTAGGGAGTTGTTGTTTTTTTTAATAATTTTTTTATTAGAAATTTAAACAAAACGTATTATCCAAAAACATGTCATCCTTAATTTCCCCCCCATTTTCCTCCCTCCCCCCCCACCCTCCCATAAAGAGCCCACCCCCTTGACTTCCCTCAGTTCCAATCTTTGGTTTCTCTATGAATGATATTCTCTGCATGTTAGCAAGTTGTATAAATCCTTAAATTATCTAACTAATTGGAGCCTCAGCTTCACGAGGCTCCAATACTTTGGCCACCTCATGAGAAGAGAAGATTCCTTGGAAAAGACCTTGATGCTGGGAAAGATGGAGGGCACAAGGAGAAAGGGACGACAGAGGACGAGATGGTTAGACAGTGTTCTCGAAGCTACAAACATGAACCTGACCAAACTGCGGGTGGCAGTGGAAGACAGGAGTGCCTGGCGTGCTCTGGTCCATGGGGTCACGAAGAGTCGGACATGACTGAACGACTAAACAACAACATCTAACTAATTATTGTTAATAGAGTTTGTGAGTGTTTATTCAAAACCTGCCAAGGAGTCCAATTCACTTTATTGCGTCTTCAAGTACTTTGTAAAGGGTTCCCATTCATCTTTGAAGTCACAGTTGTCCTTGTCCCATAGCTTATGTGTCAATTTTGCCAGTTCTGCATAGTCCATCAGTTTCTCTTGCCATGATTCTTTAGCTGGAATTTCTTCAGTCTTCCATCCTTGTGCTATTAAGACTTTTGTGGCCGTTGTCACATACATGAAGATGTTTTTCAGCTTTTTTGGCAGGTCTTTCCCTACGATCCCTAACAAAAATGCTTCAGGTTTTTAAACAAATGTTAAGTGGAACATTTTCTTCAATTCATTGTATATCATTTCCCCCAAATCCCACCACATATGATAAAATGTCCCCTCCTTTTCCTTACACTTCCAACATATATTTGAACTATATTTTGATAATATATATATATTTGAACAATATATATTTGAACTAGTTTTGTACATTTTCCCTAACTGCACTGGTGTCATATACCATCTATACATCATCTTCAGATAATTCTCCTTCAACAGGTAACAGTCTGTAAATTTTAGATCAGTTTTCCATAAGTTTTCCCAATCTTCCATCATAATGTTGTGGCCTACATCTTGTGCCCATTTAATCATAACTGATTTTACCTCTTCATCTTTGGTCTCCCATTCTAATAGTATGCTATATGCAGCCAGGTCTGTAGGGAGTTGTAATCCAGCAATATCTGTAGTCATAAATGGCCAGCCCAGGAGGTCAGTGCTGCAGAGCTGCATTGCTGCAGCTACATAATACCAACTCGCCATGGCTGCTGCTTCTGTCTGGAAGGTACCATTTTGGCTGCTCTGCTTTCAACCCTTAACAGGCAAACGGCAAGCCAACAGACTCTACTTTAGGCTATGTGCCATATTAATGAGGAGGAAATGAGGGAATGTGTCAGTAATACCAATCTGTGTTGGGTTTTCACAATCGACAGATAAAATGAGAAGGATTAGGCCCAGCTTTTGGTATGCAATGAGAAGAACCTGACAATTAAATATTAAATGTTGTCGGCATTTGGTGTAACTGGCTTGCAGAACACTGGGAAATTAAGCAGACCTGAGTGAAACTTACACATCCTGATTCCGCCCCCCCCCCAGCACTTTGTTTTTTAAAAAAAAGATATTTATTAAAAGTTTTTGGGTTACAGGGGGGGAAAGTGTAAAGAAAAACAGAAACAATGAATTTTTTTTACAAACAATACATCAAAAATAAAAAAGAAAAAGAAAAAAGAACAATACATCAAAATAGCCTAATAAAAAGAAAAAAGAAAACACATCCAAATTCCATATCATAATCTTTCATTTACTTGTTTCCTCGACTTCCTCACACCTCCCTTTTTGTATTCTAGTTCAGATTAGCTAATTCAGCAAATCCCTTCCCTCTTTCTCAATTTTTTGTTCTACAATTTGTCTTCACCTAATCTAACTTTTAAATTTTCCACTTTAGCCCATTAACAATCAGTTTTTGCTTAATTCTTTATCACCTTTCTGCTAAAACCATATAACTTCATTCCAGTATTCTTCTAACATTCATTAATTTTGCAATATTTCTGTAAATATACTTTAAATTTTTTCCAGTCTTCTTCCATCGACTCTTCTCCCTGGTCTCGGACCCCCCAAGCACTTTGAGTATTATATTCTTCATCTGCAATGAGGCCTTGATGTTCAGATTTTCACCCAGCATGGGAATGTAAATAGCATGTCCAACCGAATTGGAATAATGTCAAATGATAAAACAGCCAGCGATTGTTCACTTAAAGCAAGAGATGCTTTTTATTAGGCAAAGAGAGCCCAAAAATACCTTCTTTACCTCCACACTTTCTTGCCAGCTTTCCAAGGGTTCAGTATTTCACAGTCGTTCAAAATCTCTAGAACAGAACTCCCAAAACATTGTGTTACCAATTAATTATCATACTGATAACTTGTTCTTCCTCCAAGGAACTCAGTGTGTACCACATGGTCCCATCTAATCAGCCTATAGTGACAGACTTTCTTTAGTCCTGACACTCCTCAAGTCTGAATCAGCCACACTTAAGGTACTTCCACAGATGATTTTCTCCCTCCTCCCCCCCTTTATTAAGTGGTTTCCTATCAGTTTTCCAACTGTCCCAGGGAATCCATATAATAATACTCTGAGATGAAGTCAAAGCAGGAAGCTGGAGGAAGAGAAATGTATAGCTACCATCTCTTGTACTTAAAGGTAAAGGGAGCCCTGACCAATAGGTCCAGTCGTGACTGACTCTGGGGTTGCGGTGCTCATCTCGCTTTATTGGCCGAGGGAGCTGGCGTACAGCTTCCGGGTCATGTGGCCAGCATGACTAAGCTGCTTCTGGTGAACCAGAGCAGCACACGGAAACGCCGTTTTACATTCCCGCCGGAGCGGTACCTATTTATCTACTTGCACTTTGACGTGCTTTTGAACTTCTAGGTTGGCAGGAGCAGGGACCGAGCAACGAGAGCTCACCCCGTCATGGGGATTCAAACCACCGACCTTCTGATCGGCAAGTCCTAGGCTCCGTGGTTTAACCCACAGCGCCACCCACGTCCCACCCTCTTGTGCTTAGAAGGTGGCAATAGAGACCTGGCACTCCATGCATTGATGAATTCCAGAGTAGATAACTCCAAGCCACTATGTTGCAGTGATGAGGTGAAGACATTTCTGTTTCTTGTGCAGAAGTGCCCTGTGTGTTCATGACTTTGCAGGATGATGATGATGATGATGATGATGATGATAATAATAATAATAATATATTATTTATACCCCGCCCATCTGACTGGGTTTCCCCAGCCACTCTGGGCGGCTTCCAACAGAATATTAAAATACTGTCATACATCAAACATTAAAAGCTTCCCTAAACAGGGCTGCCTTCAGATATCTTCTAAAAGTCTGGTAGTTGTTGTTCTCTTTGACATCTGGTGGGAGGGCGTTCCACAGGGAGGGCGCCACTACCGAAAAGGCCCTCTGCCTGGTTCCCTGTAACTTGGCTTCTCGCAGTGAGGGAACTGCCAGAAGGCCCTCGGTGCTGGACCTCAGTGTCCGGGTAGAACGATGGGGGTGGAGACGCTCCTTCAGGTATACTGGACGGAGGCCGTTTAGGGCTTTAAAGGTCAGCACCAACACTTTGAATTGTGCTCGGAAACGTACTGGGAGCCAATGTAGGTCTTTCAAGACCGGTGTTATATGGTCTCGGCGGCCGCTCCCAGTCACCAGTCTGGCTGCTGCATTCTGGATTAGTTGTAGTTTCCGGGTCACCTTCAAAGGTAGCCCCACGTAGAGTGCATTGCAGTAGTCCAAGCGAGAGATAACTAGAGCATTCACCACTCTGGCGAGACAGTACGCAGGCAGGTAGGGTCTCAGCCTGCATACCAGATGGAGCTGGTAAACAGCTGCCCTGGACACAGAATTGACCTGCGCCTCCATGGACAGCTGTGAGTCCAAAATGACTCCCAGGCTGCGCACCTGGTCCTTCAGGGGCACAGTTACCCCATTCAGGACCAGGGAATCCTCCATACCTGCCCGCCTCCTGTCCCCCAGAAACAGTACTTCTGTCTTGTCAGGATTCAATCTCAAACTGTTTGCTGCCATCCATCCTCCAATGTCTTCCAGCTTCCTTTGCCACAACACCCACAGCGGAATGGGGACAGGGAGGGGAAGTATTGCTATAGTTAGGCAGGTTTCTGAGACTGGGCTTAGCACCACCTTTTTCTTTCAAGCCGGACAGTCCTGATCTCGGTGGAGAGGGGAAAATACTCTGCACACAAGCACAAAATGTCATTCAATATTACTTCACCTAATTCAAGTCTGTGCTGTGGTACTAAAAAAAAAGAAGTTGCTAAGGCGAAACCCAGTCTCTGAAACCCATTTAACTTAATTTTTTGTTTCTCCCTCTTCATTATGACTACAGTGGATGCTCAGGTTGCGAACGGGATCCGTGCAGGATGCATGTTCACAACCCACAGCATTCGCAACCCTCAGTGGAGCATCTGCGCACGTGCAGGTTGCAATCCAGCGCTTCTGTGCATGCGCAAAGCGCAATCTAGCACTTCTGCGTATACCTGAAGGAGCTTCTCCACCCCCATCGTTCTGCCCGGACGCTGAGGTCCAGCACCGAGGGCCTTCTGGCAGTTCCCTCAGTGCGAGAAGCAAAGCTACAGGGAACCAGGCAGAGGGCCTTCTCGGTAGTGGCACCCGCCCTGTGGAACGCCCTCCCACCAGATGTCAAAGCAATAAATAACTACCTGACATTTAGAAGACATCTTAAGGCAGCCCTGTTCAGGGAAGTTTTTAATCTGTGATATTTTACTGTATTTTTTGTTTCTATGGAAGCCGTCCAGAGTGGCTGGGGAGGCCCAGCCAGATGGGCGGGGTACAAATAATAAATTATTATTATTATTATTATTATTATTATTATTATTCTGCGCATGCGTGAACGCTGAAACCCGAAAGTAACCCATTCCGGGTTTCAGCAGTCCGTAACCCGAAGAAATGCAACCTGAAGCGTCTGTAACCTGAGGTATGACTGTATTGTAGAAACGTATCCTGCAAGTTGTGCGATAATGTATCAACTGCATTGTGCAGAGTTGCGCGCACACACAGAAGTCCCTTGCAGCAACACAAGTGGAAGGGACTCCAGTCTAGGGGAGTCTCCCACTTGATGAAGGTCAAGGCGATTTTGGCCAATTCCACCTTCCCTTTACAGCCTGCTCCCACTCTCTCGCTCCCCATCCTCTGTGCTATAGGTTAGTGGGGGAGCAGGCAGATTTCCCTCCCCAGATTCCCAGGTGCTGGGGTTTCACCAGAGCTTTGATAATTAAGGTGAGTGGATTGGCTGGTTTTTCTGCAATGACGGCCCTGCCACTAACCCATTGGAAACGCCATTTACAAGACAAAAGACCCTACTAGTAGCCAAGGGGCAGGTTGCCAGGGCAACATGGATGTAATGTCACACAGAAAAACACTGTCCTTTTACACAGAGGTCTTTGGCAAGCTGTTCTGGGAACAAGGAGGAGGAAATTAGGCAGAAGGCTTCAGGTTAAATATGTGTGAAGAAACCATATTTCTAAGATACTGCAGGCTCCACTTTGCCTTGATTTCCCAAGCCCGGGTGAGCACCTCGAACCCCCTGGAATCTTGCTACCATTTGACAGAGATTGGAGGTGGTGCATAACAATATTTTCAAGGGTTCAAGAGGCTGCAGAGGGAAGAAGAGATGAGCAAAAAGCATCTCTCCCTCCGATGAGATTTTCCAGCAATTCTGGATCCAACCCAGTGTCTAGAATATGCTTGGTCAGTTTTATTATACCCAAATAAGCTATAACAACTGAAGTCACAATTTACTCCCTGATGATTTTTCATGTGTTTATTTCTGTGCTGCTGTAAAAAAGATAAAAGAACCACGACCGACTGGCAATTTGGGAAGCAGGGAGGAGAGGTTTGCAAGCATTTCGGTGTCTGATACGGCCTTCTCTAGGATACTACTGAGTATGTGAATTCAGCCTTTTCCTCTTCTTTTTTATGCTTTTTTTTACACTATGCGCCTGCTGGTACTTTGTGAAGAACAACACTCATGAATGTTGCTATATGGCAAGCAAAGCAATGCTTTGGGTTCACTTTTTCTGTCTTACATAACTTTCTGTACATTGCCAGTGATCTACACATTCAGAACTTCACAGTCCTGTTTTAAGATCACTCTATGGCCAACTTTAAACAGGTTTGTTGGCAGGGGATTAATAATTTGCTCCATAACCTTTTAAATGCCAGGATATTTTAAATGCAACTTTTAAATGTTTTAGCAACTTAAAACCAATTCACTCGTGAAAAATGGGGTTGTGAGCATTGCTTCCCCTACTTAGGGAGAACAATCCAGAATAACTCATTCATTTTCTGTCATCGGGGCAGCTGCAGACTGAGGTCTATCTTCTGAGCATCCTTAGCAGAAATACGGAATTCAGTGCTAGGAAACAGCAAGGGCCACCAGCCTAGAAAACCTTTAAATGGAATCAATGGCAAATGCTGCCATTTCTGCTGCTCTTTTGTTTGCAACAATATTTACAAATGCGAGTTGTTTGACAGTGGAACGGACTCCATAAGAAGGTGAACTCTCCCTCCATTGGTGGTTTTTAAGCAAAGGTTGGGTGCCCAGCTGTTTATGCTTCAGTTGAGATTCCTGCATTGCAGGGGGTTTGACTAGATGACCCTCAGGATCCCTTCCAACCCTATAATTCTGTGATTCTGTGATTCTATGACTCTGTGAACAAGCATAGGGTTCATTTGGATTTGCGGATAATTTCTGTTGGGTGCTGTTTTACACAATATTCTTCTTATGATTCTTGCAGGTTGTTTGCATGTGTGAACCTGTCTGGACATCCGCCATTGTCTGTCTCTACTATTAGTGGTCTTGGGCCAATCAAACTCCGGTTTAATTTGTTGGAGAGAGTGGGATGTGATGTGCTTTACATCTATAAATAAAAAGTACTATCTGACTCCTGTAATTTATCTTATTCCCCTGTGACTGTGTCTATCACTACCAAGAACAGTTTAGAGGTTTGTTTTAGATTCAATTTGCATATATATCTGTATGTCTATGTGCAGTCTTGGATCAGTTGGGTGGGTGGGTGGGTGGGTGGGAGTTATAAAGTGTGACTTTTCCCCATGGTCTGGACTTTTTCCATGAGCCCTTTGAGATTTTGGATTATGGGATCGTGTCAGTTTGCACAGATTCACGCCTGTTTTGTAGGACTTCAAGTGCGACTAAGTGTTGGCTGAGATTCAATAGAATTCTGATCTCAAGGACTCCCATTTCCCCTTCTCAAATTAGGCTCACGTACATGTGTCCAAATACAAACTGGTTGTGAAGCTGTTCTGGGTCAGTAAAAGACAGAGCAAATCCTCTCTGCAGTTGCCTTCACAAAGACATACAGTGGTGCCTCGCAAGATGAAAAGAATCCGTTCCGCGAGTCTCTTCATCTTGCGGTTTCTTTCATCTTGCGAAGCAAGCCCATTAGCGGATTAGCGGATTAGCGCTATTAGCGGTTTAGCGGCTATTAGCGGCTATTAGCGGCTTAAGGGATTAGCGGATTAGCTGCTAAAAGGCTATTAGCGGCTTAGCGGGCTTAGTGGATCAGCTGATAAGCGGCTTAGCGATCAGCTGTTAAGCGGCTTAGCGATCAGCTGTTAAGCGGCTTAGCGGCTTTGTGGAAAAGGGGGGGGAACCCCGCAGGAACTCGCAAGACATTTTCATCTTGCGAAGCAAGCCCATAGCAAATTCATTTTGCAAAGCACCTCCAAAACGGAAAACCCTTTCGTCTAGCGGGTTTTCCAGCTTGCGAGGCATTCGTCTTGCGGGGCACCACTGTATAGTAGTTCTGGAGCAAATAGTGTAATGACACATTGAATTGAACTGCGGGGGGATTCATCAAATGAGCCCCAATCAGCAAAAGCCCTGAGGAAGGACTTCTGCTTGCACAATGGGACTTCCCTCCCTCTTCCCTCCATGCGCCTCCGGTTGGCTCTGGGAGGGTTGGAAGAGCCCCCCAGAAGAGCGTACAGGAGGAGGAAATGGGCTGGTTTTACTCTGAATCACAGTTTTGAACTGGGATCCATTTCAAGTTGCCGTTTGTCGAGCCCAGTGGGTATGTGCTAGCTACTATCATTCACTAATATGATTATTTGCAGTCATAGCCAGTGTGACAGACAAGCAGCTGGCAAGGTGGTAGGGGAGGCAAGAGCCCATGGATGTACTATACAGAGGCCCAACGTGCTTGCAATGGTATTCTATGTCTGTAATGGTCAACCCTACCCTGCTCCAGAAATAGAAAGACCCAATTTCTGGATATTCTACAAGATGTTGCTCAATTACTGGAGTAGCGTTGAGTATCCTTTTCCTACACCCTGCAGCAAGAGCTGGTGAGATGATTCACTGGTGAATATCATGCAAGGACTGAAGGCCAATCAAGGAAGGAGGAGGAGAAGAAGTGTCCCCCATGTCTACCAATCAGAGCACATGCTCCATATCCATCCATTCCTCCATGTCTACCAATCAGAGTGATGATGATGTCACCAGCCCACATCCATCCATGGGGCTATTCTTACACACTACAATCTCAGCCCCTTCACAGTCCTTCCTTCACCACCTCCAGCAAGGATATGCATTGTTCTTCTCTCTTGATCAATATATGGCAGCAAACCATCTTACCAAGTGTGCCCCTGAGCCTCTAACAACAATTTGATATTCAGACATCAGAAGGTGATGATGTTTACCTTAAGCAGATTCCTACCTATCAAGCCAGTGCTACAGGTGGAGTGGAAAGTCGAGGATTTGTGGCATTGTGCCTCATGCTTCTGTTTCCTGCTATATAGTCAAGATGTTCCAAAGCTGTCACCCTAAAACACACTTACTTGAGAGTAAGCTCCCATTGAACTCAATAAACATGCAATGGGCTACGTTGCTCATCCCAAAACCTGTTACAGTGTTCATGCTGTGTAACTGGGGGTTCTCCTTTTCAGCTGTAGAATCGTTTATAAATTTTGAGCTACCGTTTTCAGAACAGCAACAAGTGTAGAACCTTCCCAGTCTTAGGTATAAAATAGTAAGGTTAAATCTTCAGGAGAGGAAAAGGCTACCTTGTACACCTCCTGCAGTCAAGCTGGTGCCAAATGTATTCCTTTCCTTTCCTTTGGATCACATCAGTGAGGCCGAGAAGGGGGGATCTGGTCATTTGCGCAGCCCAGGACCTCCATACATACTGCCCAGGCTTGCACCTGGGGGGGGTGTCATTTTGGTGCTGCTGATGCAGCAGAAACAATGCAGGAGGCTGCAGTTACGAATTATGAGATCAACCTGATTGGTGTATGGCATGAGTGGTATGGGTGGCGCTGTGGTCCGAACCACAGAGCCTAGGGCTTGCCGATCAGAATTTCGAGTCCCCACAACAGGGTGAGCTCCTGTTGTTCGGTCCCTGCTCCTGCCAACCTAGCAGTTCAAAAGCACGTCAAAGTGCAAGTAGATAAATAGGTACCACTCCAGTGGGAAGGTAAATAGTGTTTCCATGCACTGCTCTGGTTCGCCAGAAGCGGCTTAGTCATGCTGGCCACATTACCTGGAAAAACTGTCTGCAGACAAACACCGGCTCCCTCAGCCTATAGAGCGAGATGAGCGCCACAGCCCCAGAGTCGTCCACAACTGGACCTAATGGTCAGGGGTACCTTTACGTTTATCTTTACGTTTGTGAGTGCTACAGGTTTCCTTCACCAGTAGGAGAGATCATCCTGTCCCGCTGGTCAGCTACCACTGCCTCAATTAATATAGTGCTCACCTGTCACTGTCTGCCTGCTTCAATGGGTGCTTGGAGCTCAGAGTATCAATTGACATGCAATTGACAAGCACCATGCTAAAAAGCTCCCGTATCTGTCTCTACAGCCACAGCAGGCACTGTAACTCTCCAACGGTTTGACTTCACCCCCAAAGGCGCATTCCTCCATTGTTTTGCAATACAGATTAAAGGTACCCCTGCCCTTGCCAGACTCTAGAGTTGTGCGCTCATCTCACTCTATAGGCCGGGGACCAGCGCTGTCCACAGACACTTCCAGGTCACGTGGCCAGCGTGACAAGCTGCATCTGGCGAGCCAGCGCAGCACACGGAACACCATTTACCTTCCCGCTAGTAAGCGGTACCTATTTATCTACTTGCACTGGTGTGCTTTCAAACTGCTAGGTTGGCAGGCGCTGGGACCGAACGACGGGAGCGCACCCTGCCGCGGGGATTCGAACCGCCGACCTTTCGATCGGCAAACCCTAGGCGCTGAGGCTTTTACCCACAGCACCACAGATTAATGCCATCTAAATAAAGGAGTTGTGCACAAATACACAAACACAAAGGCTTCTTAGAAAAATGTGCACATTTCATTTCCTTGACTGCTGACTAGCAAATACAGAGGAGTGAAAATGCTTTCCTTGATAACAAATGCATAAGTAAATGTGTGGGATTTTCTGGCTCAGCATCTCATCCTTCACAAAAGTTTCCATGGCCAGATTACAATGCTCAGAGTGCTAATAATGTCTGCTAGGCAGCCTTCCCTACTGTTCAGAAAAGTTCACTCCTGCAGTGTCTTGGCTTCCAGCAAGAAATCGCTGTTGAGGTTAGTGAACCTTTCAGTGTGCTGGTATTTAAACTGTGGTCAGACGGTTCAAGAAGAAAAAAAGGGAAAGGTTAGTTCTCAGAAAGATACTCCCTGCCTATCCAACTCTCTTCAGCTGGCTGGAATCAAATATTGCTCAAAAACTGGTTTTTAACATATCTTAAAGAAAATATGGCACATTAAATGGAAAGCTCCTTAAAACAATGCCGGGATTTTGTTCCTGAGAAACATTTGGGCACTTTTGCTGGGAAAGGAGGTTAAAAGGTTGTCATTGCTTTCTCCAGGGGCTCGGTCTGACAGTGAACATGTGTTTCGTCCCTTTAATCGGCTCGCCAGTAGCCAGAAAGCTGCTTGTTTTCTGCAGAGGTTGTCAAAAATGATTTCGGTCTGGAGACGATGAATGATAAAAGAGGTTTTCAAACACAGTTTTGCACTGTAGCATTCGCAGTCCCAGAGAGGATGGATTGTATTACAATCGCAGTGTAAAGGGCCATGTTCCTGCAGCAAGAAAACAGTACCTCCTTCAACCTGTTTGATCCTTCCACTTTCCTCCCCACCCCCCTGCCCCGCAAATCCAAGCAGAAAGCAAAGGCTGGAGCACAATAAAGGGAGAGGTGGCTTTAAAAGCAAGCAGCAAGGTCAACTCACTCTTGAAACTTGATCTCCTGCCCCCAATATTCACTGGGAAATGTGGCGCTTCTTTATAGAGCAAAACACACTTCAGAGGTAGAGGCTTAATTTGTAAAATGAGAAGTGCTTGGATCACTTCCTATTGAAGTTGAGACTTCCAGCAGCATTTCCCCCTCCGCGAGGGTATGGTGAAGCCATTAAAATGGTCTATCCCCAGAGGTGAATGGATTTCAGGGAATTCCAAAGGGCTCTTGAGGATTCCCCTGTCGGTGTTTCAAGCATTCTGGTCACAATGTGGAATGCAGAGATGACTCAGGCTGCCACCCAATGCTTCCCTCTCCCTCTGAGCAGAGCCCAAGCAGCAACTTGAGCATATAGCTCCTTGAGCATACGAAAAAGGAGCATACAGGTCACTCTAAGTCCATTAAGTTCACAAAGAGCGTTGAGTACAATCCTAAGTGGGGGGGAAATGTGGGAATTTTCCAGAGTTACCCAGAGGAAGATGGAGGTGATGTGAAAAAGGCAGATAATGTTGAGGAAGCTGAGGATGATGATGATGATCGGAGTTCGGATTCCAGTTCAGTGGGCGGCACTGCTGATGATGTCAGTGACAGTGATGACACAGCAGACTTCAAGAGCACAAAGGCCTCAGCCAGACCATCTGATGCGTCTGACAATGAACTGGAAGAACCACTGTTCACCATTGGTCATTTTTCTCCTAAGAAGGAGGAGATGAGTCCAGAAGGCTTGCGTCTAGTACGCAGGTCTGAAAGGGCGACCAAGGGCAGACCTCCAAAGAGATTTGCTGATGAGTTTGCTAACACAGCAACTGCTGTTCTTAGTAGCTCAGAGAAGGTGTGGGAACCTTCAAGCTTCAAAGAGGTTCAGGTGTTAACCTCTAAAGATGCTGAGCCTTGGCTTAATGCCATGAAGGCTGAAGTTGATTCCTTGAAGGAAGCAAGAGACAGCTTGAATGCAGATGGAGGAAGACTTGTGTCAAGACCAGTCAAGCACAGGGTTCATTATCAAGCCTATTCCGCAGCAAAGAAAGGGTTCTGTTCCATCACCAAGGCATTTCCAAAGGGGTTGGTGGGCTTTTGCAATCTGAACTGGAGGCACAACATGGGTGCTTGTGGGTGGCCCATCTGCCCAACTGGATGCTGTTCAACCTGTTTTGAAGGAGGTTGCATTCCCATTCAAGGATCTGGTTCATCGTTGATGGGCGCTCTTAAACCCAGCACAGTTGCTGGAGTCACCGGTGGCTTCAAGTGGCTCAGCATTTTATCAGTTTCGACTGACATTCCACCTATGGCCCTATTGGGATGGAAATAGCCTAGCTACAGTTATCCATGCTCTGGTAGCCCCTTGTTTCGATTACTGCAATGCATTATAAATGCGACTGGTCAGTGGCGTAGCGTGGGTTGTCAGCACCCGGGGCAAGGCAAGTAATTTGCGCCCTCTAACCCGGGGCAAGGCAAGTAATATGCGCCCCCCCCCCCCGCTGCACTGTCCCTCCCCCAGATAGTCCCTCGCTCTCTCTCCGCACCGCACCGCACGCCTGGCACCCTCCCCTCCACAGTGGGCGGCAACCCGGCGGCTCGGATCGGATTCGCACAGCCAGCACTGCAGTGAGAGAGAGTGAGTGAGCCAGGTAGGGGCAGAGAGCTGCGAATGCGAGCGCGTGCCCCCCCAGATGTTGCGCCCGGTGCGGCCGGCCCCCCCTGCACCCCCCATGCTACGCCACTGGGACTGGTCCCTCCCCCCAAAAAAACAAAAACTCCAGCTAGAATCAGGGCCATCTTAAGCATATCCAGCGCCATGGTGCAAAGCTCCCTCCCAGAGTTTTTTAGGGAGGACGGTGCTGCTGGAGGGGCTGGAGGAGGCGGGGAGAGGCTGGAGGACGGCTCCTCTGGCAGGGTAGAGATGGAGGCTGGGCACGGCGCCTCCCGACTCAGCTGGTCGCTTCATGCCATGGTGGCCACGGCAGACGGAGGCTCCGGGCGTGGCGCTGCTTCGTGCAGCATGGCGGAGGCGGACAAGGGCGGCAAGCTGATGCCCGGTGGCACCATGTCCAGCCTCCGCCTCTTCCCTGGCACCCTCCAGAACTTGGCGCCCCAGCGCCCCGCACCACTAGCCTCTATGGGTAAGACTAGGATGCTAACTAGCACTGGCAATACAATATTATTTTATTTTTATTTTATTTTTAATAATTTTTATTAACCGACCAATCAAATCAAATCACATAAATTCCGAATTACAAAGCCGAATTTTAAATTTTGTTGAGGGGACCCATATTTCAAGATCCGAAGGGGGATTCTGATCATCTTCTTGCTACTGCGTTAATGTCCAAATCAGTCCCAACAAATTTCATAATTCTATCCAGTCTTATCTTTCTGGTTCCACATCTCATCTTGTTCGTATATTTTCTCTTTTTTCTTTATGATCTCTTCTGATAATCTCCTTAAACCGATAAACACCAATAATAATCCTGTGTGAATTTTCCGTTCATCCAATCCTCAAATCGAGATGGTTTCCATATATCATCGCATTCATAGATAACATCGCTCTTTCCATCATTAATCACAGAACTGTCGCTCTTAAGTCCCTCTGAGGAGTTTCACCCACAATATAAAAACAGCTCTATTTCTCTATTTCTCCTCCCAGACTTAAGTCCTCCGACAGAACTTCCCAATATGGCGACGGTATTTTTAACTGCGTCATTCCAAAGCCCTTATACATTCCACACTCTTCTTAAAGCATGCATTGGTTAGAAAGTTTATCTCCACACAGACATAAATCCACAGCTTAAGTCCTTCAAACGACATTTCTGACTTGTGGGGGTGCATGATATAAAAACACAACGCAGAATAACATCCAGTACACAACCCACCCAGCCCCTTGTGCCACCTCCTTCCTTTGGTATGTCTGGCAATAGAGTGGTACCTCAGGTTAAGTACAGTGGTGCCCCGCAAGACGAATGCCTCGCAAGACGAAAAACTCGCTAGACGAAAAAGTTTTCCGTTTTTTGAGTCGTTCCGCAAGATGAATTTCCCTATGGGCTTGCTTCGCAAGATGAAACGTCTTGCGAGTTCTTGCGAGTTTGTTTCCTTTTTCTTAAAGCCGCTAAGCCATTAATAAGCGCTAAGCCGCTAATAGCCGCTAAGCCGCTAATAGCCGTGCTTCGCAAGACGAAAAAACCGCAAGATGAAGAGACTCGCGGAACGGATTAATTTTGTCTTGCGAGGCACCACTGTACTTAATTCGTTCCGGAGGTCCGTACTTAACCTGAAACTGTTCTTAACCTGAAGCACCACTTTAGCTAATGGGGCCTCCCGCTGCCGCAGCGCCGCTGGAGCACACTTTCTGTTCTCATCCTGAAGCAAAGTTCTTAACCTGAAGCACTATTTCTGGGTTAGCGGAGTGTAACCTGAAGCGTATGTGTCAGAGCTGGCTCCAGGTCCCAGCTCACAGAGGACCAACGCTAGCCGGTAGTAATGTACAAAGGTCTTTATTGAAGTACAGTTTCCATTTTCAAGCCGGAGCGCCCCAGCTCTACGTCTAGGGTTTAGATCGGCGAAGCTCCATCTGAATCTCCGCCCCCTGTACACCAGTTTAAGATTCTAGCCTTACTCCACCTCTTCCGTCTCTCCTTTCTCCTCTGGGTCCTGCTACCCCCCGGGGTCCCTTCCTTCCTGGATTCTTCCGACGCTGACGTTGACCCCCCTGACTCCTCCCGCTCTTTTCGGCGGGCTTTGGGACCTGGCTCCCTATCCGGGCTGCCAACCGCGCCGCCCTCCTGTACATTTGAACTTGGCGCGCGCGCCCAGCCTTCAACCTTCCTCTCGACCGTTTCCTCGCTCCCCGATGGAGGCGTGGCCAATCCTGACTCATGTCCTCCCGCTGGCAGTGCGCCACCTGATCCCGATGCCTGGGACTCCTCCCCCCTACTGCACTCTGGTGTGGACGCTGGTCCTGATTTCCGACTGCTGCTCTCCGAGTCCCCTCTGGCCCCTTCTTCCTGGGGTGCCCCCCTAGGCACCCCCTTGCTCTGACCATGGGCGCCCCTTTCTGTGAATCTTCCGATTCGCTGGAAAGACTAAGAGACCTCGGACCGCTGTCATCGCTAACATTTCCTTCGGACTCCTCCCCCTCGCTCTCTATTTCCTCCCTTTCTTGTGCCTCTGCTCCTGAACCCCTGACAGTATGTAACCTGAAGCGTATGTAACCTGAGGTACCACTGTATCTGATTTGAGTTTGTTTGTGTTTGCTAACAAAAGCAGGCTATATCTCAAACATCGATGTATTCCTACTTAGGAAACCTGAACATGGTACAGTACTGGACAACGTGTTCCCCATCCCACCCCCACCCCAACCATCTGATTTTAATTATCATTTAAACTACATAATGAGGTCACTGCACGATCCCTCAACATGTGTGATCTACAAAGAAATATCCTCTTCTGGATGCCAAAGAAAGCTTTCTAATCGGAGCGCAGAGAATTTGATAACTCGTTACACACAGTCTTTCCAAACCTAAAAATGAATCAAGCACATCCACCCCAAACCCTCGTCCCCCTGATAAAGTCTGGCCTTGATGAATTTCTGCGCAGCCTCTGGAAATGTCGATGCTACGCATTATCCTGATCTTCCCTGTCCTTAAACATAACACTCAGAAGCTTCTTCTCTTTTAAGGCATCAACACCCATTCAAAACATTTTAATTCCTTCCAGCTCTTCCAGCCTCCTGGAATATTTGGCTAGTGTCATAGAGATTTGGCTAAATGGGTTCAATCAACTGTTTTCAGCCTATTATAGTTCATAATCCCTATTCAAGATGAAGTGTACTGCAGCCTAATGAATGTGGTAATGGAATCCTTGTGTATAAATTTCCACAGCGGGGTGCAGATTAGCATAAGTGTCATATTCTGTTGCCATGCCTGCTACAGTATCTGAAGAAACGGCACTTGCTGGGATTAAAAAGCTGGATAATAGTAAGATCGGTGTGGTATACATGTATGTAAAAGAAAGAAATGCTTTTAGTAAAGGCTCTATAACTGATCTCACCTGGAGAAGCATTATGGATAGATTAGCACCGCACTTTGCCTCTCTGTTAAAGCCACATGTATAAAAATACAAATACGGGAGAATTAGGTTACACCTGTGCCACAGTTTTAAATAATGTACCATTGCGGGACCACCAAGCAGCTAGTAGAATAATGCTCCACAGCATTCTCAAGTTTCATATAGTCATATATAACATAGTTTCAAACTTGGCTCAATCATCACACATCGCCACATCTAATGATGTTCTGGCTCTGAAGCATGACACATTGAGAAAGGTAATATTTTTGATAGTGTAACCATCATAATGTACTCTCTTCTTTAGACAGTCCCAGCTTGGTTGCCAAAGCAAGGTGGGGAAGAAAGATTTCTTCCTCCTTTGAATAAATAGCCCATCATAATGAGAGCTAAATCATACCCTCCTTCATTTTTTATCAGAAATCACTTAACAACAAGAGAAGTCCATAAAACAAAACTCAATGTAGGTTTCCGAGTCCACGTTTTGACCCTATGAATTGAACTTTTTGAGTCGAATGCATGCATCTTTAATTTCTCAGGTATTTTATTTTTAATAAGGCTGGAGGAAAGTCCTGAAGAATCTCTTTGCACATGCATAGAGAAGATACCACTTATGATTAGTCCCAGAATTTATTACTTGATTATGAAAAATGCGAGCCTGAGAAAAATGCATACCACTTAAGCAACGGTTTAGTGTGACTAATCAAAGAGGTTTTCCTGGCACACAGGAGGTATGAATATATAGAGGACTGGTTGAGGAAAGCATATCTTTGTGCTTTTAAGCATGGTGGCATGGTAACAGCATAAGCATATTAATCAGTCTGAGGTAAGTGCAGCTTCTGGGTCATATTTTAATCTGATTCTTTCTGCTGTATTAAAGGAAATTATAGCAGTAACAGGAATAGCATTTCACAAAGAAATTGTTTGCCAAGTTACTGAGGCAATCAAACCAGTTACTGGGAGTTTTGGATTAACTGTGAATCTCATTTTCCTTTATTATCAGCACATTTCCATGTAACTATCATAGCTCAGGTTATTTAATGTTAACTAGAAAATAATATAGTCCTAGAATATTGGTGGGGAGGCCTGCTTCCAGCATGACCTTCAGAATGTGGTTGCAACAGAGACACAAAAACTACCCACTCTGGAAGAATGGCAGATGAAGGTGATGGACTACATGGAATTGGCAAAAATGACTGGCAGAATCAGAGACCAGGGAGAGGAGACGGTGGAAGAAGACTGGAAGAAATTTAAAGACTATTTACAGAAATATTATAAGATTAATGAATGTTAGAATGACATCAGATTGAGCTTAAAAGGTTATTAGCAACAAAGTGGTGAAGGAGTATGGAAAATTCGAAGGTTAAAAGGTGTAAAACTAAAAGGTTTAACATTTTAAGATATTAAGAAAGGATTAGGATATATTAAGATATTAAGATAAAGACAGTGAAAACAGGGAAGGGATTTGCTGATTAAATATTTGAATTGGAATACAGTGAGGGGAGGTGTGGGGAAGTCTGGGAAATAAGTAAATGCGAGGAATATAATGAAAATGGAATTGTTTTTATTTGTTTTTTCTGTGTTGTTGTTTTTGTCTTTTTGTGTTTTTGTATCTTGGTATTTTTCTTTTGTTTTTCTTTTTATGTAAAACCCTAATAAAAATATTATAAAAAAAAAACAGTATGTGGTTGCAACAGGAGCTGGAAATCAAGTGAATATCTTACGCATGGGGAAAGCCATTTTTGTGAAAGGCTTCAAATGCAGCGTGGGACAGTTTTTAGCTGTGCCAACGAAATCCAGTGAAAGAGGAAACCCCCAGTATTGTTTGTTAGCCCAAAGCAAATGGGAGACACTTATCACAAACAGCATCCAATATAGAAAGGATTCTAAGTAATCCCTCATTTCAACAGCAAATGGAGCTGGCAGCTGGATCACAGGCACTCCTGGATCTAGTGACAATGCTAGATTCAGAAGTACCCCCAGACTACATACCTGATTCTTTAGGAGGAGCATGGCCACCCCAAGAACAAGCCGTCACCACCCTGATTACCCACCCTGATGAGAAGACCCAATTGCACAGTTTCTTTCTTGCCTGGATTCAGACTCAGTTTATTGGTCCTCATCCAGCCCATTGCCACCACCAGACAGTGTCCCATCACCACCATAGCCTCACCAGATTCTGGCATCATGGAGAACTAGAGCTGCGTGTTACCGACATATGGGTGACACCCTTCTCCCTTGCTCCTGGCGACCTTTCTCAGTGCCTCCATATTTAATGGGATATAAGATCGAGTCTTGTGGAACCCTACTGCACAAATGCCAAGAAGTTCCTTTGGTGCTACTCATTGGAAATAGCCCTTCAGGTAGGACTGGAATCTTTGGGTCACCATACCTCCAACTTCCAACCCACAGAGCCACTCCAGAAGTATACCACAGTTGGTGCTATCGAAAGATCAACCAGGGCAGCTAAGGTCATTTCAGTACCAAACCCCATGCCTGAAATCAGATTGAAATGGTCCAGATAATCCATTTCTTTAAAGCACACCTAAAGTTGGCTGACCACCTTGTCCCAAAAGAGGATATCTGCAACCAGCTGGTAGTTGTGGCACCATCACCTCCTTTAAGCAGTAAAGCAGGCAGAGAGAGCATCTGGGGAGAGGGGCAAGGCATCTGGGAAATCTTCTTTGTGCAGGAACAGCAGCAGGAGCACCAGATTGGCTCTGCCACTGCATCCACACCTTGCCAACTTCCCCACCTTCTCCCCTCTGCTGCATGGTGGCACCTCTCCCTGACAGCCAGCCTCACTTTCAAGGCAGCCAAGCAGTACCACGCCTCCCTGCAAAGAAGCATGAACCACTCAGTCAACCTCTTTCCAGCTACAGGGCCATATGGGCAAGGATCAATGGTACATGAGGTGGGCCAAATTCCTTCGAGTGTCTTGTTCACATCATTAGGTCCCCATCAGAACTGAATCTGACCCCACCCACCTTGACATTGGGCATCGCCTCTCGACCTGTATCAACTGCAGATCAGAGGAAATGTGAGTGTCTCTGCTATAAAAATGCTTGCCGATTTGTCACAGGGTGGCTGCTCATCAGACAACAGTTTGTTCTGAGAGAGCAGCTCACCTGACCTACCTTTCGAAATTGTTCTATTTTTTTTCAAAAAAAAATAATAGTTTTCACAACATTATAAAAAAACAAACACATAAGACAAACAAACATAAATCATAGCCTTATTACACTTGTTAACATTGTTAAGTGACTTCCTCACTTCCCCTTGGTTGAATTTCATTGCATATCCTTTTAACAGTTTTCCAAATCAGTGTTCTTATAAAATTTAACTTGAACATTAACATCCTTAGATCTTCACATTATGAAATTAAACATATTAATTCATCACTTAACATAAATAAAATCCTAAGCCAATTAAGTATCTGCAAGCTATTTTCAGTTAATTTAACTTAACATATTTAACTAGGTAATCATTAAATTTAATCCACTCTTCCTGATACTCCTCCTCCTTCTGGTTGCAGACTCTTCCGGTTAGGTCAGCTAGCTCCGAAAAATCCATCATCTTCACCTGCCATTCTTCTGTCGTTGGTAATTCTTGGGTTTTCCACTTTCTAGCTAACAAAATATGAGCAACAGTTGTTCTAAATTGTTCTAAAAGCTACAGGTACCTGCGGTTAGGTGGGCAGGTAAAGGTTTTTAATGGCACTCCGAAGTGAAAAGACAGTGAAACGTGCTCGTCAACTTTAACCACGCTCATTTCTCAGTATATTCCATTGAAACCAGTGGGAAATTCAAGGAAATAAGTTGTATATTGAAGTGCCAGCTCTGTCTTGCTTGTGCGTCACACATTTTAGTGGAAACAAGCTTCCTAGTAGCTCCATGTGGCTCATTAAAGCAACCCTCACATCTCTTAAAAACAAGGAAACACTAGAATTCCACTGAAGTATCCCTTTGCAATGCCAACTTCCTAGCATGCAGTGTAAGTGAATGGGTGGCAAGAACATTTTAGGCTCTGAGGAAAAAGGTTGTTAAGTCAACCTTGGTAACTTAACTGAAACAGTATATGTGTAAATCCATCGCAAATCCCTGGCCTTTTACAACTTTTGTCCCTATGGAAATCAGATCATAAGACTGTTTACAAGAGACTACGATTCATTTGGCTAAAGAGCCATGACAGCGGGACCCTTAGTATTATTTGGCATTGCAGTAACTTAATCTTAGGCAAATAGCCCGAAAGCAAAATAATAAGGATTAGGTAATTATGGCAAAGTAATCACTTTCAATATTTCATATTCAAAGAAGGGCATAATTTCACTGTAAATGTCATGTTTTGGCATTTTGGCAATCTATTGCAATTTTTCACAATGTTTAACAAAATGTCAACATTTCCACCTTTATTCCTCCTTCAGATTTTGAGATTTTTGAGCTGCAGTCTTTTAAACCATTGAAAGCAGCATCATAAAAATATTTTACTGCATGGCTTAATGTATGAGCTAATCCTAAATTAATGGTCAGTTTTAGCCATTATATTCCAGAAAAAAGGGAGGGATATCTTCACAAATCCTCTGTTCAGAAATAATTACCTCTTCCAACTGGAGTAGAAATGGGTGCTTTAAAAATCCAGTAGTAAAGGCCCATAATATTGGCATTTGGAGCGAATACAGTTTGATCAGCACTTTGATTAATCTTCCCAAGATCATCATATATATCCATATGCTTGGGAGCATCATCTACATTGGACACGTTGCGTCTTTCTTTTTTCCACCACAAATCTCTTAGAAATATTTACTGCAAACAGATGGGTGTAAAATATCGGCCTGAAGGAGTTGCCTTAAAAATTCTGTCTTTGAAAAACATTAACGTTTCACTACATAAAACGTTCCAGTTAATTTTTGTAAACTGTGAACTAGAGGACAGACTGTTCTTTGCCATTTTCTTTTTTAAAACCAACACCTTCCCTAATTATCAACATTCTCTGAATCTGGCATCCCATGTTTCTCTTTATGCCATTATAATCCTGTATAGTTTTCTTAGATTGCATATTTGTTAGCTTTTTTTCGTAAGATGCCTTTCTGTCCAGCACAATACACGACTTACAACATGTAAGAACTTCAAAATAGATAATTGTATATACACTGGTTATACTGAATTTGAGAGACTTTGCCTTGGTACATCTTATAAGGTGGGCTTTCTATGATTTCTAGTCTTCCCAGCCTTATATGATACTCATTATACCACAGCTTGGCAGAACTTATCACACTTTATCCCCTAAAAGGTTGCAAACAGCCTTGTGATATGCTGTCCACAGGGATGAAATTTGCAAAAGGGCCAGGGATTTGTGGTGAATTTACAGGTACGCTCAGACTAACAGAGCAGCAATTTTTTTTAAGGAAAGAGAATTTTCTGATTGCGAAGCAGCACTGATGTTCACCAGCTGCTTAGTTTGGGAATGATAAAGTCCAACGAGTGGACTCACTTTTTTGGAATGCAGGTGAGATCATCTACCAGTGGCTATGATGGCTTCAGCCGGGTTCCCCGCCCCCGGTGTAGAGACTTGTCCAAAGCTTTCTTCTTATTTCTCAGTTCAAACCCCAAACAGGGAATGTCAAATTGTTCATTTCCTAAAATAAGTCATTGTAGTGTTGCGGCCCAGAAACATTTTCTTTTCAGCCAGCTCAGTGGCAATGAGTATCGTTTGCAGCTGGATTTGCATGTTCTTATTGCTGCGTGCAAAAAGACTCCAAGACTATTTATTAAGCCCTTAGGCTCAACTCTTGTCAGTTGGTTTTCCCCCAGCCATAGTTATGCTTTCAGAAGCTCATTAGTGACTGGGTACTGTAGCAGCTCCTTCGCTCCACAAGCCCTTGTATAATAAACTTGTGCCCACAATGCAAGGCAATCTATATTTTCTTTAAGATGTTTTTTTTTCCTGGCTTTTCTAGGATGCATTGCAAAATGAGGAGCAGAAATGAAAATTAAGGGCGAATTTCTTGTTCTCAGCCACAGGCTGGCACTCATGACATTTTGCTGCCTGAGACAAAACCTATCTCCTTCCCTCCCCTTCTCCCTCACACACAGAAGCCAGTCACACTGGAAGCCAACTCTTACCTTAACCCTGGTGATGGAATTGTGTCCTCCACTTCACCAGAGGGCACTAGGTGAGTTTAGGCCTCTCAGGGCAGCCAACATAGTGTACACCTCACCACCAGTCACTCACTGATCCATCTGGCAGCTGCTCACTGTCTACTTGCTCAGACAAATGCTTTAATTCACCAGCAATGGTGTGTCGGTGGGGGTCACATAAACAGAGCAAGGTAATAATAATAATAATAATAATAATAATAATAATAATAATAATAATAATAATAAATTTTTATTTATACCCCTCCTCCCCAGCCAGAACCGGGCTCAGGGCGGCTAACACCAATAAAATTACAATAAAATGTAATGGGGGGCAGTTAATTAAAATACGGGTTAAAATACAATTTAAAATGCAGCCTCATTTTAATAGTAGCCCATAAATCAAAACCATAAGAGGAGGGAAACATGAGGGTCAGGCTGACTCCAAACCAAAGGCCAGGCAGAACAGCTCTGTCTTGCAGGCCCTGTGGAAAGATGTCAAGTCCCGCATGGCCCTAGTCTCTTGTGACAGAGCATTCCACCAAGTCGGGGCCAGTACTGAAAAGCCCCTGGCCCTAGTTGAGACCAATCTAACCACCTTGTGGCTCGGGACCTCCAAAGTGTTATTTGTGGACCCTAAGGTCCTCTGCACGGCATACCAGGAGAGGCGGACCCGTAGGTATGTGGGTCCTAGGCCGCATAGGGCTTTAAAGGTCAAAACCAGCACCTTAAACCTGATCCTGTACTCCACTAGGAGCCAGTGCAGCTTGTAAAGCACTGAATGAATGTGACCCCGCGGCAAGGACCCTGTAAGGAGCCTCGCTGTGACATTCTACACCCGCTGGAGTTTCTGGGTCAGCTTCAAGGGCAGCCCTGCGTAGAGCAAGTTACAATAATCAAGCCTGGAGGTGACCGTTGCATGGATCACTGTGGCCAGATCAGGGCGAGAAAGGTAAGGGACCAACTGCTAAATACGGCGGAGATGGAAAAATGCCACCTTTGCTGTGGTATGCACACACATGAGACCAAGTAGAGCACATGACTTGGACTAGCTGCCTCTGCCAGAATAAGATCTTCTTTGTATTCTTCTGTTCCTAACACACGCACACACAAAACCCCAAGTACTTGTCTATTAGGATTGTGTCTAAGGAACATTTGTTTCTGTTTGCGTATGTGTAGGCTAAGCATTGGCAAGGTGCCCTCATGCCTGTAAAAGTCTGTTTCTTTAACTTCATTAAGCGTTTACAATTGAATTTTGCGAGTGGTGGGTTTACTGGCAATTCAGCCTGAGCGGCTGCCAGTGTTTTCAATCACTGCAGTACAGTGAGTGTACCAATCGAGTCGCTTGATCTTGCTTTCCAGGTTCTTGCAATTACTTGCATTTCAAGATCTGGGTCCTTTAAAACTGCACGGCCTCATTGCTGGTCAGAATCTCCTCCTGGCTGTAAAGTGCAGAAGAGTGTTTCTGCTGCCAACAACTCAACTTGTGTATTCATTTTTAAAATTTAGATTTCTTTTTTTCTTACAGGTTTTTTTATTGTTAAAATCTCAGCATAACACAATTTAAGCAAAACAATTTATATCCAACTTAACAAGCTCTCCACTTCAAATGCAATATTGCATAAAAGGTAACATTATAAGCGTGTTTCTATGGGCACTTTAACCCCACTGTTCAGAAAATTGCCTACCCATAACTTGCATTTCATATTAGCTTATTTCTATTACAACATTCAATAACCCATGTCCATCTTACCATAAAGTTAGAATTGACACACACACATACATACATATACATATACAGTGGTGCCCCGCAAGACGAATGCATCGCAAGATGGAAAACCCGCTAGACGAAAGGGTTTTCCATTTTCAGAGGCGCTTTGCAGGACGAATTTCTCTATGGGCTTGCTTCGCAAGACGAAAATGTCTTGCGATTCTTGAGGGGTTTTTTTCGCTCCCCACCCCCTTTTTCTAAGGCGCTAAGCTGCTAATAGCCTTTTAGCAGCTAATCCACTAATCCCTTAAGCCTTTAATAGCCGCTAATAGCCGCTAAACCGCTAATAGGGTTGCTTCGCAAGACGAAAAAACTGCTAGACGAAGAGACTCGCGGAACGGATTAATTTCGTCTTGCGAGGCACCACTGTACGTACATGCATGTGTTCACGTATATATATTTCTTTGTGTGCTTTTCTCAGCATATTATAAACAGTGATTTTTAAGTTCTGGTAGAAGGAAAAGTGGTCAAGGTCCCGTAGCTAAGGCCACCCACCATCTGGCCCGTACCATTCCAAGATACCTCTCCGATCAAGTTTTAGCTCTCCTTGAGAAGCGCACTACTGTTAGAGGGACCTGGGCCAGAAATTCTATTCTGTATGTAGACACAGTGGGTATGTTCATACTGTTGAGCTTACAGCTGGATATGCTCCTACCGCTATATGATTTGAACTTGATGAGCGACAGTTCGGTGTTAAATTACTGCTATAAGATCCAGCTGTAATTTACTACTGCGTCCCCTGGGATGCTTGAAAGAGACAGCGAGGATTCAGGATTAGAGAGTGATGTATTTTGCCTTCCTGAGCAGAAAGAATTGATCTGAGCACCTTTTTTGAAAGATGCACTCCTCCTTTATTTTGCAAAGTAAGAAAGCAGCTAATTTGGTTTTTTTTTTCCCCTAGGAGCAAACCGAGAAAGAACAACAGCAATTTACTCCACATGGAAGTGGCAGTGTGAAAGAGCACAAACATGGAGCGTTGGACTTCTGAAATCCTGGCTGGAGAAAGCAATCAGGGCTGGGAAAGGGCAGAGCAAAGGCACCCAGAGTTCCATCGGAGGAGCGGCTAGGTTGCTCACTGAGCCATGAGCCTTGCAGAACAAAGGGAAGAATCAGGCCGTAGCCGAATGTGGCAGAAAGGGCTTACACACCTGCCTGGCGCTGCTGCCATCTTTGCTCAGACCTCAGCTGTGAGTAGGGAGTGATGAAAGCACCTGTTTTCCTCCTCCCTCCCCAAACTCTTTTCTGCTCTAACTCTCTGTGTGGCTGCAGAGAATTCTGTGGGTGATTCTACTTGATGGGTGTGCCTAGCTGAGTTAAGAACAGCACACACACTGACCCAAAAATCTATTTCATGTGCGCTTCCATAGGTGATTTTCACTCCTACACAAATAGACTTATCATGGTCCAGGTTGAGGTCTCAATGGGGAGAAAATTACTCCTGGATGTGGATTCCTCTCTTATAATATCAGAGAAATTCTCCTCCTTCTCCCCTACTGCATAGTCCTGAAATGCTAAAACAAATGAAGACATAATTTTCCCTTTAATAATCTGACTATAGCTCTTTAACACTGACTGTTTAACATTTTTGCCTGCACCATATTGGATGAATAATAGAGATGCTCTCCATTTGGCCATTATGCGATACTCCTTTTAGCTCAGATATACTCTTTGGATTTTGTGTATGTGTTTACGTTGTAGAACTATTGAAACAAAACTTTTCTTCCAGCTTTGCATTCTGTTCCTCTTTGAAGCCCAAACAAATTAGCAGAGTTGAGAACTTTACTTTCAGGGTTCATTAAGCCTTGAGCAGTAAATCCTTTTCTCACATTCCAGATGTTGCGGTTTCTTTTGACCTCAGTTTATATTTCCCTGTGATGTGACTAAGCCAGCATCTTAGTCTGTATATGTATTTTTTTTTCTCCTTTAAAGGCCAGGGAAAATTAGACACACCTAAACTGCAAGGACCCTTTAGAGAGGCTAACAAACAGAAGACTGCAATATCATTTTTATTCTTATTAGTTAATTTGAAATCACGATGAAGTTCCTCCACTCTTCGAGAGTGCTGCAGTCTGGCAGGCAGCAATTGTGAATTCAGTGTATTTTGACTAATATATTTTTCATCCACTTCTCATTTCTACCAAAGTACTTAAAAGTTTCTCAGGTACTGCTCTCCTCAGCATGAGCATGTTTAAAATGTAGCCCGTGAATAAATAAAGCATGTTATTTAGAGAGCATTTCCAAGTCCATACAGTACATTTCTTTCAGGCTGTAACCCTAGACTTTTATGCACATGTTTAACTTAATCATATGGGTAGTCAGAATGGATTTGATGCCACAACTTATCTTGATAGAGGGAGCTTTCATGATGCATCTGGGCAGAGGGACTTGGGGGGGGTCAGGAATGGATGCACTTAGTACAAAATTATCTCTCCAAACCAACCACCCATGTACACCCTCGTGGTGCTCAAGACTCTTAACCAATCCAGACCGGGCAGAACTGTCTAAGAATACAAGAAGGGCCTTGCCTAGGTCAGATCAAAGGCCTATCAAGCCTAGTAGATGGCTTCAGCTGAGGGTTGATGTTGAGAAAATAACGTAGTATGTGGAGGAGGTGCTCTGATTGTAGCCCAGTATGGTTTTCTCCCGCTTGGACTACTGCAATGCGCTCTATGTGGGGCTACCTTTGAAGGTGACCCGGAAACTACAACTAATCCAGAATGCGGCAGCTAGACTGGGGACTGGGAGTGGCCGCCGAGACCACATAACACCAGTCTTGAAAGACCTACATTGGCTCCCAGTACATTTCCGAGCACAATTCAAAGTGTTGGTGCTGATCTTCAAAGCCCTAAACAGCCTTGGTCCAGTATACCTGAAAGAGCGTCTCCACCCCCATTGTTTTGCCCGGACACTGAGGTCCAGCGCCGAGGGCCTTCTGGCGGTTTCCTCGCTGCGAGAAGCCAAGTTACAGGGAACCAGGCAGAGGGCCTTCTCGGTAGTGGCACCCGCCCTGTGGAACACCCTCCCATCAGGTGTCAAAGGCATAAACAACTATGTGACGTTTAGAAGACATCTGAAGGCAGCCCTGTTTAGGGAAGCTTTTAATGTTTAACAGATTATTGTATTTTAATATTTTGTTGGAAGCCGCCCAGAGTGGCTGGGGGAACCCAGCCAGATGGGCGGGGTATAAATAATAGATGATGATGATGATGATGATGATGATGCCTAGTCTTGAAGGGAGTTCTAACCTTACTATCTCCTGGATTAGACTTTGTGGTTGGACTTCAGTGCAGCCAATGCTGCAAACTTGACTCACCAAGCTCTGCAGCTAGTAGCACAAAGCAAGCATTTGCCCATGACATGGTGGTGTATCTGCTTTTCAGTGTGTCTTTGTTTCTTGCACAGAATTGGGTGTGCAGCCAAACAAGTTTTGCTAAGGATTTAGGACACGGTGGGTGGGTGGAATCGGTGACTCAAAATGCAGAATCAAAATATAGGCCTACTAACTTTTTGAAAAACACTTAATAGATTCATTAGATGATAAAATTAATTGCTTAGTGCTTGGCAGTCATTCCTGTACAGAATACAAGTAACAGCCTAACCCTGTGCTTGGTGAGGTGCGCCCAAGCCCACTGACTGCAACAGGCTCAGAAGCGCCTCTGGGTTGCACACTATTGGAAGACCAAGGTTGGTAAAGCCAGGAATCGTTCAGGGAGAAGCAGAAGGTTCAAGAGCTGGCTTTATGCACTGCATAAATAGCAAGGGATTGGCTGGAGGCACGAGGAGCACTAGTCTGGGATCGCAGGATTTGATCATTAATATTACATCCCAGTTTTCTGGGGCTGTAGGTGGTCAAAAGAGAGGGATGACTACCAGAGCGTAAGCCCCAACTGGCAGCACTGCAGGGCTGTTTTGGTTAAGAAAGGGGGTGAGCGTCTCTCCTGAACACCCCCCCCCCCACTTCAGTGCACACCTAACTTTGTGGAGTATCAAGCAATAGAGTGACTAGACTTTTTATTGAAATATGAAAATTCAGGCAAGAGGCCTGGAACGTCCTGAAGGGGCCAGGCCCTTACAGCAGCCCCTTCCCCTGTGACCCTGGCAGAGTCAGAAGTATGCTATAAGTCTTACAGCATCAAGTAATAGATGCCAGGCAAAACCATCCTTTTTTTCATCAGGCCTTTGACTTTTAATTATCTATGGCCTTTTTGCATGGGTGGGATGTTTTAATTTAGTCTTTTTAAAAATAGGTGGGAAATATTTTTTTAAAATGTTGTTTTTAATATATGTATGTGTTTGCTTATGATTTGCTTTAGTTGTCATGGTAAAAAGTGATATAATAATAATAATAATAACAACAACAACAATAATAATAAACAACCCCACAGTGTTGTTATCAGTCCATAAAGTAAAGCCCAAGTAACATGGCACCTATAAAAAATTCTTGCCATCTTTCTTTGGGGTCACCATGCAGAATTCTAGAACAATATGTAATTTTGCAACTATTTCTATAGCTATTTCAGATCTCTGAAACCTAATTTCAAACCATCTAAGTTATTGCAGAAAGGAACATAGAACTGCCACAGTGCTTATCAATTTCCACCCACTTTTATGTGAATTGTGATGATTCAGGATGTGTCTTGCGGTTTCAGCTTTGTGTGGGTCAAAATGTCCTCATCGAAAACCTGCCACACTATTGTTGCCACAGGAGAAATTATGCTTTTGCAAGATAAATATATGACATCTCTGAAAAACACAGTGTTTTAGCTCTTGGTTACCCAAACTAACAGATCCTTGAAGATTGCTGGAAGATTCCTCGGTTTGAACATGTAGTGCCATCAGATTAAATAAATGTATTCATAACTAAACTGTATCGTGCTTATACTGTATGCCTAGAGTAGGGTTTGAACACACTTATAAATGGGAGTAAGTCTCACTGAAGTCAATGGGACCTTTGAGTAGAGTAGAATGCTAAGAACATTGAAAATATTGTGGAGAGAAAAGGGGGAAAGTGCCACTCACTCCCCAGTCTAAGTGCATTGGTTAGGATCCAAAGTGCTACTTCAGGTGTGTCTAAAGTTCTGGGCATCCTGCCTGGTGGGATTTTGACTCCCCCCTCCTTAAACATCCCTCCTGCTAAATCACAGGCTGCTTTTGAAACTCCCCTTAAGGGAGTGCCACATAGCATAGAGACTTCATGTTCAGGAAACACAGGACCAAAATCATATTGTGGAAGCAGTTTTCGTTTTGCTGTTATTTTGTTTTCTTTCTTTGTTTTGGGATTTTTAAACCATTCAGCATTCAGGGGATATCAGAGCAGTGTGCAGAAACAGAATATAAAGCACTGCGCAGATCATAAAACAGTAGTAAAACATAAAAACAAGAATTAAAAAGTAAGCTAATACTGGATGAGTAAGAAATTCATCATGTGAAAGGCTGGGCTGGATGAATCCCAAGCTGGAATTAAGATTGCTGGAAGAAATATCAACAACCTCAGGTATGCAGATGACACAACCCTGATGGCAGAAAGTGAGGAGGAATTAAAGAACCTCTTAATGAGGGTGAAAGAGGAGAGCGCAAAATATGGTCTGAAGCTCAACATCAAAAAAACAAAGATCATGGCCACTGGTCCCATCACCTCCTGGAAAATAGAAGGGGAAGAAATGGAGGCAGTGAGAGATTTTCCTTTCTTGGGTTCCATGATCAATGCAGATGGTGACAGCAGCCACAAAATTAAAAGACGCCTGCTTCTTGGGAGAAAAGCAATGACAAACCTAGACAGCATCTTAAAAAGCAGAGACATCACCTTGCCAACAAAGGTCCATATAGTTCAAACTATGGTTTTCCCAGTAGTGATGTATGGAAGCGAGAGCTGGACCATAAAGAAGGCTGATCGCCGAAGAATTTATGCTTTTGAATTCTAGTGCTGGAGGAGATTCTTGAGAGTCCCATGGACTGCAAGAAGATCAAACCAATCCATTCTGAAGGAAATCAGTGCTGAGCACTCACTGGAAGGACAGATCCTGAAGCTGAGGGTCCAATACTTTGGCCACCTCATGAGAAGAGAAGATTCCCTGGCAAAGACCCTGGTGTTAGGAAAGATGGAAGGCACAAGGAGAAGGGGACGACAGAGGACGAGATGGTGGGACAGTGTTCTCAAAGCTACCAACATGAGTCTGACCAAACTGCGGGAGGCAGTGGAAGACAGGAGTGCCTGGCATGCTCTGGTCCATGGGGTCATGAAGAGTCGGGCACAATTAAACGATTAAACAACAACAAAGAAATTGGATGGCTAACAAATAATACCAATTTCTGCTGTTGTTGTTTAGTATTTAGACAAAATAATATTTATTCCTCACAAAAAGTTCAAGGCAGCTCAAATGCAATTGTCCAGTGCTTGAATCCCAGATGTTAGGTGAACAAAAGAGCTGGTTCCACACACTCCCTTGTACATCAACTCACTTTTCAATATGTTCATCTGGCCAGAGGCAGATTTAGGGGAGCACAACCGGTTCAGTCACATTGGGTATGAAGCCCCTCGGCCACCACAGGGGGTGCCACAACTATGGTGTATAATGGAAGGTGAGAGGGAGGGGGCACCAAATTTTTCCATTGCACAGGGCGCCGCTGAAATTTGAAACCCCAAAGTCCACCACTGACCTGCCCTTGATGATTAGCAGGTTAATGTGTGAATTGACCTTACTGAAAAGCAGATAGCACACAAGCTTTGGCATCAGCATGGACAACTGGTGAGGAATGATGAGAGTTGTAGTCCAACAACACCTGGAGGTTCCTCACCCCTGGTCTAGGGGATTAAAACAACAACTTGATGTTGTAGTCAAGCGATGGACACACAAGTGAATCACCACTGGTGTGCCCTAATGATTTCAGCGGAAACTATTTACATGTGCATGTGTTTAGGATTATATTGTTTGAATAATCTACTACTCTGAATAGACTTTCTTTTTATATATATTTATTTTGTTTAGAATATATTTTTTTCTTGTTTTCCTCCTTTAAAAACTCCGTGCGTGTTATGGTCTGCTGCGTGTTATAGAGCGAAAAATACGGTAGGTTTAATTATCTTTGGTTTTTAGGGGACAGGCACCTGCAAGCCTTTGAAAAGGTGTTGCTATTACTGACACTTTAGAATAAGTACAGAAATAAATGCTCCAAATGCCCCTTTTCAGATTGTCTAGTGTCAACACTTACCTCATTTAAAAGTAGCAAGTCAGTGTTGTTAGGATTTATAGCACAGGCCCTGCCTCTGGCCTTCAGACCTGGCAGTGATCTAGTTTTGTATCCATCACTAAGGTGTTCCTTGAAATGACAGTGACCCTCCAGCTCCATTTATATACATATTACCTGAAACGTTTGTTGTCGTGTGATTGCACATGGATGAGCCAATAAAATATTAATCAAGAATGCCAATTCCTTAAAATTCTCCATTTGTACACACATCTACGTCTCAAAGAAAGACAAATACATACTCTGGCAGGCTAGGATGCTATGCAACTCCAATTTTAGTTTTGAGTTTTGGCAAAATTTAGGCCACAACTTTATTGATTACAGAAAAGTGAATGGTTGCATAGGCTCTGGTTTGACTAGCTCCCTGCACCCTTGCAGGCAGCGCTGACCCAGGGCACCAGCATAGGTCAGCCAAGGGTGAACACCTGAGGTAGGCGAAAAGCCGGGGGCAGACTCTGTTCATCCCCCAAATGCTCCTCTGGACTCAGGCACGGGCACAGCCCTCTCTCGGGGGTTGACCAAACCAAGTTGAGTCCCTGGATTCCTTTAACGGAATACCCTTCACATAGGGATGGCGAGAGCGTTCTCCCATCCCTATCACCTGAACCAGTGCCTATCCGCAACCTTACAAGTTGTGACAATTTGCTATGCGGCAGGCAAAACCCAAATGGCACCAGCCAATCAGCCAAGTGGGGAAAATTCCTGCCATGCCCCTGTCCCAACGACAGATGACACACGACGGCATAGCAAGGCTAAGTGCCAAATGCCCTAAATATAGGGAGAGGTGGGCGGGTGTTCTGATGCACGAGCCGAAAGATGAAGCTCTGGGTCACGTGCATAAGTATATATAGGTCCCTCGATCCGTTTAGGCTGCACCCCATTGGCCAGATTCAACCCAGCAATGAGGGACATACCAATCGGGTGTTGTGGCTGTCCAATATACCCACCCACAACCAGGAAGTCAGTCTCCAGGTCTCACCACATCACGTGCCCTCTTTGAGGGAGGACACGCTATACTGGAAGAACCACCTGCCTTATTAGTTGTTTTAGAAGTACAGTGGTACCTCGGTTAACATACGCTTCAGGTTACAGACTCTGCTAACCCAGAAATATTACCTTGGGTTAAGAACTTTGCTTCAGGATGAGAACAGAAATCGTGCTCCGGCAGCGCGGCAGCAGCAGGAGGCCCCATTAGCTAAAGTGGTGCTTCAGGTTAAGAACAGTTTCAGGTTAAGTACGGACCTCTGGAACGAATTAAGTACTTAACCCGAGGTACCACTGTATAGCTATGTTACCTAAATTGTATCCCCCCATTGAATTGTATCACAAAGCACCTCAAGTATTTTATTATAAGGTAGTGTATAAATAGCCATAATAAGCAAGAAAGAAACCTTGAAAGTCTACTACTGAAGATGACTTCTACATAGCCACTTAATTATATGCACAGTTACCCAATGGGCTCCACTCTAAAAATAAAATATCCACTATGTATTTTGCTGAGTTGTTAGTTTGCTCAGTATGCATTGGGACACCTCCAGTATGTGGCATCAACTGTCAAATGAGAAGACTAAATGGAGAGCAGGCAGGTGACCTATACATTGCATAAAGATCAACTCCAAGAGAAGGAACAGAATTAACAGAGATTTGCAGGGACTGTCACGTTTTGCATGAAAGTAAGAATTCCCTGCTTCTAAAAGAATACCTTGTTTTGTTTTGTTTTGGTTTGGTTTGGTTTTCCCATTATTAGCTCCTAACTTTGAGGTTCACTTTTTTGGCCTGATGAGTCAGCCATTGCTCCAGCCTTCCCTTCATCCTTTCTGCTTCTCTGGCCACTCCTCACTGACTGCCATCAGCAGTTCTTACCTATATTTTAGCTGACGATGGCCAAAACGAAGCAGTCTTCTATCCTCTCCCTGTACCCCCTGACAACCATCCAAGGCCTCAGTACCAAAACATTCTTTGAGGTGTGTGGAGCCCCAGTGCCTGCTCCCTGCCTACAAACTCATTAGGCTCCTGGAGAGATCACTTAATATTCCTCGGAGTGGTTTTGTATCAAATTCATCCCACTGAAGGACAACGTGGAGTAATGATGACTTCTGAAAGCGCCTTCCCGATAAGTAGGCTCTGCATCAAGATGCACAGCTTCGTTTCACTTGCAGGCAACCCAAGACACAATGCCACCACTGTAACCGCAGGATTTGCTTAGGGGAAGCTATAGTGTCCGGTGGCATGCCTGAGAACGTGTTTTCTGGCCTCAACTGAAGGAAACAGTCAATGTTCATGGAGTATCAGATAATCCGCTGTGACATATGATCCCAAAACATACAGCTGACTAGTATCTTGGCAGCGAATTCCACTGCTGAGAACAGCTTGATGTTCTTTCAACAGTTAAAAAGCCACAGTATATAGTCACTGAGAACAATGAAGATATACGGAACAATCACTTTTACTACTGGGATACATCTGCCCTATGCTGTTTTCAATGGCAATACATCGTGTAGACCCAGAATTTATTTGGGGTCATATTCTCAGTCACCACTTCCACTGAGTGTGACCCCCAAGTCTCACTTTGAATGGTGCATGCAAGGAAGGCAGTGCCAATGTAAGAAATTTCTCAGTTTGCACTCATCCAGGTTAAGGGGAAGGGAGACTAATCCTGTGTAGGTTGCCTTATCTGTATCAAATGTGATAGCCATTCAAATTCTAAAGGAGAAGAATGAAGCTCTGCTTTCACGTTCATCACTTTCTAAACCACACACAAGCTCTTGACAGCACTACGGCATGGCAGGCTGTTCAACTAACAAAACCAAGCCTAGTGCAGTGGTGGACCTTGGGGTCTCAAATTTCAGTGGTGCCCTGTGCGAGCCCAAAATTTGCACCCCACCAACCTCTCACACTCAATTCTTATGTACAGTTGCAGATTTCCCAGCAGTGCCCTCAGGCTGCATGCCCAGTGTGTCCTGACCAAACCAGTCACACTGCCTTAAATTCGCCTCTGCCTTATGTGTTGGTGGCTGCCATCGCCCTGAATTTAGCCCATGCAGCCAATTTGAATCTTCAAAACCGACTCTCCCCAACCTTTCTCAGGGAGGCATATTTCAGCCAGAACATTGCTGCAGGTCTGTCGAGGGTTTGACAATCCCTGCTCAGCGGATGAAGTCGGGGATTTGATCTTATTGTTGTTGTTATTATTTATTAAATTTCTATATCACCCTTCACCCGAAGATCACAGGCCATCCATTTAAAGCACATTTAAAGGAATGACTTCCGCAAAGAATACTGGGGACTGTAGTTTTTAAGGGTGCTGAGAACTGTAGGTCTGTGGTGAGTAAACTACAGTTCTCGGGATTATTGGGGGGGGGGGAAACCATGTGATTTTCCATGTGCTTTGAACATATGGTGTGCCTTCTAGCAAAGGTAATATTAAGTATATCTGTGTTTTCCCCCCAAAGAGTTAAGATAATCTGTGAGCCAATTGTGCTACATGTTTACTGTCCCGCTGGCAGTGCAAATGTGCCCATTGCCATCTCAAGGCATGGCTCCTGTGGTGGGATCAAACGTTAGGATTTTAAAAGCTAAAGTTTGATGTGGATGAACAACTGCCTATAAAACGCACTAAGCTCTTGCCCTGTAATGTATTTAATTTCACACTGGCTGATGATATTGCCCCTGAATGGATTACGGCAGGGGGCTGCCATTGTCCCACTAAACCACCACACAGGCTAAATAATACTTCAGTCTAAGTCTGCTCTGGGGGCATTTTGTGTTGGCTAACACATGACATGAATACGCAGCTTTTCTCTGGAAGCACTTTTAGGGCTTGGTTCAGAAATTCGCGGTGCACTGGCGTATAGTGCAAAATATATTTACACATTGATGGGGGTTGGCCTTCAGACTCTCCTTGCAGCTTGCTCTTCGGTTCCAAGAATAATAGCTCTTGAGCCTCCAGAAAGCTTAAGAGGATACTTTTGGCTTCAGCGCAATTTGAAGGTTACTGGCTCAGCATCTGTCTGGCCAGAAGCACCCGGCCAAATTCCCACAAAATATGGTGTTGCACCATATGACTCTAGGGAGAAGGTGAAATAGAAAGAAAGGTCCGGAGGGAACTAAAACATGATTCATGTTCCAACATAACATCATAGTCAAATTTATCAGTTAAGTTTACTTCATATATATAGATAGATATATAGGTATATAGATATATAGATATATTGGTGTTATACAGATTTTCAAAGAACACAAGTCTAAGCTGCACCTGAAAACCCGTCTTTTTAGAACTGACCTCGGAAGTTAAGATCCTTTGACCTCCAGCTTTCCCCTTTTCCTTTTGTTTCTTTCATCTCCTTCCTTACTGTTGATCTGTAAGAGATTGCGAGGCTGCACGGCCTCCTTTTAACTCTTCTGTAGTGCTTTGAACGTGAAGTGCTGTCGAAAAAAGCAGTGGCGGATTTCCCCAAACCACAACCTAAAATAGCTTAATGGAACTGGTAGCATTTTACTACTCCAATAAAACCTAAAAATGGAATTTCTTGTCATTAACTGTGTGGCATGGTCCAAGGATATTACTGACTAGGCTGTCTAAAGAAACAAAAGGAACAGGAACATTCACAGACTAGATTTTCAGAAGGACTCATGAGTGCTTTGAAATATTACATGTATAGATGTTTCCAGACAGGTCTGTGAGCAGCACCCTTCGGTTCTTTTGGCTCCTGCTCATGAATCCATCTCAAGGAAGGTTGACCATTCCCCCATGAATTCCAGAACTCTGTTATATTTTTAAAAAGTCAATCTGATCACAAAATGATACACCCCAAAACAGCAATCAAGAAAGTTATGACTCTAAGCATCTTAATTGGAACTAAAATGCATTGGTATTTTCTAAATTTCTCACTAATAAAGTTTTTTGGGTCCCTCCCATCTGAGTGTGGAGTTCCCCATCCCCACTCATATGCACTCTTACATGTTATTATGGGTATATCCTGACAATGCTTAAAAATTGTTGCCTACTGCTTAGTGGGTAAGGGACGCGGGTGGCGCTGTGGGTTAAACCACAGAGCCTAGGACTTGCCGATCAGAAGGTTGGCGGTTCGAATCCCCGTGACAGGGTAAGCTCCTGTTGTTCGGTCCCAGCTCCTGCCAACCTAGCAGTTCGAAAGCACAAAGTACAAGTAGATAAATAGGTACCGCTCCAGCAGAAGGTAAACGGCGTTTCCGTGTGCTGCTCTGGTTCACCAGAAGCGGCTTAGTCATGCTGGCCACATGACCTGGAAGCTGTCTGCGGACAAACGCCGGCCCCCTCGGCCAATAAAGCGAGATGAGCGCCGCAACCCCAGAGTCGGTCACGACTGGACCTAATGTTCAGGGGTCCCTTTACCTTTACTTTACTTAGTGGGTGCTTGGAAGCAGAATGGTTAGAGACAAAAAAAGGACTGGAATCCAGCACTTTTAAGAGCTGCACAGAAGAGGGAATTTCAGGTGTAGCTTCTACACAGCTGTGAAAGGTGCAAGATCCCTGGCCACACTACTTAGCCATGCTATGTGGAAGAACAATAGCTTGTCTTGAAGCTCACCTCACCACACTGTGTTACTTAAATGTTCTTCCCAGTCTTCGCCCCCCCCCCCTTTGTTAGAAATGAACTGATTTACTTGTATGTTCCACTCATGACATAATGATTCGTTGGGAATCATTTCTCAGCAGACTGGAATCCTACACATTAAGAAAAGATGAATATCTGCATGTGTGGCAAGGGAGCTAGATGTGGAACACCATTGCTGGTGGTTTTGCAATATTTCAGCCCTTTGGGAGAGTTGATTGTGGGTCTTTTGAAATCTCACCTTGGCTATGAACTTTCTAGAAAGATAGCCCTACCACAGCTGCCCAAACTTTTTTCGAAGAGGGCCAGATTTGATGAAGTGAATATGCATGAGGGCTGACCAAAGTTGTTGAGTTTTTTTTTAGCATTGAGGTTTTTGAGGCTTTTTTTTTTACAAGTTTACCCCAAAGTTGTTGAGCTTGATTAGGCCCCCAAAACAGACTTTAGACATGCCTGCTAGACAAACCACTATTCCTTATCTTCAGTAGCAGCAGTAGTAATTGTTCACCATTGCCCTGTGGGTAAAATTCTGATTTCATTGGATCTACCGTTTTGTCTTTAGTCATTTTTTAAAAATGTCTATTTTATCTGGTTAAACTATAGCAAGTGTCATGATGAATGTAAGCTGGGTTGTATATATAACTCCTTTAAATGTGCTGTGGTGCCGGGGCACTTTTGTCTTAAATAGCATGTCTCTTTGAGAATTTTAAAATTCCTTTCTCTTCCTTTCGTCCTTTCTTTCTTTTCTCTCTCTCTCTCTCTTTTAAAAGCTATGGAAAAGAAAAGGTTAAGGAAGTTGCAAAGCTTTGCTGCCCTCGACCAGCACACCCCCCCCCTCTCTCTCTCTCTCTCTCACACACACACACACACACACACACAGACACACACACAAACAGCTTCAGCCTCAGAGGCCAAAAAGAATGTTGGAACTCATCAGAGAGCTGGTTGGAACAGAGAGTGTTAATTCTTCCATATCTAAGCCTCTTTGTAGAAATTCCCTTTGTCTCTTGCCCCAAGTCATTAAACACTAATCCCATCACTCTTCCTAATCCTCTGCAGTGGAGCCAGAGTTCAGTTTCCGAAACTGTCTTTGTTGCCTCCCTAATAGACAGCTTGCTCTGGATTTCAGTTGCTTCAGCCACATTAGAGCTTGCCTTTGCAGCTCTTTAATGAAGTGCCATTAATGAATCTTTTCCTCCTTCATGCAGTGTCTATGGGCATCAATTGGTTTAGTGTTAAGAAGGGTTAGGTGGCTAGTCATCTTAGTAGCCTTTTTGCAACCCATAAAAAAAAATATGACTGTCAAAGGCAAAAACCTAGGAAACAGGCCCATTGAAGGTCATCACTACTGAAGGACTCGTTTAATTACTGGGGATTTACAAAAAGAAAATCTGTCCTTTGTGACTGACAAAAGACAACAAACTAAGAAGCAACAGTGCAGGGTCGTCCCCGTCCCCCAACAAATCCTGAGAGAGGAAACACGGCTCAGTAAACCCAACCGACCATGTTCTAAACTCTGTCCAACTTGTTGTGTAAGTGGTACCTTTCTTTCTAAATATTAGTAGGCACTCCACTTGTTAAAATAGCTTTTTAGAGCTGCCAGGTAGACAAATGAGTGAGTTTAATAAATTCTTCACTGGTAAGAAGTCAACCCACATTCATGGCGGAAATAAAAGAGGCTGTTGGCACTTGTTACCTATCAGTATGCGGGAAGTTGATTCTCTTTTAGTCTGAGCAAATTAGGTTTTGCTTACAATTAATTGCCTGCGGACAATATTAATATGGGGACGCGAGTGGCGCTGTGGGTTAAACCACAGAGCCTAGGGCTTGCTGATCAGAAGGTCGGCGGTTCGAATCCCCAGGATGGGGTGAGCTCCCGCTGCTCAGTCCCTGCTCCTGCCAACCTAGCAATTCGAAAGCACGTCAAAGTGCAAGTAGATAAATAGGTACCACTCTGGTGGGAAGATAAACGGCGTTTCCGTACACTGCTCTGGTTCGCCAGAAGCGTCTTAGTCATGCTGGCCACATGACCCGGAAGCTGTACGCCAGCTCCCTCGGCCAATAAAGCGAGATGATAATAATAATAATAATAATAATAATAATAATAATAATAATAATAATTTTTATTTATACCCCACTCTCCCCAGCCAAGGCCAGGCTCAGGGCGGCTAACAAGCAATAATAGAAACAAGTTGAATGAATACAACTTAAAAACAAGATTAAAATACAACATTTAAATATTGAAACATTAAAATATTAAAAGGCATCCTCATCACAGGAGGAGAAAGGAAAAAGAAAAAAGAAAGAGGGGGAGGGAGGGAATCAAATTGGCTCCAAGCCAAAGGCCAGGCAGAACAACTCTGTCTTACAGGCCCTGCGGAAAAAAATCAGATCCTGCAGGGCCCTGGTCTCATGAGGCAGAGCGTCCCACCAGGCCGGAGCCAGTGTTGAAAAGGCCCTGGCTCTGGTTGAAGCCAATCTAACTTCCTTAGGGCCTGGGACCTCCAGGGTGTTGCTATTTATGGACCCTGAGGCTCTCCGTGGGGCATACCGGGAGATGAGCGCCACAACCCCAGAGTCAGCCACGACTGGACCTAACATCAGGGGTCCCTTTACCTTTACCTTACTACGTGGCCAAGGTAAAGGTAAAGGTACCCCTGCCCGTACGGGCCAGTCTTGACAGACTCTAGGGTTGTGCGCCCATCTCACTCAAGAGGCCGGGGGCCAGCGCTGTCCGAAGACACTTCCGGGTCACGTGGCCAGCGTGACATTGCTGCTCTGGCGAGCCAGAGCCGCACACGGAAACGCTGTTTACCTTCCCGCTAGTAAGCGGTCCCTATTTATCTACTTGCACCCAGGGGTGCTTTCGAACTGCTAGGTTGGCAGGCGCTAGGACCGAACAACGGGAGCGCACCCCACCGCGGGGATTCGAACCGCCGACCTTTCGATCGGCAAGCCCTAGGCGCTGAGGCTTTAACCCACAGCGCCACCCGTGTCCCTACTACGTGGCCAAAGTCATTTCTAAATATAATATGAGTGATTATCAAGTGTCATATCTCAGGAAATATCCAGGATCTTGTATGTTTGTCTTCCCCATTGTAGAAGATAAGGCAAGCATTGCTTTCAAGGATGTTGTTTTGCAGTTGCCAAAGCCAAATTTCTCAAAGGGCACCTCTAGAACATCATCTTTCTATACTTTTTCTTTTGACTTCAGTGGATATAATGTGCAATAGAAGCTAAACGTTAAGTTGTTATCTTATTTTTATAAGCATTTTGTTTAAATTACTATTTTTTGACTACCTAATGTGAGTTCCTATACTTTTTTAAGTTTTTCCAAAGTTTTTTTTTTAAAAAAATGGATAAGTGTTTAAAGAAAGATTAATATAAGTTTTGATGTTTTGTTAAGAAAACCTGCCATAAAGTCTGATATGTGTAAACCACTGTTAGTTTTGATACATAATTTAGATTTTAAGTAACAAATTGTAAGGCTGATTATGATCTATCACAATAAAAATTGTGTTTTTTTAAATTTAAATTTACACTTTGTATCAAAGTTCCCCGTCCACTGTATCAAAGTGCCCTGTAAAATGATACAAAACCCATTTTTTACTCAAGTCATTATATTCTCACTATCTTCTAACTTTAATGGTTCTTTTGATTGCTATTATAATATTGATTAGTTATGCCAGGCATAAAGCAAAAACTAACAATTATTTGACTCATTTTGGTACATAAAATATGAGATTGAATTTTTCTGCATCAATCTGCCCCACTTCCACCTAAAGTAATAAATCGCTGTTGTTGTTGTTGAAAAATATGCTGCACAAATATTCTAAATGAGCAAATGTTGGTAGAAGATTTTCCTGTAGCTTTTTCTTTTCTTCATAAGACTTCCACATTTTATTATAACTTTATGTTCTTATTTGCTCTCCTTGATTTATTTCCCCCAGTTCTGGCTTCAGGTATCCATAACAGGTAATAGTACCAACCTATCAGATTTTGATGCCTCTTGATCAGCCATTCTGCCACACTATTTAATAGGAACTTAATGTGTGTTTCATTTGAGTGGGCCAAAAAATTCTGATCAGATCTTGATTTAAACTCATTCGATACAGACGTTAAAAGCATTGATCGGGTTTTGAAGTTAGTGAAAGTATTTTAAACTTCTTTAAATTGGTTCACTTCCGTTTGTTGCAAGCCAGCCCTCCAAGTGTCCCCATTTTCCAGGGACTGTCCCAGAATTAGGAAAGCCATTCAAGCTTCTGATCTGATCCTAGAATGTCCTTATTTCTTGCCCTGATCTGGCCACAGTGATCCATGCGATGGTCACCTCCAGGCTCGGCTATTGTAACTCGCTCTACGCGGGGCTGCCCTTGAAGCTGACCCAGAAACTCCAGCGGGTGCAGAATGCTGCGGTGAGGCTCCTTACGGGGTCCTTGCCGCAGGATCACATTCATCCAGTGCTTTACCAACTGCACTGGCTCCCGGTGGAGTACAGGGTCAGGTTTAAGGTGCTGGTTTTGACCTTTAAAGCCCTATGCAGCCTAGGACCCATGTACCTACAGGACTGCCTATCCTGGTATGCCCCGCGGAGGACCTTAAAGTTCATAATTAACAAGACTTTGGAAGTCCCGAGCCCCAAGGAGGTTAGATTGGCCTCAACTAGGGCCAGGGCCTTTTCAGTACTGGCCACGACTTGGTGGAACGCTCTGTCACAAGAGACTAGGGCCCTGCGGGACTTGACATCTTTCTACGACGGACATGAACTTTGTGTTTCTACACTGTATATAGTTTGCACCAATAAAACCTGTAAAAGACAGGTCGGAGTCCTGTCTGGTTACTCAGGAGCAACCACCACCAGCACCTGACACACTGAGCCTAGGGCTTGCCGATCAGAAGGTCGGCGGTTCAAATCCCCGCGATGGGGTGAGCTCCCGTCGCTCGGTCCCTGCTCCTGCCAACCTAGCAGTTCAAAAGCACAAAGTGCAAGTAGATAGATAGGTACCGCTCTGGCGGGAAGGTAAACGGCGTTTCCGTGCACTGCTCTGGTTTCGCCAGAAGTGGCTTAGTCATGCTGGCCACATGACCTGGAAAAATTGTCTGCGGACAAACGCTGGCTCCCTTGGCCTGTAAAGTGAGATGAGTGCCGTAACCCCAGAGTCGTCTGTGACTGGACTTAACTGTCAGGGGACCTTTACCTTTACCTTTACCTTCACCTTTGCCTAGTAACAAAATGGCATCAGCTGGCCAATACAGGGCATTTTGCCAGCATGTTGCTTGAGGTGGCCACTGATGCTTTGCCCCCAAAAGAGAATTTGCATCACACACAAAAAGAGGGCACCAATTTGCATAAAATTTGCATGTGGCAATTGCATGGGCAGTAACTCGGAAATAATTACCATAGTTTAAATAGAAATGAATGCATCCCACCAGAGATGGGAAGACACCTGTTGACCTGGGTACATACTCAGTTTTCTGCCCAGGTCCTTCTGACTGTTCATAGAATCATAGAGTTGGAAGAGACCACAAGGGCCATCGAGTCCAACCCCCTGCCAAGCAGGAAACACCATCAGAGCACTCCTGACATATGGTTGTCAAGCCTCTGCTTAAAGACCTCCAAAGAAGGAGACTCCACCACACTCCTTGGCAGCAAATTCCACTGTCGAACAGCTCTTACTGTCAGGAAGTTCTTCCTAATGTTTAGGTGGAATCTTCTTTCTTGTAGTTTGGATCCATTGCTCCGTGTCCGCTTCTCTGGAGCAGCAGAAAACAACCTTTCTCCCTCCTCTAGGTGACATCCTTTTATATATTTGAACATGGCTATCATATCACCCCTTAACCTCCTCTTCTCCAGGCTAAACATGACCAGCTCCCTTAGCCATTCCTCATAAGGCATCGTTTCCTGGCCTTTGACCATTTTGGTTGCCCTCCTCTGGACACGTTCCAGTTTGTCAGTGTCCTTCTTGAACTGTGGTGCCCAGAACTGGACACAGTACTCCAGGTGAGGTCTGACCAGAGCAGAATACAGTGGCACTATTACTTCCCTTGATCTAGATGCTATACTCCTATTGATGCAGCCCAGAATTGCATTGGCTTTTTTAGTTGTTGATGGAGAACTTCAGGGCTCCTGTTCTCCCGCTCAGTGGTTCCACATCTGTCTGTTTCTGTTTGTTAAAACATTCGTATGCTTCCTTTTTAAATGAAAAAAGGCAGCTTCCAAAGAAAAAAAGCATAAAAACAATATTAAAATGACATAAAATCACCAAACCTGATATCTGTAAAACACAGCAGGGAAGAATAAATAGCATAACAATAAAATCTTGAAAACAACACAAATTCATCTGTATGATTTCACTTCTTCTCTTTAGTTTCCAACCCAAAAAAAGTTATTACACGTGGCAAATGATTTTTCATTAAGTATTACATTCTGGTTTCCTTTCCTCTTATTTTATCCAGACTATCACTTGCCTGAATGAAAACCTTTCAGTCTTCCCAAGAAAACAAAAGGCATCTCCATTTGCAAACTGAATAAATCAGAACAAAGTGACTCATCTCCAAATGAAAGCCAAGGCATTCATTTGTAAACAGAAAAAGATTCCTGCAATTTGGCGCAGGGGGCTCCTTTGCAAATTCCAGTGCATGTCTACCACTGGCAGAAGAAGTGACGCTTGCGCATTGTTTAAAAAATGTCTCTCTGCTTCTACTTCTTTTGCCACTGGCTTGCCATATCCCTTCCTTTAGGGAACTCAGAAGATTTCAGTGAGGATAAAAATGGTCACTTAACTTTGAAAACAACACCAAACCTACCACCCCCTTCTCACAACACCACAAGCACTTTTGCTTTAAACGCATTAAATATAAACACGCATCATTTCAGAGGTTATCTATCTGCTGTTGCCCTTTTCATCTGCCTTCCCTCTCCAAAGTGACGTGGCTGCAACTAGGAAGGTGCTAGTTTTCACCTTGGTCCAACTTTGGTTCCTTTTAGGCACTGGGCAAAAAAAACTTTTTTTATTGGCTCAGGATTTTCAAGTACTCTAGCGCACCCTTTAAGTATTTTCTTCCCTCACCTTTCCCTCCTCATTACCCTCATCTTTTATTTGTCTTTTTATGTGACTGTTTTTGTGCTGTTTTTTTAAATGAAACCAGAAATCAGCGCAGACAATGGTTAGTATAAATATGTATTAAAAATAAATAAACGAATGAATGAATGCATGAATAAGGATACATTGAAATGCAAACTGCATACTCAGATACACAACAACAGGGTAAAATATTATTGTGAGACACTTGGGTTGCAGGAACATGACTGCAACTATCATCCATAAATGTTGTTGTTGTTGTTTATTAAATTAGTATACCGCTCTTATTCCCGTAGATCTCTAGAAGTGTGCATCTGCTTTGTTTGTTAAAGGTGCAAAGAGTTGTTAGAGGACCCCTGTTCCTCATGCAGAGCTACAATTCTCAGAACAGTTTAACAATTAATTCCCCCTCCTAGGAAACTCTGGGAACTGTAAGGGGAATTTTGTTGTTTAGTCATCTTAGTCGTGTTCAACTCTCCGGGACCCCATGAACCAGAGCATGCCTTGGAAACTCTCACTTTCTGCTCAAAGCTTTTCCTTTTTTATGTCCGTGGAGTTTCTTGGCAAAATACTGGAGTGGTTTGCCAGTTCCTTCTCCAGGTGGATCACATTTAGTCTAAACTCTCAGCTATGACCTCTCCTTCTTGGGTGGCTCTGCACAGCAGAGCTCATAGCTTCTCTGAGTTATCAAAGCCCCTTCGCCATGACAAGGCAGTGATCCATGAAGGGGGTATGGGGAATAAAGTAAAGGTAAAGGGACCCCTGACCATTAGGTCCAGTCGTGACCGACTCTGGGGTTGCGGCGCTCATCTCGCTTTATTGGCCGAGGGAGCCGGCGTACAGCTTCCGGGTCATGTGGCCAGCATGACTAAGCCGCTTCTGACGAACCAGAGCAGCGCACGGAAACGCCGTTTACCTTCCCGCCGGAGCGGTACCTATTGATCTACTTGCACTTTGACGTGCTTTCGAACTGCTAGGTTGGCAGGAGCTGGAACCGAGCAACGGGAGCTCACCCCATTGCAGGGATTCGAATCACCAACCTTCTGATAGGCAAGTCCTAGGCTCTGTGCTTTAACCCACAGCGCCACCCACATCCCAAGGGGAATAGCGGTCTCCTAACAACTCTCAGCACCCACAACAAACTACAGTTCCCAGGATTCTTTGGGGGATGCCATGATTGTTTAAAGTAGTATGATACAGCTTTAAATGCATAGTGCAGATGGGGCCTAAGTATTCCCTTTTTAATGCCTGGGTTCACCAAGAGGTTTACAAAAGATTAGTGCTGAATGAAAGTGGGACTGACACTCCCATATGACTCTATGTTTTTAGAGAAATCATTCCTAGGTCTTGAAACTTGTGTGAAAGGTGATTCATAAATTTTGCTGCTACTGATGACGATCATCATCATTATCACCTTCTTCTCCCCTCATATAAAGACATTCCCTGCATGAATCAAGCTTCAATGAGTCTGAAAGGGGTGGGTATCTTTCTGAGGGAGTGAATCCTTCCACAACATGCATTCTGAGATGGCAGAGTCCCATGAGAGCATTTCAACCATGGCTCAATAATTCTTATATTGAAAAAAATTAAGAACTATCATCTGGCATCCCAGCTGCTGAGATGTCTTTCCAAGGTGGTTCCTGGATATTAGCATGACAGTTGAATAATGCCATTAAACAGATATCAGATTACTTGTTAGAGTATTAGAATTCAGGCTTTTGGTTACATTTAGAACCGTATTAGAGATTCGTCTGCACATGTAATTAATAAGCTTTGAGCTTATATAATGGCTAGGCTACAGGATTATCTCTGTAAAAGGCTATCTATGGTCCTGGTTTTCCCAGTCTCTGCTTTTGTTTGCATGTTCTTGAATCGCCAGCTGTTTAATAAAATACCAAAATTGGGTTTTGGAAATTATCCTATTGTTCTTTAATCCCCCACATTTTTGTGAACAACCAGAGAGGAAGCATGGTGTAAGTTTACTGAATCTCTGCCAGAAGAGATTTAATTGCTAATGTAAGTCTACTTGCTTTCTCTAAAGTCCTGGAGAACCTCAGCACTAGCCCACCGAAGAGTGCTATGGCGTAACGTGGACTTCAAATAATTCTTCAGTGAATTTTACATCAATTTTGAGCAGGCAAAAATAAAATAAAAAGTCTACTATAAGTTATTGCAAACAAATTGAAATGAGTAAATGACCCTATTCTAGATATGATGTTTCTCAGACATAGTTTCAAAGCAATTTGTAGCACTGTGTTAATGGCAAGCCTACACATGACTGGGTGTTTGTTGTTATATCCAACTCCCATTGCAATTCCTAGACACTCATATCATAAGTCATACATTTCTGCTCACTAGAAGTCAGTGTGATGTTAAGTGTGCTAATATCTGAACCAAACATGTATCCAGGTGTCTGCTTATGAATAGCCACTCACTGGACAACCACCCCCCCATATTGCAATAAAGGACCCTTGACCATTAGGTCCAGTCGTGACCGACTCTGGGGTTGCGGCGCTCATCTTGCTTTACTGGCCAAGGGAACCGGCATACAGTTTCCGGGTCATGTGGCCAGCATGACTAAGCCGCTTCTGGCGAACCAGAGCAGCGCACGGAAACTCCATTTACCTTCCTGCCGGAGCGGTACCTATTTATCTACATGCACTTCGTGTTTTTGAACTGCTAGGTTGGCAGGAGCAGGGACCGAGCGACGGGAGCTTACCCTATCACGGGGATTCAAACCGCCGACCTTCTGATCAACAAGTCCTAGGCGCCACCCGCGTCCCATTGTTTTGGAAAGGTCAAAATAGCTCACCTCTGTTTGTGCAATTGTAGATACAATTGTCATCTATGAAACTTATCAATATGAAACCTACAGGCACCAACTGTTGGATGCTCACTGCATGCTTTAAAAACATAATCTATTTGCTCGGGCATTCCTGGGCTGTTAATGCCAGTTTTTAACTGCCTGGAGTGAATATTTTACTGATAATGCTTTTATGGAGTTGTATTGATACCATTTAAGATTCATAGTTATGTTGCTGTTTTACTTGTAAGCTGCTCTGGTACTCTTTGGAGTAAAAGGTGGCATACAGATGGTTTTATAAAATAAGATTACCCCATGGGGAATTTGATTGGGATCTTAAACCAACAGGTTAATTTCTCTGTCTCCCTCCTTCTACCTCCCTCTCCACATTGACATACATAACACCAAGTAAAAGAAGATCACAGAGTCCTCTACAGCATGTTCATATGATCTGCTTTGGCATACTGTGTCATGCAAACCACACACACACACACACACACACAATCTCTTCCCACCCCATTTTTCTCAGTCACAACCTTCCAAGTCCAGCATTTGTAAACATGTTTTTGTGTAGTTTTCAAGTAAAATCACGACATTTCAATTCACCTAGAAATTTTCCCCCACTTTGGAGATGAATTTGAAGGTTTGCCATTGATTTTGTCACAGGAAAGCAGCTCCGTTACAGATCTCAAACAAGATCTGTAAAGGCAGCATGAGAATAGCAAACTGTATTTGACTCAAATCTCTGTGATGAATTAGAAGACAGGCGTTTGCACCTGTGAGAGGGGAGATCTGGTAGGAGCTATCAGTCTTCCTTGTGACAGATTCTCTGAGGAGAGTTCAACAATAGCATTCGTTTCTTAAAATGCTAATGCAGATAAGTTTGTTTTGGAAAAACACAACAGAACTTTTGGAAATGAGTCAGTCTTCCACAAATCTTTCCTGTAAAAGAAAAGGAACCCTTTCACATTGTTCCCCCATGTATGACACCCGTGAAGAATGAGCCTCTTAAACTACCCCCCAAAAAATGGAGGAAGGAGGAAAGAGGGCAATTGTACACACATGCCAGAGATAATTGAAGATTTACTAGATATATCATCTAGCTTCTGAATGTTTAAATATGCAGATAAAAGCATGAAGGCTGCCCATCTGGGTGATTTACGTTCTAGGAGCAGGTTACTACAAGCTAAAGCAGGAGTCAGCAAACTTTTTCAGCCGGGGGCCGGTCCACTGTCCCTCAGACCTTGTGTGGGGGCCAGACTATATTTGGGGGGGGGGTGAACGAATTCCTATGAACCACAAATAACCCAGAGATGCATTTTAAATAAAAGGACACAGTCTACTCATGTAAAAATACGCTGATTCCCGGACGGTCCGTGGGCCGGATTTAGAAGGCGATTGGGCAGGATCTGGCCCCTGGGCTTTAGTTTGCCTACCCATGAACTAAAGTTTTGTCTTCCTTACGTACACATTAACAACATACACAAGCTTTTTCCTCCCCCCCCCCCAATATTTAGGGCATTCCCTGACAATTCTTAGCCAAAGTTTCCCCTCCCTTCTGATCAGGGCCGTCTTAAGCATATCCAGCACCGTGGTGCAAAGATCCCTCCAGTGCCCCCCCCCCAGCAACTCCAAAACAAGGGAGGGGGAGGGAGAAAATGTCCTCTGCCTCCCCCACCGCCCAGATCCCCTGTGTGGTGGCAGCAATCAAGCAGGAAAACGTGCTAGTGGACATGTTCTCGGGCGTCGCGGTGCCCGAGAAGGCAGCCCAGGAAGGCTGTGTGCTGCCTTTTACCCAGTGGCGTAGCGTGGGGGGTGCAGGGGGGGCCGGCCGCACCGGGCGCAACATCTTGGGGTTAGGGTTAGGGGGCGCAAATCCACGGGTTAGGAGGCGCAAATCCACGGGTTAGGGGGCACAAATTACTTGCCTTGCCCCGGGTGCTGACAACCCACGCTACGCCACTGCTTTTACCAGAAGGACCACAACCAGGAGCAGAGCCGTCTTTAGCAGACGCAGAGGCTTGGGAGGGAAGCTGCGCTCAGCTTCCATTCTAAGCCTCTGCGGGGATTGCTCTCCTCCTGCGGTGGCTTGGGAACAAAGCTGCTTGCCTGCCAGCCATATAGTTGGCAGGGTGCAGCTGGCGGGTGTGCAGGGAAAGGGGAGGCTGCTGGCAAAGCCGGGCAGCTCCCCCACTCGCTAGGGCGCCCCTGAAAGGCCCTGGTGCAACGAACCACTAACACCAATGGGAAGGACGGCTCTGCTTCTGATGTTGTGTAGTATGCAGCACGTTGCCCAACATCTGGACCCCAGAGATGGCTGCAGTTCAGCAGGGAAGTGCCTCTGGTATGCATATAGCAGTTATTTCAGCACCAAAAGAATGTCACTCATGAGAAATATACTGTACAGTTTTGAGGAAGAAAATTCCCTCTTGAAAGAACTGTAAATTGTTTCCCACAAAATCCATGTAAGGCTTTAGAGGATTCAGTTATTTTTTATGAGAGGGAAAAGTTCTGAATGGTTGCATGGCGGTAGCATTGACCTATCGGATGTAGCCTAACCCATCAAAGCCCAATCTAAACAAGGCAGAGGTACTGGACAGAGCTCATCTGGGATTGAATCATAGAATCATAGAGCTGGAAGAGACCACAAGGGCCATCGAGTCCAACCCCCTGCCAAGCAGGAAACACCATCAGAGCACTCCTGACATATGGTTGTCAAGCCTCTGCTTAAAGTCCTCCAAAGAAGGAGACTCCACCACACTCCTTGGCAGCAAATTCCACTGTCAAACAGCTCTTACTGTCAGGAAGTTCTTCCTAATGTTTAGGTGGAATCTTCTTTCTTGTAGTTTGGATCCATTGCTCTGTGTCCGCTTCTCTGGAGCAGCAGATTGGCAGTAGAGCCCGTGGGAGTGGAATCAGGTTCACAGCTTGGAAGTGCTCTTGGATGGATCTAGCCTTGTTCTTCTTCATTATGCTTCTGCATTAACTGGACCTCCTAACTTGGAAAGGGCAGATCTAGCTGTACTCAGGGCCGTCTTAACCATAGGCACTAATGGTGCGGGGCACCCGGGCGCCAGGCTCTCAGGGGCACCAGGCCAAGAGTCCGGGACTAAGATTTGGAGTCCAGGGATCGGGAAGAGCCAGCAGCCGCTGCCAAGAGAAGCAGAGCCCGTCGGAGTGCCACAGCTCTTCTGCTGTGGGCGAGCGAGGCCCTGAGGCAGCCAGCCAGGTACACCCTTTTGCGTGCCTGGGATTGGCGGGCCATCGAGAGGCTCGCCCAGTGCACGAGGCACCGGGCTTCGCTCAGTCAGTGCTACCACTGCCGCCTCGGACTAAACTGTTGTTGCGCTGGGCTCTGCTTGCCCACCCCCACCCCACCCCAGGTGCCCAGCAGTACATGGGACTGCTTCAGAAACTGCTGAAACATGCAGCAGCCAGATTGATTTCTGGAGTATACTTTTTGAGATACTTTACACTGGTCTACCAATGTGTTTCCGGGCCCATTTCAAGGCTTGTTGCCTACCTATAAAACTCTAGACAATTTATGACCACCACCTCCTGAGAACTTTGTCAACAGAGATTTTAGGAATCAAAACAATTGTGAACAGACTTTTTGCAAAAATCGAGTACAGTGGTGCCTCGCAAGACGAAATTAATTCGTTCCGCAAGTTTTTTCGTTGTGCAAGTTTTTTCGTCTTGCGAAGCACCACTGCATTTAAACACTGACAACGGCGGGGAGAAGCAGGACAGCTGCCGCAGCCGGTACCTCAGACTCACCCGCGCGTTGTGGCCACCGTGCGACGCGGCTGCTGGAGGGCGGCGGGGCTCAGGAGCGCAACTCCAGGGAGAGAGAGGCGCTGGCGGCAACGGCTCTCTGAGAGGAGCGCGCAAGGGCGGTGGGCAGCGGCGGGAGGCACTAACCGTCACCCGGAAGGTGGGAGGGAGCCGGAGGAGTGGGGAAGCGAGCGTGTGTGCGTGCGTTCATGCGTGCGTGCAGTGACCGTCGCCATGACACGAGAGGCAGGGCCGTTTCGTCTAGCGAAGCAAGCCCTTAGGGAAATCCGTCTTGCGAAGCACCTCAGAAAACGAAAAACCCTTTCGTCTAGCGAGTTTTTCATCTTCTGAGGCATTCGTCTTGCGGGGTACCACTGTGTATCCTTAATACATTATTATCTTGGCACGGATCAAGTCTGCCAGTGATGGATGTTCTTAAGGAGATGAAAATGATATGGCAGTCGCATTGTTGTCCTTCATGTGCACTATAGGGCCCCCCTTATATTTTCTGGTCAAACTGGTTTGGCAGGTTTTCAAAAGAATACATTAGAGGGATGTATGTTTCTGGGAGGTGGGGGAAAACTACTATCATTCATCTCCAACTCAATTTTTAATTTTTTTTTTTAAAGTTAAATTAAATTAAGGTGCAAGCTTCATCACTTTATCTTACTTAGTGCTTCATTACTTAATTAAATGCTGATTATTATAAATCCTAGCCAGTTTTTTGAAATGATACCATAGAATATTCAGGTATTGTCTTTTTCTCTTTTTCCCCCTTGAATTTCAAAGGTGTGGCTTATATTCGGGTGCGGCTTATATTCGGGCCAATACAATACTCCGTGCTGTCATTTCAACACGTGAAACTGAAAGGGCCCCGTGAGCAGTCAAGTCAGCCAATGTCAAAACAATAATAACAGAAATGCTACCATATTCCTGATTTGGGAAGCCTTCGTGTATGAGGAATCCATTCAATCCCTTTAATTTCTGATAAAACAACCAGGCTGAATCTCCTCTTTCTTTTGTCCTTTTTAAAAACCTTTTTTTAAAAAAAATTAAGTTATAGGGCAGCATACCGTACTGCTAAGCATAATATAAATTAGCCTATGCAAACGTTAAGAAAATGTTTTTCATGGGCCCAGAACACGCCTGCATGGATTTGCTCTGGCTGGATTAGGCAAAATAACTGTATATTACGAAAACCAAGGCTGTGTGACACACAGAACCAGCGCAAAAAGTTGAAAGGATTTGTTTTTAACTCACAGTTTTGTACACTTCCCTGGAATTTTTTCATGAGGTTAAGTAATATTTTAAATAAAATAAATAAATATAAGTGCCGCTTACTCTTGCCCTCTAGTTCCTTCTATACTGTGCAATACATGAGTAGTTATGGTTCTGGCTGAGGGACATGGCTGGCACTGTGGTGTAAACCACTGAGCCTCTTGGGCTTGCTGATTGGAAGGTCAGCGGTTCGAATCCCCGCGACTGGGTGAGCTCCCGTTGCTCGGTCCCTGCTCCTGCCAACCTTGCAGTTCAAAAGCACGTCCAAGTGCAAGTAGATAAATAGGTACCACTCCGGCGGGAAGGTAAACAGCGTTTCCGTGCGCTGCTCTGGTTCGCCAGAAGCGGTTTAGTCATGCTGGCCACATGACCTGGAAAAACTGTCTGTGGACAAACGTCGGCTCCCTTGGCCAGCAAAGTGAGAGGAGCACCGCAACCCCAGAGTCGTTCGTGAGTGGACTTAACTGTCAGGGGTCCTTTACCTTTACCTTTATGGTTCTGGCTAGGCTTTTTGGAGGATCTGAAACCATGCAAATATCTCCTCCAAAAAACAAACAAACAAAAAAGTTAGCATATTATTGTGCAAAAATGTAAATTTGACACTAACTCTCTGCAGTCCCTAGAAAGGAAAAATACTTGACAGGAATCCTATGAAAATCAATGAATGAAGTCCATGTGGCAGACACGTACCACTGGCAAGGCGAAGTTACTGTTTTCAAGCCCGCCCCCTTGGTGATCTGTGTTTATGTGGTATGTACTCTTGGTGTGTACTTGTGGCTTGATCATTGTCAAAATAAGAGAATGCATGACAGAAAATGAATTTGAAATGTCCATTTGAACTTTTTCAGAAGCGTTGAATAATTAACAGAATCACAAGCATCATGTTGTCCATTCTGCAACGTTTTCCCTATATGCTTGCAAGTCAGGGAGGATAAATTACCACACCCTCCTTTATAAATTTCCTAGAAATCAAATGGGTGACTTTCCTAAAAAAAACAATTACCCTGAATTACTTACACTGGTGGTGAAAGTCACAGAGAAAAATCCTAAAATTATGCAATTATAATAATAAATCAATTCAGTGTGTCATTTCTGCTTTTCTCTGTTAATAAATTAACCATGTAACATTGTTCAAAATTATGTCAGTTACGCATATAATAATCTTTTAAATTAATGAAGTGATGAAGCAGTTTGATGACACCCATGATTTACAGGGCTGCTTTTAGCTAATGTTAAAAGCCTTTCATTTAATAAATTGTCCCCTTGAGAAATTACCAAAAATGAATATTTTCTATGCTAAATGTTTCAAGGTTTACACTTTTTCAATATATTAACAAATGACAAGGAAGAAGCATTTTTCAAAATATATCTTCTTTTACATATATTTAATTGAAATTAATTAGTATATTACTTTAGAAGGAAATGATGGGTGAGAAAGGTGCGGTGTCATTTATGAGAGTTTCTTATGGCAATAAAACACAATTTAAACAATGGAATTAATCATGTCCTTTAAAACATTTTATGATGGATTAGAAATAATTCCAAGAGTTTTGATTAAATAGGAGGCCTGTGTACGTGTGTGTAGTACACCCAAAAAACCCAACTCCTAAATGATCTCCTGTGATTAATATTTCTTTCATTTACTTATTGCAGAATATGTTCGTGCTGAATATTTACAAAGCTTAAAGCAAAATTCCTAGTGAGACTGATTTGCCATTTTGCTTTAAATACTGTTCAATAAAGCTTGTGACTGCTTCATTTTGCCTTATTTTCTGGATTTATAACAGAGTTCTGTTCTAGCTTCCTATTGTCTTCCTGGCGTAATTCAACGTGCCCCAAACAAACAGACATATCTGATCTCAATTACTATGTCCTCCCCATATATCAGTTCACACTAAAATTCCTCCATGCCGTCGTAGGCATGATTACATGCATGATTATGTCTTATACAACCAGTAGAACAGAGACATGAGGCAGAGAAGTACTTTAATAATTGATATTCTTCCAGCCCTACTCATCAAAATAGTAAAATAGACTAATCTGATAAATTAAATAAATGTATTGAGTAATACTTAAAAATACAAACCAACCACCTGAAAAGGCATTTTAAGCCAGTCTTGCGGGTCACCAGTTACTGATTCACCCACAGGGAGTAATGACACCTTCCAGCACAGCAACTTGACATACCTGCCATTCAAGGTAGGTGGGCCAGATGGCTTAGTTGTGCATCTTCTTGTGAGTACATGTTCTTTGCTTTGTGCTCTCATTTGGTTAGTAGCTGTTTATTAGTCACTATACCCTGTATCAAAGTTTGCCTTGCTAGGGAAATTGCACTGCAGATTTGGGGTCCAGTGTTGTTGCATTTTTTATTGTGAGGAAAACCAATCGTCGCATTCAGCAACACTCACTTCTCACCTGTTTTGACATGGCCATGTAAATGATGAACAGTCGTTGTTTATGCTGGGCATGTTTAGCCTGGAGAAGAGGAGGTTAAGGGGTGATATGATAGCCATGTTCAAATATATAAAAGGATGTCACAGAGAGGAGGGAGAAAGGTTGTTTTCTGCTGCTCCAGAGAAGCGGACACGGAGCAATGGATCCAAACTACAAGAAAGAAGATTCCACCTAAACATTAGGAAGAACTTCCTGACAGTAAGAGCTGTTCAACAGTGGAATTTGCTGCCAAGGAGTGTGGCGGAGTCTCCTTCTTTGGAGGTCTTTAAGCAGAGGCTTGACAACCATATGTCAGGAGTGCTCTGATGGTGTTTCCTGCTTGGCAGGGGGTTGGACTCGATGGCCCTTGTGGTCTCTTCCAACCTCTTCTAGGTTGTTGTGGAAAAGTACAGTAAGTATTCGTATCATGGTTGTTCATCTTGGTCACAAAATCCCGCAGCGTTTAATTCATAGACAATCTTTGTTCCTTCAATGAGCCATATTTGTTAAAAGGGTACCCAAGCTTGCCGCTTGTTCACTGAGCAGACACAATTAGGGAATGAAAGATGAAAATAAATGGACCATGTATTGAATCCTCTTTTGATGTTCCCCTATCTTAGCCTGGTGCAGATAGATGGCACGTGCTTCAAGATAAATAATGGTCTGGTGCCCACCACTAAGATATTATTTTTCTTCTCACTATTGTTTCTGTGCAACTCATGGTGAGACAGGAAGCTTGTTGGTTCTTACATAGGATTTTTTTTTAATGTATTTTATTATTGCCATCACTAGCCCTCTTGAACTGCATGTGAAAAGGTAGAGTATAAGGCTATCCTGTGAACAGTTTAGCCTCAGCTTCCCCGGACATATGCATGAGCGTAGTCCAAAAGTTAAGACAACTGCTGTTACCCATTTCATTGTGTCTCCTTCGCTTTGCTCCATTACTCTGGTACCAAATACACAACCTTATTTTAAGCCAGAGACTCTGAACATAGAAAACGGTCTACATGAAAGTACAGCCACAAACCACTTGGATTCAGCATACCTACAACAAGGTGGGTAGACAGCATCTTCAAAAGTAGACACATCACCTTGCCAACAAAGGTCCATATAGTAAAAGCTATGCTTTTCCCAGTAGTGATGTATGGAAGTGAGAGCTGGACCATAAAGAAGGCTGATCGCTGAAGAATTGGTCCTTTTGAATTATGGTGCTGGAGGAGGCTCTGGAGAGTCCCATGGACTGCAAGAAGATCAAACCGATCCATTCTGAAGGAAATCAGTCCTGACTGCTCACTGGAAGGACAGATCCTGAAGCTGAGATTCCAATACTTTGGCCACCTCATGAAAAGAGAAGACTCCCTGGAAAAGACCCTGATGTTGGGAAAGATGGAGGATACAAGGAGAAGGGGACGACAGAGGACGAGATGGTTGGATAGTGTTCTTGAAGCTACCAGCATGAGTTTGACCAAACTGCGGGAGGCAGTGGAAGACAGAAGTGCCTGGTGTACTCTGGTCCATGGGGTCACGAAGACTCGGACACGACTAAACGACTAAACAACAACAACACAACAAGGTGGGAAGTCAGCTCTCCATTTTGCTCTCCTGTCAATTAGTAAAGAGAGACGCCTTATCTTGAGTCCCCCCCAACACACCCAGCTGAATCAGTGCTCAGCCTCTCCCATTTCTGCCTCCATCTTACCTTACAGAAAAACTAAAAAGCAAAAAGGCAGCCAGAATCTGGCAAGCAGGGGAAAGTCCATATTGTGAAGTCTTTTTTCCTTCTCTTACACTTCTTCCATAGACAGCTTAGGTAAAATGGAAGTGGAATGGCAGAATAAATAGAAATAGGACATTGCACCTTGGTTTCGTGTGCATGGTCCAAGCCCAACCTGTTTTGATTATAGCTTGAAGCACACAAAGGAAAACTGGGGTGTTGTCAAGGAAGAATTCACTTACAATGCTCAAGGATGTAATTTGTCCAACCCTTTGACCTACAGAGCCTGCTGCAGTACCCTGGCCTGAAGTATTGAACAGTGCTATGTTCTGCACTGACATTACTCAGTACACCTGGAAGAGAACAATAGATCAGTCGTTAAGATTTTAGCCAGAGAATCAAGGTAATATTGGTTACCTAGGATTAGCGTGGATATTGGGAGAAATCTCCCCGGATGCTGTTGCGCTGGGATACATGCATAGAGAACACCAAGAAAAATCAGTTGCTATTAAGAAAAATCCAGTAGTGATGTATGGAAGTGAGAGCTGGACCATAAAGAAGGCTGATCGCCGAAGAATTGATGCTTTTGAATTATGATGCTGGAGGAGACTCTTGAGAGTCCCATGGACTGCAAGAAGATCAAACGCATCCATTCTTAAGGAAATCAGCCCTGAGTGCTCACTGGAAGGACAGATCGTGAAGCTGAGGCTCCAATACTTTGGCCACCTCATGAGAAGAGAAGACTCCCTGGAAAAGACCCTGATGTTGGGAAAGATGGAGGGCACAAGGAGAAGGGGAAGACAGAGGACGGGATGGTTAGACAGTGTTCTCGAAACTACAAACATGAATCTGACCAAACTGCGGGAGGCAGTGGAAGACAGGAGTGCCTGGCATGCTCTGGTCCAGGGGGTCACGAAGAGTCGGACACAACTGAATGACTAAACAACAACAACAACATTAAGAAAAACTGAATGAAATTAGGCTAAACTTGCTCTTTGCACTAAACTTGCTACGAGGGTGACAGAAATCAAGGAGGAGACCTGGAAGGTGCCTCTGCGTGCTTTACTAATCTGCACATTGTTCAGAACTATTTTTATGTCTTTTGGATGATCAAATTGTACAGAATCTGCATTTTACACCCCCATCGACAGGTCTAAAAAAAGGTGCAAAGGATTACAGAGTATCTGACATTACAACTATGTATCCATATATAGATCTACATAAGCATTATTCTCCCTGCCTTCACTTTAAAACATGTCCAGAGTAATTAAGTGCACTTTAACTCAGGGCTATTATTATTAATATTGCTTGCAGTGGCTTTTTGCCCCATCTATAAACCTTTTCAGCAGACAGAACTGCAATGTATCAAAATAAGAGAGAGAGAGAGAGAGAGAGAGAGAGAGAGAGAGAGAGAGAGATGTACCAGGAAAACCAGGTCTTTGAAATCTTTGGCCATAAGAACCTAATAAACAAACAATCAATTTCGTTATTGCAATTTTTAACAGCGTAACTCCTCTAAACTGCTTGAGGAGCTCAGAGATGGTGCTGTTGTATCAGAAAGAGCGGCAACCAAAAAATTAAAAGTCGAAAGGCAGTTAATAAATTTTAAAAGCTCATCAGACCCTGGCATGCTAAGATGCCATCAAACTTTCAACAAACTCAAAGCCATATAAAACCAAATAAACCAAACAGTGTTGCCCCAACATTTGCCCATATTTCGCAGGCAAACCAGCAAGCTCTCTGTCTCTTATATAACCTTTATGAATTATCTTATGAATTTTATAATGCACACACATTCATTTTTAATGCTTAAATATACATTAAGGGTAGTATTCAATACAAATTGATACCTGACTCCATCAGGAGCGAAGCTAAGTAAATGATACATGAAAATTGGAGTGACGCTAGCATAGTTCATATATAGCGAGTCTCTTCTGAGATAATATGCCAGTTATTAGAATATAAGAATCTTGAAGCTCTGTATCAGTTCCAGCTTTTGAGTGTCTTGGGACTAATGACTCAGTGGGTGAAGAAGTGCAAATAAATTGTACTCTTGAAGTACTTGTGATGTCATGTTTAAAAAGTAACTTGAGATGAGAAATAAACAAACTCTGGATGTAGAAGTAGCTTGAAACATTTCCCCTAAATGAAATTCATTGGCACTCTGCTGAGCAAAAGTACAACTTAATTGTGCCACCTCTATGTGCTTTTTTTTTATAGTACAGTATCTGAAACCACTGTTTTGGGGGGTTGAGGTCTGGCATTCACTACAATATCCTGTTTAATGACTTGGGAGGGGGGAATCAAGCACAACCTTAGAGCATTCATTTATAATTTCAGCCTGTTTATTCATAATTTCTTCATGTTTATTCCCAGGTATGCATGTCAGCATAGCATTTCAGCCTTAAATGCTTTTTTAAAAAGGGTGAGCAATTGAAATTTGAAACTGAAATTTAATCCCGACTAGACGGGGGTCCTCTGAGCAAGAGTTCCCATGTCTGGAAGGTGGGTGGTCTGAGAGCCAGTGTGGTGCAGTGGTTAAGAGCAGCAAAGACTCGTACTCTGGTGAACCAGGTTCGCTTCCCCGCTCCTCCCCATGCAGCTGCTGGGTGACCTTGGGCTAGTCACACTTCTCTGAAGTCTCTCAGCCTCACTCACCTCACAGAGTGTTTGTTGTGGGGGAGGAAGGGAAAGGAGATTGTTAGCTGCTTTGAGATCCCTTAAGTCCAAACTCCTCTTCTTCTTTGCCTGTTCTGTTCTGTAGGGGTTGCCATCCCCTTAAAAGAGCAGCTTGGTAGTGTGCCTTCATTTCCTTGTCCCTGGAAGCTGCAACTAGTTTCTTAGCAGTCCAGAATCACAGGCAGAAGCTGAAGCGGAAGGGTGGGTGGAGAAAGGCCAAGAAGCAGAGATAAGTCAGGCTGGTGAAGAATCATGTGTGTCTCCCCTCCTGCTGGGACAAGCTCCTCTCCCCCTGGTCTTCCAGATCCAGAAGAGGCCTGAGAAGGATCAAGGAGGGGTTGGATGCACGGCAGAAGAGCTATCTCTGATTGTTTGGGGAAAGCCCTGGAGGTGAGGGGGACATAGACAGCTGTAAGGAGATGGGGAATTTCAGTCTGGACAAGTGATTTTCATGGAGTAAGATTACCAAGAATGCTCTGTTCATTAGGTCTGGCACTCAACCAAGTCTGCGGAGACTGTGTTTTTGCTAATATAGAGTTAACTCCAACTTTGAACCATGTGATTACTGACTAGTACTCGATCAAGCTTGATCAAGCTCAGGACACTGAATCTGAGCCTTCTGAACTGAAGCCCACCAAACCAGAGTCAAGGACTGTGTCCCATGTCACTGTTTTTGTTTAGTCGTTTAGTTGTGTCCGACTCTTTGTGACCCCATGCACCAAAGCACGCCAGGCACTCCTGTCTTCCACTGCCTCCCACAGTTTGGTCAAACTCATGCTGGTAGCTTCAAGAACACTGTCCAACCATCTTGTTCTCTGTCTTCCCCTTCTCCTTGTGCCCTCCATCTTTCCCAACATCAGGGTCTTTTCAAGGGAGTCTTCTCTTCTCATGAGGTGGCCAAAGTATTGGAGCCTCAGCTTCAGGATCTGTCCTTCTAGTGAGCACTCAGGGCTGAATTCCTTTAGAATGGAGAGGTTTGATCTTCTTGCAGTCCATGGGACTCTCAAGAGTCTCCTCCGGCACCATAATTCAAAAGCACCAATTCTTCAGCGACCAGCCTTCTTTATAGTCCAGCTCTCACATCCATACATCACTACTGGGAAAACCATAGCTTTAACTATACAGACCTTTGTCAGCAAGGTGATGTCTCTGCTTTTTAAGATGCTGTCACTACACCTACCTAATAAAATAGGAAACACATCAAATGTTGGGGGGGGGTGCTACAGAGAGAAGTGTCTGTTTCAAGGCCATTCTTGGAATGAGGGGAGGTAGAGTTTAGAAGGGCTAGATGGGAGATCACAGTTTCCTTCTAACCTTTGTTGGAGAAAATTGCTCATTTACAAACACAACTCTGCCTTACACTGGAATAAATAACATGCCAGCCTACCCATGTCTACTCTGAAGTAAATGCCACTGCTTTCAGTAGGATTTACTTCCAAGTAAGTGTGTATTGTGTTGCAGCTTTAAGTTTGCATAATTTAACTACATTGGACCCATTGATGAAACCTATAAGTGCTTAATTGATATGAATTGAATTATTTAAACAAGGCATAGTTATTTAGAAGTAACTCCCACTTAATTTAATTAGGTAGACTCCCAAGGAAGTGTGCAAAAGATTGCAACCTTACTTTCATGTAATGACTCCAGTACAGAGATTCTCACATCAAAACAACAATATTAAGATAGATTAATTGATGGAAACTTGTGGCTTTGAAAACACTTACCTGCTATGGCAACAGAATTAGATAATAGCCAATCAACTTGGACAGAGTATCTGTACGTGACCCAGAGCTAGCAAGGAACTCTGCACATAAAATCCTAGCTGATATATACTGCATCAATACTTTAAAAGACGGTTAAGTAACTTCCTGAACAGGAGCAGGGCTTCAATATTTATTTTTTAAAACTTTTCTTTCTAAATTGAAACATAGTTCAGGCCCTTGAGATGGAGGAAATGTGAACACACCACACCAGAGATGCAACGATTAAAATAAAAAATAGTTGATATAAATTCAGACTTCCTGGGCCCTTCAGCATACCTTTATTTCCCGTTTACATACAATTCTGCATGCACAGGCCTCTGTGTAAGTCTACATCCTCCACACTGGCACAACCTCTATCAAGAGACATATGGCAACCCCATTAATTTTAAGTTTGCAAAGAAGATTAGCAAAAAGATAAGAAGCTCTGTTAAACTGGAGAAAAGAAGGGCAATAGGTGAGGTGCAAGGAGCTAGAAAACAATTGACAGATAGGTACAAATCCTGAGGAGGAAACATTGATGTTTTGGAGGTTCTAGTTTCACTATTAGAATATCTCAAGAGTACAGATCAAATCAGAACAGGAAACTTAATTAGGTGCAGACTACACAACTGGCAGGCATTTGAAGAAATCAAATGACAATGGGGTGATCCCAGAAATGCTCAGTTGTTATTGCGTGCCTTGCTATTGGTTCCCTGCCTTGCAGGCCTTTCTCTGGCTGGCGTGGGAAGGTGGGGCCTTGACTGACTCCAGCTACAAAAGCTGAGGCTGATAAACAGACGCTTGAGCTCGGGTCTGTGGCTGTTGTCTTTATCTTTATAGCTTTACTTTAGATCTTGATGTGTTTTACGTGGAAATTGTTTGGTTTGGTTGTACATTTTTTAAATGTTTTGTCTATGATTCATTTTGTTATGTTGCAGTTATTTATTCCTTTTCATGTTGTAAGCTGCCTTGAGCATGGTTCGAACTGTGGATAGGCAGAAAACAAATAAAATTATGTATGTATGCTATTTCTTGAATTTGAGAGAAATAGTCAAGGTGTGTGTGTGTGGAGGAGAGGGGCTCAGGTGTTTGATTAACAGGAACAGGACTTTCATTTCATTTATCAATAACAAACAATTTATTTTCTGATATGACTGTACTTCATTGAAATTGTTTTTATTCTCTTTATAGAAGCTACCTTGAGTGGGCTTGGACCCAAAAAATAGTTAGCAAGCAAGCAAGCAAACAAACAAACAAACAAAAAACATTTAAAGCCTTTTACGTAACGGTACTGCCTAGGTTAAAATGGTTTTTAGACATTCCCAAAGCATATGTTAATTTATGGTTTGTTCAGTGCATCACTGTTATTAGACACATTCCAGCCAAAGTTAAGACCGTTTAAATCCCACTTATTTCAATAGGAGGGACTGAAGCACATGCTCAACTCATCCTTTCAACTCAGTGGAACTCAGATTTTTTTTTTTTTTACTTTGGCTGAATTATACCCATTATGCTTTATTGAAGTGTATTACTACAGCTGAGCAAAAGCTCCTCCAGTGCTAAGTAGAGTGGGAGGTGTACCTCCCATGTCTTATTTATAATTTCCCTGTTAATACAGCTCAGTATGGTGTTCGCTTTCTTCACAGTCGTGTGGCATTGCTAAACCATATCCAGCTTGCCATCAGCTAAAATCCCAGGTCATTTCCCACATTATTATTTGCTAGTGAGATATTTCCTTCATGCGAAAGGCTGGGCTGGATGAATCCCAAGCCGGAATTAAGATTGCCAGAAGAAATATCAGCAACCTCAGATATGCAGATGACACAACCTTGATGGCAGAAAGTGAGGAGGAATTAAAGAACCTCTTAATGAGGGTGAAAGAGGAGAGTGCAATATGGTCTGAAGCTCAACATCAAAAAAACGAAGATCATGGCCACTGGTCCCATCACCTCCTGGCAAATAGAAGGGGAAGAAATGGAGGCATTGAGAGATTTTACTTTCTTGGGTTCCATGATCACTGCAGATGGTGACAGCAGTCACGAAATTAAAAGGCACCTGCTTCTTGGGAGAAAAGCAATGACAAACCTAGACAGCATCTTAAAAAGCAGAGACATCACCTTGCTGACAAAGGTCCGTATAGTTAAAGCTATGGTTTTCCCAGTAGTGATGTACGGAAGTGAGAGCTGGACCATAAAGAAGGCTGTTCGTCGAAGAATTGATGCTTTTGAATTATGGTGCTAGAGGAGACTCTTGAGAGTCCCATGGACTGCAAGAAGATCACACCTATCCATTCTGAAGGAAATCAGCCCTGAGTGCTCACTGGAAGGACAGATCGTGAAGCTGAGGCTCCAATACTTTGGCCACCTCATGAGAAGAGAAGACTCCCTGGAAAAGAACCTGGTGTTGGGAACGATTGAGGGCACAAGGAGAAGGGGATGACAGAGGACGAGATGGTCGGACAGTGTTATAGAAGCGACCAACATGGAAAATAAATACAACCCAGGTGGTTAAGAAAGCCCAACAGAGACTCCATCTCCTCAGAGTATTGTTGAAGAACGATGTCAATCAACATCTGATGATCTACTTCTACCGGTCAACAATAGAAAGTGTCCTTTCATACTGCATCATTGTGTGGTATGCTAGTTTAAAATCATCTGACAGGAAGTGCCTACAGAGGGTTTGAATACAGCACAAGATATTATGGGCTGTCCCTTGAATCTACTGGATGAAATAGTGGAAGATCGTTGCCTCAGGAGAGTGAGGAAAATTCTCAGGGATGATTCACACCCTGGCCAGCACTTTCTTGATCTCCTGTCCTCAGGCGGAAGATATAGAAGCATTATTAGTCGCACCAACAGGGTAAAGAACAGCTTCTATCTGTGGGCTGTTAGGCTGCTGAATGAAAATATAACAACAGGGCAACTGACTTTCGGGTTTGGTGGATGTAAGTCAGTAAATGAGGGGAATTAAGACTAAGAGAGCTGAGTGGGGGTGCTCGTGGAATATCGCTGTATACAAGTTGTACGAGTGACAATAAAGTATTTCAATTTCAATTTCAATTTCAATTTCAATTTCAATATGAGTTTGACCAAACTGCAGGAGGCAGTGGAAGACAGGAGTGCCGGGCGTGCTCTGGTTCATGGGGTCACGAAGAGTTGGACACAACTAAATGACTAAACAACAACTAAGTGAGACATTTCCTAATTATTAATTGTGTTTTTGGTCATTCCTACTAAAGAGGGACGTGGGTGGCACTGTGGTTTAAACCACAGAGCCTAGGACTTGCCGATCAGAAGGTCGCGGTTCGGTTTCCACTTTGTTTACCTTAAGCATTACACAGAATTATATTCCAATGCCATTTGGCTCCATGTTTTTCTCTATTCCGATGTATATGTGTATATATGTGTATATGTGTATATATATACCTGCTAACCTAGGTAACACCACGCCTCTGATAATGTGGTCATGAATCCTTAAAGATAAAGGGATCCCTGACCGTTAAGGCCAGTTGCAGATGACTCTGAGGTTGTGTGCTCATCTCACGTTATTGGACGAGGGAGCCAGCATTTGTCCACAGACAGCTTCTGGGTCATGTGGCCAGCATGACTAAGCCGCTTCTGACGAAACCAGAGCAGTGCATGGAAACGCCGTTTACCTTCCCACTGGAGTGGTACCTATTTATCTACTTGCACTTTGACATGCTTTCGAACTGCTAGGTTGGCAGAAGCTGGGACTGAGCAACGGGAGCTCACCCCGTTGCGGGGATTCGAACTGCCGACCTTCTGATCAGCAAGCCCTAGGCTCTGTGGTTTAGACCACAGCACCACCCGCTTTCTTAGCCCACAATAAATCTATGAACCTTTAAGGTGCCACTTAATTCTCAGTTGTTGTTTTCTGTACATTCAGTATTTCTTTCAGATGTTTATGATGACAAAACGGATGGCATGTGATTCTTCCCTTTCTAACCTGTGTTAAACACTTCAAAGTCACATTTATTTTAATGAAAGACAGAAAACTCTGCATATATTTATGCTATGAGCACACAGTAAGCTTTTCCGAAAAGCAAATTAAACTAATCATCCAGCTAGTAAATCTTGTCATAACTATGTCAAGCTCATCTCGAAAAGTTTAAAGACCTTGAGGTTAAATCATAATTGCTATGGAGATGCCACCTAGCCTTTAAGATGGATATCTCCTAAGTGGTTTTTGTGCCACCTAGCTGGGATTTGACAGCCTAGCTTCAACTCCAGATAATGGGGAATGTAAATTTCTACTTATTAAATAATGAACATGTACAAGTATTTGGGCCCTTTTATATATACACACTAAACTCAGCCCATTATAGTCAACCATATTGTTAAACTTTTTTCTAGAAACCCACTAAAATTGTTGAGCCGTTTTGGGGAAAGCTCACCCAAAAATAGTGATTTTAGGCTTTTTGAGATATTTGCACTGCCTTTTCCATTACACTGCATTGCCATTACACCCAAGTTTCCCCTGACATTCCCCCAACACCATTTTTACACCAGAAAACCAGGACATGTCAGGAATTTTCCTGATGTATGGGAAGCCTATTTTTCACCTTTTTTATATATTTTAGATAACAGTAGATGGGATGAATGTGAGGTGTCTCATGTAGGCTCTTTTGTTGTGTAGTCGTTTAGTCGTGTCCGAGTCTTCGTGACCCCCTGGACCAGAGCACTCCAGGCACTCCTGTCTTCCACTGCCTCCCGCAGTTTGGTCAAACTCATGCTGGTAGCTTCGAGAACACTGTCCAACCATCTTGTCCTCTGTCGTCCTCTTCTCCTTGTGCCCTCCATCTTTCCCAGCATCAGGGTCTTTTCCAGGGAGACTTCTCTTCTCATGAGGTGGCCAAAGTATTGGAGCCTCAGCTTCAGCTGCAATTGTTGGCTCAAAACAACAGGTATATTATCCATTGCATCTCCCACCACTAGAACACTAAATAACAGTCATGATCAGCATATTTTTCTAGGTAGTCCTGAGCAGTAAAATGTTGCAGGAGACTTTAGGACTCTGAAGCCAGGGCAAACTGAGCCTGTTCAGGTGTGTGAGTTTCCTGCACGCAACTGTTCTGCACACCCAAATCAAACTAGCTTGATCTCCATTCACTTCTGCCTATGCAGGGCTTTAAGCTCCCAATTGCTGGAGGAAACTCTTGAGAGTCCCATGGACTGCAAGAAGATCAAATGCATCCATTCTTAAGGAAATCAGCCCTGAGTGCTCACTGGAAGGACAGAAATTTGAAGCTGAGGCTCCAATACTTTGGCCACCTCATGAGAAGAGAAGACTCCCTGGAAAAGACCCTGATGTTGGGAAAGATGGAGGGTGCAAGGAGAAGGGGACGACAGAGGACGAGATGGTTAGACAGTGTTCTCGAAGCTACAAACATGAGTCTGACCAAACTGCGGGAGGCAGTGGAAGACAGGAGTGCCTGGCGTGCTCTGGTCCATGGGGTCACGAAGAGTCGGACACGACTGAACGACTAAACAACAACAACAACAAAGCTCCCAATTGTTCCTACATCTAATGTTGTTTCTGATGTCAGGAGTAGGGCAAGTTGGTGTGTCAGTGGTACAGATTTACTATTTTAACACTCAAATGGGGAGGACCGGCAAGCCAAGTTTTATTCATGTGCCAAAGCTTCTTCATCCTTACTTTGAGATCAGGGGTTAAGTCTTTTTAAAAAATGAGAATGAACTATTTGGGGGACTGAATTGCAAGGTAAGCCCATTTGCACATTTGTTTATGAAGTTTCCTTAATGAATTCATACAATTCTAGCCTATGTGAAGGGACATGGACCTTAGACTTGATTTCACAGATTTTTACAATGCATACTATAAAGAAGACAAGGTGGGATAAATTTGGGGAACCAATTGTCTACTATGCGTCAGTGAAACCTGAAGGTGATTCTCTTTTCGGGAGGGTGTGATATGCACCTCAAGTGATAAAATAGTAAATCTATACCATTGACACTCAAAAGCAGGGGTAGGCAACCTAAGGCGCGGGGGCCAGATGCGGCCCATTCGCCTTCTCAATCCATCCCGCAGACGGTCTGGGAATCAGCATATTTTTACATGAGCAGAATGTGTCCTTTTACTTAAAATGCATCTATGGGTTATTTGTGGGGCGTAGGAATTTGTTCATTATTATTTTTCAAAATATAGTCCGGCCCACCACATGGTGTGAGGGACGGTGGACCGGACCACAGATAAAAAAGATTGCTGACCCCTGCTCAAAAGCAACACCAGAGGTGAAATCACCAGACAACTATGGTAGTGAAAGCCACTTTCCAATCATGTAAAGAATGAAAAATGAAAGGGAAATTGGGGGGGTTGAGTAAGAATGAAAAAATTATAAACCAGTCCAGTCCTGGTTGAGACTACTAATTGCAACGTTCATGGGGTTAACATTTTCCAGTTGTGCAAACAGTTTGGTGAAATGAAACAAAACAGTTATATTAAATAATGTGGAAGAGTTGTGCATGATACAGCCAAGTAATCTGGCTGAAAGAAAAGCCATTTGAACTTTTTATCAATAGAAATGTGTGCATCAATACCAATTTCCCCACCAGTAAGATAGCTAATATTTACTTTTGCCCATATAAGTGAATGGCTTCTACTGAATTATACAGGAGTAATTTAAAGAACTACATATGGCAACACTATTAAGAAAGAGGCACAATCTGCTGTTTTTGATGTTGGAGGGTCACTGGAGTCTTGAATAGAAACAATATCTCTAATTACAGTCGTTTTACTTCTTCATTACCCACAACACCTTTAGCTACTGGTCTTGACAACTGTCACCTTACTTTGCTCCCTAATTGTGAATGGCTACTGAGCTTTACAGACAGAGTATATGGAGCTGCTGCTTCTTCTCTGACGATCACTCGTAGCCAAGTAAGATTGTCTTCCATAAATACGGTTTTAACAATGAGTCCGTAAGTGACCGTGGAGGCCAATTCTGGATGCGTACATCCTTCCACAATGCGGAATGACTGAATCTGTATCCACTGCCCATGTGCCAGTTCATGACTAGGGGATTCCAGATTTCACGATCTTGCCCCCATTACAATTTGCTGATCGCCATGGGACTTTTGGTGTTTGGGTTGGGTTTTTGGAAGACGCCTGTGTGTGAATTTGTTTTATGTGTGTGGATCAGTGCACACTGACCAACGCACAGTCTTCGCAGTAGGGCTCTGTTCCGATGGCATGAAGTAGTCACGACAAACCGGTAGATTCCTATCTGCTGCAGCCTTCATCCGCCTTCACAGCCGTTGTAACATACCGCTTGTTATCATCCACGTGTTCTACCATTGAGGACTTCTTGGATCATTCTTTAGCTCCTTCCCGTTGACCTTTCCGCCTTGGGTGACCCTGCTGGGAGTAGAAGATTCCCAATGGCTTCACTCACAAGGGTCATAGGAACATGCAAGCCCACTCACCACGGCAAGGTGATGATCCAGCAAGTGGCTATACGGAGCTACAGTTGGTATCACTGAGATACGTGCAAACTATAAGTCCCAGCCATACGATAGTATTCCCATGTATCAGAGTGTGTGACAAGTTTGCACACACCTGTTCCTGTTCTGGCCGGTAGAACAGGAATCTTGAATGACGAACAAGAAGAATGAATAAACTTAGTTCGCTTTACTTTGACATCTCATGCTAAAGCAATCTCAGTGTTAGTTAGACATTTGTTTCATATTAAAATGTCTCAGACAAATACACATTTTTGACATTTTTCTGATCAAGTCTTACTCCAGACAGAAGTTCAGATGGAAATCTATCTGGAGTCTGCCATCAATGGGCACTACGTAAACTAAGAGATCAAAACACTCAATTCTACTCACAAATGTACATCACATAATTTGGATTAAAAGATACTGTGCCACTGACTGAAATGTGGTTGTTGCATATGAGGCAATACATATTGATGAAGAGAGACTTCAGGGGCAATAACTGAACAACTTGATTGCAGACAATCATTCTGCTTCCTGAAGAAAAATGAAGGAATAAATGCAGTTAAAAGCACATATACTTAAAGTGACCACACAGTAATGTAGTCTTAAAATTCTGTTAGCTGAAAGCTTAGAAAAAACGATGCCTTATGAGGAACGGCTAAGGGAGCTGGGCATGTTTAGCCTGGAGAAGAGGAGGTTAAGGGGTGATATGATAGCCATGTTCAAATCTATAAAAGGATGCCACATAGAGGAGGGAGAAAGGTTGTTTTCTGCTGCTCCAGAGAAGCGGACACGGAGCAATGGATCCAAACTACAAGAAAGAAGATTCCACCTAAACATTAGGAAGAACTTCCTGACAGTAAGAGCTGTTCGACAGTGGAATTTGCTGCCAAGGAGTGTGGTGGAGTCTCCTTCTTTGGAGGTCTTTAAGCAGAGGCTTGACAACCATATGTCAGGAGTGCTCTGATGGTGTTTCCTGCTTGGCAGGGGGTTGGACTCGATGGCCCTTGTGGTCTCTTCCAACTCTATGGTTCTATGATTCTATAAGAAAGATTCATTGCTTTCCACCTACAGACTTTGGTACAATTAAGGTTCTGGAATAGATAGACCATTGGTCTCACCCAGAAAGTTCCGTGTAAACTCAAGGCAAACGGTTAGAAAAAGAAAGTACATTTAACACAGAATGTACATCCTTAGACATCACCGATTCAAATTAAGCATGTGTTACAGCTGCCAAGAAGAAATGTAAGACAATAAAGTTCACCTGGGAGAAAACATAAAAGGGATCCCAGATAATATAAATTAAATTAAGAGTAGAAGAAAAATTGGAAACGGCAACATTTAGACTGAAGACCTAAAGGTCTCTGCCTTGGTCCCAGGTTTCAGCACCAGTAGCTTCCGTTTAGCTGAGATTCCTGCATTGAAGGGGGGGTGGACTAGATGACCCCACAGGGTCCCTGCCAGCTCTACAATTCTATTTATGAAATATTTCTAGAAGGCTGAACCAATAGAGGAAAAAACGGAATAATGTTGTAATTTTAGACTATCTAACTGTGAAGATACACAGAATGAAAGGGTTTAAGATCAGTGAGAAAGAGGAGGTTTGGTTTGAGAAGATATTGAATTATTTGGGTAGGTTTGAACAATTTGGGGCAATTAAAATGTTAAGAGTTAAATAAACTTTGTGGATAGAGGAGTGTTAACTTATATAAAATTGTACATATGGTTGATTTGAATATGTTATTATTGATTATATACCCAATGTATCAGCCGCCTGGGGGTTTAACTGCTTGTGTTTGGTTGTTAGTAAAAAAATAAATAAATAAATATTGTTTTTTTAAAAAAATGAAATATTTTTAGAAAGAAAACAAAAATGCTTAAATCACTTATAGTAGGTGTATGAGGGCGGTTTTGCACATAAGCTGGGTTTCTCCTTAAAGGTTACAGAGAACCCTGACCAAACTCTGTTCCTTTATGAATGTATGGGGCCTACTTCATATGCAGTAAACTCTCCCATTGAGAGAAATTCTTCATCATGGTATAAAATGTCACTCTCTAGCTGCATGGCCCCATCAATTTACTATTTCCATCTCTGCAGCTACAGCCACAGGACTGATGTATGTTGTTTATAACTGGAAAAATTTTAGGTCCGCAGGGCCTGTAAGACAGAGTTGTTCTGCCAGGTCTTTGGTCAGGGCTCAGCCTGACTCCCCCTCCCTTTTTGGACAAGAACGAGAACGAAAGAGGCCTCCAAGCATTCTCACAGGCCCATGTAAGATCAGCGTCCACAGCTGGGCCTGATGAGCATTTACTGCTCCCAACCCAAATCCTGCGGAAAGCCATCTAATTCAGAGTTTAATTTTATCCTGACTTGTTTTTAAGAGGTGATTTATTGTTTGATTTTATATCAATGTTTGTATTTGATGTTAGCCGCCCTGAGCCCGGTCTCAGCCGGGGAGGGCGAGATACAAATAAAAGTTTATTCTTATTATTCTTATTGTTATTGTTACCATTTGATTTTATCAGTATTTTTAATATATGCTTTATGCAACCTGGAGGCTTTGAGGCTTCGCTGACTAAGCAGTGTACAAATCCTCTTAAATAATAATTTTTAAATATTACATTTATACCCCCACCTTTCCTGCAAGGAGCTTGAGCCGGCACTCATGGCAGTCTTCCACCCTATTTTATTTTATTCCATCAAATTTAAATACCGCTTGGTTGTTTTTTTATAAAAAAAATTCAAAGTTGTTCACAGAGAGATAAAACAATAAGATCATTTTTTAATAAATTGCAGTTTTACAACTCTATGATATACCATATCTTTTGCTCTATAAGACTCACTTTTTCCCTCCTAAAAATTAAGGGGAAATGTGTGTGCGTTTTATGGAGCGAATGCAGGCTGCGCAGCTATCCCAGAAGCAAGAACAGCAAGAGGGATTGCTGCTTTCACTGCGCAGTGATCCCTCTTGGTGTTCTGGCTTCTGAGATTCATAATTTTTTTTTCTTGTTTTCCTTCTCCAAAAACTAGGTGCGTCTTGTTGTCTGGTGCGTCTTATAGAGCGAAATATACGGTAGGTTAAGGCAAGAGAAGGCGACTAGCCTGTCAACCATTGAGCTTCTAGCTCAAATTGAACCCTGGGCTTCAAATCCCTAGTCTAGCTAACCATGGTACACCACACTGGAGCTCTTGGGGACCTTAGCATACAGAAACTAGGCTTCTCTGCATGACACAGATGCTTCCAGAGGGGAGGGGTTGTGAACGGGAGCAGCGTATTCGGATCCCTGCTCCTGATTGCTTCTGCTGCCGCGGCCAACCCTTCCAGCCGACCAATAGGGCCGGCTGGTGGGCAGGGCTAGCCGCTCGGATGGCGGTTAGGCATTGGAATATGTGTGCTGTGTTGGAGGATTGGGTATGCACCATCATCTACCCCTCCTGTTTTGGGTATTCCATTAAAGGAATCCGGTGGTCGTGGATCCTGTCTGATGCCCTGCTGGTGGCTAGGGCCATGGCACAACCCCCGGTGATGTCTTGGGGGAGCTTCCAGTTGTATTTGCATCAACAAGCTCCTCCCATTGGTTGTTAACCCTGATATGACTCCCGGCTGTGCAGGGTGGAGTCTGGTATTGCTGTTTCATCCAGTGCCTAAGCCAATACTACTCACATGCTGTAACCAATAAAGGTAAAGGTAAAGGGACCCCTGAGCATTAGGTCCAGTCGTGACCGACTCTGGGCTTGCAGCACTCATCTTGCTTTATTGGCCAAGGGAGCCGGCGTACAGCTTCCGGGTCATGTGGCCAGCATGACTGAGCCGCTTCTGGCAAACCAGAGCAGCACACGAAAACGCCATTTACCTTCCCACCAGAGCGATACCTGTTTATCTACTTGCACTTTGATGTGCTTTCGAACTGCTAGGTTGGCAGGAGCAGGGACCGAGCAACGGGAGCTCACCCCGTCAAGGGGATTCGAACCACCGACCTTCTGATTGGCAAGCCCAAGGCTCTGTGGTTTAACCCACAGCGCCACCTGCGTCCCCATAACCAATAAAAGTTGTGACCTAATTTTGCCCATTAAACCTAAAATAATGTGTTTGTGTGTCTTATTATAATCCTATGCGGGTGGAGGGTCCTTACAAACACACATTTGTTGCCACATTTTATCTTTAGTTGTGGACCTTGAAAACCAATGCATGCAGTGACCTAATTATCTTTGCAAATGGCTACTCTATTTCTCTAAGCTCCATTGCCTGGCTATCAGTTAGCCAAATTCACTGTCATTTTAATTCACTCTATTGCCATCAACCACCAGGTTAGTCCCACTGGGCTATGCACACAGTACTCCAGCTTTTCTAACAATTTGATTTATGCAAAGATGGGTGAGTCGTCCCCCCTTAATTTGTTTGTAGTGGCACTCCATAAATTACGCTGCAAAACAAGGAAGGAACAGGGGTCTTTTGATCGCAACCTGAAAATACCTCCTTCCCTTTCTAGGCTCTGATACATTTGATTTCAGGTCTGAAACTTGAACATCTAAATTTGAATGCCGTTCCAATAAAGCTTCGTTATCAAAGGCAGTTCTGTGCGAAATGCAACTCTCCGAAACAAACTGCAAACATTTGCAACAGAGTTAAAAAACAAAACAAAAGTGATACTTGCCAAGTGTTTCTTCTGGTACCTAGAGCTGACTTTATGTAACTCTTTCTCATCTAACAAAGGCTGGATGGGGGGGAGTATTAATATTGTATCTTAACTGCACTGATCTCTGCAACATTTTAATTTATAAAAATAAAGTTTCCTGTATCGAAAACAAGAACAGGTTCTGCGTGCCTTTGGTCTACTTAACAGTTGATTCCCTATAGGGTAGATCTGACCCCCTGTGGAGCAGCAAGAAGACTGCATGGAACTGCCAAGCTCAATCTCCATCTGGGAAATGACCACCACTAGAGGTATAATAATAATAATAATAATAATAATAATAATAATAATAATAAATTTATACCCCGCCCATCTGGCTGGGTTTCCCCAGCCACTCTGGGCGGCTTCCAACAAAACACTAAAATACAATAACCTATTAAACATTAAAAGCTTCCCTAAACAGGGCTGCCTTCAGATGTCTTCTAAAAGTCTGGTAGTTGTTGTTCTATTTGACATCTGGTGGGAGGGCGTTCCACAGGGCGGGTGCCACTACCGAGAAGGCCCTCTGCCTGGTTCCCTGTAACTTGGCTTCTCGCAGCGAGGGAACTGCCAGAAGGCCCTCGGAGCTGGACCTCAGTGTCTGGGCAGAACGATGGAGGTGGAGACGCTCCTTCAGGTATACTGGACCGAGACCATTTAGGGCTTTAAAGGTCAGCACCAACACTCTGAATTGTGCTCGGAAACGTACTGGGAGCCAGTGTAGGTCTTTCAAGACCGGTGTTATATGGTCTCAGCGGCCGCTCCCAGTCACCAGTCTAGTTGCCACATTCTGGATTAGTTGTAGTTTCCAGGTCACCTTCATAGAGCGCATTGCAGTAGTAGTCCAATAACCAGAGCATGCATCACTCTGGCGAGACAGTCTGCGGGCAGGGAGGGTCTCAGCCTGCGTACCAGATGCAGCTGGTAGACAGCTGCCCTGGACACAGAATTGACCTGTGCCTCCATGGACAACTGCGAGTCCAAAATGACTCCCAGGCTGCACACCTGGTCCTTCAGGGGCACGGTTACCCCATTCAGGACTAGGGAATCCTCCACACCTACCCGCCTCCTGTCCCCCAAGAACAGTACTTCTGTCTTGTCAGGATTCAACCTCAATCTGTTAGCCGCCATCCATCCTCCAACCGCCTCCAGACAGGAACAGGTTTAGAGTCTAAACACATTCTTCTAACGGTGGTTATCCTGTGAGATAAGCAGACAGCCACTGCTGAGCATTTTTTTAATATTAAAAAGTAGGTCTCCTCTGCCTGTAATAGTTGTGTATGGTAGGTAGGCAGAAGTTCAACCAGTGTAGAGGCCTTTCCCCATTACTATACCCTCTGCTGAGGATACTGAAAGAGTTGCCTGTCGGTGTTTCTGAATGTCAAGGGAGAGCAAAGTTGGCAACATCATTAGCACATGCCTCATACAGCACCAACAAGCTGAGGGAAGAGGCTACTTCTGAGGAACATGAAGATTTCACAGTCCTTGAAGACAATGGCGTAGCGTGGGGGGTGCAGGGGGGGCCGGCCGCACCGGGTGCAACATCTGGGGGGGGCGCTCGCGCTCGCAGCTCTCTGCCCCTACCTGGCTCACTCACTCTCTCTCACTGCAGTGCTGGCTGTGCAAATCCGATCCGAGCCGCCGGGTCGCCGCCCACTGTGGAGGGGAGGGTGCCAGGCGTGCGGTGCGGAGAGAGAGCGAGGGACTATCTGGGGGAGGGACAGTGCAGTGGGGGGGGCAGATTACTTGCCTTGCCCCGGGTTAGGGGGCGCAAATTACTTGCCTTGCCCCGGGTGCTGACAACCCATGCTACGCCACTGCATTCACCCCATCGTCCCTGGAGAGGAGAGGGGGCGCCTCAGGTCCCTTCTTGGATACTAAGTCTTTTGCTTGCTAACCTTCTTGGATACGACTTCTTTAAAAAGAAGTAGTAAAAAGTAGTAAAAGAAGAAAAAGTAGCCCATCTTCAGGTGGGCTGAAGATGCTCTTAAATTGCTAAATAATTCCCAACTCAGCCATGAAACGCCTCCTCCCCTGGGGAGGGGGGGGGTTGAATATGCTTTGTCAGCTTTTGGAGAAAGCACGATTCAACCCAAGCACATGGCTCTCATCCCTGCCCATTCACGTGTATTTGGACGCAAGTCCCCTTGATTGTGTCAGCCTTTGGGATTGGTTCTGAGGATCATAGGCACAAGTATGGCAGACAATCCTGTGTTGCGTTGCGTTGCGTTGCGTTGCGCAAGGAGCCAGTGGCATAGCGTGGGTTGTCAGCACCCGGGGCAAGGCAAGTAATTTGCGCCCCCTAACCCGTGGATTTGCGCCCCCTAACCCTATCCCCCAGATGTTGCGCCCGGTGCGGCCGGCCCCCCCTGCACCCCCCACGCTACGCCACTGCAAGGAGCGCATTTGCACCCTTCTGGAGCCCACGAACCACGGGCACGCGCGTTCTCCTGCCGTCCTCACTCCTTTCACACGCGATTTGTGAGTCCTCTTTTTTTTCCCTAGGGCTGCCCTTTAGGATTAAGCTGCGCTCTCCGCCTCTTAGCCCTTCTTGCGCCAGTGGGAGAAAGCAGATGCCCAGACAGTTTGGTGGCTCCATTTAGTAAAGCCAAGATGCAATTATGCAAAAGACCTTGGTCGCGCAGCCTCCGCGGAGATCAAGAGACCACCGCGCAGGAATGCGCTGGCGCCCTGTCGCCGGCTCGGGGGCCGAGCTGGTGGGGGAAAGAGGCGCCTCGGGGCCATTTGTTGACTACGGGTTTTATACGCGCTCTGCTGAAGGATCGCGCACGGTGCACCCCCTCCAGCCCAGCCCTTTCTCCTCCTTTGGAGGTCTGATCCTCTTTCACACCCTGACACATGTCCCTTTTCTCTCTGCCCCCTACCCCCCCCACCCCTCCCCTCGTACCCAGCTAAGCCTTTCAGGTGGAGGCTGAATTAGCAGCCGGTGGGAGGCGAGACTGATGCCTTTTTGTTGCTACGAGTGACCCTCTCCTCTCACTCCACCCGGTGCCTCTGAAATTAGCTGCCTTCCCTTCTGGGCTGGGGTTTGGAGACTCCGGGGAGGCAGCTGCTGCTGGTACCTGCGAGATAGAATCACGTTTCCCCTTCGCATTTTTTTTTCTTCACCCGCCTCTAATCCCATTAGCACACCTGAAATAATAGCCTCGCTGGGTGACAAAACGCCGCCTCTTTTTTCCCCTTGGTTTTGCCGCTTAGCGGAATAAAAGAGAGGGTTTCTCATTTGGGCTGCCTGGGTGTTTTGTCTTGTTTTTCTATGCAGAGGGGAGGGCTCGCGCAGCGGATCAAAGGCCTTGGCACTGAGCACCCTTTTTTTTTGGGAAGGAAAGTGGCACTGAAATCATTGATGCTTCCACGCAGCGGTGTTTCCTATTGATATGTAAAGGGGGGAGGTGGGTGGGAATCCTGTCACCATCTCTTCTGCCTTTGCATAGTAGAAACCAAAATCTTCTTTGCCCATATATATATATATATATATATATCTCACTCACATCAGTCTTAGGCAGCTGATTTCAGAGTAACATGTCTCAGGAAATGTGCTTAGATGACCTCAGCTTTGTATCCTCATCTTAAACATGTTTACTCAGAAGTAAGTCTCCCACTGAGTTCAGGACTTAATTGCATGCTATATATTTAATGGTTATTTGCTTCAGTCAACATCACTTTGACATGCTTTCCTAGTGATTGCTAAAGAGAGTTTTATACAGAAGCATAAGGACCAATTTATATAATATGAATCCCTTTCCCCCTTAGTTTTTAAAAATGATTAAGGAACATTACATTTTAGAAGGTTTTGGGAAAGTCCCCTCCCCTAAATTATTATAATATACCAAGGAATATGAATTCAATGAGCCTTTCTCTTTTAGGTCATGTCTGGTACATATCAAAGACATCTGAAACTGCTGCTTAAATTTAAGGAAGATTTTTCACCCTCTTTTGTGCATGAGAAATCGATGGGGCTAACTCCTGTGCTACATAGGAAATAATATAATTGTGAACATTATTTTAATCCCTCCTTCAATACATTAGTTTAAGTCATACTGTTCTATACCAAAACCAACCACATTACAGTATAGGAGGATATTTATGGTGCGTGATGTTCCAAAATTCACTCAAGCTATGGGAATTTTTTTTTCATATAAAAATGTTTTTGATGTACACTGCCAAGAGCCATGGGCTGGTGTTTTATTTTGATGCAGTAGAGAGCCTCCATTTAAAAAACAACCTTTGCGTTGTTTTTCTTCTTCGTCATCAGATGAGGTCTCTGCAAAAGCACTCGGTATGTCTGCAGCCCCTTTTCACCTCTGATTTACTAAGGAAAACATTTCATGCTTGTAAGAGCCCACTTAAAAGACTCCGTCCTCCAGCCTCTTCCCCGGCAGCGTCCGAAGGTGTAGCGCCACCAAACAGCGCCCACAGGCGCACCTCATGACCAAACTGAATCTATGCCTCTCTACTCAGAAGTAAGTTCCGTTGTTCTCAATGGGGCTTGCTCCCAGGTGTATTAGGACTGCAGCCTTTCAACCGAACACGTTTTCATCCCTCTTAACCTGATAAGACAACTTTATGTCTCTCCCACACGAAACCACAAACAGTTGTTTACTTTCCCAGCGCCTCTACCTTCTCATAATAATTTGCTTCAAACCCAAATTATATCTAGTTTTTTTACTTCAGCTAATTTACTGCGCGACTAACATTTTTATAGACTGGGTTAAGAGGCGATCTCTATCTCTTGCCATTGAAACACCTCTAGCAATAAAGTATTCGCTTATTTAATTCATTAAAACGACGCTTCTTTTCCTTTATTCGCCTTTCTTTGCCTTAAAGTTTCGCGCACAAACTCAAACAGCAGCGGCACATTAATAAACTTTATTGTTACAGTGAATTAATTCCTGGCACAGTATTGTACTGCTTAGGTACTGCAACGTATTGAGTACCAAGAATGTAACTTGGTCAACTCCGAAATGTGGAATTTGCCGTGTCCCGTCCCACTCCACGCACTCGTATATTCTGGCTGAGAGATCACTTTTATCCCAAACGAAAGTTTTCTTGACAGTGGCTGTAGTTTTTCCAACGTCCAGTAGACGGCATAAACGTTCAAGCCTTCAAATACCAGGCGACCGAGCAGGTTTTGTTTTAAATAATTAAGCAAGCTGACTTTTTTTATTCAGCGAGTGTTTCGGTTGCTTTTGTTTTTGTATGAAGCAAGTAGTATATTCACATAAATTACGATGGTCATATTTTTTGTAAAAAGAGGCAGACTCTTAAATCAGGTGACAAAACCTACCCATATTCATAACTCGAATTAAATATAAGCAAATTATCCCACAGCCCTTACCCCAAACCTGCTGAAGAGCATCGTATAAAGGACTGATTTATAGATCTTTAGTCTTACAACTATAGTATGTACACCTGAAATTCTTTTGTGGCGTTTTCTGTAGTTTGGGAGAACTAAACTCCTGTATCTGAAATTTAAATCATAACAACAAGCTCAATGTTCAAATGATTTTCCACTGCACGCCAACAAGTTACAGCGGCTCTTTCGGAACTATAACCGTGAAGCGACTGGGAAGAGTTTGTGTGTGTTTTAGATGCATAAACCAGGCAAACTTAGGTCTAGACCCCCCCTCCACTTTCTTGTTATGTGCAACTCCGCAACATCACACGTTTAAGTTTCTGAAAGGCTTCCATTTTGACTTCACGCCACGCTCCTTGCTCACGTAGGAGTTTTTCGTGACAAAAGTCGAGGGTAGTAACTCATTTCCCAGTTAATTTTAGTTTTTAACAAATTTATAGCGGTGTTTAGAAAGTTTTAAGGCGACCGTAAATTTTATTAGGAATATTTTATTAAGCCCTCCATTTAATTAATAAAAGACCTCTATAACTCTGAAAATGTCAGAGCTGGTAATTATGTTAAACAGTCTAGCTGCCTTTCTCTCCCTCTCCCTCTCTCCCCCCCCCCCGCCCCGCGCCTAAAGAGATTCAGGCATTTTAAAGACTTGAAAAGAAAAAGCCACTATGCAAAGTCCTGCTTTCTCCTCCTCCTCCTCCTCCTTCTCCTCTTCCTCCTTCTTCTTCACCTCTTTCTTTTTTTCTTTTCTGCAGAATGCGTTTTAGGCCTCTCATTCTCCATCCAGACTGTTTACTGAATACAGTGATTTGGCCATTTTGCCTTTGCCTGTCCCGGTAGTACAACCTGACCTCTGGTTGACTCCTGAACTGGACCAGGCGCCCTTTGTTTTCAGAAGTCAGAATCCAGTAAACAAATCTTCTCCAACTCCAAGCGCCCCAGTCCCCGGCTCGCACATGGCCACTTGATTCATCTTCACTTAATCCCCCCCTCGGTTAACCTCCTTTTATTATCACCTTCTCAGGTTTTGCCCTTTAATGGATCTTTAAATAGTTTTCTTTTTCGCTTGCTCACAGACATTCATTAAGCGTTTGACTTCTTTTTGCTTTTTGGTAAGGTCACTCCGATCACTTCAAACTCTTATCTGCAGCATTCCTTCATTATCTCTGCCACATTTAAAATCTGTTTTCTTTTGTTTGTTTTTCCTTATATCATGCCCTAAAACCTAAATACTGATGGATGGGGGGTGACCAGGGAGGAAAAACACACTTGTGCTGCTGGCGTTAGGATAATGACATCAGGCTAGTGTGTAACATCAGCCTGTAAAGTTTGTTTGTTTTGGTGAATATTTAGTAATGTATGATGTCATGGATCGTCATATTAAAACTAGAAACTTGTACTCGGGAAGCTGGGAGGCAGGAAGATTCTGTTTAAGGTCGTAGGCGCAAGAGACTGGTAGTTTACACTAGTGTAATCCGTCGGAAATAAATGTGACTACTCCAGAATAAATGGTTAATAATTTACGCCCTATCTGGGGTACACGTCTCATTATTTTTCTTAAACTTGACATCTTAGGCAGTGTTCCTTGAGAGCCAGCGCCACTGAACTCATCAGGATTTACGTTCGAGTAAACACGCATGAAATCGGGCTGCCCAAAGTTCTGTCAAAAGTATGTGCCCTGTTTTTAGAAATTACTATAGAAAAGTCTACCCTGGCCCTGAAACATCTTGGTGTGATTCGCCATTGAAACTTTTGAGAACTTTGCTTCTCGTTCATATGCGAGGCCTGCAGCGGTGTCGAGAGCCAGAATATAACCTCTGAGGAACTGAAACCAAATGGGCCGAACAGTCATCATTGAACACTCACAGAAGCTGTGCTCGAAACACCAGCGGAGCACGTCCTTCTAAAAGCAGTAGCGTCTTGGAAAGAAAACAATAAAAGTTGTAGCCAGTTTTCTGGGGGTTTTTAGGTTTTTTAAAAAGCTCGCTGCTCCCTTTTCGTCTCCTCTGCACAGTTTTCTGAAAGAGTAAAGAGGCGACCGCAGCGAGACTGTACACTTCAGAGTCCTAGTACGGATGAGAAGTCAGTAATACAGTGAATTCAGATCCCAGGTTTTGGGTTGAATCGGGTCAGGGCTGGGGAGCGGGCGGGCGGCGGTTATAGTTGCATTTCCTAAAAAGGCCATCCAGTTGTGAAGTGTGGGCCGTTGTAGTCGAAAGCACAAAACCCAGGGCTGCCTCGGACAGTTTACGTAGATAGTGAGGAACTGTGAGTTTCCTTTTTCCTTTTAATAGATGATTAATTGCCGCCCGCTTAGTCTTTTTATGACCAGTATATTGCAACTCGATACGGCCACGGTGCAATTTCTCACAGCAAGTTCCCGCTGTAATAACTGTTTGCTAATTGTTAAAAAAAAACAAAAAACCCTTATCCAGAAGGAGCTTTGCGCAAACAATTTGTACTACTGTAATTACACTGTAAAAGTGTTTTAGCCTCGATTGGGCTGAATTAATCTCAGAAAGGCCTGGGAATGACACTGGGTACAAGATGAATAGCTCCTTTCCTTTCCCTTTCTCCCAGACCCACCCCCTTCTAAAGAAGCATTGCAAGGCTAGGAATGCTTTCCTAAAAGAAACTTAGGAAGCCAGGGGGTCTCGCTTCTGTTATAGAGAAGCAGCACACAGGAGAGTGAGAGGTCATGGTCCAACGGGGGTTTTAAAGTGGGCAAAATTGCCTTACCTGGGAAGCTTTAATTTTTCTACCAGCCCCCGCCGCTGGTGCGTATGGCTGAGGTATCTCACCGCGAGGTGGTGTGCCCAAAAATTGTGTGTTTGTGTGTTTGGAGTTTGTTTCTGAAAGTAGTTTGAAACCTCCTAACACCAGGGGAACAATATTTGCCAGTATGCAGCAGATTGCTCGTTCTCTCTCTTTCCTTTCTATGTTTTCTTTCTTAAATAGAAGAATGCTTCTCCCCTCAGGTGAACCCGGTTCTTGGAAATATGAGCGTGGAGCGATTACTCCGCCACTCTTCGGCCACATCCATAAGGCTGCTTGGATACTTGGTGTGACTGCACGGCGGTTGGATTTTGCGCTTTATTCCCCCACTCGTTGGACTGATGTGATAGATGTCAGGCCTTCCTTTTCTTTCCCTTAATACTCAACTTTTTATCATCTCCACCAGCCAACAACAGGTATTCGTCTCTAAAGAACAGGGGCCGGAAAAATAACAGACCATTGTACGGGGAATTGTGGAAAAAAGAGACCCCTTATTATTGTGAATCTTCGCCTTCAGCTCCCAGAAGCGTCTGTGCGCCGTCCCATTTCTGTTTGAAAAAGCAAATTGAAATCAACCCCTCCCGTCCTTTAGAAATACATGTTTTGTGGCCCAAAAAACCTTAATAGCAACACGCAGGAGACAGAAAGCGAGGCTGTGCTGTTGGAAGCAGCAGCAAAATATTTCTGTTAACGTTTCACTTAAGAGTCTTCTTTGGCCCGAACCAAACCTTATGTGATTTATTTCTGTTGAAATATATTGGTAGAGCATGTGAGAAGAAAACCATAACATTGCCACGGTGCTAGATCAGAGTGGACAGAAATTCTTCATTCGAGGAATGAATTGGAACAACAATAACAAACTTTTTTTTTTTAATCTGGAACACTTCATGATACCTCTGCTGCCTATAAAAGGTACCAAACTGCAGCTTTTACTGTCACGTGTGAACAGGATGCTGCGCTCAGGAAGACGCCTGGAGATGCGATCCCCGATCCAGCTCACCTCTTGCCTTTCTGGAATCACTCGGTGCAGGGGGAAGACATCTGTGTGAGCCGACCAAGAAAAAACATTATACCCAGACAAAGTGACAGAAGTGTAAACCAGTTCCCCAAGCCCACTCCAAAACAGAAGAGAGAGCACTGGATCTCACATTTTACCCCTTTTTAAAGAGGCAAACCAAGAAAAACCAAGATAAAGCCTTTTCCCACCCGCCCTCTCTGTTTAATAGTAGCAGCGGTCGTGTTCCCCTTTTGGATTAAATCCCAACACAGGGCATGGCAAATGAGCAATCTTTCTGAATTTAGCAACTTCGGTGCTCTGTGAAGTGGCTTTGGGGGGAGGAGGCGCTCCCCGCAGATCGAAGCTCCCTGCTGATCGATTATTTGATAATTGATTTCTCTCAAAAAAAACCAATCCATGCCTGGCTTTTCGAGAAAAGGTCCTGATTGGATTACAGCTGCTCCACTGCTGCCTGCGGCGGGGGAGATTCCCCCTTCTATGAGTTTTTCAAAAGGAATGGAGGGGAGTCGGTGGGGGCGGGGAAACCCTGCCTGGCGGAGATCTCTGCTCTGGGGGGGAAAGATGTAGCAGTTTGGAGACAACTCCTGGCGCAAACTCCTCGCCTCGGACGGCGGAGGTGCAGTTCCAGCAAAGCAGGCTGGCTTGCTCCCCTAACAGGGCTTTCTTCTCCCTTAACTCCGCTTCCTTTTGTATTGGCTTGCGAGAGGGAGAAAGGGGGACGCGTAAAAGTCCTGCGATTCCAAGGCGCCAGGCAGCGGCTCCCTTTTACAGAGCGAAGAGTAAATAGAAATTAATCACTTTATTTCTAGACAAAGGAAATGGCCACTAGCCTCGGAGGTTGCTAACAGTGTAGTGAGGGGTCGCTGCTGCATGTGCCCTAGATGTGACACGGGGGCGGGGAGTGGGCGATCTGGTGCACCAGACACAGCCCCCCCCCCTCTATCTCGTGTGTGCGGGGTGTGTGTGTGTGTGTGTGTGTGTGAGAGAGAGAGAGAGAGAGAGAGAGAGAGAGAGAGACGTCTTCAGAACTGACCTCGGTCCCATTTGATGAACCTAAGCAGAACCGCAGCCACAGAAGCAGATTCACTACAAGAAAGAAAGAAAGAAAGAAAGAAAGAAAGAAAGAAAGAAAGAAAGAGGGATTGGATAGGAAAGGTGGAAAAAGCCCTAAACGTTGACGAGGCAGAGGAGAAGAAGATAGAGAAATTCTGTGCAAAAGAAAACACACACACACACAACCTTCAACGCCACGTTGGGGTGTGTTTAAAGAGAAACCACCCAACGCCAGAAAGCCCATTTTCTCTTGACTTTCGCCCCTCTAAGTGATTCAGAAGGTAGCAAAGGAGAAGCTGGAAGTGAGGGGAGGGGGTAGTCTTCCGACGAGCAGGAGGAATCGCGCTCCAAAACATTCGTGAATCTTTTCAAACATCAGGCAAGGTCTGCCACTTGAGGCTTAAAGGGAGGTTGTTTTAATGCACGTGTTGATAATAGGTGTCCTCATTTTAACTTCTGCTGAGAAAACGTAGAGGAGGAGGCATCTTTCCAGCATGCATTTATGTTGAGCTGGACTCCAGAGAAGTCCTCCATCCTCCAGTTAACTTTTTCATTTCCACGAGGACGCTGTGCCAGGACCCCAGGAGGAAAGGACTTGAGAAGGCCTAGTGGAAAATGCATTGGAGACTGGCCCCAAGACCAATGAAACAAAAATAGAAAAAAAACAACACCCCCCAAACCAAACCAAACCGCAGGGAAAACTTCTTTCACTTTTTAAAAAAAAAAAGATGCGGCCTTCCCGGTCCCTTATGTTTCGCCATCTTCCTCCCCAAGTGACAGAGTGGATCTTCTGTACGCCTTGGTTCCCACTCTCCTCGCACCCATCCCAGCACACGAAGTTGCTCCCCCCCCCCCCTTTAAACTGCACTGCGAAGGACTGGCCTTCAAGCTGACCCTTTTCTTTTCCCTCCTGTCTATTATGCAGTACGACGATTTACCCCATTACGGTGGGATGGATGGAGTGGGGATCCCGAGCACCATGTACGGGGACCCCCATGCCGCCAGATCCATGCAGCCCGTCCACCACATGAATCACGGTCCTCCGCTTCACTCCCATCAATACCCGCACACAGCTCACACCAACGCCATGCCCCCAAGCATGGGCTCCTCCGTCAATGACGCTTTAAAGAGAGATAAAGATGCCATTTATGGGTAGGTACAGCTAGCATCAGGTTCATTAGCTTAAGACGTGCTCGTTCCCCGTTCCTCCCCTCCCTGAAGAAAGCCACCGTTTACTCGAGACCGTAGGTATATAATCCGGGGCAGCCGAGGCTTTGAATGGGGATGACGGAGCAGGGGTGGCGACGGGTTGATTTCAGTGCCTCTCCTTGCCAATCTATCTCGGATGGACAAATAAACACCCTCTCAGAGCGAGATTTTGAAGGATAAATGCAAAGAGGTTGAGCCACTTTACACTATCATTCTAAACACCGCAACACACCTCGCCTAAACCCATGACTTGTTATAGGTAGAGAGGGAAAGAAGGAATGAAGATAGAGAGAAAGAAACTGTGGTGGCAGTAGACATAAAAACAGACGGAGCTGATTGCAAGTAAAATCTTTTCAGAAATAGTTGAGAAATAATGAATATTTCCTTTGCCCCCCCCTTCTACGTTAAAGTAAAACGTTTTAAAATCTAACAAACCTTTAAATAATGTTTCATTTTAAATGAGAACTTCAAGGCTGACTGCTAAGTTGCAACCCCACGACTCGCTATAGCATTTGAAGCCTCTCCAACGTGGGAACCTTAAAAGTAGGGTTTTTTTTGGTGGGGGAGCTTGATCTGTCTCACAAATATGACTTAAAAGGAATGATCACCAATTCAGTTTCAATTCGGAGTGTGAAGGACAAGGTGTAAAATAAAGGAGGACATAACGTTGCTGTGGCAAAATGTTTAAAACGTGAGATTTCATCAATCCCACAATGTTATTTATTATAGTGCAGTAACCAGGCAGTGTGAGAGAGAGAGAGAGAGAGAGCGAAAGAGGCATTGGAAAGGGATAGTCTAGGCCAACTGGAGAGGAAGGGCTGGTGTCACACATTTTAGCGGTTAGAGATGGGTGACTTTTAAGGGGACGTGTGTGTCCCCCACCCTACCCTCCACGCCTGCACCCCCACCCGTTCCAACTCTGGTTGGCAATTTAGCTGAGCTGCGTAACTTCGCAGCCCACTCCAAATTATAAATAAAAACAGAGTCCCCACTCCACCTTAGTGTACATGGGACTCCATTCGGTCTCCCCCACAGCTAAACCTACAAAAGAAGATTTTTTGCGGAGGGGGGAGATATTTCAAAATGGCAACTAGACCCGAGGTTAGTTTGAACTTTAGCTAACGTTAACAAGCTCTCTGACCAAGTTTGCTTCAAAACGGCCATCCTGGAGATCTCTATGGCTCAGGCCCTTGGGATCCAGGTCTGGAGAGTAGCAAAGTGAGCAGTGATTGGAGAAGTGGGTGTAAAAAGCCGGGGGGGGTGCCGGTGGCTGAGGAGACCTGCTGCTGTAAACTTCATTTTGGACGCTCCTCTTGAATTTGCTCTAATTGCTGTGTCGTCTTGTGTGTTGCTTTGGTGACTCTTGTATTTTTCTTTCAGACACCCCCTCTTCCCCCTCTTAGCACTGATTTTTGAGAAATGTGAATCAGCGACATGCACTCCCCGGGAACCCGGGGTGGCGGGCGGCGATGTTTGCTCCTCAGAGTCTTTCAACGAAGACATAGCAGTGTTTGCCAAACAGGTCAGAAAACAAGTCTCAATGCAAATCTCTTGCACTTTCCCTCCTGTACTGTTCCAAATGTCTGATGATGACGAGAGTAATAGCAGCAGCAGTAGCAGCAGTAATAGCAGTAATAAAGTGACAAGGCTAGAATGCATTGGAACTGTTATCCCTTGTCACACACGCCCCCTCCCCGGAATGGATCGCAAGCCTCTGGCCTCAGGTTCCTCCCCACATTGACTTGGGTGCGAGCCTCGGAGGTTTTCTGCCCTCTGCCCGCCACCTTGCAAAGGAGCCTGCTTCAGGCTTTTGGACCAAGGCGC